>NC_135306.1:60238066-60838066 GCF_048772815.1 Callospermophilus lateralis | reverse complement strand
TTCTTGGTGAATTATTACTCTTCAAGACACTTCATTGTTAATTCTTTTTTTTTTTTTTTTAATGACCTAGGGGAACTCTCAAGCTTTTCCCCATCCTGACAGATGAGTAATGCATAGTCGTCTTGACTATAAGTATTGAAATATGGCCTAGCCCCACTGTTCACTCACTTGGACACACATTCCAAGTAACACTGATATGGTCAGGGTGAGGAGGGGTATATGTTGGGTCAGTTTGGGTTAGCTGGGAACTGGAAATTGGCTGTTTATTTGGGCACATACTCCCATACTACCAGATGTGACATGTCACTTGTATATTGTAGTATCATTTGGAAACTAGTGGAGCTAAGCTATTCTTAGGTCTCAGTCCAGGAGTAATTAATCTTTGACATATTGTAACACACTGTGATGTCTTGTTGCAGTTGTTTATTTTACCACAAAAGCTTTGTAAAAGCTTTTTCCACAGCAGTAGGCTGAGACCTTCACATATTTTTCATGCCTTTTGCTTCACCTGTTCGTACATCATCCAGTGGAGTAAGTTCAAACAGACCTTCCATGGGTCCCTGGAGAGCAAGGTGGTACTGTATTAACAGATCTCCTTGGGGTATTGATCCAGAAGGACGCTCCCTTTCTTTTACCAGAGAGGAAACTAACATTATAAAGAGCTAACGGAGTGTCGCCAGAGAGTGATAGCCATTAGATTAACAAGGGAAGTGGTAACTATCTCTGTGTCTGATGTTTCATACCCTTCTTTTGCATACTCTGTTCCCAATGCTTGGTGAAGTTGAACCTTATGCTGGGACTTGAGAAATTTAGCAGCTGTAGTCCCAGCCCTGGCCATACTTTCCGTGAGGCTTGCACAGGCCAAGGAATGAGAAAATCTGAGCCAAGGCATCTCAGCTAGAACTCCTGAGTCACTGTGGCTCAGTTCAAGGTTGTTGCATAGGTAAGACAGTCCTCACACTACTTCCTTCCCTCCTCCCAACCTTCCTCTCTGCCTTCTGCATTCCCACCCACTACAGGAAATCTCCCAGGTCATACTCCCAGCCAAGTGGTTTTCAGACCCATTATGGAACACTGCAAGTGACAAGCAGCTCACTGTCAACTTTTGCTGTGATTATTAGGGAACACTGGCTTTTTTATGTGGAATCTAAAGGCTTCCTCTTTAGAACACTGAAACGCCAGTCTTGTTTCCTGTCTGCTAGAGAAAAACAGAATAAACCTATTCTTCCTTTCACTTTCAGTCTTTACATATTTGTAGAGAGGTTTCATGTCCTTCCAAAGTCTTCTGAAATCCAAATAAAATAGTCTTCATTTCTCAGCCCTGAGGAATAAATCATTTAATGAACACAAATTATTTCAGAGTGCTCTTCCTCCAGTATACTCTCAGGGCCAAATTTTCTTGGGCAATGTCCCACACAAAATGTTGCTCTCAAGTGTGAAAACACAGCACTCCAATGCCATCTGGCTGTGCAAGCACGGCAGTTCCTTGTTTCTTTGATCTGGACATTGAACACTTACCAATGCAGCTAGGAAGAAGGTTAAATGAATTATTTATGGAGCTATTAAAATCATGTTTTCAAAGGGTATGTAATGACACAATGTAATAAATGGAAAAATCAGGCTCAAAATTGTATATACAGTATCATCTCAATTATGTGTAAAAATATAAATATGCAAAGGAAAAATTCTTTGAGGAAATACATCAAAATGTTACTGATTATATCTAGAAAGTATAATCATGGGTGATTCTGATTTTCAACTTTTTCACCTTCATATAGTTTCCATATGAGCATGTTTTATTTTTACAATCAGGGGAAAAGATTTCTTTTTTTTTTTTCCCCAAAAAAAGATTCAAACTCTTTTGAGAACTCCTTGCATCCTTAACATTTTCTCCCAATTTTTCTTATCTGGATACTTTCAGTTTGCTTTGTCAAATTTTCATTTTAGATCTTTCATCTCTTGAGGCATTTTGAAACTCTGATATATAATAGCCATATGATAGGCTAATAATCTGTTAAGTGCTTCTCCTTTACATTGCAGTTCTGTAAGTGGGTGCCTTATACTTTATTTATTTTTAAAATTTTATTGCCTACATTTTGCTCCAATGGGTTGAAGTAAAAAAAAAAAAAAAAAAAAGTGCACTATTTTTTTCCTCACCATTTATACCACTATTCTTACAACACAAAAAAATGCTCAAGATAATTTGGTGCAGCAATCCTGAGCTGAGCCACAGTGACTCAGGTCTTCTAGAAGTTATCTACCTGTTAGCCTAGTAATTATCTATTATTAGCCATGGACCTGAGGCAAGTCACTGTTCCTTTTTGCCTGTTCCAGGGATGTAGGCAAATGCCCACCTTCTCTACTCGGCAGTCTTAGGTTTCAAATGGAGCATCATCTAGTAATCCTGTGTACTGTTTCAATTTAGTTTTAGCATATCTCCTCTCATAATCTGGGTTCTTGGCTTCTCAGTCTTCCCTATTTTTAATCCCACAGATCATGTTGTCCTGAGAGTCATCCCCTTTTGTCATCTACCAGGTGTTCCCTGTGGATGAGATTAAATACAGTCATAGCTCACACAGCATACACCAGCAGCCAAGCAATGTGCCTTGCTTTTCTGGTCTACTTTCCTCTCCTTTTAAATTATATCAGCTCTGATTCTCCCAGCAGCCCTTCATGGTTGTGTTGGCTTCTCCATTTTATTGATGAGGATACTAGGACTTCAAGAGGTCAAGTAGTCTGTGCATGGTAACAGGTCCTACTGATTCTAGGTGGCCTGACTCTAGACGGTCAGTGAGTCAGGCCACGTGCTCCTAAAATTATGGAAAAGAGAGCCTCCCCTCCCCTCAGTGCTTATCCTTATGTTTCCATTCATCATTCTTTTTTTAGCTTTTGGAACTGACATTTATTTTAAGAAACCACTACAGAGAAATGTCACCTCAAGCCTGTCTTTCTCCGTTTCACAACATAAATTTTTATCGACACAATAAAATATTTTATTCCCCTTATGCGTTTTAGCCCCTGCCATCAACTGTAAAAAAGGGGTGACATCTATCCTGTATAGGTGGAAATATTTTTCCCTTACATTGGTAGAGAAGTTTTGGTTCTGAGGTGCTTTTGAAATAGTATCTGTAGTAAAAATACGAGGAGAATACAAGGCCCCCTGGGATGACACTTTAGGACTGGTTTTGGGTGTCCTGTCCAAGGTAGGAAGACCCACATGTAAGGGCTTCAGACCTGCTGTACAGTTTTGCTCTGTTGAGCAACCATGTGACCCTGGGAAAGAGATTTAATTCCAATTTCCTTCGTCAAAGTGAGATTAATACATAACTATTACTAATACACTAGTATATTAGTACAAGTACCAATATTAGATATAAATGGTAGACTTATTGTTGGGATTTTTAAAATAGAGTATATAAGCAGTGGTACCCAGTATATAATGAATATGCAGGTATTATTTGTGGCTCTGGCAGTGGTGATTATTTGTGGTGGACACCAGTAATTTTTGGCCAAAGGGTTCTTCCCCCCCCCCAAAGTTTTAATAATAGCATTATTAATAAAAGAAAATAATTATTTGAAACAAAGGAAAAACAATATATACATCCAAGGGGTTTTCACGTAATCAGAAAAAAAGTAATACAAATTTAATCTAATTAATATCTTAACAACACAGAAGCTAGCAACATTATTGGATTCTTTTTTTAATTAAATTATTTATTCTAATTAGGTATATATGACAGCAGAATGCACTTTGATTCATTGTACACAAATGGAGCACAACTTTTTCATTTCTCTTCTTGTACATGATATGTAGTGTTGCACCATATGTGCAATCACATATATACCTAGGGTAATGATGTCCATCTCATTCCACCATCTTTCCTGCCCCCATGCCCCCTTCCTCCCCGCCCCCTTTGCCCAATCAAAGTTCCTCCATTCTCCCCCCCCCACACACACACACATACATTATGGATCAGAATTCACTTCCCAGAGAGAGCATTCGGCCTTTGGTTTTTTGGGATTGGCCTACTTCTCATAGCATGATATTCTCCAATGGCCAGAGGGTTCTTTAAGGAGAGATTTCCAATAACACTTTTCAAGTCTATGTCTTCTCTACCTTTCTAAATGGGAGAGGTTAGTAAAGGGGGAATCTAAGAGGAAGTACCAGACAACTCTAAACATGTAAATTCTTAATAGTTAGACACTTACTTGGAGAATTTCCTACTGGGGCTCTTGGTGTGATGGGGCCTCAGCCCTGGGATTATTGGTGGGATCATTCTAGAACATTCTTGAGAGGCTGACGAAGGGATCAGGGCTAATTTCTATCCTTTTTCATGGCATCAGCATCATCAGTGGGGTAACCTGGTCAACTATGAGAACCAAATCAAGGTGATGAAGCCAGAACTTCAGGCAGCGATTCCCCACAGTGCTGTGGGGACTGATAACTGGTTTCACCTGTGACATCTGCCTTTAAGGTGTCCATAATTACTCTAACCACAACTTTTCCTGAATAGAGAGGGTGGGTTTATGTGGAATGTCTGACATAAAGAATTTTGGTAAATCATGAGAAGAATGTTTTTAACACAGATGATGTCATCAAAGGGTGAGTTTTGGACACTGGGAGTTCCAGCTTCCCTGTCTATTACCTGTAACCACACACAGCACCTTGTTTGTATTGCAGATACTCATGTGTATATCTGAGTCCCAGCTGGATCTGAATCCTTTAGGAGAGAAAAGACTCTGAAAGGGCTGGGTGTCTGTGCTTTCCCATTGCTGAGTTCAGCGCCAAGCCCAGAGAACACATTTGCTTTTTTCCAGAGGAGGGAGGAGGTCTTTTTCCCAGCAGGTCATTCAGTTCCCTTCACACACTTCAGTTCTAAAAATCCAGAAAATGTCTTGCCAGCACTTCAGAGTGGCTGCCCTTCAGCCCACACACACCCTGATGTTTGTCCCACGCCTTTTCCCCCCCAATGGCCCCAGACCCTTTGCAGATTGGTACCCCAGTGTACTCCTGTTTTTACTTTTTGGCTTCCTTCCCTTCTGCTTCCTCACTTCAAAGCAATCAGAAAGTAATTCCCAGAAGAAACTGCCTAACTTTGAACTTTTTATGCCTTTTAAAGCTTTTACATGCCAGAATCTCACCTATTTCTAATATTGTAAAGATTGTACTTTTTAAAATAAATACACCTTCTGAGACTTAATGCTGTAATAATTTTCAGAGTAATAAAATGACCTCCATCTCTCTGGGTCCTTTGTATCCATTCCTGGTTTCTGACTGAAGGTAGAGTATGCTTCAGCCAACCAATTGACCTTCAGGAATTCACCAAATAAGTGTTAGTACTGTTCTCTTTGAAAAGATGACACCCTTTAGGAAATGAATATGATCATGTATTGGAGCATTGGCTGGTGGTAAATAATTTGGCTGCTTAAGGGAACAAGGAGGGTATCACTTTAACTGAACACCCAAACAGTATCTTGGGATACTTTTTCTCTTTAAAAAAAAAAAAAAAAAAAGGAAAACTGGACATCAGACTTAGTGTTTTCCCAGAATGACTTGAATTTGTTAACCCTAAGCCTGAAGCATATGTCGATACAGATAGTTCTGGATCAGAGAATTCCAGATTTTCTTTTAAGCATGTTAGAAGGTTTTCATGGTAAAGAAGATACAGTCAGAGGAAAGAGCATAAAGCTGATCCTTTTTAAGTACATGAAACGTATAGTCTATGCCGTGAAATAATGTGCACTCTGGAATAATCTCCAAGAACAGTGATTCTTAGCCTAACTGAGCCTCAGGTTGCCTGGGAGAGCATTCAGCTTGGAACCACCTCAGACTAATCAAATGAGGAGTTTCTGTGGTGGTTAAGATTAGATTTACTGCACTAGAGAAATGAGTCTGATGTTGAATTTTTCAAAGCAGATGAAATTAGCTTTATAAATAGTTTATGTGCCTTTTTACCAAGTAATTTCTATTATAAGAGTCTATTTTCTAAGAATGTAGTTAGTAATTTTGACAAAAAGTTTATGGAAAAAAATACACAATAGCATCATACTTGATAGGACAAAATTGTCATGATCTAAATATCTAACATTAGAAGAGTGGCTAAATTAATTGTGGTATATCCATAATGTTGCATATATTCAGAAAGTAAAATGGAGTTATAAAAGGCTCATGATGCAGTCATAGATGACAATAGCAAGGTACAAAATTGTAAGTGTACATAAGGGAAAAATTGTATGATTCCACTTACATGAAATTCTTTTTTCCCCATTTTTTAATTATTATTTTTTAAATAAATGACAATGGAATGCATTACAATTCATATTACACATATGGAGCACAATTTTTCATACCTCGTTGTATATAAAGTATATTCACACCCAATTTATGTCTTTATACATGTACTTTGGATAATGATGTCCATCACATTCCACCATCATTGCTTACACCCTGCCCCCTCCCTTCTCCTTCCACCCCTCTCCCCTATCTAGAGTTCGTCTATTTCTCCCATGCTCACCCTCCTTAGCTCACTATGAGTCAGTCACCTTATATCAGAGAAAACATTCAGCATTTGGGGGTGGGGGATTGGCTAACTTCACATTGCATTATCTTCTCTAATGCCATCCATTTACCTGCAAATGCCATGATTTTATTCTCTTTTATTGTTGAGTAATATTCCTTTATGTATATATGCGACATTTTTTTAATCCATTCATTTACTAAAGGGCATCTAGATTGGCTCCACAGTTTAGCTATTGTGAATTGTGCTACTTTAAACATTGATATGTGGCTGTGTCCCTGTAGTATGCTGTTTTTAAGTCCTTTGGGTATAGACTGAGGAGAGGGATAGCTGGATCAAATGGTGGTTCCATTCCCAGTTTTCTAAGGAATCTCCCTACTGCTTGCCATATTGATTGCACCAATTTGGAATCCCACCAGCAATGTATATCTTTTTCCCCACATCCTTGCCAACACTTATTATTTGTCTTTATAATAGCTGCCATTCTGACAGGAGTGAGGTGAAATCTTAGAGTAGTTTTGATTTGCATTTCTCTAATTGCTAGAGATGATGAACATTTTAATTATCTTATATTAGACAAAGGTGCCCAAAACATACATTGGAGAAAAGATAGCCTCCTCAACAAATGGTGCTGGAAACCCATATGCAACAAAATGAAATTAAACCCTATGTCTCACCATGCACAAAACTCAACTCAAAGTGGAACAAGGACCTAGGAATTAAACCAGAGACTCTGTGTCTAATAGAAGAAAAAGTAGGCCCTAATCTTCATCGTGTGGAATGGGGTCCCAACTTCTTTAATAAGACTCCTATAGCGCAAGAATTGAAAACAAGAATCAATAAATGGAATGGATTCAAACTAAAAAGTTTCTTCTCAGCAAAACAATCTGTGAGGTGAATGGAGAGTCTACATCTTGGGAGCACATCTTTACCCCTCACACATCAGATAGAGCACTAATCTCTAGGATATATAAAGAACTCAAAAAGCTAAACACACACACACACACACACATACACACACACAAAAAAAAAAAAAAAAAAAAAGCAAATAACCCAATCAATAAATGGGCCAAGGACCTGAACAGACACTTCTCAAAAGATGATAGTCAATCAACAAATATATGTAAAATGAAATTCTTAAAATAATCAAGTTCCTAGAGACAGAAAGTGGTTAGAGGCTACCAGGGACTGGAGGGAGGGGGAATGGAGAGTTGTTTAATAGCTATAGAGTTTCAATTTAGGAAAATGTAAAAGTTCTCCAGGTGGAGGATGGTGATGGTTTCAGTACATTATGAAGGTACTTAGGACCCTTGGAGTGTACAATTAAATTTGGTTAAAATGATAAATTTTATGTTATATCTATTTTACCTCAATAAAAAAGAAAAGACCCTCATGCCCAAATGCTGTTGAATAAATGAAGGAACATGTATGAGCTGCAATCCTGAGCACTTGACAAAAGGCAACAACCTGTCTGTTTCTTGAGAACTAGTTCAGCTTTTCTGTGAAAGCTTATTGGAAAAATAAAGGTCCAGTCTATGGTGGGGGATAAACCATGTGTTAAGTGTACATATGTATAGGATGTCCTAGCTCTTAAAAAATGCATACAAGCATAGAGGGAAAAAAAATCCAAATGATGACAGTGATCACTTCTAGGTGATAAAGATATGAGTCATTTTTGAAAAATTCTACAAACTTCCCTAATGAATATAGAAAAGTGAAAAACACTTTTTTTCATACTAAGCTCTGTATGAAGAGTACTTATGATTTATATTTAACAAACAGTCCAAAGTGGTATAGCTCCCTTTCCATTCTTAAGAGCCTTCCATTGTTCAAAAAGCTTCTGACTTTATATTATGGTCTGGGATACATTCTGTGGGATCCTCAAAGTTGGTGCATCTTCACACTATGGTGCATGTTGAAAACTTGGAGATGATATAAGTCATCTAGGCCAAGCCTTGTGAACAGGTAGGCAAATCTATTGAAACCTTGTGAACTATTGGCAAACAACTGAAACTACCTCTGATTTAGGCTCTACAGGAATTTAATGAAAATATTTCTTTCAGTATGTTCACTTCCTTTACAGGGGATCATTCTACTCCTGGGCTTTTTGAATTACAATTGGGTGGTGTGGAGGCCTCCAGTTTTGTATTCCACCATTAAGTAAAAGATTTCTTTTTCTCTTTGTGAGAGAAGAGTCCTGCTATCACCCAAACAGCAGTTATTTGCCTGTCAGGACTATTGACAAACAACTGAAACTGCTTCTGATTTAGGCTCTACAGGAATTTAGTGAAAGGTTATTGGGGAGTTTCAGGCTCTCCAAGAATGTAGAACAAGGATGAGGAAACATAAAACCAAGGAAGGCCACTCAGCCAAGACTTTGGGCAGATCAGTAAGGATGGTATCATCAAACTGGCCCTGAACTCTGCCACGGGCATCCCAATGCTTCTGCTACTGCTGCCTTCTGAGAGCCTTCTGCCCTCTACTTGTTTTTCTGTGTCTCTGATCACAGGTTCTAAATCCTAGGCTGGGCCTCTGTTGATATCTTTGCTGCCAGAGAAGCTAGAGAAGAGTATCTGGCATTGCTCAGCATCTGTCATAGCAGACCAGCTCTGCCTCCCTCTGAAAGAGACTCTAAGGGGAGAAGGGGCTTCAGATGCTGGGCAGCCAAACACATGACAGGTAGCCACAACAATTATCACATGGCTGTCAGTCAGTCTTGTTAATCCCTGCCAGAGTCCAGTAATGAGCTGTGATTATTTTTCAGTGTGCTAGCAGCTGCTGGCATCAGTTTGATCCAAGTCACTTAAGCATTTTCCCCAAGGGGGCCTGTCAGAGGTTCTAAACTATATATGCCCATTAACTATCAGAGATTCATGTGCCATGTCTTCATCTGGTGCAACTGGGCTAATAGGTGGACTGCCTGCCCTCTGGTTGATTTGTGTTAGAAACAGTGGTAGAGATGGGAGTGGGACAGGGTTAAGACAGGCAATAATCAAGGACAGCAGCTTCTGGGTTCCCTTTGAAAGGGCCCAGGAAGAGTTCCAAGAACATGGTGACTTCAGAATTCAAATGATCAAAACTGCCTTGGGCTCTTCTCTTGTAGTTAGTAGAATCCCATTCTTTAACTCTGGGGAGAATGTGACATGACAAGAGAATGCTCTCTTGCCTGGATTGATAGATCAGTTCTTTAAGTAATTGACCATAACCAAGAGTCCACTCATGACTAGGATTATTATTTCTGTCTTTAATTTTCACATCCATTTAGTACTGTAGCTACAGGCTTACTGGCAGTTCCAGATACTAATGTCCCTGTGAACAAGGCTCTGGTAGATTCTAGGTGAGTTCACACATCCCTGGAGGCAGCACAACAAGTGGTAAATAGCTGTTCATGTCAGGTGAGGGCAACTGCTTCAGCAGTTTGGACAGCAGCTGAGAAGGTATATCATTGTCAAGATTTTAATGCATATAACTTTCCAGCAAAGGTGTTTACTTGCTCTAATAATACACCAAGAATTGTATTAGGAAAGATCTCTTTAACATTCTATATTCTTTGTATAACTGCTCCTAAATTCTAGAATACTTAAAAAAGAATCACTTGATTCACAGAGAGCTTTGGGGGATGCTGGAATCTTTACTCTTTAATGTGTGTCCTCATTGCAGGATCACACTTTGGAAGCTGCACCCTAGTGCCTGGTTCCCAGTGCATAGCCAGGGAGGTGTGAGCCAGCTCTTTGAGAAGGCAGTTCCTTCAAGCCTTTACTGTGAAGGGATTTATTTCACTTTTGGACCTTTCTAATTTTTTGAGATCTTCTACTTTTAAAAGAAACCTCTCCTTCTCCCCCACCCCCCCAATGAAATCTTACCCAGAAACCCAGTTTCTAAATTAAATAAAGTTCTGCTTTGTGATCATGGGCTACAAAGCTATGGGCTCAGTGTGACAGGCCACCAAGAGGGAGCAATGTGCCCTCTGTCTGTCTCTAGAGTGGGCAGATGGGGATTATGGCCTCCTAGTATTGCACACATAGTAGGTGGTCAGAAAGTTGGTATTTATTTAGTGATGGTGACAATTTGGTGGACACCCAGCAGCTTCTGCTTGTGAGGAATCAGGGAAACCTTAATATCAAAGCCTTTCAACTTCTTTTCATCATCCTACTTACTCCTAGTTTGATTCCTGTTTAAATGCTTTATATCCTACGCAGTAATAGAGTGTTTCTGTCAAACTCAAAATGGGAGACAGCTGATGAACTGGTACTGTTTTTTTCCAGTGGAAGCTGGATATTACAGAAATAGGTTCTTTTGTGTCTTGCTATGAACTGCCTTACATCTTTTGGAAAGTAGTTTGGGAGCATATAATGAATTATACATACTAACTTTGTATATGTCCACTTCCAGCTAAATAACCTGGCAAAGTGTGAGAAGTAGCCATCATGGCTAAGAGCAATGCCTTCTGGTTGGGGGCGGTGAGTTGCAGAACAATTGATCTTGTTAGAGATGGTTAATTATTTTTTACTTATTATGAATACAGAAAAAGAATTCTGAAATCAAGGAAGTGGAGAAAGCAAACTGAAATTCTCCCCTAGAGTTTGAAATGAAGGTTTATGAATTTGATCTTTGTGGCTTATCGAGAGCAACGACAGATGGAAGCTGTGCTATACATAGTTATTTGGGGTCAGGCACTTTCAGTGTCAAGTTAAGATTTGTTGGGAGTTAAAGGATTGACAATTAGTAAATAAGATATCAGATTGTACATATACTGCATTTAGTATTTGAAAATCCCTTTTAAAAAAGAATTTCTTGTCATTAGTAAAGTTACATACATTTTTAATTAAGTTATTTTTATAATTAATTGCTCAAATATACTTTATACTTGTCTATCTAGTTCACATTTCTATTGCTTTACCTTAGTGACATGATACCTAAATTATGAGATTGGATTTATTTGGCATTATATTTTAAAGTTCAATAAACTTTCTGTTGAGGGTCACATGGATAAAATTAAAGATTTAAGTTTTAAAGAAACGTCCTAACTCTCACTTTAGAGCTTGTTTGTTTTAAGTAAATACATGGGGAGTATAGGCCCCTGCATTTCCTGAGGTCTTGACATCCTTCTTTTGGGATTCAAAAATAAATAACACTTCTCATCCTGTTTGAGGAAGTTACACAAAAAGACGAAGGAGCCAAGATATGGGGATTAAAACTATCACCTTTAATATTAATAAAACAAAATACTGGGGAGTATGTCTCATGTTGTGAGCAAATAGGTTTCCTAATCCTGGGCCTTGGAATTAGACTTACCTCATGACAGGTAGTACAGGAAACCGCAGGCTTTTCTGTTTTGAAGGAGCAGAGCAGAGTACATGTTCCCTGACTGCAGAGTAGCTCCAAAAGGAGGAGGGGATAAACCAGAGATCACCAAACTGTCTTGGCTTTACAACATCCTTAATATCTCAAGAATATTTTTTACAATGCCTTTAGGTCAAAAGAAATACCAGACAGTTTTGTTAAATCTGGTCCAACCAATTTAATAGTACTAGTAAGCTGAGAATCTCACAAGTATCACTGTGTTTCCCCTCTATTCCACACGGATAGTGTGAGTTGCTGTGGTGCCCCCAGGATACCATGACACCTAGTTTGAGAAATACAGTCAACAATAAAAGTAAGTCACTTCTCATCCTCTTAATAGCAGTTCTGAGGAGCAAAGAAGAGCCTCCTGGACCATTACCCTAGTGGAGTTCCATCCGTGTACAAGAAAACGTCAGCAGAGGGAAGATGTGCACTCAGCCTACCCACCCCACATAATTACCAAAGCATCTGGGTTTCATTGCAGAGTAATTCCAAAGCTGATGTGACTGCCTATCCTAGGAGATTGGACACATGCATTCTTTATGTATTTAGAAGCTGTGCCTCCATTGTTCTTAGTACCACATAACTCTTTCAAAAGGAAGTGTGAGATGAGGTGATAAACCCATGTGGGCATATGTAGAGTATGTTTCTACAGTCTATTCTTTCAATTCTGCACACCCTGAGGTCAAATATTATGAAGGCTGGGAATAGACTTATTTTCATTTTACTAAGTTAAATGCAAACTATCAGTTCTGTAGAGCCTCTGAGCACACCAGTTTGGTTAGTTGGTTTTGCCTGTAGCTCTCAAGGAAAGCATGGTCTGCAGTTAGGAAAATGAATAGCTGGGTCTTTTGTGTATAGTCCTGATCCAACAATAAAATGGCCACTCCTTTGTAAGGCATAATTTCTATTAATAATAAAATGAAACACATGGTGGGGTTTCTAGTCATAAACAACCAAATATTTCCTCTGTGTGCCTCTCATTTAAACCTCAGATCATGCCCAGGCTGCATTTATAGCTTGATTGGTCAAGTGTATATTTCAATCAGTCAGATTGGCCTCATCAGTAAAATGCCAGTATTTGTAAATCATGAATAGCTAAGTATGCAAAAAATTACAAAGTATTTAATTTCTTTGTGTTAAAAGTTTATTATGTCTTATTCAATACATACAATTTTGGAGGGTGGTGCTGGGGATCAAACCCAGGGTTTCACACATGCTAGTTAAGCACTCTGCCATTGAACTACATCCCCAGTCCTTATACATGCAAATTTGAGAGTTTATAAACTGTGAAAATATTTTATCTCTATCCCCTCCCCTTAAAAAAGCACTCATCTGGGGAGTTTTCTCTGAATTGTCTTAGGAAGTAGCACCATAAACCTAAAGAACTGAAATGAGAAGTTTTTGGACTCTGGATTACAGTGCCACTATGATTTCCTGTGGGAAGGAGTGGATTGGTTACTTAATGGGAGAAGCCAAAGCTGGCAGAAGCATTCCTTTTTGGAAAGCAGCAGGGTTCTTAAGAGTCATTCTAGACAGGACTTGACCTTCCTACTTCTGCAGCTGTGTTACAGGGTACCCCTCTTGCCTTTCCCCTTCCACCTTGGCAAGTCAAACAGCTCTTACCTCACCTGGGTGTCTTCAGCTTCTACTCTCACATGCAATTTCACTTCTCAAAAGATCCTGAAACCTCAAGGGAACATCCGTGGAGGCTCAGCTTCCTTGTCAGGAAAATGGGGATAATTAATAATCTGTCTACTTCAGAGAGTGATTATAATGATCAAATGAGATGTGTGCTAAAGCATTTTGTTAACTACAAAATGCTGTATATATGTCAGGTGTTTAAATCATTACTGGTCTATTTCTCAGCTAAAGCAGTTTCTATGCATACTTTAGTTACCCCCTGAACAATTCTTTGTCAAATAGCAAATGTAAATGCTGCTGTTTTTTTTTCCTGCTTGGATTATGGTGGTTCCTTTGCAACTTTATGATGTAGGCTGAATCTTTAAGTACTCCTTTGGCTCATCTTTCTTCCTCTGAACACCCATGCAAGATCATAATCCATAAAACACAGAGACAGTAACTCCTTTTAATTGCTAGGAGTTCATCATTTGCTCAGTTCTAAATGGAGTCACTTAGGCACTCGCCTTGAAAAGCCTTGTCTCTGTTTATTCCTCAGAGCCGAGACTGCTTGAAGCTGGGTCCTCCTGCAGAGGGAGAAGTTGTCCAAGTCAAGTGGCCCGATGGCAAACTCTATGGGGCGAAATATCTTGGATCAAATGTTGCCTATATGTACCAGGTGGGTGCTGCCCTATCTGTGACACTGATGAGCATGAGGTGCCTGAGGGAGAGAGCATTTGGAGTATGCTATGACTCACTAAGTCATATGAACTTGGGGTACCTCTTTATGAAGGAGACAAAGATTCGATATCTGTTGACCCAGGTTGAAGTTCTGGAGTTTGGTTATAAGGCCGGACACTGGGAAACTCCAACAACATGTGATGAATGGTTTGTTAGGGTTTGGTTCAGCCAAACTGATAAACAACTAAACAGGCTGTTTTCCGTGTCCCTGTTATATGAGGAGAGCCCAGTTGGCTGGTTCATCTCACCTTGAGCCAGGACATTGTTGGATGTTCATCAGCTAGCTGCCCCTGAAATGATGACTTTTTCTGGAGACCCATAACCCTGTGAGCATATCACCTATACCTAAACCAATGGTGTATTGACTCAGATCGGCCCGTTAATGTTCAAAGGAGCTGATGGTGGTTGTGCACATAAAGGAGTGCATGTTTAGGGAAAAGGGCACCTATCCAGTGGCTCTTCTGTTCTCTATTATAAACTCTGCATAGTATTAAAGAATATGTAGTTAAAAAATGAAATTATTTTGTTCCTACCAAAAATTAAGGATGAGTTAAGATCAAACAACATGTGTATTTCTGTTCCTTCAAAAAAGAACACATATATTAGAACCAACACTTTGGAGTATCTTCAGTAACTCTGTGGCAAAAATCAACATTCCAAGTAAAGTGGTAGAGAGAAAATAGGGAGATTGAAGTAAAAGGAGAAAAAGCAAGAAGGTTCAGGCCTGCTAAGTTGAAAAACAGCTTAAGAATGATAAGACTGCTAGTTTCAGAAGAGAAATTGTTCAAAGACTGATAAGGGGCAAGGGCTTAAATGGAAGATTACATTTTAAGACACAGCATCAGAAACTGGAGTGTAGTATAATTAAAGGTGTTCAAAGGAATTTGAAAAACTTAGGAGAGAATATTTTTCGTGGTCTAGAAAATCCCAAATGAAGTAATGAGGGCAGGACTTACAACCTGCATCCTGTGTTATGTGTGCAGGCTGTTTTTCCATTTGTATGTATAGACCATCTCTCCCTTTGCATGTAGTACCGGTGACAGTGTTAAGTTGCAGATTCAGGTTATATATGATAAGGTAGGTGCTATAGCTTCTTTGCATCAATTGTTCAGAATTAAACAAAAACTGTAACAAGGGCTGACAATATTGGAGATTCTTGGGAAAGAAGTGTTACTACATCATTCAAAAGAAAAAGAATTACATTTAATTAAACAATAAGTGCAAAAGTGAAACTTCTTCCATGTAGCAAATTACATGAAAAGTATCACATAATGAGGACATGTTGAAATTCAGGCTAATTAGTAATCAGTGTGTTAACTTCAGTTGAATTTATGATGGCCTGTCAACATAAAACTATGGGTATATTTATAGACTTAATGAAAAAGTTAAGACTAATATTAAAATTGTCTCTCAAGCACAAGTAGTTTAAAATTTCTCATTAAACCAAGTGGCCTTTTGAGATCGTTTTGTGTTCTGTGTCTAATTATTCAGCTTCACCATTGAATAAGTGGAGACATTTATAAAAATAGATATAACTCAAACACCTTGTTTACAGTGCTAAGTATCCTAAGTGTGTACATTTTTTTATCCTCACAGTAGTTTTGTGAAGTAGATGTTATTGATTATTTTAGAAACGAGAGAAAAAAGATGCTATGAACAAATTTTTAAGTTATTTTTAATAAAAAGAATACAATTTTGATAGTATGTTCAAGAGCTGTATTGAGAAGGGTCAGAATTTACACCCAGCTTTCCCCTGCTAGAGTAAAAGACCCTCCCTGATTTTAGTACAGCAAGTCCTGCATTTCGAAGCTTTAAAGTCCCAAGCAAACTAAATGGCCGGTCCCCTTAGGCTAGCATTCCATACTCTTTCAGTTTTGTAATTGCCTTTTTCTCTTAGAATTTTCAAATGATCTATAATGAATGAAAGTACGCACTGGTTGTTCTAGCTCTGCTATCAAATAGTATAAATGAGACAACACCTTGGCCTAATTAAATATTAAAGAAACCTTTCTGCTAAGACAAATCCAGGAAGAAAACCCTTCCCACCTTTATTCAGGCTTATGGGAAATGACAGCAAGAGTTGTCTTGTGACAGAGACCTAATTCCACCCTATTGTCTAGCTTAGTCAAATATTAGCAGTTTGTGGATAATAAGAATTTTAATTAGAAAAGAGAAAAAAGTTTTTAAGTAAAGATTATATTTAATTTTATATTTCCTTATAGTTTTTTTTTTTTCCCCAACAGATGTTTTTCTTTATTAACAGCACAGCTGCATTGTTTAACTCAGCATCTGACTATCAGTATCAGCATGTTTTCCTTTCTTTGTTTTGTTAGCAGGGATTGAACTCAGGGATGCTTAACCACTGAACCACATCCCCAGTCTTTATTTATTTATTTTTTTTTTAATTTTGAAACAGAGTCTTGCTAACTTGCTTAGGGCCTCAGTAAGTTGCTGAGGCTGTCTTAGAATTTGTTATCATCCTACCTTAGCCTCCTGAGCAACTGGGATTATAGGTATGCACCAGTGCACCCAGCTTCATTTTTTAAAAGTGAAGAATTCATACAAAGAAAGAAGTTAAGGATTTCTGAAATATCCTATGTGGATTAGATTAGAATGTAGCAGATGTTCCTCCCACTTCCATTGGTTTGTTTTCTCCTGGTAGAGCTCATGCTGCAGTAAACCTGAGCCCACATCCCAGGTTTCTGTTTGGCTAGTGTCATGTACCTTTCTCTGTCAAAATCTTTCAGAGTACTAAAAATTATGAAATTATTTGCTGCTGCTTTATTAACATGAAACAAATTTTTAACATTTTTCTTTTAGATGATGTATTCTCACACATTGATGAGGTTTGCATGCTGTAAAGTCAGAAACTAGGATTTTTCTGACCCATTTGAGTTTGACAAAAGAGAGTTTTGAAAGTTAAAACTGTATGAGAACTTGAGCATTTGTTTTATCTGGGAAGATTATGATATGAAAATAAATATGTGATCTTACTTTATAAAGAGGAGCAGCTCTCCCTGTTATGTTGCAGAGTCTCTTAAAGACACATAGCAATAACAGGCCCAGGTGGTCTTAATGCTGATTTTTCCACTGACTCATTTTCTGAGAAATTTAATCAGCCCCTACTTTTCTTTTTTTGCTTTAGGGGATACAGTTTTGATAACTCATATTCCATGACACTCGTGTTCAATAATCTTGGTTGTTTTAAAATGATAAGAGAAAGAACTCTTAGTTCCCCAGGGTGTTGGCTGTTTCCATGTTTGTTCTGCTTTAGTCTTTTTTTTTCCCTTTTTCAGATAGTTAATTACAAATCTTAAAAATGATCAGTGCTTGTCTGAATTTAATATATATCAAAATGTCTTATATTTCATTAGGTTGAGTTTGAAGATGGATCCCAGATAGCAATGAAGAGAGAGGACATCTATACCTTAGATGAAGAATTACCCAAGAGAGTGAAGGCTCGTTATGTAAGTGCTGGCAAATGACACTTGGAGACCCACCAGGGAAGTCCTTATCCCCTCCCTTGCTTCCCAACCCAGCGGGAAACATTCTTGGGCTTTTTTGTATTAATTTTGAAGAAAGCCAATGCAACTTTTCCCATATTAAAACCTACCAAATACAAAGCTTAAATCTGTCCACAAACAGGGAAACTAGTGCACATGGCTTATTTTTCTTTAATGAGGTCAAATGACAGTTCTTCATATTGACATTTACTGATGCACAAAAATAGTCATTGAATAAGTCCTCCATGTGAAATGCCAGGATTGTAGATACCATCAAGGCATTTGCTATCTTGTTAGCAATAGCAACATTAAAAGGAAGTATTCAGTAGTAGATTAAAGGAGACTCAGCATAAAAATGTCTGCTCTCCAGTAGCCTTATCATGCATTGATTAAGTTTTGTATCTGAAGTTCACTAATGTTTGTGTTCATTCATAATTAAACGAAGCTCTCACTTTACTAATAGTGGGAATGCTAAAGGAATTTTAAAAAAGAAAATATTAGTTTCAAGCCTACTACAAACCACTAAAAGATAAATAAATATGGATAAATAATCTAAACTGAAATTGTTAAAAAGTATAATTAACCAAAATTTAGGTTTTACATTATTGTGCCATAAAATATTTAATGGACCCTAAAATGAAGTCAAATCCTGCTCATTTAAAATTATATCCATTGCATCTCTGAAGTGATAAATCTTAAACAGGGAAATATAAATGAATGGTATTTTTCCTGACTGAAGTGAAAAGTATTTTCCTGAGTAAATGACAGTCTTACTTTTCGGTAATGCTTCTGGAATACTTTTTTTGCAACAGTAGCATTATTGTTGGATATTTTGGAAAAACCCAGAGTATTCTTAATATTCACTTGTATATTCAGCTCCTTCTCCTGTCAGTTGGAATCCTGACCACAGGGTAACTGCACCAGTTGTGAACTGATTTTCCCTCCAAGTTGTATCCCCAGGAGAAAGGTCCTTCAAAGTCAGGAAAAGAGTGAAAGCCACTGGACTGCTACCCCCATTCCAATGAGAAATGCAGCATGCAGGGGACCTGTGAACAGATTAACCACCAAATTAATAACTGAAGGAGAGAAAAAACTAAGCCTATTGTAAAGACACCAGCTAAATCTTAATGTAGTCCTTAAAAACCTAGATACCTTATCATTGTTCTAAGATCTTGAAATCTCTTACTTCGAAAATGTTAGAGACAGCTGCCTTCACTCTCTTCCTGCCTCCTGTGGGCTGTCCTCTGCCCTCCCTGTCTATCCTTTCTTTCCTTATGGAAGTTCCTAAAGCCTTTGGTTTTCTAATCCATGTCTGACTAAGTACCTTGCCTGCCAACTCTTGTAGATTTCATGTACTATTTCTTAATCACATTAGAAGAAAGTTCTTTGCTTTCTACTCTGAGCACAATCTCTTTATTCCATAGTAGATTTGGCTGTGATACCAGGATGCCTTCTCAGGTGGTTTTATCTGAACACAGATCCTGAATTTTTGAAAGTCCATTTTTCTGAGCAAGCCCAACTTGCTGCTGCTGTTGTTGTTTTTATTTCTCAGATTTTTTTTAGTTTAAAAAAAATCAATGAAAAATGTGTGGATCACATACATACACCTGGAAAGCAGACTATTATGCCAAAAAGCTGAGACTAGCAGGAAATACCTTTAGGAGAAGGCTCATGGTCACTCCATCCAGACTTTGTGGTTATTGGATCAAAGACAGATGTGCCTTTCCTTGAGGTGGGTGAATAACCCTCTAACTCTTGGGTTGTTGCCCATGCTTGCTATTTTTTTTCCAGTTTATAAAACAAATCTAATTGAAAAATTCATTGATGGAAGATATTTTATGGTTAGAGGAATCTTTTTTGCTTTTTAAGGAGATAGCTTAGCAGTCCTCATTGGGGGGCCTTGTGTCTTAATGACTCAGGCTCACTGAGACTCACACTGGCAGGGGGTAAATTTTTCAAAAGAATCAGCAGTCCACCTTGTGATGGTACTGGGTTCTTCTCTACTTACTTCAGAAATGGCCCCATTACCTTTTATTGTCTTGCAGAATAACCATGGCAACGGTGCATAATTAACTAGAGCTCCTGGTAAATTGGCTTTATTATTGTGTTTGAGAGGCTGACTTTTGCTATTTCTGCACAGTGGCAACACTTTCAGAGATATTTTATTTTCTCCTTTGATAACTTTTTAGAACTTATAAAAATGAAAAATTAGAGCAAGTACATTGCTAAGAATGAATGAAACAAAACGTTTTCTCCTAATGGCAGAGGGTATCCAACCAACCTAGAGCCATGTGGTTTTCTTCCTGAGTAAAAGTAGGCAGTGTGGAGGAGCCCGTGGAGGTAGCCTGTTGTCCTGGATGAGCAGCCCCATGAACTGGCAGAGAACATGCAAAGCTCAACAGTTAGGACCAATTTTAGTTTTAAGCCTTCCTTGTACTATTCCCTTTGTCTTTCTCTTCCCTATGGATCATATGTTTCAAGTCTGAAAAGCCAGTCTATTTTGTCACCAACCAGGGAAGATGGTCTTAGTGACCTAGTGAGGTGCGCCGTGTGTTGTTGTCATCGGAAGTCATTCACCTCACTGAGAATCAGTTGAGAATGTATTTTAGGTGGCAAAATAATAGGGAATTAGGAAGCAAAAATAGGGCTTTCCTGTAGACTCTGGACTTTGCCTAAGTGTCATAGAAAAAGCCTGAACACCTTCCCTCAGCACTTAACAAGCAGTGACTGAGTGCTGGGCACAGTGTTTGGTATTGGGAACATACAAAATTTGGTGCACAGTTCCTAATATACTTCGCCTTCAGCAAACCTTTGATGGGAAGAAGCTTACCTGTCCCACCACCCTCATTCTCCTGTGTTGACATGTGGAGGTGACAGGAATCTTGAGCTTCTCTGTGGTAGACATGATAGAGCAAAGGGAAACAGTGTGTTCAAGACAGAAGCTTGAGGCCCTGAGCCAGTGAAGTAGACCAAGGATGTGATCAGTTCAGTCTACCAGAAAATAGGGTGGGATTTACCAGGTTATATAAGTTCAGCCAACCAAGCGTGCATGTCATCTTGAAGCAGTAGGGCTACTGAAAAATCATAAGTTGTGACATAGAGTCATAGCTAGTCATATAATCAGAGAGTATCTAGAGAGCTTCCTTTCAGTCGTTATGTGGGAAATAGATGGGGCTGTGCCATTGGTCAGGGTGGCTGGGAGAGGAAGTGGGAAGGCCTGTGCCTTGGGGTCAGGAGGATTTGGGGGTATAGCGGGAGGGATCCTGTATAGGGTGAAGATAAAAGAATGCCTACAGAGGCATCTAGGTTTCTGACTAGTGTAACTGGATAGATGAGAATGGGGGTGCCATTTACAGGAGAAACAAAAAGAAGACGATGATTTTAAGTTTAGTTTAGCACTGGTTAATTTGAAGTGCCTCCGAGATAGACTCTGAGGTACCTGTGGGCAGGTAAACTAGGAGGCCTGGGCATGGGAGATCTTGGAGCCACAACTGTGGGCATGAAGGTCTGGAGAGGAAAAGACCAGATTCAGAACCTCAGCAGCATCAGAATTGAGCAGATATTTAAGAAAGGGAACCCCTGGGACATCAGAAATGAGTAACCAGAGGAGGAGGAGGGTAGTGACGAGAGCTCATAAAAGGGCAGAAAGGAAAGCTTGAAGCAGTAGTTAAGTGACAAAATGGTCAAGAATTTGTATCTGGGACTTTAACAAGAATTCTTTTGGGAAATGATGGGGGCAGAGGCCCAGAGATAAATAGGAATAAGAATGAATGAGAGATTGCTGTTGACAGATTTGCCAGAGACCTGATTGGGCAGGAGCCAGATGATGGATGGAGAGTGAGGGAGACTCAGAACAAGAAGAGTTTAATATTGGTTTTATCTGTAGACAGTCCCTGGGGGTGGAGATGGGGGGATATGCCGGAGGTCCTGGAGAAAGTGAGGCTAACAGAGTCATTGGTCTGACTTGGGTGGGGAGAGATGGGAATGCAGACCTGTGGTTGTCTTCTGCTCTTCCCTAGACCCCCTCCATGCCCACATGGTTTCAGATTTTTATCCAGTCCTGTGCTGGTTGAATGCTTTACTCTTCTGCAGAGTAACACTGGCTGCTTTTAGTCCACAGCGTCTGATATGCGATTTGAAGACACCTTTTATGGAACAGACATAATCCAGGGGGAAAGGAAGCGACAAAGAGTGCTGAGCTCCCGGTTTAAGAACGAGTATGTGGATGATCCTGTGTATCGCACTTTTTTGAAGAGCTCTTTCCAGAAGAAGTGTCAGAAGAGACAATAGTCAGTATACACTGCTGCAGGCCACAGAGCTGCTTGGACCAGAAGAGAAAAGATGAAGGGACCACCTAGGGGCAGTGCCATGTGTTTTGCTAGGGGAGGTGACTGGCTATGTCTCTGACAGTGGTAAAAACAGGCTTCCAGCATTTGCTCACCAAGCATACAGAATACACATATTAGTTGAATTCAGCAATCAGAAGTCATCCCCTGGTCTTGCTTTCGCTTGTGAGCAATTGTTTTCTCTGATCCCAAAGAATTTTTCTAAGTGAAAGGAAATAATAGTGAATGATCTACTAGATAAAGCCACTGCCAGAGAGGAGGCAGGTCCCCAAATGTGTCCCAGACCCTTCATCAGGAAACACATGGAGGCATCTGTCCCCCAACTCCAGTAGGTGGGAGCTGCATGCCCCAGGTGGGAGGGTGATAATTTATATATTTTCCACAGTCAGGGAAGGACTCTCACTTATTTGTTTTAAATGGCAGTTTTTATAAAACATTTTTAAAACACAAATGGCATGTATGGTAATGAGATTTACCCGTGTGCTATCTGTATTCCCTTGTACAGAACTTTTACATTTTTTTATATTCCTATTACTTTTGATTGTGTCTGATGAGAACTGAGTTGGCCTTTATGAAATGAAATATTTGGCTCTTGAGGAAGAATTCTTATGAATTCTGTGGGAATTTTATATATTTAAAGAGGGAGATCTGGGGCTGTTATTTTTAAACACTTTTTTTCATAATACCTATTCTGAGTAGATATTTATAAAGTATATGTTTCTTTCATTATGTGTTTATAAAATTAGAGTTTAAATAAATATGCTTTGATGCAGAGTTTTGAACTAATGTAACATGATTTTTCCTTTTTAAACAGCCTGAAAATGTACTAGTGTTTAAAAATAAAGATTTCCATTTTCTCCTATCCGGTCCATCTTCTGACTTGTTTGTGTTTAAACCAATAGAAAAACTAGTTTTCTTGGGGACCTGGCTATCAAGATGTACCAGGTTTTCATAGTGTTCTTTCTGTCACTGACTTTTCACATAGCTGTGGGCACATTTGAATCACTGGAAAGTGAGGCTCACCTCCCTATACAAGAGCAGCTGAGGGTTTTTTCCTCCTCTTCTGGGGCTTTAGATGGTCTGAGACCCTTGAGTTGGAAGTGCTTTTCAAGCTAGGTTTCCTGGTTCCAGTTACCCTTAGAAGGGACTATGGAGACTCTGCAGTCCTTCACCTCATTATACAAAATGAGAAGTGGAGAACAGTCAGGAAAAGGGATGGCTTGAGGGCCAGAGTCCTTGGAGTCTGTTTCATTCACTTATGCTGTGTAAGAAACCTATGCACGTTCCTAACAGCCTACAGTTAGAAGCCTTTACTGTGCTCACAAGTCTTCAAGATGGGAGAGCTAGTTTAGGCCTAGCTGGCAGCTATGCTGAGCTTGGCTTGGGTAGCTCATACATGTGCTCTGGGTGCCTCTTATTAGCTTAGTGGACCCAATGGGCTAGCCCAGTATGTTCTTCTCATATCAATGGTAGAGGTGAGAGAGCAACCTGACCCAGCTGAGTAAGCAGCCCAGTTCATTGTGGGGTGTTGGTTAACATGGGTGAAAGCCCCAAGCCAGGGGTTAGCAATGCATCTCCACGTTACATGGCAAAAGGGTATCCCTTTACTGGGTACAGTGCCAAACCAATGACAGAGCCACATTTTCCTCAGTCAATGCCTAGTGGAGTGC
Source organism: Callospermophilus lateralis (assembly GCF_048772815.1). Classification (NCBI taxonomy): domain Eukaryota; kingdom Metazoa; phylum Chordata; class Mammalia; order Rodentia; family Sciuridae; genus Callospermophilus; species Callospermophilus lateralis. The sequence continues at coordinate 60,814,325 of NC_135306.1, read as the reverse complement.
CCATTTTTCATAGTGCCTCAGGCTGACTTCAGAGCTGGTGTAGAGCCCACCCGCCTTATTTTCCTAGGGTCTGAACACCCCACATTCTCTAGTAGTTGAGTCATATATTTTATCAAGTCATCAAGCTTGAATTTTCTATCTCTGGGTTTTAAATGGAGCTGACCTGCTCTTTCCACGATAGACCAGGAAAGTAGGCCTGTCTAAGGCATTAAAAGGAATTAATCTAAATAGGATCATTCATTCTGTACAAGTTTGCCTGTCAGCAAGATTTCTGATTGGCTGCCACAGGGAGAAAATGTGCAGAGCCCTATGTGAACTTAAATACAGCTGTTCTTTGTGGTCTCTTTTATCTAACGTTCCTATAACCAAGTACATCTCTATATGGCCTTAGCCAAATAGACATGGCCACAAATACGCTCTGACCATTGAGAAAGGCACCTTTGTTTCACTGTATTCTGCATAAAGTGGTTATCAGCACTATGACTAAATAGACCATTGCAATTTTTTCACTTTAATGTATGACACCTCAATTGTAATTTTAATTTTAAGTGTTACACTAACTACATTTTTAGTGTGTATGATCAGTTAAAATTCTTCCAGTATTTTTTTTTTAATTTTTTAGCTTTGACAATTCAATGTAATACTAATTGCAAGCCCTTTCCCTGGAGGTTAAGGGATTAGTAAAAGCTGGTTGACATATTTCACAATACTTTAATCCTTTTATGTGTGTTTGAAATAAGGAAAATATGATCCTTGGCAGTTTACTTTTATTAAGTGACTTTTTTAGTTCAACAAGAGAAAAATTGAAAAGAAACATCCATTGAAGTATCACATGGCTTCTCAGAATATATTATAAATTGCTACTGGAATATAGTAAATGAAAATATGAAGATCAGGATCCTATGTAGGAATGAATGGCTCTGCCATTTCTCCCTGTACCCATCTGATGCGAAACAAAGCCGTTTATACATTTGTCACTGTAATGCCCTGGAGGTCTTGTGAATAATCAGTAGAGGAGTAGTATCTGCTGGGAGATAACATTGTGCCTTACTTTTGCCTTTAAGTAAAAGGGATCTGAAATGAAACAATCATTTCAGATATAAATCAGCCCTGTTAAACTTGAAGCTAACCAGAGATCCTGAGGCTTTCTCATTACATGAAGTAATGGGTTACTTGCAAAATTCAATGGACTACAAAGTCTTTGAGCATTCAGATATGCAGTCATCCAAAATGTTACACATCCTCTCACCCAGCAGGCTATAGGGACATAATAGCACTGACCAGTGGGGAAAATGATTTCTGGCCTCTGAGGAGGTCTGAACTTGCTAGCAAGCGGGCTCATGACTTAGAAATCCTGTGCTTTGTCTTCAGAAGGTACAGGTCCTCATGAGGAAATGGAACTTTATCAAAACCAGCTGATATTAATGATATATAGAACATCTATTTGTATACTTAGCCTCGTAGGCTGCTTAGTGGTGTCTATAATATTTAATCTCCCCAATAAATCAGCAAAGTATGATTGCCCTCTTTTATGGAGTGAAACTAAGACTTTAAAGAGGTTATGTAACGTGAATCACTCATCCTTCTCAACACATGAAGAAAAAATAAGAATCCTCAATCTGACCCAAATAAAAGACATTGGATAGATGTGTGTAAAGCTCAGATGAAAGCACCTGTTATAGATGTGGGAGACATTGTCACTACTGAGAGACAAGGTTAGTCTTCAGAGCCTTATGGTGCCCTTCTCATCTGATTGTGCACTACCTGGAGGCCACTCTGCAAACTTGCACGCTGTTCTACTCTTTAGTTCATTTCTCCAACCTTTGATGAATTTTAATATAGGTCACCTGCTTGTGTGGACTGGAAAGAGAGTTCCTCTGCAGATTTACAGAGTCACTTCCTCTAGCTCCCCCATCTCCAAGATCATTCTCCCATTCTTTAGTTGATAGATGGAGTGAGTCCTCCTTGCCTTCTGCTGGGAAATCCCATTCAGACTCCATTGATACCATTCTGGCAGGGAGAGAAATGCTACTTAGAACCTTCAGTAGCCATTACATTAAGCAGAGGAGGTTAAAAGTCCACGTTTCCCACTTGGTCTCCAGAAACACAGTGAGAGGAAAGCATTGTTCTGGGTCAGGTCACTTGCTGCCCCCAGGATATTTAATTAAACTTAAGGAGAAATAGTCCACCTTGTGTTAGCTTTTATTTCTGTGACCAGAATACCTTAAAAGAATGACTTAGAGGAAGAAAGATTTATTTAGGCTTATAGTTTCAGAAGGTTCAGTACATGGTCAGCTGGTTTCAAGGCAGAAATATCATGGTGGAGGAAAGCTGTTCAGCTCATGGCAACTGGAAAACAGAGAGAAAGAAGAGAGGCGAGAGAGTAGATAAATTCTTCCAGGGCATAGCCCCAGTGACCTACTTATTCCAACTAGGATCCACCTCCCAGTAGTCCATTCAGAATCCTCATGACCCAATCATTGCCTAAAAGCCCCCCACCCTGAACCTAGGTGCACTGGGAACCAAGCTTTCAATACAAGCTTTGGAGAGATATTCCAAAAGTAAACTATAACATATCTCATTCAGAACATAAGTCCTCACTTCTTTTTGGTGGGAGAAAATAACTAAGTGCAAAGGACATGGGTCTAGTTGAAAGTCAGAGATGGAAGATGTAAAGTGAATAATTGATGGAGGAATCCAGATGAGAGAAAAGGGCATGAAGAGCAGAGGTAGAGAATTGATGGATATGACAGTTACCCTGCTATGATCAGTGTGCACTGTATACATGTATTGAAATATCACACTGTACCCCACAAATGTATAATTATTATGTGGCGGTTATTATGTGGCAGTTAAAGATTTTTTTAAAGAGCAGAAGTGAAGTGGTTGGTCTTACACAGGAAAAAGGAGATTTTTGTTCATAAATACTTAACTCCTCATTTAAAGAGCAGCAAAGGCAGATTATTTAGAATTGTTTCAGGAAAGGGTTGCCAGGTGGATTTGGAGTAAGGAACAGAATGTAAAAAAAAAAAAAATTACAAATGCTAGAGAATAGTTTCTGTCAACCCATTTTGTAAAACTAAAGGTAATTGATGTCAAGGAGACTGGGAGAATATAAAAGGATCTCTAGAAAGCAGATGGCTGTGGAAGACTAAATAATGGCTGTTATGGTTTGGATGTGAAGTGTTCCCCAAAAGCTCAAGGCTAAGATAATGCAAGAAAATTTAGAGGTGAAATGATTGGGTTGAGAACCTTACCCAATCAATGAATTAATCCCCTGATGGGATTAACCTGTAACTGAAGTGGGCAGAGTGTGGTTAGGGGAGGTGGGTCATTAAGGTGTGCCTTTGGGGTATATATTTTGTATCTGGCAGGTGGAGTCTCTCTGCTTCCTGATCATCCTGTGAACTGCTTCCCTCTGCGACACTCTTCTGTCATGATGTTCAGCTTCACCTTGAACCCCAAGGAATGGAGCCGCCATTTATGGACTGAGACCTCTGAAATAGTGCGCCCCTAAATAAATATTTCTTCCCCTAAAATTGTTTTTGTCAGGTCTTTTAGACACAAGAGCAAAAAAAAAAAAAAAAAAAAAAAAAACTTACTAAAACATTGGCTTCCAAAGATGTTCACAGCCTAGTCCCCAGGACCAGTAAATATGTCACCTTACATGCCAAAGGAGACTGTAGATGCTGCTACATTAAAAATCTTGAGATAGATGATGAGGTTATTCTGGATCATTTGAGTGGGCTTGATATAATCACAAGGGGCCTCCTGAGTGGGTGGCAGGAGGGCCAGAGACAGAAGGCTACTGAAGGAAGCAATCTGCTTTGAAGATGGAGAAGGGGCCAGAGCCAAGGAAAGCAGGTGGCTTCTGAAAGCTGGAAGAGGCAAGAAAATGGATTCTCCTCTAAAGGTCTGTAAGGAACCCGCGCTGCGACACCTTCACTTTAGCCAGTGAAATGGATTTTAGAACTCTGGCTTCTAGATCTGTAAAAGTCTACATGTGTGTCATTTTAAGCTACCAAATCTGCACTAATTTTCATTCCTTAAGATGATTGCTGAGCAGATATAACAGGAGAAAGGTGGAAGGGCTTTCAAGATCAGGAGCAGTGATCTGAGAGAGGAGTTTAGGCTTAAGATTGTGCACTTAAAATTTGAAGGGTGATAAGTTTCAAAGTGTGGTCATGGGAGTGGAGAGAAACTAAAAGTCATTTCACTGAATTTGTTTCTTTTTAACTATTTAGTTTTTTATTGATAATCCATAGAATATAAAAAATTTACCCTTTAAAATGTGAAACCCAGTATTTTTCATTATATTTACAGTGTCATGCATAGATCATCTGTATTTAACTCCACAATTAACTACTTAGTTTTCATTCTTTCTCCATATATTATAGCTTTTAAAAATATTTAAAATGTTTCTGCTACAGATCCTAGATACTAGGAGGCATAAAGATAATATTTTCATAAGAATATATTCTTAAATATGAAAAACTCTTATGAATATATTATTTAATCTACTCATCTATTTGAGAAGAATACATAGATGGCAAAAGGCAGACTTGCCTCCTATTGATTCAGCCAGGTTTGTGATTGTGGTAGTGGCTGTGGTGGATTATGTTATTATATTATTATAATTTCAGTGGATTATAGATTGATTACCAAGGCAGAAGGCACATCTTGATCACAGAGCTGTCCTTGACAGTCAAACGTGGTAGACTGGGGGAGCCTGGTCCTTGGCTTCAGCATCCCCCAGGAACATTGGAGCTCAGCCCACTTGCAGCAGCTGTTTGAATAAAGTCAGCAATGGGCCTCTTGTACAAGGTGACCCTTTTAGAGTACAAGGTGAGCCCAGAGGTCAAAGCAGTAACCCATAATATTTCAAATCAGAAATCCCTTCCCTTTCCCTCTAGAGAGGGTCTTCTTTTGCTCTCAGATTTTTCATAACTCTTAGCTCATTTAGAAGCAAAAACTCACCTACCTGAAATTTCATGAAGCGGTTTATATTCTTTATTCATTTAGTATGAATATTCAAACATTACTACAAAATATTCATGTGAAGTGTTAAGCAATATATAATATTAGGTAAGAAATTAACTTTCTGAAATCCTAAAAATTTTGAATTTAAACAAAACAAATCTAGCCCCAGGAGTTTTGGATAAGGGATTATGGATTTGCATTCTCATTTTGCACCCACTATTCATTCCTGCTCCATAGGACCTTATTCATCTCCTTGTTCTCTATCATTCTCTCTATATATTATGCTCTCAATAAGCTTGACTGAGTGCCAGCCACTTGTTTGTTTGAATGGCACTCAGTAAGCCTTATGCTCTCACTGGGTGCAATGGTTAAATTTAGGCATCAACTTGACTGGATTAGGGGTTACCCAGATAGCTGATAATATATTATTTATGGATAGGTCTGTGGGGGTATTTCTGGAAGAGATAAGAGACTGGCTTTCTTTTTTGCACTACCAGGGATTGAACACAGAGCCTCTCACATGCTAGGCAAGCACTCTGCCACTGAGCTCCTCTCCTAGCCAGAGATTGGCATTTGGCATTTGCTCTCTCCCAATGTAGGCAGGCATCATTCAATCAGCTGAGGGTCCAAACAGAACAAAAAGATAATGTGTCTCTCTGGACACTCATCTTCTCCTTGGATATAAGAACTATAGGTTCTCTGATTCTTGGATTTCAGGACTTACACTAGTAGCCCTCCACGTTCTCAGGCCTTCAAACTTGAATTGAGTCATTCTCTAATTTTCCTGGTTCTCCAGCTTGCAAATGGTATATAGTGGAACTTCTCAGCCTCAAATTATGTGAACCGATTTTCCTGGTAAACCAGCCAGCCAACTTCCTTCCCTCTATCCCTCCCTCCTTTCCTTCCCTCCTTCCTTCCAACCATGTTGCTCGTTCCTCTCTGGAGAACTTTAATTCACATACTGGGCTAGGGACATTGGTCTTAGCTTTGAGCACTAAATTGACATCACAAGACTTGAGTATCAGTATTGTTGATCAGGGGCAGGGACTGTGCCAATTGAGGCTAGCTGTGAACACAGCAGGACCTTGAGGAGGGAAATAACAGCATCGTGCCATTCTGGTAGCTGCTCACAGAAAGGACTAAGTGTTGCCAGAGGCTGAGATTTACCTGCAAGGCAAACTCACACTCCCTAGATAGCTTGCTCCCTGATTCCTCAACCCAAGGGAGCAAGTGCATTCTTTCTCAACACTACAAACAAGCAGGGGATTGGGCCCCCTAGGCAGGAAGAAGCAGTGTTCATTTGCCCTGAAACAGAGTTTTGGAGGCTAGGAGAGGGATTGTCTGAGACCTGAAAGAATGGAAAGTGAAATGTCTGTTCAGTTCAGTCTATAGAATGGCTGGTATTGAGGCTTTGAGTCTACCCTGTGTGGACTCTCAGTGTGTGACTTTACTGTGATATGATCATGAAATTATTTATTTCACACATTCCCCCCCAAATCAAAGCCATAATGAGAAAAAGGGCTTCATAATCATGTCTGGGTATTTTGATAACAAAGAAAATGGCTGTTGACACTGATAATAAAAAACTGCTGTTCATAAATTTGAACTCTTTGTTGCCATTTATAAAAGAAGCTGCGTATTGTGAGCTCATTAGTAGCTGAACTTTATTTTGTCAAAGGAAATGGAGTCAAGAGAGATTATGTTTCATCTTTAATATGGCTGTTCAACAACAATGCCATTATGCTGAGTTTCAGATGAATTTAATTGAACCTTAATGAACAAAATTAGTTGTTTTGTGCAATTAGAATCCTATTTAAACGGGTTAGAAAATGAATAGGATGGTGAATGTGGTTGCCTTGATTTTCCTCAAGACTGACTCCCTCAGCCTCTTCCTGCCCTAGCTTTTCTTTCTCCACTGCATAAATGACTAATATTTTTTAAAATTTAAGAAGTTTTTTCTTGACTTGCCAGTTTTATTCCTTCAGGCTACAAAAAACACATGGGACCTCCAAGGAAGTGAGGAGCAAATAGAACTGGTCAATGGGAACAGTTCTTCTGGTCCCTTGAACCCAGCCTCTTGCACACCTGAGATGAGAAAGTAGCTACTGAACAGCAGCTAACAAAAAATAAGGAAGGCTTCAGAGGCAGCTTTGGGTGCAGATCTTCTCTTTATCATTTAATACTTTGTGACTTGGAATTTATCTCTTGACCTTGAACCTCAGTGTCTCCATTCATTAGTGGGAATAATAATATATTTTCTTTCTTTCTCTTTCTCCCTTTTTCCCCCCAGTGGTAGGAATCAAACCAAGGACCTTGGGCATGCTAGGCAAGCACTTTACCACTGAGTTCCACCCCAGCCCCATATCTATTTCTTAACAATAGTGACATACATTCAATGAGAGAATGTATATGAAGTATTAGGCACATTGCCCAAGTCCAAAAGTGGGAGCTGCTGCTGTTGTTATTACTGTTCTTCATCATCATTATCATGGTCACCTTTAGTCTTGCAACGTCCACCTAAATTAGGAGTTTCTAGTCAACAATAAACTTTCCCAAGTATTGTCCTAAACGCTCAACTAGAGGAAAGGGAAGAGGTGACAGGTGCAATTTGCTTCAGTGGCTGGGAGGTTGGTCTTCTCCTTGAGGGGGAGAATCAGGAACTGGTAAAGCTGGATGAGGCAGATAGGCATGGTCCCGTGAAATTTCTGAAGAGGTCTCTCCTCTGACCCTCCAAAAAATTGTCAGTTCTTTCATCTGTGCAGTGAGGGAATCAGATGATCCCTGTGGACCTTTTCAGCTCTGAGGCCTTTGTGATTCTGACAATTGCTGACTCTCCTGCCTAATGGACCACATTCCAGTGAGCCAGACAGCCTTTGCCAAGAAATCCTTCAGATTTGTAGCAGAACTGTGGAAGCTTCCTACTGAGTGTTCCTACCAGCACCAGGGTGGACTCTGCTCTGAGGTGAGAATGAGGTCCAATGAGATTTGGCTAAGCTTTAATAAACACAGCCTCCCCTCTGTAGCACAGAATCAACAAAGGTGATTTTGGAAAATCAAAGGTGATTCTTTGGAAAAGCAAAGAAAAGAATTATTCATGTTCACCTTGGTCCTGCCAGCCTGAAGGTTTAAATGGGTTCTTAGTGAAAAAAACAAACAATATTTTTCCTGTTTTAACTATAAAATGCTATTATAATATGTCAAGTCTTCTATCAAATGCTCTGTAATTATTTTTGAGAGTCTCTAAGGGACATCTCTGATGTGCTCATAAATAAATCTTCTTTGTTTTTACCAGGTGACCACCATTTTTTTCTGACTTTCTTGCCAACATAACTTCAGGAGTGATAGCAGCTATCACTGCCCTCTGGACTGGGGATCAGGTTGGAGTTTCTTCTGTGACTTGTTGATAATACTCAGGCCACCCAACCCCAAGAAACCAGAGCAAATGTTGCCACTATTGTGATGTTTAGGATGCAATGATGTGCTCTGGGCCTCTGCTGGATGAAGTTGGGGATTTAAGAGCCAGGACTGCCACTAGTGTTCTTGTTAGAACTAGTGTAAGCTGAGGGTGATGCCCACAATATTACCCTGTACCAGCTCTGCACTTCTCTGAGGCAGAAAAACTATCGTCCCACTTTTGTTGTTCTATCTATAGTGGTGCTTAATCCAAAGTAGCGGAATTTCATTTCTTAACCTCTCAAGGAGACTCTTCCTGCAGGCTGCCTTTTTGGGTTTTTGTTTCTTGCAGTCCTTGTTTTCATGAAGGTTTGGGGCTCCATAGGGCTGAACATTGAAGGCTTTTACAGATATGAAGGCTAAAAATTTACTCAAATTATTTGAGTAAAGGTAATCTCTTTGTAGTGTAAAGAGGATGGAAAACTCAGCCACATAACTGGATCTCATGGGGCTCTAGGAAGCATCTTGGCTTCATAGAAATAATATAGCTGACAACAGGAAGATTCTTTGCATGACCTGTTTATCCTGTTGGGCCCTTGCCCTCAGCTCACTGACCTTCAACATTTTCTATCACCTGCAATCACCTTTCCTTGTAAGGTCTCTGTTGCTGTCTTCACTTTTTGATTTTTTTTCAGTTTCTGCTTCCCAACACTCCAGGGACTATTTCCAAATTTCCAACCCAAAAGTCGTCAGTAGAAAGTGAGTCTGGATTTTTCTTTTTGTTTATTGACCTATGCCTAATATTTAAAAGAGTTACAGTACCACTTAGTTAATTAATTAATGAGTACTTTGGGGGGCAATTTACTTAGTTTTCTTTACCTTCAAAATGGAGGTAATAACAGCAACTAAATTATAAGATTCTTGTAAGAATTAAGTGGATTAATATTTGTAGTGCATGTGGAGTAGAGTCTGCCATAGAAGCATGTCTTTTGTTGTTGATGTTGTTGTTTTCTTTCTTTCTTTCTTTCTTTTTCCCCCAGGACTGGAGATTGAACCCAAGACCTTATGCACGCTAAGCGAGCACTCTACCTTTGAACCACATCCCCAGCACTGAAGCACATCTTAAATAAGATTGTTTAAAAATGTCTGTTCATACTTGATGTTTAGTAAATAAGTTTAAAATAAATCAATTTATTGAGGAATCAGATTGGCTAACTTAATGGCCTTCTCTCTATTTGAGAACTCTTATTATAGGTGTCTTCACCTTCTCCTTTGGGCCAGTTTCCCACTGAAGGCCACTGGGGTCTTGTGACCAGCAAAATGACTCATGTAGAAGGAACCTCTTGAAAGACAACACAGTATATTCAAAACTATCCCTTTCTTCCAACAACTGTTTAAAACACATGTACCTTTTATATTGTGGGCCTAAATGAATATGTAACAACAAATTTCACCATTATATACAACTATAAGTTAACAAAATACAGGGGGAAATGCATGTACTTGTTCCTGCCTTAGGAAGATTCTTTTCCAGAGGGTTCTTGGTCTCCTTTGTTCAGCTACCCATGACAGTCTCTCCCATTTGTTCTCCAAATAGGCTCAGGCTTCTCTAACTCTCAGTGGTAAATAAAAAGCTGAGACTCTTTGTTATGCAGCTCTCTTCTTTTTCTCCCTGTCATTCTTTGACCTTCTTCCTGAAGCTCAGGGACCTCAGATTGCAGAAAAGAGGCCTCCTCCACTGAGTACTACTGTGCATTCACAGGCACACGGCTGCATTTGGATGCCAAGCTGCTCCTGCTCTGACCTAAAGGTATCTGGATTTTTTATTTCCAAGCTAGAAGGCCACCTGACAGCTGGGGAGAACATTTCCAGGGCCACCAATCAGAAATTGAGCAGAACTCTTTAATATTCTTTCCTTCTGGATCCTAAGAGAGCTAAGTTCCACAAGAGGTCCTAAGTTATCAGAGAGGAAGTTTTTCAATTTAATTTTTTTAGGAAGTTGAGTCTCTGAGGTCCCCCAAGTTAAAATGGAGCAGTGGAGGGAGCTGGCAAGAGACTCTTCGTTGTGTGAGTGGGCAGGGCCGGGTAAATGGGGGCAGAAGTGAAGTCTGAGGAGGGTCATGGAGGAGCACAGGAGATAAAGCCATTAGCTTCAACTGAGGCAAGATCAGATGGCTGCTGTCTGGATGGCTATTTTTGATCACTTTCATTTGATTATCCATGTTGTACAGCCTAGAAGGACCTGACCAGCCCACTTACAGGCCTTTTAGGGCTGTGGTTCTCAATTAAGCTACATGGCAGTTATTAATTTTAGGAGTTATTTAAAAAATAAATACTCTTGGTCTTCACTCCAGACCTTATAAAATAGAATCACTTAGAGCTGGGGACCTAGGAATTAATGATGTTTTAATTTTCTACAGATCTGAATGCTATCTTGGGTAATCTGGACACTATAAGGGAAATGAATCCAATTCCTTTGGGTTAAGTGCCATTCTGAGTTACAAAAAACAGAACTATTGCCACACGCAGAAAGGCATGGGTCAAAGAAAAAGCATCAACTTTCACATTCAAAGATCTGAGTTTGAGTCTCATCTCTGCCACTGAGTCAGATTATTCTGAATACATCATTCAACCTCTTTGAGTCTCATTTTCTTTATCTGTAAAATGGGATAGGGACATTTACCCTTTCTAGTTTATAGAGTCAATTCAAGTACCAAAGAGAACAAATAAATCGAAGTGCTTTTTTTTTTTTTTTAAATTGAAAAACACTGCTCGCTTTGGCAGCACATATACTAAAAATTGGGATTGATACATAGAAGATTAGCATGGCTTCTGCACAAGGATGACATGTAAATTCATGAAGCATTCCATATATTTTTTTTAAATCTTCTTCACAGCAAAGGAAACAATTGAACATGAAAAGAGAGCCTACAGAATAGCAGAAAATCTTTGCTACCTCCTCCTTGGGTAGGGCATTATTATCCGGGATATACAAAGAACTCAAAAAACTTAACACCAATAAATAAATAACCCAACTAATAAGTGAGCAAAGGAACTAAACAGACACTTCTCAAAAGAAGAAATATGAACAGTCAACAAATACATGAAAAAATGTTCAATATCTCTAGCAATTAAAGAAATTCAAATTAAAACTACCCTGAGGTTTCACCTCACTCCAGTTAGTATGGCAGTTATCAGGAATACAAGTAACAATAATATGTTGGTGAGGATGTGGGGAAAAGGGTACACTCATACATTGTGGGTGGGACTGCAAATTGGTACAACCACTATGGAAAACAGTATGGAGATTCCACAAAAAAAACTAGAAATGGAAGTACCATTTGACCCAGTAATCCCACTCCTCAGTATAAAATTGGCGTACTACAGTGATGCAGCCACATCAATGTTTAAAGCATAATTCATAATAGCTATAGAGTTTATAGAGTCCACAAGAGGTCCTAAGTTATGCAGCCATCCTAGGTGCCCTTCAACAGATGAATGGATAAAGAAAAAGTGGTGTATATAGACAATGAAGAAGAATAACTTTATGACATTTGCTGGTAAATGGATGGATCTGGAGACTGTCATGCTAAGGTGAAATAAGCCAATCCCCCCCAAAACCAAAGAGCAAATGTTTTCTCTGATATGTGGAAGCTAACCTACAATAATGGGTGGGGTGGGGGGAAGAATAGAAGTTCAGTGGAGTATACAAAAGGGAATGAAGAGAAGGGAATTGGAATGGGGAAAAAAAGATAGTGGGATGTATGTACATATATGAACACATCACTAGTGAATCTCACCATCATGTACATTTACAAAAAATTAATTAAAAAATAAAAACTATGGGTAAATGGCAGGAAGATCAATAGAGGGAAGAGAGTAGGGAGAGGTTCATTCAAAGAATCAACTATTACAATGGCATGAAACCTCCCAGGAGCACTAATGGAATCTAGAAGGCACAGGAGTAAATGGAAAAATAATTTCTAACCTTGAATTCTACATCCACTAAATTATGAATTTTGTTAGAGACAGGAAGATATTTTCCAGATACATAAAAAACAAGCAATTTACTTCACATGTGCTCTTTCTCAGAAAGTTGCTGGAGAAAATGCTCAATGGAAATAAAGTTTCAAGGCTAAAAAAGGGAAGGGAAAGGAGAGGTACTAGAAACCAAATTAGAACAAGTTCTATTACATGCTTTTATAATTGTGTCAAGATAGATTCTACTGTCATGTACAACTATTTTAAAAGAATTGAAAAATAGCAATCAAAGATATGACACATAGAGCCCTCTACAGAGACCGTTACAATTTAGATATTTGATGTCACCCAAAAGCTCATGTGTGAGATAATAGAAGGTTTAGAGGTGAAATGATCGGGTTAGGAGAGCCCTAACACAATCAGTGAATTAATCCCCTGGTAGGGATTAATTGAGTAACTCTAGGCAGGGAAGGTGTGGCTGGAGGAGGTAGGTCCCTGGGGGCATGCCTTTGGGTGTATATTCTGTGCTTCTTGAGCAGAGGTCTTCCTCTGCTTTTTTGGTGGCCTTGTCTCGAACTGCTTTCTCCATGATGCTCTGCCATGATGTTCTGCTTTATCTAGGGCCAGAGCAATGGAGGTGGCCATATGTGGACTAAGACCTCTGAAGCCATGAGCCCCAAAATAAACTTTTCCTTCTCTCATTGTTCTTGTCAGATGTTTTGGTCTCAGCAGTGAAAAGGTGACTAAAACAGAGAATAATTCTATTAGTGTTCTGTTGATGAATTTGTAGCAAATCCAATAGAACAGAAAGTTCTGTGTGAAGGCCTCTTTGGATTCTGCCCCATGTACAATGGAGATAAATTTATTTAAACTGTACAATTCTTTGATCCCACCATCAAGAAGCAATCATTGAATTCTCAGATGAAAATGGGGGAAATGAACACATGCATTGACTTCTGTCACCCTAAAGCCAAGTAAAATTACAGTATAACGGGTCTTAATGGGATTAAAAACACAAAAACAAAGAAATGGGAAGGGAGGTAATATTTTGAATAATGGAAGCCAGAAAGCCAAGGGAGGTCAAAAGGCTTGGTAGACTTGAGAACATTGAGTCCTGAGCTGGGAGTGAGGAAAGCCAAGAGGGAAGGCAACCAGCCACACGGGACTCTCCCCCAGCCAAGTCTTGGGAGTCAAAATCCCATGTACATGTACAAGTGAGGATGAGGGTAGAGATCCCAATAGACAAACTGTTGAAAGACGGTTCCATAAAAAGTAAGAAGCAGTGCAATGGAAAACTCAGAATTGCCTCAAAGACTCAGGAATTCATGTCTCATATTTGTCTAGAAGTAGAGATTAAGGTAGAACTGAAAACAGGAGAATTGTTCCAAGTTTATTTCAGAAGACTCCCAATTCCTTCCATTGGGGGAGGCGGCCTCTTTTCCCTCAGGAGAAGATTGGAAGCGTGACTGCTAGGAAGGATGGGACAGAAAACCGGACTTGGCCGGCAGGTACAACTGAGCCCATCCACCACATTGGATACAAGGGGGTTACATGAGGGTTCACAAAGTGACAGAGACTCTGTCCTTACTCTGACTTTGTTCTCTGTGCTGGCAACCAGGTTTATATTGTAAAGAGAAGAGGGTGGATCTCCCATGAGAAGAGCCCTGACATTTCTAACACTGGAGAATTTCCCAAAAGAGTTTAGCTAACATGGCAGCTCAGAGTTGCCAATCCTTTTCTTTGTCATTGAGCTTCCAAATGGCCTTTTCTTTTTCTTACTTTTCTCTTCTTCTTCTTTTTTTTTAGTGACAGACCACCAGATATTTGAGGAGGGCATGTAATGTGACAGAAACAAAACAAACAAGAAAATCCAAATGCAGAAAATTCAAATGGAGAGCAAGAAAGATTTAAAACACAAGGGCTGGGGTTGTGGCTCAGTGGTAGAGCACTTGCCTAGCATGTGTGAGGCACTGGGTTCAATTCTCAGCACCACATACAAATATATGAATAAAATAAAAGTCCATCAATGTCTAAAAAATAATAAAGATTTAAAAAACAACAAAAAACCTCCTATAATTAGTATCTTCAGGAAAATAAGAGAAAATATTATCTATAAAACCAGACCAGATGCTACTAAAAAGAATACTCAAAAAATCTAGGTAAGAAAGTTATCTAAATCTCTGAAAAACAGAGCTATAATAAAGATAAAAGGAAAGAGGAATAAAAAAGAACAAAATGAGCCACACAAATCAGACATCCAAATAATTGGAGTCCCAGAAAGAGAAAACAGGTGGTGAAATCACTAGTGAAACAATTCAAGAAATTTTTCCAAAACTTACAGACATTAAATTATAAGTAGTCCTTGAGTCTCCAACGTTCAGTGATGAAAAGAGAGCTATGAGTCATCATTTTGAAATTTCAGAATTATGGGTCTAAGAACTAAGAGCTCCTATGAGCTTTCAGGTTTCATTCAAAGAATCAACTATTACAATGGCATGAAACCTCCCAGGAGCACTAATGGAATCTAGAAGGCACAGAAGTAAATGGAAAAATAATTTCTAACCTTGAATTCTACATCCAAATTATGAATTTAGTTTGAGACAGGAAGATATTTTCCAGATATATAAAAACAAGCAATTTACTTCACATGTGCTCTTTCTCAGAAAGTTGCTGTAGAAAATGCTCAATGGAAAGAAAGGTTCAAGGCTAAAAAAGAAAGCCATGTTTTGCTAGTTGTTCTAAAATGTGCCTATTCAGATCTATTCTCCATCCTTCCCTGTACCCAGGAGACTGGTCTCTATGTTTAACATTAACTGGGTTCCCTTGATGGCTGATTCAGTGTTGGATCTGGAAGTAAAGACACTGATGGGAGATCTGCAGCCTTCCTTCTTGCTGGGCCTCAGTGTGGCAGAGGCTGTTTCTACCTCACACCATGACTTCCATTGGGTGACTTCTGGCCCAATGGAAGCTCTGGCTCTTACCGGATTCAGATAGCACTCTCTTCCCTGTAAGGTTATGGGTTTTCACTGCTGCTGTCTAGTAGCAGGACTAGAGATCCACCAGCCCTGATTCCAACAGGACAAAAGGCTTTGGGAGAGAGTTCACCTGAAAACCACAGAATGCTTACTCTTCTTAAAGGTCCTGAGAGGCGAAACACACAATGGGGGAGCCGACTTGGGGTTTAGTCATAAGAACATAAAAAGTAATCAAATGAAAAACAAAGCAATGACAATTTTAAATTGAGGAAAGATAAAAAGTTGTGCTGGAAAAGAAATTGTAGTTTACTGCATGGTTCAACTACAGCACTGATATAGTCTCATAATGTCACTGGATACTGGCCTAAACCAACTCATTGGAAATGGGAGGTGAGAGGGGAGATGTTAGTTGGCGAGAGTGGGCGATTATGGTGGTGGTAAGAGAGATTTACATCCTCATTTTTCTCAGTGGGAAGTCAATATGTAAAACTAAAAGTAAGGAAATAATAGGATATAACAGGAATAATCTTTAAGAAGATAATATAAGTAAACCAAAACTATTTTTCTTTAGGAAAATAGTGAAATGAAAACCTGGTATTTTGTTTTTAACCAGGCATGTACAACTATTATCTCTACACTATTATCAAGCATGCTTGATAAAAATAAAACTCATTTTTCTCAATAAGAAAAAGCAACTAATTTACTAATACTCTATCTCATATATTTAGAACTTTGCAAACTTCTACGCTGCCTTTCAGGAAGATTGAACCTAAGACAAAAGGGTCCAGGAACAAGGTGTCTGGAGGGTAGAAGGGCTAAGGACTGTGGGGTGGAACCTCACCCAGGGAAGCTCAGAAGTGAAATAATCAAAGGACACAAGCAGAACAGGCCGAGCTGTTCTCAACATCAAGGGATAACCCTAGAGGAAGGAGCACTGAAATTGCACAGAGAGCTAAGTTCTGTTATGGGGCTGCAAATCTGCTGCCAAACTCTTGCAACTAAAAACCAAAACTGGGGCATGAACTGTTACACAATCGTCATGATCACAGAGAATTATAGAACATTCCTCAGGGGAGGAGGAAGAGCTTTTCTTAGCAATAAATTTTCAAAGAAATATCTCATGTGGGCCTGCCATAGGATACATTAGGTGATGTGCGGACAAGACCCTCAGTCACTGCTGCAGCGTGCCTGGGGATATGTTTCCTCTGCTTCCTTTGACAGAAGCCCAAGCCGGAGAGCTTTGCAGGGGGGAACGTAAGAACCGGGAGTTTGGACGTGGAGCATGACCAGGGAAGGGCCCAAGGTCTTCTGGCTATGTGGTTAATGGATTATCAAACAGAGAGAACGTGTTTTTAAAATCTGAGACACATGGGGCCTTGTATGAACAGCCAAGGGAAGCAGATAGTGAGAGCGGTTGTAAAGCCAGGAAGGCAAAGCAGGAAAGTGAGATGAGCATTCTGTGGGTGTGAGAACAAGCCGGCTGTCTTAGGGCTGCCAGCACAGGATCTAAGATTCCGACAGAACTTACTTCCCCAAGGACTGAGAAGGGACAAGGAGAGCCACAGGTCCCTAGGAAATAGCCACTGTGTCTTGGGAGCTTGAGGCTTCCGGGTCTACTGACTCAGCAGGGTGACTTAATTGTGCCCGGTGTCTCTTCTCAGCCTATTATTATATCCAGAGCTTTCCCACTTGGCAGAAAAGTCGTTATGCCTTTGATCTGCTTGCACTTCAAAGGAAGTGAGAAACTAGAGAGCCTTCTGGATTCACTAACCTTAAAAGACCCATGGAAGATAAGTTTTATTCTGATTTTGAGGTTGGAGAAACTCCTGAAGGAGGCAGCTTGTTGATTTAGCCTTGAATGGGAGGATGTTGACACTAGTGGCAGTACAGTCAACCAACAAGGCCTTGGGCCTAGGAAGGACAACAGAAGGGGCAGTGGTTGGGTCTGGCCAGAAGCGTTGGCTATTTGAAGGAAGTGCACAGAGATGAAGATTGAAAGCCAGACCAGGACACGGTCTAGCAAAGGCTGAATGCTAGGCCAGAAGAGCCTCGGGCATTTGTGGGGCTGCTGCCAGCTCTTGTGCGCCATGCCAGGCTAAAGATTCAGAAGTAGGTGGTGTAATGATAAACGTGTGCTCGAACCTCTCTCCCTGTGTCCACTATCCAGGTACCACTTCTAATGTCCTGAGCAGCCAGACTGGAATCTCCTTAACAATATTAGTTGAAATTGTGTGGGGTTGTTAGAGGGCATATTAAGTGATGTATGTGATACGACCGTGGTGGGTGCTATTATATTCTAATTTTATACCAAGTGAAGGGCAGTTTGCTCCAAGTCAACCCAGCTAGTAATGGTGGAACTGGGCTTAAGACCCAGCCCCTTCTATTGCCCATCAGCCCTTGGTTTCCTCCTTGAAGCACCAGCCTCTATTACAGTCACACTGAACCCAGGGCTCAGTGCAGAGCAGGTGCTCAAAAGATTCCTCTTGGCCTCCAGAGTAGGATATGAGGAAGATCAGCCTGGCTCAGGTAGAGGGGATTCTGCCCTAGAGGCAGCCAGGGACTCGGCTGAAGGGGTAGTGGCAACTCCTGTGTCCCAACCTGTATTATTTGTATCCTCATAAGCTCAGGAAACTCACTCATGTGCCTTTTATGTCTTGCTCCTAAGGAGAAGGCCCAGAAGGACAGATTGGTGGCTAGGTACCACTTACTATGTGTATGAAACAGCCCCTATCCCTGCTTTTGGCTTTTAGACATCTAATTAGAGCAGAGCTTTGCTAATAATTTTTAACTTCTGAAAAGGATGAATCTTGGAGGCTGTGACCTCTGCCACTAAGTTTATACCTGCTGAGATTTCTGGTATGGCCAAGGGTATCTCTCAGTGGAGATATTAAGCATGAGATAGATGTTTTGCTCTCCGTTCCTGGGTCAGGATAGGGGTGGGAAGCAAATGATGTGGAATCCTCAGGAAGATTTTACAGTCAGAGAGAAGACAATTAGATAGTTTTCCTTTCACCTCCAATCATGGTATCTAAAACTTTATTAGTAGAAACCTATATACTTTTTGCCTTTGGAATATCCTATTAAGATGCAGATCATTCTAGCAAATACTATATTTTAAATAACTATTACCTGACTTCTCAGGAATATTTGCATGAGATAATTATGAGAAACCTAGGATAAAATTGTTAAGGGGACAGAATAGAGGAAGGTTGGAGTTGTATGTAATTAGTGGCAGTGAAAGAGGTACGTTGATTGGAGAATCTTAAAGAACCTGGGACAGCTCTACATAAACATGTCAATTAGAACCGATTCCACAGTTTAAACAGAATAAAACAGATTTGTCAAAAAAATTATTAAGCCAGGTCTCGAGAGTCAGACAATCAATTTGTTTTTAAACCTATAACAAGGACCTGCTTTCTAACTCTGGGCTAGGAATTGGGCCAGGTGCTAGAGGAGATACTTAGACAGTTTAGCTAGGATTCCTTCCCTCATGAGTTTCTAGTCTTGTGAATGAAGAGAGAAGAGCCAGGATAGATGCACAGATGATCCTGAGCAAGACAGTAAGTGTTAAAGCTCATAAGACAGGAGCAGTGGAGCTACAGGACTTCCAGGGTGGGCAAACCAAGTGACAAAGCTTCCTGGAGGAGGTGGCTTCTGAACCAGGCCTTGAGGAATGGGTAGGACCCCAGCCCATGGAGCTAGGGAAAGGCATCTGGACTCGGGGGGGCGGCGTGTGGAAAGGAAAGGAGACAGGATATCTCAGAGAATCTTAAGGGACTGGGAAGTGGCCTGAGTGGCTTCATGGAGCTTATGAAGGAAAGTGTTTGGAGAGACAGGCGGAAAGGCCCTGGGCTGGCTCTAGGAGCCTTGGGGGCAGTGGTTCAGGGCTGACTCTGTTTCCAGGAGGAAGGTTGCTTGGCTGTATTGCTTGGGAAGGGGTTTCGATGGAAAGGCAGGAGAGGGAAGGGTACTTTTATTTAGGCAGACTGGGCAGAATTACCAACTTTTTATTTTGTTAAGAAATTTATAGTAGGGCTGGGGTTGTGGCTTAGTGGTAGAGCGCTTGCCTATCACATGCGAGGCCCTGGGTTCGATCCTCAGCACCACATAAAAATAAAGAAATGAAATAAAGGTGTTGTGTCCAACTACAAATAAAACAAATAAAAAAAGAACTTTGTAGCAAACTATTTGGTTTTCTGTGCCTTTATGTTTTGCATCTCTAAAAATATTTTCTTAGAGGAAAACCTTTAGCATAATTAGACCTAAAAGGTTCTCAAATTCTGGAACTAGAGGCTGTGTCCTTATGGCACTCTCCATTTTTTTTTTTTTTAAAGCTCTTGGGAGTTCCAGGAACAACATCTGTTTCAACTCTCCTGTGCCCTGCATGGCAAAGAAAGACCACATCCCTCTGGCTAGCGGAGGCTGAAATTGGAGAAGGTGATATGATTAGTAGAGGACCTCGATTTCAGTCTCAGCAGGGTACTAAGCCTGGACAGGGGCAGCCCCACACTGAGCAGCTCAGGATGTCTTCTACAAGAAGTACGCAGTCAGGGTACCAGAGCTTAAGGACCTGGTTCTTCATTTTTCATAACTATGAAAACTTGGAGACATCTGAAATGTCCAGTAAGAGGGGATTGATTAAATAAATCATACAGGAAGCATGCTTTGAACTACTGTTTACTTATGAAACAATTTAAAAATAACTTTAATAAATTTAAAAAATAAATTTAATAAATTTTCATTTATTATGAACTAACATTGTCAATTAAAAAGTAGACTTTAAGGCAGTAAAGGCAGTACGTATAATCTGAGCCCGTTACAAATATCTATGTGTTCCCTTTATTACAATTCATAAATATCCTTTTTCCCAACAAAGACCGTCACTCAGCTGTGCACAGGATCCCATGCATTCCACCTCCTCTGGGCATGGATCCAGTAGTTCTGCCTCCCTCCATCGTTACTGCTTCCCCTTCTCTGGATTGTTACTCTCCCCTTAAAAACATGCCATAATATGATTCATTCAAAAAACTAAAATAAAATATAGAACTTTCCTTGACTTCTATCTCCTGCTAGTTATGATGTCACCTCTGCTTCCCTTACCAGCAACCTTTTTGGAAACAGTTCTTTATCTTTGTCTCTTCCTCCTCTCCCCCAATTCTCTTCTTACATCCACTTCAATCAATCATGTTCTTGTTCCCACTGCTCCACCCAAACTACTCTTGCAAAGTCATCAAGACCAGAATTGGCTTGACACTGTCAATTGGTCCATTTCCACCCCTTGGACTTCATCTTCCAGCGGCTTTGTCATAGCTGATCTTTCCTTCCTTTAGCTCCTGGCACATCCAACGCTGCCGGTTTTCCTCTTTCCTCTCTGGCTGTCTCTTTGTGAATAATGTTGCAGGACTCTCCTCATTTTTCTCCTTTTTCATGTTGCTTTGCTCTGGGGCTTAGTCCTCAGACCTCTTTTCTCTCTGGGTAATTTTTTCTGGCCCATGATTTTAAACACCATCTGTTTTAGATAGCTTTTGCATCACTGTGACCCAAATGCCTGTTGGGAACAACTTACAGGAGGAAAAGTTTATCTGGGGCTCAAGGTTTCAGAGGTCTCAGTCCACAGATGGCCGACTCCGCTGCTCTGGGCCCAAGGTGAGGCAGAACATCATGGAGGAACGGCCCGACAAGAGGAAAGCTGGTCAGTTCCTGGTGGAGTCAGTAAGAAGTGGGATGGGGGTGGGGGATGGAAGGAGAGAAGAGGCCACAGGAAGAACAATCCTCCCAGGGCACGCCCCAGGGACC
Organism: Callospermophilus lateralis; assembly: GCF_048772815.1. Classification (NCBI taxonomy): domain Eukaryota; kingdom Metazoa; phylum Chordata; class Mammalia; order Rodentia; family Sciuridae; genus Callospermophilus; species Callospermophilus lateralis. Next base: position 60,793,200 of record NC_135306.1, on the reverse strand, counting down.
CCCTGCTCCAGCCTCGGTCCACCTGCCTTCAGTTGCCACCAGTTAGTCTGTTCGAACTAGGAAGGACTGTTGAGGTTACAACTCTCATAATCTAATCATTTCCCCTCTAAATATTTCTGTCTTAGCACAGGAACTGTGGGGGACACCACATATCCAAACCATAACACCATCTATATGCTGCAAATTCCAGAATGATATCTCTGTGCTTGGATGTTCAATCAGCATCTCCAACTTGTTCTCCAAATGGAACTTTTAGTTTCCCTGGACCACCCCTCCTGTGCTCAATGTCTTCTACAGGTCCCTCTATCTACTCAGATCATTTGGAGTCCTCTGTTTCTCTCGCATTGCATAAGGATGCATCAGCAGATCCTGCTGGTACTAGTTGAGCTCTGCTCCAAGTGCCATTAATAACCTGAGCCCATTCCTGAATCTGACTGCCACTTACCACTGCATGGCTCTCAGCCTGGGCTAAGCTCACTATTCTCCTCATCACTCTGCCTAGTCCTGCCACCTCCTCCCAGGAGGCATTCTTGCTTACAAACCTTCAGTGGCATCCGTCACACAAAATAATATCCAGAGTCCTTACCACTTCCTCAAAGCCCTGTGATCCATCTGGCCTCATCTTCCACCCTTTTCCCTTGTTCCCTAACCTCCTGTCACACCAGCCCCTTTAGTCATGCCGTTCTTTAGTCATGCCCAGAATATTCCTGCTTTAGAATTGTTTAGAATTGTTTCTTTTGCTATTGTCCCTGCTTGAAAGTTTCTTCTTTCAGTTTCCTGCTGAACTCACTGTCTCTCTCTTTAGATAACTACCAAACATTTCTTAATCAAAGAGGTATTTTCTGACCTTCTCTTCATAAAATAATGTTCTTCCTATGCTTATTTATTTCTCTTATAGTTACCCATCATGTGTGGTATAGGTTGTGCATTGCCCAACTCCTGGGGATGACAGTCACACTAACTGCAGCATGATTGATTCCCCCGGAGTTCCTCAGTGTACAACCTGTGTAACTGTTTATAAGCAGACCTGATATTCATTACAGAACAAATTTATTCATGCATTTTGTTTATTTTATGACTCCTCCACTAGATATAAACTCTTTGATGATGAGACTTGAAATACCCCAGCATGTAGAACACTACCTAAAACATAGTTTATGTCCAAAAAATTATTTGATATATCAGTGAATACGTGCTTGGTGTATGTGTGTGTCATGTGGATGCATAGAGGAAGACTATCTACAAAGAAATACACTCCCCAGCACTGCAAAAAATACACACGTCTCCCCACACGTATATGAAATATAGCTTTTGATGGTAGTGATTATCGGAGTAAAGGAATTATGTGTATTTTTTTTCACTATCTTTTTTATCCTTTCCTCTGGGCTTGGATATTTTAATATTAAGAATATATTATTTTTACAAAGATGAATGTATTTTTGAGTCAGATAAAACTGAAATTAAGTTCCAGCTCTATTCTTTCCTTATTGGGTAACCTTGGGTGCACCTGTTACCATCTCGGTCTCTTTAAAATGGAGATGCTCTCTGGTTCACTGGGTTATTGTGAAGATTAGATAAAACGTGTGTCAAAGCGGGGCCCAGCATGTGCTTGAGCATGAGTTTTCAGCACACGGTGCCCCATTTTCCCACTAAATGATGACGTAGACGAGGGTCACTGAGATGTGAGTAAAGGCCCCCGAACCTTGAGGGAGAACCTGGTGTCTGTTTAGCCCTCCCTGTCCTCCCCACACCCAAGATGATGCCACGAGGTGACTCAGCCAACTAAAATCAGACCCGTGACATTCATGTCCCAGAGAAAATCCATCACTAATACAGTGTTAACTCTTTTTAAAAATTTTTTTGTACCAAGCATTGAACTTGGGGTGCCTCACCACTGAGCCACATCCCCAGTCATTTTTATTTTTTATTTTAAGACAGGGCCTTGGTAAGTTGCTTGGGGCCTCGCTAAGTTGCTGAGGCTGGCTTCAAACATGTGACCTCTTGCCTCAGCCTCCCAGATCACTGGGATTCCAGGTGTGTCCCACTGTACCTGGCTGGTTTTAACTCTTTTAAGACTTCCAAATGCTTATCTTTTTTTTTTTTTTTTTAGATTCTGGAGGACATTTGGGCAGGAAGAGGGAGATATGGTGTTCTCTCTGTGTACCTGGAAATAGAGGAAATCCAGGGGAAAGGATGGCTGAGGCAGTGGGGAGCAAACAGAGCTGGGTGTCTGGGGTCTGCTGGGGGAGGAAAAGCTGCAGGGAGCCAGGCAGAGCCAGTGTGCCGGTGGGCCGAGAGCAAGAGCCAGGCCACCCTCCTTACCTGGGCTGGAGACTTGGGTGGCACTGGAACAGGGCATCTCAGCATGCCACCTGTGGCTCAGCAGAGGACAGACAGGCAGAGATTTGTGGCAGTGTTCCCTGTGGTCAGAAGCCATGTTCACGTCCATCACAGCGATGTCCATCTTCTGCTCACCTGCTGGCTTTCCAGATCAGGGAATATGGCTGCCTGTGGCTCAGTTGTTAATCCTGGCAACACTTCTGGCCTGAATTCAGCCACCTTCCCACCACGGGAAGCATGACTGTAGTAATTTCTTTCAAGATCCCACTTCCTCCCTCTCCTTTGAAACTGAAACGAGCCTTAAGCGGCCAACTGCTCCCTTCCCCACCTTCTGGCCCACACTCACTCCAACAGGACTTCCAGAACCATTAGAAACAGAAAACATCCCAAGCCCTCAATTCTGAGAGCAGCAGTAAGGATGACAGAGATGGTCAGTGGCCAAAGATCTTTAATTAGCCAGGTGTCTTCAAACCCAAAAATGCCTCTTCCCGAATCTTGAACCCCAGACATAATTAAAGGCAGATAAAGAAGACTTTGTTCCTGGCTCACCTCTAGGCACTCCCAGGGATCCTGCTCTTCAGTCCTTTGGATTCTTTTCCTAAAGAAAAGGAGACAGGCCAGGAGACCAACAACCTTCTTAGGTCTCCAAACAGAGGGTACAAAAAGTGACCGTCATTGTGTCTATCCCCTCCACACCTTTTCCTGAAAGAAATCCCCCTTCCCCAGCACTGTGTTTCAACCAGCAGCAATGTCCCCACCCCAGCTAGAGCTAGTCGAAGTAGGTAGGAGTCGGGACCTGACCCCAGGTCTGACCACCATGAAGGGGGGTGGTGTAAGAAACTCTGCTCCAACGGGAAAGAGCAGAGATAGGAGATTTTTGCTCTCAGGAATTTGAAGTAGAGATCTGAGGCTGAGCCTCTCCTAAGCTAAGAGGTGTCATTAACCGTTAAGCAGCTGACACTGGGATAAAGCAAAATTAAGAGAAGTTTAAATACGGAGAACTTGGGTGGCACTGGAGAAGAGAAAGGTGTTGAGGCAGTTGCTAGGCTGTGGGAAGAGAGGTGGACATAGATAGAAACATCACTCCTAGGGATCAGTTGTCCCCAGTGGAACAGTTTGTGGGTTTGACAGTTTAGTAGTCGTGACTCTGAGCAACTCCATGAAGTGGCTCAGTACAGAGACTGAAGCTAGGTTTTTCCAGTTTCTCCCCACTGTAGTACATAGAGGAGGCGGCGTCAGCATCCCTCCCAGGCCTCAATCACCCAGCAAACATCACCAGCACATTCTTGGTGTCAACGGTCAGCCTTGGCAGTCTTGCTGGTCCCCAGCCACCTTTGGCCATCCATAAAGCTATTTTCCATCCGGCTCCTTGGAGGCTCACATGAAGATGACGTTACAAGTACTTTCCATTTTCCCTCCTGGCTCCGTGAGCATATTTAGTCTATAGTTTTGAGCCACAGTCTGCACCATTAGACAGGCATATTCTCTTGCCTTTGAGTGTTCCCACATTCCTCTGGGATGAACTCACAGCCTGGCCCAGCACATTTTACATTTGGTAATAGAGCCTCTAGGGATAATATGTGAAAGGAGGCCACAGAGATCACATCTTCTCAGACATTTTGCTGTATACTGCATCTTGGTTTTAGCCTTAGCTCCTCTGCTTTTTTTTTCTTTTAATTATGTCCATAGAATAACCCTAGAAGTTGCAGCCAAGGAGATCAAGAGGGTAATTGGAGGCCATTTTATTCCCTGGAAGATGTTTTGTGCTAATGGAGAGAAAATTAAAAGATTGTAGGTGCTCCTGTAGTTCAAAGGCTTTTAAGGATACACAGAAAACACTTTATATCTGTTAAAAGCCAAAAGAATTATAAAATTCAATCAACTAATTTATCAGCTTGCATAGATAGTGAGGGTCAATTTGTCTGAAGAGATAAAAGAATTGGGACATGGTAGCAGCAAGAGACACATGGGAATCCATGTGTCCCAACAGTGTTGTGAAAAAATTTAGTCACTGATCCACAATGAGCCCTTTGGTAGTTAATAAACCACAGCTAGAAGGGTGGCAACTATAAAAATACTTAAGAAGATATCCCTAAATTGTGTGGGATTAAATAAATTAGCCTCTTTCAACCTCAGGTTTAGCACTAAAAGAATTTTTAAAAACAACCAAATATAAATTATTAATATTTTTGCATTAAGAAATTATAATTTATCATTTATCATTTCCAAAACTTAAAATAATTTAGCCTTTTAGAATAAAGACTTGTCTGATAATTCCAATTTTAAATGTATATTTCAGTAATTTATTAAATTTATGGTTTAAGTTGAACTTGCTTTATAAATAGTATTAGAATACTTAATATTCAACTTATGAATTTAATTGATAGCTTACAAAGGTAAAGTACTTAGTTGTATATGTTAAATCAGAAAATCGACATATCTAAAAAGGATATAGAATGGTAATAATGGTGGATTTAGCATCCATATGAATTCCCTCCCTTTTGAAATCCTACTAAAACTATAGCAAAGTGATTATTATTATTTTTTAAAAGACAGAAATCCAAAGGATGGGGACAAAAGGCGAGGAAACAGTGAATTCAGAAGCTGAACAGCAGAGCGGCTGTTAACTTACTATAGCAGATATAAGAAACCCGAAACTTCAGTGTGAAATGGAGGAAGCCTAGAATATCCTGATTTAAACTACAGAACCCTCAAAAGACTCACAACACATACAGAGGCGGGAGGTGGGGCAATGGCCTAAAAAGGAGGAGGATTGGTTAAAAATAGCTGACCGCCCCCCCCACGGCAAGATTGCAGGTGAGTGTCTCTCCTTTCCCTGGAGAGTAAATGTGGAGATGTCTTCTCTGGGCAAAACAAAATAGAGGGGACGGGGGACAATAAGCCACAGATGGCAATGCAAGCTTGGGGCTGAAGGAAGGAGAGGAGGTGAGCATGCCACAAGCATGCCCATGGCACCCTACTCCCAGGCCACAGCCTGGGGTTTTCTTCCCTGTGCAGAGCCCCAAACACCCAGAGCCGAGCTTCTATCCCTTGGGCAGAGTGGAAGGCTATCCTCTGGGGACTCTGACCATCCCTAGAGAAAATGAAAGACCCAGAGACAGCAGCACAGGGATTCCTCATTCAAAGACCCTGATTTCCTTACAGCCCCCACCCCTACAGATGCACAACCTCCCTCATTATCAAGGTTCCCCATCAGAGTGGTACATTTGTTACAACTGATGAACTTACATTGACACATCATTATCTCCCAAAGTCCAAAGCTCATGTTAGAGTTCGAACTTGGGACACTCAAATTCCATGGGTTTGGACAAATATGTATTGACTTGTGTCAATCATTTTTGTATCATACAAAGTAGGATCAGTGCTCTATAAATGCTCAGAGCGCCAATTCATCCCTTCTTCCCCTCTAACCACTGATCTTTGCATGATCTCCATAGATTTGCCTTTTTCAGAATGCCATAGAGTTAGACATGCACTATATAGCCTTTTCAGATTGGCTTATTTCACTTGGCAATATATGAAAGTACTCCATGGCTTGATATTTCTTTTTAGTGTAGAATATTGTCTGGATGTACCACGGTTTGTTGCTCTACTGATCTTCCAAAGAACATCTTGGTAGATTGTAAATTTTGGCAATTATGAATGAAGCTGCCACAAACATCTAAACATCTATGTGCAGTTTTTGTGTGAATTATTTTCAACCTCTTTGGAGTCTCAACTCCAAGGAGTGTGATTGCAAGGCCACATGGTAAGAGCATGTTTAGTTTTAGTAAGAAACTGAAAACTGTTTTTCAGAGTAGCCCTATCGTTTTGCATTCCCACCAATAATGAGAGTTCCTGTTGCTTCACATCTTCTCCAGCATTTGTTGTTGCTGGGGTTCTGGATTTGGGCCATTTTAATACGTGTGTCATGGTGTTTCATTCTCATTTTAATTTTCATTTCCCTGATGACATACTGATATTTTTATAGGTTTACTTACAAACTCTGTTGTTATTGTTGTTGTTTTAAGCTAGCTAAGTTACCAGATAGTGTGCTTCAACAAAATAGGGGGGTTTAAAAAAAAAAAGCAAAAATAACCGGGGAATCATGTGATCCAGAAAGCAGGAGGTCCTACTCATGAAAATTCCAGCAAAGAGCAGTCACAAGGTAGATGGTGTTTGGCTGACCTTCAACAGCTACATAGAGGGAGAATGAGACTCTTTAGAAGGCCTCTAATGGAATAAAAAAAAAATGTCAGTTTTTTCATATTAGACCCTGAAAGGATAAAATTTATGGAATAGTGTGGGAAATTAATAGAACCCACTGAGAGATTTGTGGAAATTGGAGAAGAATTAGCAATATGTAATGATAAACAAACAAACCAAATCAAATTTTGAAAAAAGACAAGTAGTTATTTACTTCAGGAAAAACAAAAATAAATAAATGAAACAAAATGTAACCATAGTGCTCTATAATGCTCAGCTTAGAAAAATATTTACATAGATAAATAATATGACCACTGAGAATTGCTTTAACCAAGGGTCTTGATACAACTCTAGTGAGTCAATGGGATGGAGAAGCAAAGGGAAGGTGGAATGAGAGCTAAACCTCATCTGCTATTGTTTTTGGTCAGGGGACAATGACTCTAATTGAGCTGCCCAAAGTTAGCAGTGTGTGCATATTAGGTAGAAGTAGGGGAAAGTGTACATTTCAAAAGAAGGAAATGAAGGGCTCAAAAATAGGGGCTTTTGTAAAAGCAGAGAGGGATAGTCAAAGAGGTGGGGCATGAAACCTGGTTTGAATATGGTTTGTTCTCTCTGAAACTCATGTTGAAAGGTAATCCTCATCACGTGATAGTAAGAGGCAGCACCAGGTAGGATCTTTAAGCAGTGATTAGGGCTCTGCTTTCATGAATGGATTAGTGTACTCATGGGTAAGCACATGGGTTATCTTTAGAGTGGATCTGCTAACAACTTGAGTTTGGCTCATTCTCTCAGACTGTCATCTTTTGCCGTGGATGCCCTGCACCATCTCAGCCCTTTGTCACCAAGAAAACCACTACCACATGCAGTCCCTCCACTTTGGACTCTTACTGGGAGCCAAAGTAAACATCTTTTCTTTATAACTTAACCCAGTCTGTGGTATTGTGTTATCAGCAACAGAAACGAGACTAAGACAAAGGCTTTTCATACCATTGACAATGATATATGCATATGTTACCTTAAGGAGTATACAAATCAATTTAACAAAATAAAATGGAATATATTATATTTATAAATATATTCAAAATGTCTATGTTTGTAAATGGGACTAAGTCCAACCAAAGACCCCTAAAGGGACCTTGTCAGATTTTCCAGAATTATATATAAAACAATGAAGTTTTATAAGTTGAATTTAAAAGCTTAAGGAAGAATTAGTTTCGATTAACTTGAATAAATTGAATATTTGTTTTAAAAATCAAAGTAACTCCTTTACTGTGCCTAAAAGCTGCTCTTGAAGATGTGAAGTTCCCTCATACTGTCAGATTTGAAAGCCTGTGCTAAATGCTAGAGAGGGAGGGGCGATGTCCAGAGATGCACGGCTGCCTCTACTTTGAGAAAAGAGCAGAGTCTTCAGCTATGGGGTTCTCACCCTCTGTGCACTGCAGACATGGACTGAGGCGGCCCCACAGAGGCTCACCCCACCAGGAAACTGGTGGCCTGGAGCTGGTCTGTGTCAGGCATCCACTTACCATGGGGGCGGGGTGGCAGTTTGATCTTGAAGCTCTATCTGGTCACTCTGAGTCAGATATTGTGCTGAGTAGCCTTCTCCACAGTTCTCAGTAATTCCCAGTAGGATAGTTAGTAAGGCTGATAAATTGCCTTCTCAATCCTAGTGACCTTCTATGCCTCACTGTCATTGGGCTTTGGGGAAATGAGCAGTGGTTGCTAATTAGGAATAGAGAGTGGTGGGGTGGGAAGACAACAGAGGCTGAATGGTGAACTAGGGACTCACCTCAAAGACTTTTGTCTCAAGAACTCTAACTCAAAAGGGCCTCCAGCTCCAAATGTGGGCTAGAAAGGCTCAATTTAAATAGGCAGGGTAATTCTAAAGTACTGTGTTTAGGATGTCAGGTGGACTCTTTAGATCAGAATTTTACAAACACTTTCTTTGAAGGGCTAGACAATAAGTATTTTACACATTGTGGTTCATACGGGCTCTGTTACAACTGCTCAACTCTGAAATTTTAACTCCAAAGTAGCCATAGACAGTAAGTAAATGAATGGATATGGTTGTGTTTCAATAAAACTTCATTTATAAAAACAGGTTGTGGTCCATAGTTGGCCTGAGGAACGTAGTTTGCTGACTTCTGACACAGATGGACATATGAGGAGATGAAAATGCTAGGTAATGAGTTTCTAATGGTAGAAATTCAGGCTCTTTGACAAGGGGGTAAATATCAGTCAGAATTTAATCTGTGGCAGTTATAAGATTTTTCTAAATTGACTAAGACAAAGGGGAACTCATTTATATAACTGAAAATCCAGGGGTAGACTGGCTTCAGGAGCAGTGGGATGCAGGGACTTGATCACGTCTCTTTTTTTCTCATCTTTGGACTCCCATTCTCCTCAATTGGCTTCTCTTCTGAAGGTGTAAAATGGTGGTGAGCAGCTACTAAGGCTGTGTCCTTCCAGATTCACATCCTGCAGAAAGAGCACAGAATTCCTGGTGAAAGATTTGAAACATGCTCAGTTTATACGTAAGTCAGGTTCCCGTTCAGTCTCGGCATCGGGCTGAACATGGCTCTCTTCTCTGCTGTTCTTCAAAAAGGCTCTGAGTCCCCTGACTTCACTCTCTTATTCTTTCATATAAACATTGCAATCTGCTTATTGAGCCTTATGAAAAACTTGGCTGGATCTATAGAATGTGTTCATTCTATGGATCAAGTTGACAATATTAAATCTTCCTATGCATGAATGTGGTACAAACTCTCCACGTACTTAGATCTTCTCTAATAGCTCTTAATGATGATTCATAATCCTTCCTGTAGAGTTCGTTGACTTTTTTTTAAGGTTTATTTCTACAGCTTTGATTTTTTTTTTTTTTTTATGTGACTGGGAATGTTTTCACCACTAGGTAGTGATTACCATGTGCGATTCCAAATCTCATTGACTTAAAACAGCAATGAGCATTTTTGCTCTTCACAGTTTCTATGGGTCAGGAATTTTGGACTAGCTTAGGCGGGCAGCTCTGACGGGGCCCTCTCATTGAGCTGCAGTTGAGCTGCTGGTCAGAGCTGTGACCGACTGAGGGTTTGATGAGAGCCATGGCATCTTGTCCAAGGTGGCCCATTCACGTGGTGTTGTGGGAGGCCTCCGGATCTTGCCTCTCAACACAGCAGCTCTCTTTCCCCAGAAGGATTCAAGAGAGGGAGCGAGACCAGGAAGAAGCTCTCCTTTATATAATTGCTAGGATTTGAATACAGTTAGAGTGTGTCCCCTAATAGTTCAAGTGTTGAAGTGTTGAAATTTAGACCCCATAGTGATATGTTGTAAAAGAAACTGGAGTTAAAATGTAAAGGACCAGGTATTGTTAAGTTTCTATGCTACACCCAAAACCTGAAATTCCTGTAGCTGTTAGGACAATTCCCGGGACTGCCCAGTAGTCCTGACCATTTAGTTGTTTAATAACCTAGGACCCTGTGCAGCTTGGCACGTAGGCATCTCAGGGCCCAAACCAATCAGTTTGAATGTATCCCCCTCCTTAGGATTGACCTATCACTCCCGCCCGACCTGTTCCTGCCAATGAATGTACTAATCATGTTTGAGAATTGTTGTTTGATTTTCCCGCACCTCATGATGATTTACTCTGATGTATGCAAAGCCCCCGCCCTCCCCAAAAAGTGTACTTAAGCACTGCTCAACCCCTGCTCCGGGCTCTGGGCCGCTCTCCCTTGTTGAGTGAGCACAAAGCCCCAGTGCGCTGGATTCTTCAATAAATCCCCTTTTGCGGTTGCATGAGTCCGTCTCTTGGTGGTCTCTTCCTCCGTCGTTCGCCGGACCCTTACAATATTAAGATAATGAGAACATAAATCTGACTATGGTGTTAAGAAATGGGCCTTTTGAGAGTTGATTATGATTAGATAAGATCATGAAAGTAGAGAACCCATGATTGAACACCGGTGGTTTTACAAGAAGAGAGAGGGACCACACACACACACACACACACACACACACACAGTCCTTGTCTCTTGCCATGTGATGTCTTGTGCCAACTCAGGACTCCACCACCAAGAAGGCCATCACCAAATGCAGCCCCTAAACCTTAAATCAGAACTGTGAGCCAAACTAAACCTCTTTTATTTTTTAAGTTTTCTAGCCTCTGGTATTTCATTTGCAATAATGAAAAATGGATTAACACAATGATCTAAACTCAAAAGTCACATAGCATTACCACTTTCTATTTGTTAGACGGCACTAATCTGTTCATTATTAAGGGAAAGGGAATCTCAAGAAGAGAAGAAAAACAATCCTTACAGTCTAGGTTTTTGTTTCTTTCAGGTATAAACTCAATCATCATTTTATCTGGGAAGCCAATCCTGACCTGAGTGTTAGACCCATACTTTTACATTCATAGTGCTAAGCACATTATAACGTAGCATTTAAAAATTCTGGTTCTTGGTCAGCATCAGTATCACCTGGACATTTGTTAGAAATGCATATTCTTGGGCTCCACCCACACCCTCTGCACTGGAAGCTGTTGGGTGGGGTCCAGAAATCGATGAGTCTGATGTTCATTTAGTTTGGGAACTACTGCTTGCTCCAATGTAATTTCCTGTTTATTGTTGGAATCCCAAATCAGGGTTAGCTCCATGGGGCCAGGCCTGTTCTATCCTGTTCACCACTGTCTCTTCCAAGCCCACAGTAGGTGCTTCATCAGTTCTATGTGGTGGAATTCAAAAGACAAAGAAAGGACCAGGAGACTTGGTCAGAGACAGACAGCTGCCAAATGTCAAATTTCTGCCTTCCTGCTTCTACATTTTTCTACTCACCTCTAAATTCAGCCACATTAAAGCTCCAATTTTAGTTTGTTTGTTTGTTTTGCTCTTTTGTATTTCCTAGGGATTCATTACCTTCCAAATAAAATTACCTCTGAAGAAGCCAGCAGTCCTGGGGCCCTAGGCAGGCACCATTAGCTTGAAGATGCACCTTGGAACAGGGCAGATCCTTAACACAGAACTAAGGGAGGGAGAGGGCTTTGTGTCAGCCATGGGATGTACCTGCAAGTGTATGTCCCTCTCTGGAGGCTTCTGACATTTTGTGGTGGGTAGGTGCATTGTTTTCTCCACAGAACCCTATAACATCCCAGGAAGTATAACAAGTTGGGGTGGAAGCCAGATGATTGAGAGAACTAGGGACTAGCAGAGGGACAGGGAAGGGAACAACCGGTGACAATGGATGGGTTGCAGCCGCAGCAGGTCTTTCTACTGGGTTGACTTTGAGTTCTTTCCCTTCTCTGTCTCCATCCCTACTCTTCTCTCATTGTTTCTTTAATATCTGAGTCCTGATGTGCCCATTCTATGTGTTCATTTCCAGGTAAGACAACAGACCCAAGTTGAAACTTGGTTTTTTTACTCTAAGATTTCACTGTACAGTTTTGGATTGTCATTCCTAAGGAGCAGTTTTCCTTGTGTGTGAATAAGGGGCCTGTCCCTTCCTTCATTCACAGATGGGTATCTGTGATGCCATTCATTCCTGTCTGTCTCCCACATACAGGTGAAGTTCATAGGTGTCCTCTGTGTTTTCATAGATGTTCCATGGTAACCTGTGGGGAAGGACGGTCTCCCTGTTTGAATTCTTCTGAAGGGAGGCCATATCACTGTCATCAATGGCTGTGAGCTGGCAGTGTGGAGAGTGTGGGCAGAGGGTAAAGACAACCTGCCACAGAAACCAGGCAGAAAACTTTCCTCCGACGGACTCCAAGTGAATGGGAGTAAGCCAGGTCTCATTGCCCCATCATCCAGTCCAGGGGTCTGCAAACGATTGCCTGAGAACTTGCATTTATAAACAGAGCTCTGTTCTAATGGAATGTTAATTTCTCCCTTTTCCCCTTCCCGTCCCTGGTCATAGTGTGGTCATGTTTAAAGGGTCCAGCTTGATTTCATCAATGCTAGTGAGTTTAAAATATTCCATATAGAAATAATTTCAAATTTATACAAAAGTTATGAGAATAAGGATGATACAAAGAATGTCATTCACCCATTGTCAGATTCACCCATTGTTAACATTTTATGTCTTTTGTTTTATAATTTGCATTCATTTTTTTTTTTAGTTTTACATGGACACAATACCTTTATTTTGTTTATTTTTATGTGGTGCTGAGGATCAAACCCAGTGCCTCACATGTGTGAGGCAAGTGCTCTGCCACTGAGCCCCAGTCCCAGCCTTGCACTCATTCTTTCTATATAGATGTCTCTCTGTGTGTGTGTGTGTGTGTGTGTGTGTATATATATATAATTAATTATATATAATGTTTTTAATCATTAAGGCTAAGTTACATACATCAAATCCCCATATTACCTAACCTGTATTTGTATAGGCTTCCTAAGATTTGGGATATTCTCTTTTATAACGAAGCAGTTTTCAACTTTAGAAAAGTTAATATTGATACAATATTTTTATCTAGTCAACCATCTAATTTCAGTAGATGCCCTTTGTAAAATTTTGTCCCCACTCATTCAAGAATCAGGGATAGGAATTGCATTTAGTTTTTTAGGTTTTTGAGATTCAAGTTTATTAAAGAATAAAGGACCTCCTTTATAGCTAATCTCTCAGAAAACTGTAAGGAAAGGTCAAAACTTCTCTTTGGTCCTTTAGATGTTATGTCTGGGGAATACCAGTAGTCAGGAAAATTTTTAGATACAAGCCCACAACTTGTAGAGAGTCTGGTTCCTATAGAAGCAAGTTTGGTTCTCCGAACATGGAGGCATTGCCTCACATTTGGAGACCATGTGAGTATGCAAATGACCTCCAGGGAGTTGGGTTTCATGGGGAAACATTCCATTCTCTGGCTGCAACAAGTGTCAGAGACCCCTTTTCATGATAAACTCCAGATTCACAGAAAAAAATACATATTAGACTCCTATTATTCTGAGAATCTGGAGATGTGGGGATGTACAAGGAATCTAGAACCCTACAGATTTGGAAGTTGTAAATCTGGGAGGGATCAGAACCTGGGGACTTAATAAGGACCAAACATGCGTGACATTATTTAAAGCACAATTAGTGATCCTTTTAAAATTAAGAGAGAAAGATACTTTTTGTTAGCCTAAATGGATTAAATAAATTTATACTGGATGCAATAAAGTTTGAGTTCATGCATGTGTGATATATGTCCATGTAATTGTGTATCTATACAACTGCCATTCACTTAATCAGTTATTCATTTTTTCCATCAGTGATTTATTGAGAGTGATTGTGTGCTAGGTCCTGGGGATAGAAAAATGAATCTCACAATCCCCTCTCAGCTAGGAAGAGCCATTTTGTTCTATTAAAGAATTTGGAAGTATCTTTCAGAAAGTATAATTTTCACTGGCCCTCATCAAGACCAAGAGCACCTCAGTTTGAAATTTTGAGCTTTTTTGGGGGGTGTCGTGGGGGACAGTGGCAGTGGTCTTTTGCAAACACGAAGCCTTGCAACTCTCAGTGGCTGAACTGAAAGCATTGGTAAAGGGTTTAAGACTCTAACGACTCTTCCAGAACAACCAGACTGACAATGAATAATATGCAGTTTGATGTGAAAATTAGAAAACTGGCAGACGAACCTGCAAGAGGGAAATTGGATTTCCAGAGAGACGAATGGGAGGCCATGCGGCTGAATAGAGTTCATAAGATGCAAACGCATGCAGGGGAGTTGCAACCCTCCCTCTTTCCCAGCGTGCAGAGTAAGTCCCCGCGCTGCGTGCCTGTTATTTATTTATTTATGGATGAAAAGCGAGAGTTCTGTGGTCCTGGTGTTTATTATCAAAATGGATGGATTCAATATCAAGCAATGATGTGTTCAAAATGAAAGCCACATCATTAAATGTCACAGGCGTTTATTAACACAGTTTCCTCCGTAGCTGAATAAAACAGTCATTATCCCACCAGGTCTGTGACTCTCTTTTGCCTTTTTTTTGTCTGCTTTTGGCGGAGTCTCAGTCTTTGGGAGGCAGACTGGCCAAAAGCAAATCTGGGAAAATATAGAGAGGGGAATGAGAGGAGGAATAAAAACTCCTAGATGGAGCACTGCGTCTCCTGAAAGCCTACATGTCACCTTTCTGCTCCCCCCCTGTAGCCTCCCATCTTCTAGGCTGTTACTCCACCTACTTTGTTTCCCATCTTTTCCTTCCTCTCTCACTGCTTATAATTGACATCAAGGAATGGCTTCCATTCTCGTGAGCCATAGCTTCTAACCTGGACCTGGCAGCAAGGGGGCAGGTGGCAACCTTCCTCTCTGAGGATCCTCTGAACTGCTGCATGCCCAGAGCAGCTGTGTGCTAAAAAGGACTGCACGGTTTTGAATGCCCATGCTCAAATGACACAAATCCATTATTACTGCACTGAAACCTCTTTCTGCTCCAGGCAGAGAAGATAAATTACCACCCAAGTGATATCAAGTTAGTTTGAATATTTCATTAGATCAAATGAAACACAATGTCTAGAAACCTCTCCTCTTTTAAGTTAGAACATAAAAAATTGTTATCAGGCCAATAATAGACACTATCATTTGCATACATTTCATCTCAAGAGACTTTTGAAGTTATGCAATACGCAAGTGGTTAATTGTTCTTCACACTCCTGACATATCAAATTAAGACTCAGATTAGGGAGGAACTATTTGTGATTGGGATGACTGGCAGGAGCCTATAGGGACAGCATCCTCAAGGAGTGAAGAAGGATATCTTCTCTGGCTTTTCCTTGGAGACCACAGCTTCTAGATGATTCCATCATAAGAGGATGGGGTCTTCACCAGCCTGGGTTCCCAGATGAGTATAGAATATTTTCTCCACCGATGTATTACAATTACAATGTGA
Source organism: Callospermophilus lateralis (assembly GCF_048772815.1). Taxonomy (NCBI): domain Eukaryota; kingdom Metazoa; phylum Chordata; class Mammalia; order Rodentia; family Sciuridae; genus Callospermophilus; species Callospermophilus lateralis. Next base: position 60,777,805 of record NC_135306.1, on the reverse strand, counting down.
AAGAAAAAGAAATGTTTATTGTGTTATGCCCCTGAAATATCAAATTATTACCATAGCATAGCAAATTCTGACAAATACATCTCCAGCTGATTTTCCCTTTTGTCTCATTGGTCAAATTTAAGTCACCTAGAACTGTAAGGTCAGCTAGGAAAAATGGAAGAGGATTGTGACATGGCTTAATGAAATTGTGTTCTACCCCTTGGGGCTGTTGTGCCCCAGAAAAACACCGATGTCCTATTACCAGGAAGAAGTAAGGAAGACATTGGGTAGGCCACTCTCAGTGCTGGACAAATCAGCAGACACCATTCAGGCTAAACAAGGAAAAAGCTAAAGCCCAAAAGGCAGAGGTGGATATCCAGGTTATTTCTGTAATGCCATGCCTCAGACTAAGTGTCCCAGAAATGTCTGATCCCAAGTGGCTCCTTCTCCCTCTGAGCTGTCAAGATGCCTGGTTAAGTGACTGTTAAACAGCCTCTGCCTCCTACTTCCTGGCTTCCACCGCCCAAAAGGCTGCCCTTGAGGTAGGGAGGGAACTGATCCCTGCTATCCCTTGGCAGAATCTCACCGAGGTTATGAGGCTGAACAGATTTGTGTTTGAAAAGGGCTTTGAGGCTCTGGCTTGAAAGGTACCACAGAAGTGCAAATGTCTGCAATTCATCGGCCTGCTGAATGGATGGGCACTGAATTGCTTAAAGCTAGAATTTCAGGGCCTATGGCTGGTGTCTGGGATTTGCACAATGCTGTTTTTGAAAGCACTTTCTTTTGTGAAGACTGGTATCTGTTCTCTCAGTGCCTCACCCAAGGTAACCCCAAGTGCTCTCCTGCCATTTCCTGTTGGAGGAAAGCTCCCAGAACTTTCTCCCGGCTGTTTTTCTGACCTTTCTTGGTATTCACTCACCCCTTCTGTTCAGCAGTCTTCTCCCACCTCAAGTCCTTCCTGTGGGGGAAAAAATTGAACCCTTACAGTTGGACACAGGGATTGGCTCTGCAGGGGCAGAAAGGTGAGTTCTGTGGATAATGGTCTTACCCACCTCAGCTAACTGCCTGGAGGGTTTGTAAAATGTGCACATCCCAGGCCCAGCTCACGGCTGCTGCTCTGAGACCTTCCAGGTTGGGGTCTACAAGTCTGTATTTTTTCCAGCCAGCGTTTGTCAGAAAGAATGCTCATAAAGATTTCTTTAATGATGCATAGATTGTGAGACGCTCGTCATGTGCCATGTCCTGGGCTAGGTGCCTTCTCTCTAAGTTCTCACTTTGTCTTCTCAGAACCTTAGGAGATACTATAAACCTCAGCATTCCTCTGTTTTCCAGTGGAGGAAACTTGACCAAGGAACTCAGCCACAATGGGGACCCAGGTTCTATACCAGCATGCTAGCATGATCCAGTTCTCTATTTCTCCTCCCAAAGGAGTCCCCTTTTTAAAAGGATTTCTGGGCAAGAATTTAGTGGAGTGGATCTCTAATGGTGATGCCTCTGGCAGAAGAAATAATGGAAGGTTATTACTGGGTGCCATGATATCAGAAAGTTAAATCTTTTTGACAACTCAGTGGCCTTATTTGAATTTGCCCAAATGGCACCTGATGTTGAAGTCAATAGAGCCCACACTTTAATTTCATCCACTTGCAAATAATCTCTATCATTAGAGGGTAGAAGGATGATAGGATTCTCCAAGCCATGCAGTTTCACTTTCTACGGGAGCAATGCACAGTACAGTTATTGTTTGCTGCAGAGAGGAGGAGGGTCCACCCCTCAAGCTGCCTATAATGAGGAAGAAAGCGCCTGGGTAAGGAAAAGGGGTGGGAAAGAGTAAGAATGATAAGGAGTGAGAAGGGGGCAAGCTGCATACAGGGTTCCTAAGAGACTGCTCCATCTTTTCCCTCTATGAGCTGTCAGCTGGCTACTTGCAGGCTGATCATTATGCTCAACAGAATCTGAATGCTTCCATTATCTAAATGGCAAGAAGGTGGCTTTGCCGTCTATTAGAAATGAACTCACAGCATGAACATGAGGAACTCTTTCTGTTTTCGACTCTGAGCTAAGTGGTCCCTTTGGTTCAATATTAAGGATGATGCAGATAATCATAATTTTAGTAATAGCAGAGCTGGTAATACTTATGATGTATTCACTACGACTTGAGGTGCATTTCATACAATTTTAAATCTGAGTCTCATAACAGCTCTGAGGTGAAATCTTGTGCCCATTTTACAGAGGAGAATATTGAGACTGAGCTAGAAGAGGTAACACTTCGATGTCATATAACCAGTAAAAGAAAGAGCCAGGGCCGACTTCAAATGTGCACCATTTTACTACCACCCACATCACCCATCCTCCAGGTAAGTTTTAGAAATGAGATAAGGATTGCATGAAGCCATTGATCTCAGTGGATCAGAACTCTATCCATGACAACCACAAAACATTGCACATTACATTGGGACTATTGCAAACATTTAGACATACCCTTCTTTTTTTTTCTCCAGGAAATTTTTTAGAGAAACTGGTGGGAGGATACTATTGAAGATTTCATTTTCTTTTATGAGTTATTTGGTGACAGAGTGTACGTGTGTGTTTGCATGTTCTGGCAATACTGATGTCTGATGTGTGACCTGTTCTTTATTAAAGTTATAGCTTTTGCAGGGAGTCGGGGTTATTACTGGTGCTTTGGGAAAGCAGGTGTCAAAGTTGGACTCACTCTGGCATGTGGAAGGTGATTTTGAGTTCTTTGCCCTGGAGATCCACATGCTAATAGGAAAAATGTTCTTTCTTCTCTTCAGGCCAAGTTCTGAAAGATTATACCAGTTCCGTGGATTGCAAAAGGAAACTAAAAGTACAGGCATGGTTCTGGGAGATAGATTTGGGAGACAAAGAGGAAAGAGAAAGTAATGTCTTTGAAAAAGGCAGACAAAGGAAGGGTAGTGTCCCTCGATGCAGTTCTCTGGAGCATGTGTTGTGTGGGGTGAACCCCTTGCATCTGCCTCTTTGCATAAGTCTTTCCATGAGTCTTCATCTCACCTGAACATGAATAGTGCCTCTTTCCAATCCAGTCCAGCTTACCTTCTTCTCACCTGGAAGACTGCTGTCTTTGGCCTGGGTTGGGGTCCACACTTCCTCTGGGCTCTGCTGCTTCCATACTTTGGTTCTTTTTTTCTTTTCCAACTCTGGTTCTGCTGTCTTGACTGAGTCACTCCTTTTTTTCCTAAGAGCTCTGCTGGCTGCCTATCATACCCTGCTCTCCCATGCTTTACCCATGGCCTTCCAAGCCCCCGTGTTCTTCCCCTTGGTCTAGACTTCTCTCAGTACCAGTCCTTAGTGCCTCACTATCTACCTGATTGACCCATTCGTAACCTCTTCCTTCTTAATGTTCTCCAATTTCAGAGACGCTCCTTTCTGCTCTTTCCATTTCCACAGGTGATCTCCTTCCAGACCTTGTCCCTGCTTTGAACTGCTTTGCTTTTATTTTACCAGCTATTTTGTGAAGTCCTTGCAGGCATAAGCCTAGTTTAACCTGGATTGATTCATCTTTGTCTCTTGACCCATCAGAGAACACAGATTTTTGGACCTAGTGAATGCCAATGTACTTTACTGAATGAATGGCGAACTTGAATTCAACAGGTTATTAGAGCCTCATGCTGTGAAAAATTCAACTCATGAGCATAGCTTCCCTTTCTCTGATTTCATGTTGAATGTGAATCTTCTGATGGCATGACAGAGTCAGCCTGTTCCAAGTCACACTGTACCGTGGACCTCTGTCCCCATCATGGACATCCTGTCTGTTCTGTACATTTTGCTGGTTTTTTTTTATTGAGAAGTATATCTTCAAACTCAATTTTGATGCTAACACCAGATAATTGAACCAGGTCCCCACTAGGGAAATGGGTCGCACGATGAAGGTCACATTCAGAACCCATCCTTCCAGGGAGGAAGTGACTGAGCTTTCAGGGGTAATAATGGCTAAGCTCCTGACAGCACACCACATTCCTGTCTCAGGCTTTGTGTCCATTGGGTAAGCTGTGGTGCTGCGGTGCCAGGAGAACTGATCTGTGAATGATCCAGCATTTGGGTTTTCTTAGCTAAGGAGTCTCTGAGTTTGATTCACTGGTTCTGAGTCTGGAAATGCTGAGATGCTGAGTTTCATAATACCTTTTGTGATTTTTCTTCCCTTTTTTTTTTTCCCCCTAAACTACCTGGAGTGGGTTCTATTATGAAAATGTTGGCCCATGTGGGTGGACATTTCTGTTCTTTCTATTTCTTATTGTGAATTAAAAAATGGCATTCTGTTTTTCCTGACTCTAGCATACTTTAGGCCGCATATAAGATTCAAATGCCTATGTTAGGCAAAAATCATTAGGCCCTGGATAGTGGTGGATTTTCCAAAGTTTCCAGGTGGCAGATTTTTTCAAAGCCATTGAGGGCATGTCTGTGTGATCACCTGGTTTTCTCCAGATGGTATTCTCAGTATTGCTGTCCTTCCCACTTATTTTTCATTTATAATTTCATTACACTGTTGTTAGTATTTAAAGAGGACACACTTTTGTAGGAATCATCTTTCTAGCCTCTTGTTTTTTATACTGCCTTTGACAGCTTCATCATCCCACTCAAGAACCCTTAATATCTCCTTGTTGTCAATTGTAAAAATTAAGACCTCAAACCCTAGAAATCAAAGCTTTCCACAGCATGGCTATACTTTTCAGCGGTATTCCCAATTCTTACATATCCACCATAGTGCAATGTTTGTTTTTCTATTTGACTAAAGAATATCTCTGGCTATTGATCATGTTATTTTCTCTACTGAAAAGATTCTGTACTACATCTCTGTCCAAAATCTTACCCATCATTCAGATTCCATTTCTTCAATGAAGCCTTTTCTAATGACTTTTGCAGAAATATTTGTTTCATCTTCTGAAATCGTTGCCATTGAGAATATCTATTTTGTTCTGCCTTTTAAAAGGATGTTTGTATACGCAGATATCTTTCCAACAACATTGTGGACTTTGGGAGGATAGGGCCATGTCTTATCATTCATTGTGTTTCTTCTTGAATCACTGAATATTGAGCCTTGTATATACATTTGGCTCCAAGACTAGTAGATGCCTACGTAGTAAGTAATTACTCACAATAGATTACTACATATCAAAACAGAAATTTTTTTTTTTGTTTTAAATATAGATATCTGGAGATTTCAATTGTGCCTCAGGATTAGAGTATGTTTGGATTGAAAGAGCCATCCACACAAATGATATGGAACTCTTCAGCTGCACAACTTGTATATCTAGAGACAGAACATTTATATTCTTAGGGTAAGACATTCTGCAAGAGCCAAAGTCTAGTGGTAACTTGCGGAGAGAGGAGGTGTGTCCAGTCTTCCACGTGCAGACTGCGTAGTGGATGGGGACCTTCAGAAAAGTTGAAAGAACAGAAGTCAGAAGAGTTCAAAGTTCTGGTTTTTCTTGTCTTGATTTTTGTCACACACTATGTGGGTGACTTTGGAATAAGTCATTTATCTTCTCTTGGGCCTTTGTTTCCTTGTTTAAAAATTGGGCCATGAGCTGAGTATGGTGTGCATGCCTATAATCTCAGGCAGGAGGATTGAAAATTCAAGACTTGAGTAACTTAGTGAGGCCCTAAGCAACTTAGTGAGAACCTTTCTCAAAAAATAAAAAGGACCAGGGTAAAGCATCCCTGGGTCCTGGGTTCAATGCCTCGTACCAAAATAAATAAATCAATAAATTGGGCCATGATAATGTTCTTGTTTCATTGATTGCTGATAGCTCCAGTGAAGATATGAACACCTTAGAAGTGAAGGAGGGGAAATTAGGGATAGAGGTTAGTGGGGGGAAAGAAAGACAAAAGATTGTGTGTGTGTGTGTGTGTGTGTGTGTGTGTGTAAGAGAGAGTGAAAGAGAAAGGGAAAGGGAGAGAGAAAATGAAATGTGGGATAACAAATGACACAATGGAACCAGAAACTAGACTACAGGCACTGTGGGTGGAGGAACCCTCCTTCACCTGAAAGATATCAGGAAGCCATTTTTGATTTTTATTTTATTTTATATTTTTTATATGGGGGACAGAAACCAGGGGCACTTAACTACTGAGCCACGTTCCTAGCCTTTTTTATTTTTATTTAGAGACAGGCTCTCACTAGGTTGTCTAGGGTCTCTCTAAGTTGCTGAGATGTCCTCGAATTTGCAATCCTCCTGCCTCAGCCTCCTGAGTCGCTGGAATTATAGGAGTGCGGCACCATGCCTGACTATCAGGGAGCCATTCTCAAAATGTTTCTCAGGGCTGTAGCAGAGACTGCAATTCACTTGCCAAATTCCTATCCTCCCTTCTTCTTCACTATCAAAATCCTACATTGTTAGGCACAGCCACCTTGGGAAGCCCAAGTGCTTTTTTTTCTGTGTTTCGGGGGGTGGTGGGTGGTGGGGGAAGCACTTGCGTGATGTAGGCATTCTGTAAATCTTGGCAGAACAATTGCTGTTGAAAGAGTGATTGTGAACCCTTGTAAAAAAATCACAGTTTGGAGCAGAGCTTGGTGGATAGCAAGATACTGAGGTCTCTTTTTGGCCTTGGGAATGAATAGATTTCTTTTAACCCTTTTTCCCCCCTCCCTCCCTTCCTTCCTTCCTTCCTTCCTTCCTTCCTTCCTTCCTTCCTTCCTTCCTTCCTTCCTTCCTGTTGTCAGCTTTTTGTTACTGTGACAAAAGGCCTGATAAAAACAACTTAGAGGAGGAATCGTTTATTTGGCTCAGATTTTAGAGGTTCAGTCCATGTTTGGCCAGACTCCATAGCTCTGGATCTTAGGTGAGGCAGAACAACAAGGCAGAAGGGTGCGGTGGAGAAGAACTGCCAGGAAGAAGGGTGGGGTGGGGAGAGAACAAAATATAAACCCTAAAGGCACAACTCCAGTGACCTACTTCTTCCAGCCACACCCTCTCTGTCTATAGTTATCACCCAATTAATCCATTCAAGTGGATTAATGAGCTGATTATGTTAAGACTCTCATAACCCAATCATTCCAACTCTGAACATTCTTTTAATGTCTCACGCATGAGCTTTTGGGGGACACATCACTTATTCCTTCCTTCCTTCTCATAGTCATGGAGTCAGTATTGCTACAGAGCAGAAATCGAGGCTAGGATCATTAGAAGGATCTGAGTTCATCCTGCGAGGCGAGCCCAGGCCAGCACATTTCCAATCTCCATTGGTACCTGTGTTCATTGATGCTGCAGCCTCTCTTTCCACTTCCTCATTCTGGTGATGAATTTTCATCATGCGGCTTCCCAAATGAAGAAATACTTTTAAACACCAAGATACAGTCTCCTTCCTGTGGTCCTGCTTTGTACCAGCCAGGCCCAGAACAGGGCAGGACTTTTTCTCCTCATTATCACCTCATCACTCAGTTCCCCTTGTCTGAGCGGGTCATCAGGTGGGGCTGGGAGCCCAGTGCAGGGACTGAAGTGCTAATGAGGAGAAAGTGTTCAAGCGTGGACCCTGCCCTCTCACTCAGACCCCAGTGAAAATGGTAACACCATGAGCTCATCTTTCTTCTTACTGCCGAGTTCAAATGGATTTTAATGATGCTATTTTCTGGGGTGAGTAGAATCTAGAGTGCTGTAGTCCTCAGCACTAAACTGTCCCAGGGGGAGGGAAATTAATCAAATAGTAGGTTGGTGCAGAAGGTTCATGTCTTTATAAAAGGAAAGACATAATTTATGTTGTGGGAAATGTTTTAGAGAGCAAAGCATAGCAATCAATTTGTTATAAAAATTAAGTTTCTGTTGAACAAACATCATTTGGAGCACCTGCTATGTGTGGAGCTTTGGGCTGGGTGGAAGGAATACAAATAATATTGAACATTTATTAAACATTTTCTTACAGACAGGATTTGTGGGCTTAGAGCCTTTGGGATGGGTTCTACTTTGTTGACTTAGCTAAACTGGAACCTGTTTCCCAGATTCCTTCCTGGTGTGGTTTTGGGTTAGGGCTGAACTACTAGAGAAATCTGCATGGGATTGGCAAGGCAGCATGGAAGTAGCAGCAAGTCACTCTAAAGGTCAGGCCAGGGGACCAGGTTGCTGCTGCAGCTCATGTGTGTCCCCAAGGATCTGCTGCTCACCTGCTGGGCCTGCAGATCTTTCAGATCCTGCAGAATCTCTTCCTTCAGCCTCCTGAACCAGAAGCACACATGATTTTGGGTGAGGGAACCTGTGTTTTTAAGGTAGAGGTGATGAGAGACAGGTGTGGGTTCATGCTTGTTACTTATGGATTCCAAGTTTTTCTTTATCTCACCACATGGTATCCAGCCTTTCCCCTGACTTCTGGTGCTGAAACCTACAGCCATTCCAAGCCCATTGCCAGATACAGAGCCAACAGCCTTCCACCAACTTCTTCACCAGCTTCCATTGTGGTGCCTATTAATGGCTGTTCCATATCATTCTGCTTTCCCCTTGTGGACTTCTACTTCACTAATTTCCCCTGAAGTTGCATATGGATTAATCAATATAATAAATCCCTTATCACTCCTATATAGCATTGGATTTGGGACTGGCAGAGGTGTGATGGTCATAAGGTGACTAGTTGTGAGGGATTGAAGGACAGTCAGGGAGTTGGTATTGGAGAAAAGGCAACCAACCGATGGTATGTGGTGGTGAAAAGGTTGGCAGCACTTTTCTATAGTAATGTGAAAACCACAAAATGTACCTAATAAACAGGTGGATTTTTGTAAGATTTCCAGAAGAATTGAACGTGCTTTCTTTTAATAATATATGATAATTTAGAGAGAGAAGGAGCTTAGTTTAAAAGGAAACTGATTGTTATGTTCTCAAACACAATTTAGAAGAAATATAGAGGGAACAGCAAAACCCCTCACCAGGATCTCAAGGGAAGAACTAGTCTTAGGGAAAAGATCAAATTTGTGGCATTAAAACATTGCGTTAGGATAAAAATAAAAGGGTGTGATTGTAAACCCAATATTAAGAACTTGGAATTATTTAAGTGTGCATTTTATGAATACCAGGTAAACCATAGTACTTCAAAGAATCTTTGTGGAGTGCCTCAAACATTTTTTATTGGACAGCAGATCGTCTAAGGCTCTTTGTCTCAAAACAGCGGGTCACAGGCAGAAGATAGAAAGGGGACTATCTCAGAAAGAAATGTGGATGTGGCATGTGCCCAGCGAAATGGTATAGAGCTTAGAATATACTTAAAAAACATTTTTAAAAAGAATTGAATTACTTGAATTGAAATTCACGGAGAAATGATGCAAGATGAAAAGAGGTCAACTGGGTCTTTAAATTTCCAGAGGCAGGAAGTAGGCTGAGAAAGCTACTCAGCTGTAGACCCAAACCACTTCTGATGGAAAAGAAAGGTGAGAGTATGGAGCTCAGAGCCCAGGTTCAGAGAGGAGAGTTATCTAATGTACATGCATGTACATCCTGGCTTTTTCCAGCAACACGGTGCTTTCTAGGATGATCCAGGAGAGACAATAAGCGGTGCATATTAAGTAATCTTAAAGGCAACCTTCAAACAATGAGGACCAGGAGTGAGAGACGACCAGTTTCCATGTCCTTGGTAAGCATGAGCTTCATGGTTGCCAGAAGACTTCATTCGGTGGGCGTGAATCACGGTGGTGATAGTAGTACCCCCCTAATTGACATTACTGACTTTCTTCATTTTACTCTCTTTTACCCTTTTTAAAAAATTTGTGCTTTCTAAGGATGATCCCCCAAATAAACCACCTACACCCAATGCCTGTCTCAGGGCTTGCTTTTGGAAGAATTTACATTAAGAGCAAGAGGAAATTTTTATTAATGTAGAAGAAGGAGATGGAGAGGCAGGGTGGAGGGTTAGGAGAGTCAATGCAGAATGAATTCTTTAAAAAATCACGTTATGGGCTGGGGAATGTGGCTCAAGCAGAAGAGCGCTTGCCTGGCATGCGCGCGGTGCTGGGTTCAAACCTCAGCACCACATACAAATAAAATAAAGATGTTGTGTCCCCTGAAAACTAAAAAATAAATATTAAAAAAATTCTCTCTCTCTCTCTCTTAAAAAAATCATGTTATGTTTGTATATAAATACACCACAGGGAACTTCACCTTTGTGCATAAATTAAAAGAACCATTGAAATATAAACAAATAGACCAGCTTAAGTCTAGTAGAGTAGAGGAAGGAGAAGTGGGAGGGGAAAAAGGAAGGGTGGATCATGTACTGAAATAGATTTCCATGCATATATGAGTTTGTTGGGATGAACCCAACCAACTACTGTGTATAACTATAGAGCTCTAATAAAAAATCAGTATAAAAAAGGATTTTTACACAAGGAACAAAATGAAAATAAAGTTTTTAAAAAGCCAAAAAAAAAAAAAAAAAAAAAGAAAGCAAGAAATGATTGCTTCTGATGGGAATGTGTGTAGACAAATCTGAGGAGGGTACTCTTGGATTAAGAAGCATTTACTACACTAGCAGGGTGAATGGGATGGGCATTTGCAAGACAGGTACAACATGTGTCCATGTCTGGAATTGAGAAATGTGATGCAGAATTTAGAGAACTGGTATTGGTCTGTACTGCTACCCAATCTAAAGCCTGCATATGGAACAGAGAGATGTGCCCCTTCCTGGGAATGTAGCTTGGTGAGCAAATCATACATTTGTCTGAATTTTAAAAAGGTGCCAAGGTGAAATGGGCACCCCTTCCTCCAGGAGACGTACGTAGCCCATTACTGTAATCAGGCTTGGCAAATGGAGATGGGTTGGGTTTTAGCTTTCTCATGAACAAGTTCCTTTGTGTAGTATGAAGAGAGAGACTGATCAGTAGGCTGAACTGATGTGAGATGGGTTTGTGAGTCATGCTAAAAGAATACCCTGTAAGTGATGGGGATCTGTTAAAATATTGTAAGGAAAGGAAGATTTTGTAAGAAGATCGTTTTGTCTGATGAGGGTGGAGGAGCTTTGGTTTGAGTTTGATCCTGAAGGCAGCAGTGGTAAGGTCTTGAAATGAACAATGTCTTGGGGAATGGGGAGCAATGGGCTTATTTTATAGAAATGGGGAAGTTACAGTAGACAGGCCTGAGTGACAGATTTGTTAGGGTTAGAAAGAAATATAGCACACATTTTGAGCAAGTGCTGGTCACTTAGAATTCCCTCAGGTCCCTGCATTTCCCAGTTCCTGGCAGTTAGTTAATCCTGCCTCATAGGTTAGAGTTAAAAGTGTTATATAAAGTACTTATCAGCCTTCCACCGATCCACAATGGACACACACATAAATGAAAAATCATTTCAGGTGAGCCATTTTGATTTTTTATCACAACATAGTCTGATTGTCCTAAGTAATCAGGAGGCCTCAGGATGATGCCTGATTTTTAATTGGGAGGACTGTTTGGATGAGTTAGGTCACTGAGGAAATATGTGGGTGGGAGGGTCTGTGTTGAGGCAAGAGTGATGTATCTTAAGGTCACTAAAGGAGAGAGTTGTTAGACTTTCCTGGAAATAAAAACATTCAAAGTTGCGTGTATGCCTGTGATCCCAGGGCTCCAGAGGCTGAGGCAGGAGGATCAAAAGTTTGAGACCAGCTTCAGCAATTTACCAAGCCCTAAGCAACCCAGTGAGACCCTGTCTCAAAAAAAAAAACAAAACCAAAAAAACAAAAAACAAGGACTGGGGGTGTGGCTTAGTGGTTAAGCACCCCTGGGTTTAATCCCTGGTACAAAAAAAAAATAGCATTCAGGACAACAGAAACAGTCGCTGCCCTGCTTTCATTGACACCCACTCAGTGTCCTGGCCTGTGCTGGTGCTGTGAGAGGAGTGACAGTGAGTCAAGACAGTCTGCTCCTGGAAACCCACAGTGGGATTGGTGAGATGAGGCGCATCCAGAGGAAAGAATCAAATAATCAGGAGAGGGAGATACTGCTGTGGGATGCGGTGAGGAGGAAATCACAGAGCGGAAGAGCTGGGTTTAAGAATCCCCTGGTGAGTGAAGCCGAGGACACTCACTGGGACTCACTGTACTCCAGCAGGAAAACCAAGCTCAATGACAAATCACAGGCAAATAGAAAATAGTCTAAGCCTGATGTGTATTTCCCCCAGTGAAGAATTTGAAAGGAACACGAATCCCATGCAAATTAGGCAGGACAATTTTTTCCAGGCTAGACTGGCTATTTGAAATTTCCTCCATGTCATCTCCAAATATACACTCCTGGATACTCAAGTGATAAATAGCTCCACGGGTCAGTGGCAGAATGGGTACTAGTGCTGGGGAATCAGAAAGGGTTTAGAGAGGAGAACTAATAATTTTTAATGTATCTTTTATTCCTATATCCCATCACCAGTCCTTCACCGACATACGTGTGCACAACGCAGACACACGTACATGTAATCACACTCTCACCCCCCAACTCCTGCACAAAGCTCCAGCCACAAGAGCACAGAGAGCACCTGAACTCCCTTCCTCAGGTCAGAGACACTTTATAGGAAGGCGTGGAAAGGCAGATTTCCCCGAGATGGGGGTGTTTCCTGATTGGATGTTGAGTGGAAGCGTCTCCAGGATCTGTAATCTATGTGCTTATTTTATTTAATGCCTGGATGTATGGCTGTGTCAGCGCTAACTTTCCTCACTTGGGTTGCCTCTCAGCCTCCTCCCCACTCCTGTGAACATCTGAACATCAGGCTCCCCAGTGCTATGGAGGCTATTAAATTAGTTTCGACAGCAGGTGGGCAGTAAAGAAATTGGAAAACAACAGCTGATTTAAGTCACAGTGCATTGTGGACTCCTGTGAAGGGGCTGTGAGATATAGACTCTCTTATTCAGCGAGGGATCATCTCCCCAGCCCTATAGCCCCAGAAACACTAGCTCCAAGCAGGCACAAGTGGAAGACAGAGGACTGCTGAGCTCCCTTAGCAATCCCTCCAGCAAGTCTCCAAGGGAAGGTGCTCCTGGGCAGCTTGTGTGTGTGTGCGCGCGCACACACACACACACACACACAGGAATGATTTCAGAGTGTTTATATTAGTATGTTTGTTTCTTATTAGTGTAAAAATTAAGGTGCTTGCATATTGAAAGAATGTAGATGTTTCTCAGTAAAGATAGAAGAAAGGAAATAATAAAAAGAGCCCACATTTGTTGAGTAGGCACACTTGCCAGGTGCCCTGCTGCACCCCACAATGTTTATATGTGAAGTTTATTCAGTTTTCCTAACAACCCCAGGTGGTAAGCACTGTAATTTACATGCATTTACAGAGGAGGAGACCAAGGCATAGAGAAGACACTATCAGTATTTGAAGCTTGGCAACCTCACTCCAGATCTTGTCCTCTTCACTGCTATTTGACTAAAGAGGGGGAGGGCAGAGAGCAGGAAATAAGAGTGCTAAGGCGGGCCACTGCAAACAGGCAGGGGACAATCATGTCCTGGGCTTGAGGCAAGTACTAAAGCAGACCTAGAAAGTACAGTGAGCTGAATGAAGAGAACTGCTACTACTTTTAGGTCTTTGACTCAGATGCTTGATGGAGATCAGGGTTTGCTGGCTCTGCAAAAATGATTCTGCCCTAAGCTCTCCTCTCTGCTTTCTGAAGATAGATTATTTGGATTAGTGGGTGGGGAGAGAAGATAATTTTCCCAGCTCTTTAGAATGGTTGGCCTGGAAGCAGACGGAATTGAAGCAGAAGCTGCTGCAGGACAGGGAGCAGCAGTAGGGGCTGTGATGAGCCAGGTCTAATTCCTGTTATTGTCATCATTGACCTTTCTGACAGGGGTCCTGTTCCTATGGCAGATCCCGTAATGGTGGTAAAGCTGCTGGGGGTGTACTGCATTCCTGGACGCTGGGCACTGGTCTGAGTCTTTCACCACTGTTACCCGCTTCATCTAGATAGTAGCCCCGTGAGGCAGGCATTGTTAGGATTCCTCTTTAGACGAGGAAACGGCGGCACAGGGAGGTCCAGACTTGCTGAATTCACCTAGACAGAGAGAAGCAGAGCTAGGTTTTGACTAGGGAAGTCTGGCACTGGAGTCCAAACCTGTACCACAGGTCACCTTCCGGGAGCTTGCCTCCTGAGAGATGTCACGGATGCTGGTGAACGCAAAGTCCTTGCATCTGTCTGAAGAGCCATGCATATGAGTAAAGGAGAGGAAACGTTTGTTCTGCATTTAGATCAACAAGAAGAATATTGCCACAGCAGGCTTGACAGATGTGTGGAGGGTTGCAGTGGAGCTTTCTGTGGTCTCTGGGGACTCTCAAGTGTGAGTAGTCTTTGCTTTCTATAATAGTCTAATCCACTTCTTTCAAGATTCTACTTTGGTGGCTATCACAGGAAATAACTTTCTTTGGGCCAAATGGGTGGCCCGTATTGCCAATATGGAGCAGTGACTTTTATAGACCCGTAAATACACCACCCAATCCCTGGCCTCTGTCCTGCTGGGGAATTCATTAGTGCCGCAGTCTGGCTGGGCACAAATAACCGAGGTCACGAGCCACTTGTAGGTTCAAACAGAAACTGCTTTATTGCCAGAACCCAACGGGAACTCTCCAGAATTCCACGGAAACTCCGCGAAAACCAACGGGAACTCAACGGGAACTCAATGGGAACTCTTCGAGAACTCAAAAGTAGCGGGCACCCGAGGTAGCAGGAGCTGCCTTATTGCCAGACAGCAGAAGTTTATATACACAACTGAATACACAGCTTGTTTCAATTTAGCATCATCCAGTTACAGCAATCAGTCATTATCTTAATAATTATACACAGCTTAACTTAATTATCATGATCTTAATGGCTCGCTGGCGTTACTTCTCAACCACTCCTTCTGGCAAAATGCCAGGCACCACCCTGACTTGGCTGTGGCTCTCAACACATTAGCATACAGAAACCTGTGAAGCTGAATGGCCAGTCCCACCTTGATCTATGCTGCCGGAGGCAATGAGCTCACCTCTAAGGGTGAGGAGGACCCAGTGTCACATCCCACGATTCAAGTTCCCTGATTCACCAGGGGAGAAAAAAGAAGTGTATTAAGCAAATACTCTGGAGAGAGGAACAGAGGGACAGGCTCACCTAAGCCAGAGCTTAGGACAATCTTGCTGTAGGTGGAAATATGCCACCATGCCATTGTCCACAAGAAGGAAGGGAATTAAAATTGGATTCCTTTTCAGGCTAGGAATCATGCATGCATTATCTCATATAATCTTCTCAACTTGGATGTGAGAATGGTATTTTGTTGTTCACATTTTACACAAAAGGAAACTTTTGTGTAAAAAGTTAAGAAACATCCAAAGATGCCCAGCTAGATGGGCAGAGCTAGGATTTAAGATCAGTTTAGATTGCCTTTAAAGCTCATAATTGACTACAGTTGCTAATCCAGTGCAACCTAATGAACTATATTTGCAGGTAAACCAGCACCCCCACTGCTGATTAGTCAGCACTCCTGCCAATCTAGGTGATCTAGCTGGTGGATGTGATTGTACAGGATAGGAGATAGTAGAGAGAAACCAATAATGCTCACTTTGAAAAGTTAGCATTGTGGGCAAAGGTGAGAGAATCCTGCAGGGATTTGGTTTAGGATAGAAGTCTAGAGAGGCATGTCCCCCATGGTCTGAAAGGTTTGAAAATTTTCTTGGTGGCACTTTGGAGAAGCATTTGTTCTGAGAAGAGGAGATGAAGGATAACCCCAGTGGAGTTAAGGCAGAGTCTAAAGGGAAAATATGCTTTTCAGTGCAAAGGTAATTACCCTAGATCATGTGATCTCCTTTCCTAAATCCTTTAAATAAAAAGTAAAATGCCTATTAATGGAGGAGGGTGGATGCTGAGGGTTGTGTAACCCAGCTGGTGTCCCCAGCCCTAACTGTGAGTTGTGTAACACATGTGCTCTAACCCAGACTTTCTGGGTCAGACCTAGAGGTGATTCCAGGTCTCTGTGACTTTGATGCTCACTGAGATTGCTGTCCACTTCTCCAACTTTAGGTTGGTGTGGAATTGTGGAGTTCTTCAAAGCCATTTCTAGTCAATCACTTGGCCATTCTGCTAACTAGTTTTTCTTAATCTGGGTTCGTGACTGGCTTCAATATCCGAAGGAACCCTGTAAAACTGAAGGTAAAATTCTGTGTATATGTATGTTTTTATGGAGGGAGGGTCCATAATAGTCAGATTCACAGAGAGATCTATGATTAAGACATTATGATTAAAAACATCTATGATTAAAAATATTATGGTTAAAAATATTATGATTAGAAACATTATGATTAAACATCTATGATTAAATATTTGTGTTTTGGCAACTTCTCTGAGCCCATGTTAGAGCTGTACAGGTAAAAGAGGCTCATTATAGACAGATACATTAGTAGAAAAAAAGGTTTTTATTTTGGGGTATGCATGCAAGTGGAGGTGTGTATGGGTATTGGTGTGTTTGGTGGAGTATAAAATGATACTACCCAGAGAAACCATTCAAGGCGTTCATAACATTTAGCTCAAATTATTTAATAAAAAATTGTATACAGTAGAAAAACAATCTAATTAAAAAATAAGTAAAACCCATGAACCGACATTTCACTGAAGAAGATATACAGATGGCAATAAGCATATGAAAAGATATTCAGCATCATTAGCCATTAGGGAAATGCAAATTAAAACCACAATGAAATATCACTATACATTTATCACAATGACTGAAACATAAAGTAGTAACTGGTGAGAATAAAGAGGAAACTAGTCAAAAATACTTTATTGGGGAATGGGAAATGTAAACTGGTATGGTCATTCTTTTTTTAAAACATTTGTTCTTTTTAGTTATGACATGTAAAATGTATTTACATGACAGTAGAATGTATTTTGACATATCATATATACATGGAAAATAACTTCCCATGTTTTGGTTGTACGTGATGTGGAGTTAAACTGGTTGTATCTCACTATAAACATAGGAAAGTTATGTCCAATTCATTCTATGATTAGTAGCCATTTTCAAAACTTTTTAAAAATACAACTAAATATGCATCGACTGTATTACCAAACAATTTCATGTCCTCTTGTGCATTTATCACAGTGAAATAAAACTTACATTTATACAAAAAAGTGTACTTGAATGTTAATAGCAGCTTTAATCATAATAGCTCCCAACTAGAAGGAATCCAGATGTCTCCCAATAGGGGAATGATTAAACAAATCTTGATACATCCATATTATGGAATATAACTCATAAATTAAAAAATGAACTATTGATTAAGATAATGGCTTGCATGAAACTTTAGGAACTTAGTCATTGAGTGAGAAAAGTCAATCTTAAAGGTTACATTCTGTATGATTCCATGTACAAAACATTCTTGAAATGACAAAACTTTAGAAATGGAGAACAGTGACTGCCAGGATAGTTAAAGCAGGGTGTGTGTGTGACTGTAAAGGACACCATGACAATCTGTGGTGATAGAAATATGACTGTATGCTGATAGGATCACTGCCAAGATCCTGGATGTGAGCTAGGTGTGGTAGTGCATGCCTGTAATCCCAGCTACTTGGGAGGTTGAGGCAGGAAGATCTCCAGTTTTGGGACCCCCACCTCAAAAACATCAAAAAGAACCTGGTTGTGCTAATGTAATTTGTAAGACATACCATTGGGGAAATTGGATGAAGTGTGGACAGGATCTCTTGGTATTGTTTCTAACAACTGCATGTGAATCTACAATTATCTCAAAATAAAAAGTTTTTTAAAATGTATTATTCACCTCCAAATAAGAAAGACTTACCACCACTGGAGGTATTTCAAAGAATATGCTCTATAAGGAGAGTTTCAAAGTGACTGTGGCAGGGATGGCAATACAGGACAGCGCAGTCTCCCCAGGGCCTCTTGGGAAGAAATACAAATTACCTGGATGAGGCAGCTCTGACCTGATACATCCAGGTGATTTGTCAGCCCCATTACCTTAGCCCATGACCATGGTATGACTCTTTGTAACTGAGCAGAATGAGGCTCTACGGGATCTTATAGTGTTTCAACTCACTACCTTCTAGTAATTGAATTCATTTGTGATCCTGTCTACCTGGAGTTAGAGTCAGACCTCATAGGTAAAGGGCTCAGTCCCACAAGACTGCCCCCACTTCAAATGCCAATTCCAAGTCCAAGTTTCCCATATGTCTGACTATAATTTGGCGATTCTTTGAATTCAATAATTTTCTAGAGCAGTTTAGAGAACTCAGGAAAGCCCTTAAGTTTACTGGTTTGTTTTAAAGGACACAAATTAATAACAGCCAGATGGAAGAGAGGAAGGGTCTTCAGACTTTAAAACTATGGTGCCTCCAGCATATCATGTATAGGTTTGCACAAAAGCCCACCTGGGAAGAAGAACTGGAAGGAAGCAAAAGAGGGAAGGAAACCAATAGGGTCTTTTATTTATTTATTTTTTTTCTGAGACTAAGTTTTAAGCTGGAGGTTTGAATTACAGAAAAATGAAAGAACAGCTATGTCACAGAATCTTCCTGAACTAGAAGAATAAGGGGCAATTTTTCAGAATCTTTGTGAAGATGTCACAAAGATGTTCCTTTGGCCTCTACCAGAAACTTCTTGGAAACCACAAAATTATCTCGGGCCCCCACCCACTCTTCCCCCGCACCATGTCAGCACCCGTTCCATGTCCTAAGGAGAGAGCACATATGGACTTGCTGAGAGTGTTTGCTGGCCCGGCAAATCTGTATTCAGCCTACTTCTTCCTTCCAGGATGGCCTCTGGGGCCATACCCGGGTACCACAGGATGCTTGCTGCTGCCTATCAGTCTGGGACAGAGAGAACAGAGACAGAATCCTTGGAGTAGCAACCTCCAGAATCCCTCTACTGCATGCTTCTCTTTTTCTAGTGAAAGAGAACTTGGTAGAACAAATAAGCAGGATCACAGTGTAAAAAAATAGGAGCAATCAGTTAAAAACAAAATGATAGCAATGCAGCAATCCTAATAAAAAGCTGAAACAAAAGGAGAAATGATTAGTAATGTTGCTAGAATGATTGACACAAGAAGAGCTGCAACTGGAAAACCATGGATTTATAATTTTATTGATTTTTACACACTATTCACTATGCTAAGAATTTCATATAGAAGATGTCCTTTAGTCAATTCAGCAAAGCCACAAGGTGGGTAATATTATTTCTACTTGACACATAAGAAATGAAAACACAGGTCTGGGGCTGTGGCTCAGTGGTAGAGCACTTGCCTAGCATGTGTGAAGCACTGGGTTCAATTCTCAGCATCACATAAAAAAGCAAACAAATAAAAAATAAACATAAAACAAAGAAATGAAGACACACAATTAAGTCACTTCTTAAAGTGTAATACAGGAGGGAGACACAGTCCAAATCCAGGTAAGGTAAATTCCAAAGCCCACTCTCAACACATTCTGCTGACAACTCAAAACAATATTGGAAATGCCAGATAACAAACTATACTCTTTACAGATATAGCAGTAGAAGCTTTGTGATTTTTCTAAGCGTTGCATGACTTCTCAGAATGCTGTTAAGTGCATTTCATAAACTCTAGTAGTTATGGTTTAGATCTAGAATGTGCCCCCAAAACTCATGTGTTGAAGGCTTGGTCTGTTCAGCAAGCTATGTTCAGCGATAGGTCTTTTAGTAAACTATTTGATCATGAAGGCTCTAACCTCACCAGTGAATTCATCATTTGATTGATTAATAATTTGAATGAACTATCTTGCCCTTCCTTCAAGATGTTTCTGCCTTGGAGCCAGCCAACCAAGGGCCACAACCTTGGCAACCATGAGCCCAAATAAACCTTTCCTCCTCCAAGTTGTTTGGTCCCAGCAACAAAAAGCTGACTAACATACTAGAGATCTGCAAATTTAAATTAGGGAATACAAACTTGAGTTACCCTTAGTAACTCATGAGTTACTATTAAGGAGACCTTTCAGTCATGTAAATATTGAAAGTCTCTGGAACTGAGCAGCCTTTTGAGGATCCAAATGACTTGCATTTTATGTATTTTAAGCCATTGGGGAAGTCTTAGGCACTCCAGATCACCCTTGGAGAAATCTTGAGAAATACTGACATACAGAACCTAATCAGAATTGTGGGACAGATAATTTCCTCTGGTACACATTCTGGTGGATTCCTCAGGATTGGGTGAAGACAATTCTTCAGAAAGCCAAAAGTCTGTAGGAATTTCCTCAGCTAACACACACACACACACACACACACACACACACACACACACACACAAATACAAGGTATAGAGCACCTGAGGGACTAACTTCAGTGATGAGAGGAGTCTCTAATTCAGGACCCAGTCTTATGGATCAGTTTAGGTTATCCATTTCAGGCCCGTTACCTCTGAATTTGCATGCCTGGAAAAGGACTGGGGACAATGCCTCACCAATAAGTTAATTATATTTTTCCCCAGTGCCTGGAGGGACCCTCATGACATACAATAAATGGTTTCAAGCTCTTGTTAGGAGAGGGTTTCAGTAATTAAAGAAAATAGGAATTTTATTCAGATTCAACATTTCCCCTTTGTAATTATCCTCTTGAAGTCCCTTTGTAATTATTCTTTTTTTTTTTAAAAAAAAGATCTTCTGTATTAGCATATTCAATATAAATTGTTTAATTAGGTGATCATTTGCTCATATTAAAGATGAATAAATTTCCCATATAACCTTAAAAAAGACTGTCTTTGACTGAGAGTATACTGAAAAAAAAATTAAAAAAGCAAAGCAAAGCAAGATTATACAGACATTGTCATGTGATGATGCAAATTTTGCATCCATGCTTTAAACCTTTCTGGCATTATATTATAGGCTAACACCAAAGTGACCACTTTGCATTTTGCCAGCTGCCTCTAGCTAGCCTGTCAATCTATTAAGCACCTAAAATGTGGTAGACAATTACTAGGAGCTGGGACAAGGTGGAACAAAGATAGCAAGTATCTTAGCTTTCATGATCTTACAGTTTTGTGGACAGACAAATATTAATTAAATATTCATGCCAGGGAGTGTGTACTTCCAAAGTGCAATGAGCACCAGGAAGCAAACTACTGTAGTTTCAAAAGAGAGTGGCAAAGGAATGAGTGTTTGGAGGGAGTTCTCCATAGTTTATATCTTTATAAGACTTAAAGAAGACTTAAATGAAAATTCTTGAACTGAAAAATAAAATTATAAATAAAAATCCCCAACATATAGACCTAACAGAAGAATTAAAGGCTGGAAGAAAGAATAAATGAACTGGAAGATAGACTGATAAAAATTCTGAACAAAGAGAAAAGAGACTGAAAACAAAAAACAGTGCTAAATGATCTATGGAAGTATAACAAAAGACCCAACATTCATGTATCAAAATCCTGGAAGGAGAGAAGAATGAGGGTGGCCTGAAAAGTCTTCAAAGAAATGATGGCTAGAAATTTCCCAAATTTGACACACACATAGAACTAACAGATTCAAGATGAGCAAACCCTAAGTAGGGTAAATCAAAGCAATCCATATCAAGACATAGTGTAGTCACACTTATGAAAACTAAAGAAAAAATTCTTGGAAGTAGTGAGAACTTTACTTACAGGGAAAACGATCTGAATGATTGTTTCCTATAAAAAATCATGAAGGCCAGTGGAAGTGGCACAATATTGTTTAAGTATTGAAAGAAAAGAAATGTCAAATCACAATTCTTCCTGGCAAAAATATTCCTGCAGGAATAAGGGAAAATTAAAACTTTCTCAGATGAAAGAAAACTAAAATAATTTGTAACCAGCAGATGTACTCTAAAAAAACATGAAAAGAAGTTCTCCAAAGAGAAAGAAAATCATAAGTGAGAAGGGCTTATAAGTTTCTTTCTTACATTGTAGAAGAGACACTTGGTATTTTCTAGGAAACACTTGGGTGTGGTGGCAAGACCCTTCTAAAGGAATTTGGAGTAGGATGAGAAAGGAATCTAAACTGAAACTGAGCCAGGGTGTTCTGTTGCTGGAAGCTAAATCTAAAACCTTTCAGTCAGGTCCTTCTGATAGAAAAAATATTGGAGAGTTGGGCTCTGGGTTCAAGTTACTACTAATAGGCTGAGAAACTTTCAGCAAATCATGTAAAGCTCTCTGCAATTCAGTTTCAAGACACATAAAGTGGCCCACTTAACAGGGGTGGGTGCAATAAGCTGAAACATGTGGTAGGCATCCCCAAGTTGTTACAGCAGTGTCACCCTAGTGTTCTATTCCATCCTGCTAACATGGGGTTACCATTTCCAGTTATCTCATGGTCTAGGATGACTGCTGGAACTCGAGACCTCTTCTCTGACAGGAAAGTGGGAAGAAAAAGGAAGAGGGGAGGAGTAAAGGTCACATCCCACCCAAGAGGGATTAGCTCACTGTAGCCAATATGCATAATTTAATATGCCAAATTTAAGTATGTTAGCTTCAAGGAAGACAGGGAAATGTCATCTTTTAGTTAGCCCATGGCGGAATCCAATAAAACAGGCATCTGTCAGTAAGGAAGGACAGAGGGATTGGGGAAGGTGGGATTGGGTAGTTTACCAGCGGGTTCCATGGGCGAACATCTGGCCTGGATGGGAACAGAAAGCATCAAGGGGTTGACGGAGGGTGGGGGGGTCGGGGGGGGAGTTGTTCAAGAGGTGAGTTATTTTTCCTGTACAACATGGTGTTTTGATTTTTATTCTGTCAGTTGAGCATGAACATATTTTGCCTATAGAGGAGAGTTTTTCTAGGCTCTGTTTGGTCCACTGTGGAAGATGGGAGGTTTATAGGGAAAGCAAACAAGGCAGCTGGCTGCTGGGCACACACAATAAATTACTGCTGGGTTATGGGTGACCGCCAAGTTGGTGTGAGCAGTAATTCTCATTTTTCTTCCTCTTTTATGAACACAAGGCCACAGAAAGTCCTTCACAATGACTGTTGTTTTAGCATCAGGGTTCGGAGTGGCTGACTTGTGGGGAATTTCAGAGTAGAATGTTATTTGCCATTTCTCTTTTCTAGAAGATGAAACTGGGACAAGATAGTAATGTGTTAGGTGGGAATTTTCAGTTCTAAGGGCTCAAGATCTTTTTTTACTTCCTTTTCCTTTATCCATCATGACCAATTAATAATGTTGGTGGCTTTTTTTTTTTTTTTTTCCAAATGTCTTCTACCTTCCTTCTCTCCTCTCTGGTCACAATGCTAATGAGTCTGGATTACTACTCTGACCCTAATTAGCCTCCCACTCATCTACTCATCCTAAGCTACTCATCCTGCAGAGCAGACAGCTTTCCATCAAATATATTTTTCATTTAAAAAATATATATTTTAGTTGTAGTTGGACACAATACCTTTATTTTATTTCTTTATTTTTATGTGGTGCTGACGATTGAACCCAGAGCCTTGCACATGTTTGGCGAGCACTCTACCACTGAGCCACAAAGCCAGCCCCATATTTTTCATTTTGTTCTCTACTTGTTCAAAACCCTTCAACTAATTCCTCTATTTACATGCAGTTATCCATTTATTTTTACTTTTTGCAACCTCGGGGATCAAACCAGGGCTTTACACATGCCAGGCAAGTAAGTATTCTTACATTGAGCCACATTCCCCAGCCCCAATTATCCATGTATTAATAGGCCTAACAGTAAAAATTTGGGGGTGAAGGTATAAACTACTAAGATATGAGTATTATATTTCTCTGTAAAATGGCATGCCTATGCATTATTTTCATGTTTATTTAAAATAAAGATTAATATTTAATATTTATTCCAAAATAAACAGCATAAATTACTGTCTTGTCTTTCAGGTCACTTATTTCCTATTAACTTTCTGATGTAGGGTGCATGTGCCTCTTCTTGGCAGTTGGGTAGATGTGTGCTTTAACTTTCCATACCATACCCATTCCTTCATTCATCCACTTGTTAATTATTCTAACAAATAGAATAATTTGCTTAGCATGCCTCACAGTGACTGCTGATTTATGTTCATATTTCAGTCAAGGTGCCATTACTCAAGTTGTTATGGATTGATGTTGGCTCTTCATTTACTTAGCTAAATTCTCTTACTTTCCAAGGCCCAGATCTAGTTTCATCCCTTTACCTCTCCACCAGTCACAGATTGATTCTGCATGTGTACAGCAGTATGATGCAACTGTGTCATCAGAGCTAGTTGAGTGACAGAAAACCCAATTCAACCTGAGTTAAACCCAAGAGAGGTTATACAGACTTTCATAGCCAAATGGGTGGAGAGCAGGAATTGACCCTTTGGATCAGCCTGAGCTATGAGTGTGGCACAAGTAACTGCAGACCCTTAGTAGTTAGTATCACTCCCTACCCCCCACCCCTGTTTTTGCCTTCGTGCCCTGGGGAGGGAGACAGTTTACTCTCAGTATCCCTCATGGGCCTTCCCCTTAGTTTGAGTTACCTGAAAGCCAGTCTGCTTTAGAGTAGTTCGTGGGGCTGGTCACTAGGGCTAATCAGGCAGGAAGACAATTTGGGATGAGCCTCTCACTGATAGTTTTGATGTTGATACTGTAAGGTATAGTGGCTAAGGAGGAAGTTGGAATAGAGTATTCAAATCTAAGGAGAAAGTTGGACTAGTAAGCTAGTTACTGTAGCTTATTAACTTGGAGATCACCAATAAATTACTTTCTTCTTGTGTACCTCAGTTTTCTTATCAGTAATCTGGTGTATAGTTAAACTTTAATCATCTTCATGGGCACCAACCAATTAGACTAATCACAGCAGATATAGGCCCTAATCTTGGAGCAAAGAGCTGGGAACTCTCAGCTAAGCCTTTGGCTGCCGAAGATGAGATGTAGAGGATCCTAAGGGAGGGACCTGGGTGACTGAAGTGACTGAGGACACAGAGGGGGCTCAAATTTTGAGTGTTTACCACCAATAAATATTTCAATATTTTAAGCAACTGATACAGCAAAATTTGTGGGACAAGCTAAATAGCAGACCTAGGAATGGTCACTGTATTTCACAGGGCGCTTGTCAGGTTTCCAGTTGCTGTTGTGTAAGCTGTGCATAACTTGGTCCCCGGAGCACGATTTGCCCTGGGCCACGTAGATGTGTGTGGTTATAATGACCATTTCCCCGTGAACAACAGTAAAGTGTCACAAGGAGAGAGTACCTTCTCTAATTGGCAGTACACTGCCTTATGAAATAGTGGAGGGAATGACTGCTGGGAAGATTACAAAGACAACTCACCCCAAGTGCCTAAAGAATGAAGTGCTGCTGACTCAGTACTAGCACACCAAGAAACAGTCATTTATCATGCAACTTCAGACTTGCTATATCACGCTGTTTTCTATATAATGTGAATTAACATTTAAAAAATAATAATTCTAGAGGCTGCAGTAGTGTCTCAGTAGTAGAATGTACACTCAGCAAGCATGAGGCCCTGGATTCAATCCCCAGCACCAATAAAATTAATTTTAAAAATTTGCTTTTCTCTTACATAGTACAAAACTGCAAACATTCAGAAAAATTGTAAGAATGATACATGGAACATCTAGGTGCCCCAAACCTGGATTTTAAATTTAACAGATTGCTCTATTTTCTCTGTCACTTACCCTTTTATCGAATTCATTTTGAAATGCATTTCAAGGTAGGTTGAAGGTGTCAGTCAGCTTCACTCTTAGCCAACAACATGCATATTATTAGAGTTCAGTATTTACTTGTGTTTCTTTTTTAAGGTAAGATTCACGTACAGGGGCTGGGGATGTGGCTCAAGCGGTAATGCACTCGCCTGGCATGCATGGGGCGCTGGGTTCAATCCTCAGCACCACATAAAAATAAAATAAAGATGTTGTGTCCACCGAAAACTAAAAAATAAATATTAAAAAATTATCTCTCTCTCAAAAAAAAAAATCACGAACAGTGAAATATATAAAGTTCAAGTGTGCCATATGATAGATTTTGACAAATGCATATGACTGTGTAGCCCAAACCCCATCAATGCATAGAATGTTATCATGACCCAGAAAGTTTACCCATATTACTTTCCAGTCCATGGTCACTACCACAACCCATGGAGGTAACTTGCTGTTCATTAGAACAGTTTCCCCACTATCAATGTGGTTTGCTTGCTCTGAAGCTTTATATGAATGGATTGTTACAGTATTCATTTTTTTTTTGTTTTGTTAAACTTCTTTCATTCCACATAATAATTTTGAGATGTATCCAACGTTGTTGAGTGTATTAGTTGGTCTATTCCTATCAGTTGACGAGCAGTATTTCATTGTATGAATATAATGCATTTTTAAAAGCTATTCTTTTGCTGATAGACACCTGGGATGTTTCTGATTTGGAAAACCATTCATTATGAATAACACGGCTGTCTAAGTCAACAATCCTGTGAACAGAGACAGTTTTATTTTTTTCCTTCTGAACTTCCTTTCTGTTTCCTAACATTGTGAAAATCAATGTAATTCATCATATTAACAGATTAAGGGAGAAAAACTATTTAAGCATTTCAATAGACACGAAAAAAGCATTTGACAAAATGCAATTTCCATTATGCTAGAGTCTCACAGCAAATTAAAAACAGAAGGGAACTACTTCAAGCTGATAAAGAGCATCTTTAAAAACTCCATAATACTCAGTGGTAAAATATCGGTCCTTTCTCCATAAGATCAGGGAAAGACACTTTTGTTATCCCTGGTGTAAGTTCAAAATGTTCCTAATCATTAGCATTTTTTATATATTTCTATATTTGATTTACTATTACACTGATGATTTTTTTTGAATGTCCATGAAGGATATTATTCTATAGTGTTCTTTTTTTAAATTCCTGGAAAGCTTTATCACAAGGTTACAGGAGCCTTATAAAATAAGCTAAGAAACATTTCTACTTTCTGTGAAGTTTGTGTTTATACTCACATTAGTTCTTCTATGAATCTTACATCAGTGAAATTGGCTTAGTCTGAAGTTTCCTTTGTGGGGACATTTTTTGATGCTGTTCATTTCTTTAATATATACAAAATTATTCATTTCTGTATTTACTTTTACATCATTTTGGTGAGTTTTATTTTCTAAGGAATTTGTACTTGCATCTAAGTTGTAGATTTTTTCCCATAAAGTTGTTCATAGAATTTCCTTTTTGTCTTTTAAATGTTATAGGATCAGTGGTGATATGTCTTCCTACACTGTTATTATTTTTATCATTATTTTCAGTACTGGGGACTGAACCTAGAAGTGCTATACATCCCTAACCCTTTTCATTTATTTTTAAATTTTGAGATAAGGCTTTGCTAAATTGTTGAGGCTAACCCCCAACTTGTGATCCTCTTGCTTCAGCCTTGTCAGTAACTAGGATGATAGGTGTGTGCCATTGTGCCCAGCTATACCTTCATTCTTGAGAACTTGTTTGGTAGTTCTAGCAGGGGAGTGCAGCTACTCAAATATACTCTACCCAGAAAGGTTATCCTCTTTCACCAAGTCCACAGCTTTGGGAGGGATGCACATAGAGCAGCAAGGGAGGAAGGGAGAGCCTGCCTAGCCACCCAGATCAGCCAAATCAACCCTGGTGATCAAGGGGGTGACAGATGTCACAGTCAGATGGCCATCCTACACCTCATTTCTGATACTGGTGATTTGTGTTTGTGAATGTCCAATTGTCCCAGTACCATTTGTTACAATTGTCTTTGCTCCATTGCATTGGTCTCTACCCTGTTTCATTGAGATATTTGTCTATTCTTTCACCTATACCACACTGAGTTAATTACTCTAGCTTTACAGTACGTCTTGACTTCAAGTGGTGTCAATGGCAGATAACATGGTCATCTATGTAGAAAATCTAAAAGAATCAACAAAGGAAGTTGGTTATTTTTCTTTAGTATTGTGTTGGGTATTCAGGGTTCTCCTTCATATAAACTTTAGAATCAGTTTGTTGAAATTTTCTGGGATTTTTATTTGGATTGCATTTAGTTTGCAGATCAAGTTAAGAAGAAATGACATCTTAAAAATAGAGTCTTCCTGGGGCTGGGGTTGTTGCTCAGTGGTACAGTGTTTGCCTAGCATGTGTGAGGCACTGGTTTCATTCTCAGCACCACAATAAATAAATAAATAAATAAATAAACAAACAAATAAATAAATAAATAAAAGGTCCATCAACATCTTTTTAAAATTTTTTTAAAAATTTGTTTTAATTAGTTACACATGACAGTACAATGATCTTGACATATCATACATTTGAATCAGATGGGATATAATTTCTCATTTTTCTGAGTGTACAGGTTGAAGAATCACATTGGTCATGCAGTCACGTATATACATACAGCAATAATAATGTCTGTTTTATTCTGCTGACCCTCCCTTTCCCCCTTCCCCTCCCCTTCCCTCCCCTCACTTCTCTCTACCCAATCTAATGTGGTACACCTTTTTTTTCCCCTCACATTATCATACATGTATTCTGTATAATGATGAGGGTCTCCTTCTATCTTCCGTGCAATTCCCCTTCTCCCTCCGTTTCCCTCCCACCTCTCTTCCCTATTTAGTGGTAATCTTCTTCTCATGCTCTTCCTCCCTACCCCATTTTGAGTCACCCCCCCACCCTTATATCAGAGAAGACATTCGGCATTTGTTTTTTAGTGATTTGCTAACTTCACTTAGCATAATCTGCTCTAATGCTATCCATTTCCCTGCAATAAATAAATAAAAATGAATAAATTAAAGGTCCATCAACATCTTAAGAAAAAAAAAAAAAATAGAGTCTTCCTGTCCATGTCTCATTTATTAAGTTCTTTGATTTCTTTCATCAGTTTCGTAGTTTCATTATATGGAACTTATACACATTTTGTAAAATTTATATCAAAGTATTTAATTTTTTGGAGGTGCCAATGTAAATGGAATTGTGTTTTAAAATTTAATTTCTACTTGCTCATTGCTGGTATCTAGACAAGTAATTGAGGGCTGGGTGTACCTCAGTGGTAGAGCACAAATACAGGGCCCTGGGTTCAATCCCTGCACCACAACAAAAAACAAAAACAAAACCCAAAATAAAATAAAACAAAAACCACGACAATTGACTTTTGCATTTTAAGTTTGTATTGTGTAAACTTGCTATAACCGCTTATTCGTACCAGCATTTTTTTGTTGATTCTTTTAGATTTTCTACATACATGCTCATGTCATCTGCCAACATTTGTTTTTCCCAGTTTGTATACCTTTTATTTCATTTGGTTTTCTTATTGCATTAGTTACAACTTTCACTGCAATGCTAAAACACTGGTAAGAGATGACATCCTTTTCTTTTTCTGATCTTAGTGGAAAAGCTTCTGGTTCCTCATCAAGTGTGATGTTAGCTGTAGGAGTGTTGTAGACATTCTTCATGAATGTGAGGAAGTTCTCTATTCCTAGTTTTCTGAGAGTTTTGTCATGAATGTTTTATTTTGCTGAATGCCTTTTCTTCATCCATGTGATCATGCAATATTTCTCTTTTAGTTTGTTGATTTTTGAATGCTGAACCAGGCTTGTTTTCCTTGGATAAATCCCACGTGGTTATGGTGTATAATTCTTCTTATACATTGTTGGATTCTGAGAGTTCTAGGCTATGGTTTTCTTCTGTTTTCGTTTTGATATGAGGGTAACGCTGACTTCATAGAATTGGTTAGGAAGGATTCCTCCTGCTTTTGTCCTCTGAAAGAAGTTGTAAAGTATCGGTATAATTTCTTCTTTAAATGTTTAGTAGACTTCACTAGTGAATCTATCAAGGCTGGGTGCTTTCTTTTTTGAAGCTTTTAATTATTAATTCAATTTCTTTAATAGATACAGGCCTATTCAAATTGTCTATTTGTTCCTACGTGAGTTTTGGCAGCTTATGTCTTTCAAGGAATTGGTTCATTTTATTTAAGTTATCAAATTAGTGGGCATAGACTCATATATCATCCTTTCACAATATATGAGTATTATCCTTTAAATGTGATGGGATTTGTAGTGATGTTCTCCTCTGTCAGTGTTTTCTGTTGCTCCACTAAACTCTGTTTGTATTTACTCTGTGTTCACACATCTCTCCCTCTCTCTGATTCTCTCTCTCTGTAATCAGTTTTGTTTTGTTTTGCCATACTAGGGATTGAACACAGAGGTGCTGTACACTGAGCTACATCTCCAGACCTTTTACTTTTTATTTTGAGACAGGGTGTTGCTAAATTGTGAGGCTAGCTTCAGACTTGGGATCCTCCTGCCTCTGCCCCATAGGTATCTGGAGTTCCTGATATGTGCCACCATGTCTGGACATCTCTCTAGTCTTGAAGGCAGTAGTCTGCTCTGTGTTCTCCCCTCTTCTCCAGGTCCAGGGGGAGTTGTTATTTCACTCTGCTTTGGTTTATTGATTTTTGCTTGTTTTTGGTATTAGTGATTGAACCCAGAGCACTACCACTGAGCTACATCCCAAGACCTTTTTAATTATTATTTTGAAATAGGGTCTTCCTAAGTTGCTGAGGCTAACCTCAAATTTGCAATTCTCCTGCCTCAGTGCCCTGAGTTGTAGAATTACAGACATGCATGCGCCACTGCGCCCAGCTGCTTTGTTTTTGACTTGTTATAAGGATGAAGTAGTGATTCCAAAGCTCTTTCCATGTAGAACCTGAAGCCGGAAATCTGTTCTTTCTTTTTCTCAGTGGAGCTATTTATTGATTTTGTTATTATTTTACAATTTTAATTTTTCTCTGTGTTTCTTTTCATTTACTTCTGCTCTTTATTACTTTTTTCAGTCTATTTAGTATGGATTTATTTCAGTTTTCTTTTTTAGCCTCTTCTGGTAGAATCTTAGGTCACTGATTTTTTGACAGATTGCATTTCAAAGATGGTCATAGTAATGTCTCTTGTCCCACCTGCTCTTCTGAGCTTTATTACATTTTACCCACCAAGGTAATTTTGCTCCCCTTGGATTTGGGCAACCAGTGATTCACTTGTAGCCAATGTAATGCAGGGGAAGGGATGCTGTTTGACTTTCAAGTTAGGTGCAGCTTCTACCTTGGCAAGTGTAAGTTTTATGGTTGGAACAACATGTGCAAATAAGAAGCCCTGCTTCCCTGAGGCCACAACACTGCCAGAAATCCAGGTTAATGTAGAAAGCCATGTGCAGGGTTCCAGTCAGCAGTCCTGGCTTTCGAGTCCTTCTAGTTAGGAGTCAGACATATGAGTGAGTGCTTGGATGATTCTAGTCCCAGCCATTGGCCCATCTCCAACCTTCAAGTCACTGCACCCTTCACTTTGCATAAGTTGCAGTAGCTCCCAGTTCAGTACCCCATGTGGTGCTTCCCAAGACCTCTCTCTGGAAAAAGATTGCATAAGACCAAAATTCACCCAAGCAACCCATTCTTCCAAGGATCAGCATTCCTCTCATTTCTACCTGATTTGGTGGCTCATACTGGAGAGTGCATTGGTTTGATAGAAGCTCCTTAGCCGTAAAGAGAAATTTGGCATATAGAGGTTAAATTCATGAAATTATTATGTCTACTATATTCACAGAGAGTTCATCTGTTTAATGAGAATCTTTAGTATTTATCTCACTTTAGTAAACTTGTTTAGGAATGTTTTCATTTCTAAATATACCAGGAGTCTGGCTTTAGAAAGACCCTGAGGCTCTTCTCTCAGCCCAGGTCTCTAGCAGCTTCCAGACTGAGGAGAAGCTGGGCTTAACTTGCTGCTTCTCTGCCTCTGAGTTCACACAGGGCCCTTGCACCCCTCACAGATAACAAGTATTGGAAACCTTAGCACAGTTACCTTTCTCTCTGGGAAAAAATTCTAGGACAGTAGATAAAGTCCAATAAACCCAACAAACAAAAAGGCAGAAACAACAACAACAAAAACAGAAAAGTGAAGCCTTCTCAGATTCAAGGGAAAAAAAAAAAGTTAAACTATCCTCCAGCAAGAGATCTTCAAAGCCACAGGCTGGCAAGACTGGGGTAGTGAGGAATGAACCCATGTTTATTGATGGTATCTACACCAGGAGGCCATTTACCTCTGTACCCCTGACCCCTCCAGGTGCACCGACCTTGTTTAAGAAGCACTGAATCCTGTCTGCTTCTCTGTAATGTCTTGATTTTGCTTAGAGTGTTTTTGCTGAGGATAGACCCTTATGTCCAGCTATTAGGAACGGAGATGATTTCATGGGAAATAAAAAGTGAGGCTATCCTCTAAAGTCAGCTGGAGCCTATTGTTATCATTTATTAAGAGTGCAATTCTGATCAGAACCGGAAATGGGGATAATGGCTTAATGGGCACATAAATGAGAGTTGAGTCATGCACAGCTGAAAAGGAACCCAAGATAAAAGTGGAGAAGGAGTAATGGTGCTGACGGAGGATTCGGGTTTTTGATTACAGTCCTACCTAATTCACTGTGGAGGTCATCATCAAGAATTCAAGAAATTATTCTCCCCTGGGGTATCCGCAGTGCTCGGTGTGTGTGTATGGGGGCACTGGTGTTTAAGAGGCAGAGTGGGTGTGGGAATGGGTATGGTGTGAGAGAACAGGCTAAACATAGAGATTAAGGAAAAACTGGGAAACTTCTCACTTCCCACTTGTTCTTTTCGTCTTCTATACCCTTATTACTTTTTTTTTTAACTTAAAAGCACAGTTTTAACTTGTAGTATATTTCAAATAATCAAGGTTTGAAGTCGAGCAGGCTACCACTTACTGTGTGTGTAGCCTCTTTTTTCTAACCTGAGTAATGGGGAGATATTAACAAAACCAAAGGATTCTTGTGACAATGGAGTGAGATAAACTCTCCAAAAGTACCTGATGCAGTACCTGGCAATAGCAGGCCCTCATGCTGACTCAATTTACTTACTCTCCTTTACAATCAGAGTGGTTCCTTTTACCCCTAACTGAAATATTAATTATGTTTGTTGTTATGGTTCTAGCATTTATGTGGTACACAGAATTAAATTCATATGATCTTTGGTGTGAAAGGGATCATAGCATTTAAGGGACTTGACCACCCTTTTTCTTTGTTATTGAGTCAGCAAGTATTTATCAAACACTTTCTATATGCCTATCACTGTGCTAAGCTTTGGAATAAATCAGTGAATAATATTGACCCAGTCCTTGATGTTTGTGGAGCTTACAACCTAATAGGGAGAAAGAGACTTTAAGAAAAATATCCCACAGATAACTACTGGAATAGGGCTGAGTGGAAAGGAGGAGAAATGAGGAGCTCATTAAGCACGTATAATGGAGGACTTGATATTAACTTGGGTGTCAAGGAAGGGAACCCCAGAGAAGTGGCTTTGGATAGAGACCTGAAGGACTAGCAGGAGTTAGCTTGGTGAAGAGTGGGAGGAGAAGAGGGGAGACATATTTGAGGTACTGAAAGGTGCCAATATATCTGGAAAGGGGTGGGGTAGGTGGGTAAGGGCTGAGGTGGATGTGCAAGTTGGATGGTGGGACCCATTGAGAGGGGAAGCTCAATAGAAACCAAAGAGGTGAGGTAGGCAGGGGCTGGATCATGCCATAGAGATATGTCAAGGGATTTTACAGTATAAAACAAAAACGTACAGAACCTGTCTTCTTTTCTTAGGTTTTTCTAGGTGGCTCCCCTTTGCTCCCTGTGGCAATCCAGGGCTGTGAGATACTATGCAGGATAAACACACAAAGCTGGTTGAGGCCTGAAGCTAATATTTGAAAGGAACCAAGATTAAGAAGTCATTTCTTTCCATATGAATTAACAAAATGCCAAACAATGAATCCAAGTGCTCTTGGAATGTCTTTCTACTTGGGAACTGGCCAGAGTGGAATGTTGAAAGCAAATTGAACAGATTTTTATTTTCTTTAAAAATAACACACTTAACCTGCTTTTGAGAACAGTCTCAAAGAACTCCTCTTTAGAAACTCTGTGGTTCATGCTAACTGCAGGGAATCCCTCACAGAAACCCGTAAATAAGAAACTCTGGAATTAAATTAGCCCCCAGCCATCTTAAGCAAATATCCTACAAGGGAAATTGTGTTATCTAACTGGCCAGTTGATTCTGGGCTTTTTTCAGCTTCAAGAAAGAATTTAAATGGCATCCCTGTGTGTTACTCTCATTTCAAATCCTCTGGAGCAGATAAACATTATCATGAAACTGGCCAAGGATGAAATTTAAATAAGTAGTGATTGGAAAGGATGACAGTAAGAGTTTCCACCCCACAAAAACAGACAAATTAGTTTAATTAACTGCAAAACTTGGAGGACAAAGATAGGAGGAAATTATTTATGTTGATGTGTAATGCATACTCAATATTTTTATAAACAAATGTTTTATGGGAAAGGAACCTCACCAATATGATTATCCTGTAAAAATGCTCTCCCCGGGAGGAATTTGGAGCCAAAACATGTTTTTCTCCTTCGAAGTTATTGTCCTTTTGTATGTCATCATGGGTGACAGACCTGTCCTCACAGAGTGGGTCTTCCTCTGTTGTGCTGTCACACTGCACCGCCAGTGAGACGGTAGTTCAATTGTGGGTGTTTGTGTGGAGATTGCAAAGGCATCTCCTGTAGTTGAATCATTGTCTGAATAAAGGATGTAGGAGCTGCCTTCATACTAGAAGCAGCCATCTTTTTCTGATGGTTAGGTGGAAAGACTTTAAATAGATGTGAACATACCAAAGGGGAGTAGGAAGTCATAATATCGGATCAGTAGCACGAGATATCCTCAGAACAACATGGACAGCTAAATTCTACAGTTCCCCTCCCCTATGGTGAAGCCAGTGCATTCTTACAGTAATTCTGTACACACACACATGTGCTGTGCACATGTAGACTCCAATTTGCTTCTCTGTTACTCTGGTTTTGTAGATGAGGATTGTGTTGAGGTAGTGTATTAGAGATCAGTTTTAAATATGGAGAACTATGACAGCATTCTGGCAAAGCCAGGATGCAATGTAGTGTGTAGAGATAATCCATGGATTTTTGTCTGCTCAACAGTTCTTTTTTTTTTTCTTTTTAAAATTTCCCCTTCTCCCTTTCTTCTATCTACATTCCCCCTGCACTTTCTCCTGACTCCCCTCTCTGTATCACCCCATCTTCCATTCCCTGTGGATCTCATGGAACTATCAATCATAATGTACTCTGGTTATGGAGAGTAACTCAGATTTTAACAATCATAATATCCTATTTCTCTAGATATGATGGTTATTCTATAGTTAGGTCTGTGATCTAAGCAAGGCCCACCAATTCATTTTTAGGAGTGGTATACAGACATTTGCAGCAGGAGTATCTTTTCATTGAAAGATAAGATGGAAGGAAATGACGCTGGAACTGTTGCTACTACCCTTCTTGCAACCTTTAGAGGTACTAAGCTGAGAAGAGTGAGACAAATGATTTTGATGTAGTTGAACCTTAATTTCAGTTTCTGAAGCTGTCTTATACAATCATCCCATTTTTCCTTTCATCTTTGCTTCCATTATTATTGAGGACTATGATAATTTCATAGGGGCAGAGGAAAATTATGTTAAACAAGACAGATATTGTCCTGTTCTCTTAGTCCTTACATACAAAGGAGGAGAACTTGACAATAAATTAGTGAGAAAATAAATAATTGTAGTAACTGAAAATAGAGATGAGCACTGTGAAGGAAATAAAATAGAGGGGGCTGTGAGGAGAGTAGACAATTTAGCTGGCCAGGTCAGGGAATGCTTCTTTGAGAAGGTAACACATGAACTGAAACTTGAAGGACAAGGACTGACCACATGGACACCTGGAGGTGTCCAAAAGAAGGAACAGCCAGAAAAAAACCCTCATGAGGAAAAGCTTAGGGTGTTAAGGAAATAAAATGTGGGAAGGAGGCAATTAGGAAGGGGAAAGCGGATGGAGGAAGAGGAGGCTGGAGCCTAGGTAAAGGTGGTAGTCCTCAGGCAGGAGATGAGACTTTACACTAGAAGCTGAAGGAAGGCTTTGAAAAACAAGAAAATGGCATTATCCAACTTGAATTTAAAATGAGTACTTTGTCTACTATAGGGAGGGAAGGGTAAAGGCCAGGAAGTCAGTTCAGCATTCTGCTCTTGTATTAATTAGGATGATTGTAATTATAACAAAACTAATAAGAATAATGATATCTTTTTTTTAAACACCAATTCCAGAATGATTCTTCAGTTTCACAAACAGCATTCAGGACCCGAGCTCTTGCCATCTTTCAGTGGGAGATGCTCAGCATGTTGACTTGGATTTTACGTCTCTATCCTTTTGCTTATAAGATGGTTGTCTCAGTTCCAAACATCTCAGGTAGACAACCAATGTCTGGAAGATGAAGGGACCATCCCCTAGTAGTGATCCGCTTTGTTAGCAGGAAAATCTCTTTCCAAGCCTGTTTCCATATGCACGTGGAAGGGTGAGCTCCTGAAGAGAGCAGGATTACCAGCCAGGAAATGGGAGGCAACTAATACTGTCTGCCATCCTTGATCGAATTACTCTGAATAATCCAGATAACTTTTAAAAAACCCACTATTAAAATTCCTCTCTATCCCAAATCTTTCTCTATGTTAAACTCTATCTTTGATAGTAGAAGAAGAGACTTTGTGCAACCATCTTAAGTATCTCCATAACACTTTGGTGAAACATCCAGAAGTGTAATTCACATTGGATCTCCCTGAATTATCCTTTAACATCTCTTCTTCACCAAGAAACCCTCTTTTGTCATCTTTGGTAGAATGGGCCAGACATGGCGACTAGAAAGTCCAAGTGACATTGTGGCTGTTTTTAGTTAGTCTTTCTGCAGCTGCTATGAAATTGATTCAAATCATTACCCTCTGGATCTGTTTTGCATCCTCTTTGTCTTTCTAATGCTATTCATCAGCATATCCATCTTCAATTTTATATGTTGGTGACTAAGATATATTTTCTTCTCCTGAAAAACAAACCAAAAAAAGCCTGGCACGATGTTTTTCCTGATTGTCCTTGCTATGAATTACTCTGGTCAAGGTTCTGGTTCAACAATTTCATCATAAGTACTGTCTCCTACATTACCTTCATTGCTGTGGTTGATCCTGGTCACCACATGGTTTATCTTCTATTTAGTAAGATTAAGGGTATTGCTTAGGGAGCGTTCAGGTAAAAATTCTAGATTCCTTTCAAAAGCCAGATTTCTACTTTGATCCTATGAGCTATCTCATTGTTCTTAACAGAGCCTGTAAAGTCATTTCTTACTGAAGTTAGTCTGAGTTTGATTTCTGACACTTCTTACCAATGTTCCTGACTAAGTATACTTGTCTTCTATAGATTGCATTCTAGATAGGGATAGGAAGATAAGTATAGAGAAGTAAAGCTTTAAAAGGAAGATTGTCTTGATCTATGTAATCAGCTGACTCAGGGACTGAGACAGGCAGAATTTTCTTTGATTTCCACTTTATTAAATCCTGTGAAATTTTCTTTTCTTATCAGCCTCAATCTTTATTTGGATCATTGTCACCAAGTTCTCTCGAGCTGATTGTTCAAGAGAAGCAGGCAATGGCAATGTATCTAACTCTTGCACTAACTCGTGTGTAATCCTTTAACGAATGAGTCTTCCAACCAGAAATGCCATTTCACTGGACACTGGGTCTGACTTTATGCACTGACCAGGTGGATGGTGACTAAATTAGAGACTGAATTACAAGATTCTTTTGCTTTCCATACCTCACAAGCACCTGAAGTTACCAAATCCCTAATGTAAAATCTAGCAGTATCTGAGTGGAACAGAGGAAGGACACACAGCAACTCATTATTATGCCACCTTGAATTTTTTTTTGAATGGATTCACTCATGGCAAATGCTATATTATCACAGAAACTTTTTAAATATTTATTTATTTTTTTAGGTGTAGATGGACACAACACAATGCTTTTTTTATTTTTATGTGGTGCTGAGGATCGAACCCATGTCCCACCTGTGCTAGGCAAGTGCTCTACCGCTGAGCCACAATCCCAGCTCCTTGAATTTGTTTTTCACATTAGCTGATAAACAAGTCTCTAAAAGTGGTATGTAAATGGGCCACAGACTAAGTACATTTTTATGACTGATGGTTAAGTGAAATGTAGTCCAAGCTAAGATCACAGACTCTTGGAGTTAAAGAGTCTTCAAGTTTATCTCATTTTCTGTCTAATGACCTTGTAATCTAGAGATGTTTAATCTAGGGTATATGCTTTAGGGGATTTATAAACAACCTAAAATAGTGTGTGAACTTCATGGGAGCTGAGTAATTTTGGGTTAAAAAGGGTTAATGTAGATTCTCAAATGGATCTGTAACTAAAAGGAGTTAAAGTCATTGGGGTCCACCCTCACCCCATCTTGTGTGTGAATTTGTATAGTGTCAGAACCTACAGCATGGACAGTCCAGTACTGAGAACCCCTCTCTCCTTCTCTCCTTTACTCCCTGACTCTTCTCTCTCATGCCCTTCCTATTTCCTGATTGGAAAAGACAGTATAGTGCCCACTTCTCGAATTAGAGTATAAAGAACCCTGAAGGTATATAAAGGGAGATAGGAGGTTCTAGGATAAATATGGATTATCTTCCCAGAATGACATATTTTTACTATAAGATTTTAATGAACATTTATCTTAATATTTAAAAAAAAACCACAAACAAGATAATAGGGCAAGCATGAATTTGAAAGCTAAAACATGAGGCTTACACTAAGCAGCGCCTTTAGATTCTGCCGGTTCATCTTGATGTATAATTTCATTCTTCCTATGGGACGTTGAGGGGTAACTCAGCAGAAAATGTGCAGAGGCACCAGTGTATTAAGAAACATACAGTTTCTGGGGTAGAAAAACCTGGGTTCAAAATCTGGCTTCATCTCTCATTAGCTCTATATCCTCAGAAAATAGTTTTAGCTCAGGAACCATCTTTTTTTGAGCTATAGAATAAAGATAGCTGGGCACTGTGGCATACACCTGTAGTTCCACGTGTGTGAGCTGAGGCAGCTAGATCACAAATCTGAGGCCAGTCAGGGCAACTTAGTGAGACACTGCCTAAAATAAAACAAAATAAGCCTCGGGAGGTAGCTCAGTGGTAAAACTGGGCTCAATCCTCAGTACTGAGGGGAAAAAAATTAACGATAATAAAATCTTCCTGACACAATATTGTGGGTTTCAAGGCATCTGGATCCAGGAGGACTGCTCTAAATGTATTTTCCCCTTTGTTTATGTGATGCACTGAAAACTGCCTTTGGTAAATTCTCTCATTGGTCTTGGTTCTGTGTTTTGGTACTGATGAAGTAAGTATATGCACCCTTCCACCCATCTACTCCTCCACCCACCCCAACATAATCTTTCAGTTACCATTTTTTTATTGTAATAAAATACAAATAACATTGAATGTGTCATTCCAATCATTTTAAAGTATTCAATTTTGAGACATTTAGTACATTCACAATGCTGTGCAACCTTCACCAGTATCTGGTAATGCATATCCTCTACCCATTAAGCAGTCGCTCCCCATTCCCTCTGTCCACAGCCTCAAACAATCTGCTCTCTGTCTTTATGGATCTGCCTATTCTGGATGTTTCATATAGATGGAATGCACAATATGTAGCCTTTTGTGTCGTTCTTGACTTCTGAGCATTGAAGGGACCAAGTAAGCTCAGGCCAAAGAAAGGCAGGTTGCCCTGAGGGCTTGAGAAGGGCAGGGAGAAACCAGTCACCTCA
Source organism: Callospermophilus lateralis (assembly GCF_048772815.1). Classification (NCBI taxonomy): domain Eukaryota; kingdom Metazoa; phylum Chordata; class Mammalia; order Rodentia; family Sciuridae; genus Callospermophilus; species Callospermophilus lateralis. The sequence goes on along the minus strand of NC_135306.1, from coordinate 60,738,280 downwards.
CAGCCCAGCCCCAGGCCTCCTGCTCTCACACCGGGCAGTGGAGGTCCAGCCGGGTTGCTGCAGGCCTGGCACTAGCACCGGCATCACTCATCCGAACAATCAGTCTGAGTCCGTGGGCACTGTTAGATGCAAGGTCGGCTTGGGCAGCAGGTGCTTGGGAAGCAATAGTTCAAGCTGGCAGAGTCCAGCTGGATGCCGTGCGCTGTTTATCCTTGGATGGCACAACAGGGCCTCATTCCGGGAGCAGCTCTCGGCCAAATATTCACAGGAAAGGCAAACCAGGCTGGCCTGGCTGTGGCCTTTGGAAAGGCGGAGAGGCTGCTAATGTGTGCAGCCAGTGAGCTGCATGGATAATTAAATCACTCCCAAGGAAAACCTTGTTTGAGCACTAAAGGTCATGGCTATGATTTGTCTGTGATTCTTTGTCAATACGTTTTTCTAACCAAGTACCACATAAAGAGTCCATTATACGGGCTCCAGCGCTGCCGGCATACTCAGGGATGGGAACGGAAAAATTTGTGGGCAGCCCCTGTTATAAATGCACCATTTAACATCGCACAATCGCTCTCCATCCTCAAGTCTGCCTTTTGTTTACTCAAGTCCTAATTCACGTGGGGGAGGGGGAATTAGTGTAACTAGAAGTTTAGGGCCTTATAAAAGGCTTTAACTAGTTTCACAGAGATATTCACAGATGGCTGCACAGTAAACATTGTAAAGGCCCAGAGCTCGGGAGAAGTTGGGAGAATGGAGCCCTAAATTGTGTTTGTGTTTTACTTTAACAGTTCCAGGTTGGTTACAGTAAATCACCGGGTTCAGTGTAGGGATGTCTGCTTTTCCCCTGGGTTCTTTCCCATCCTTTCTCACGGAGAGGACCTGGAGAAACTGCTGCATCAAACACTGGATTAGGGCTTGAGAGTTGCAGGCATGTTTGAAAGTTTCTTAGGAAACCAGGTGATGGATAACAGCTCAAGCAATTGGGCCACGTGTGGCAGCAGGAATGCCCTGGAGTCACAGATAGGCTTGGGAAAATCAGCATAATATGTGACGCAGCCACATCAATGTTTATAGCAGCTCAATTCACAATAGCTAAACTATGGAACCAACCTAGATGCCCTTCAATAGATGACTGGATAAAGAAACTGTGGTATATACACATCATGGAATATTACTGTTAAAAGAGAGTAGAATTATGGCATTTGCAGGTAAATGGATAGAGTTGGAGCAAAGTAAGCAAAGTAAGCCAGTCCCCCAAACCCAAAGGCTAAATGTTCTGATAAGTGGATGCTGATCCATAATGGGGGGAGGGGTGGGAAAAATGGAGGAACTTTGATTGGGCAAAGGGGAAGGATGATGGGGAAGGGTGGGGGCAGGAAAGATGGTGGAATGAGATGGACATCATTATCCTATATTACATGTATGACTGCACATATGGTGCAACACTACATTATGTACAAGCAGAGAGATGAAAAGTTGTGCTGCAGTTGTGTACAATGCATCAACATGCATTCTGCTCTCATATATACCCAATTAAAATAAATAAATTAATTAATAATTTAAAAAATATTTGAATACATTGAATCTTGTGAACTTCCTTTAAAAATTAAAGTGAGTTAAAGGGGTTTTCCCTAAAAAAAAAAAGAAAAATGAAAGGAAAGAAAACTCCTAGCTCTCAAGGAGAGCTAGGGAGAAATACTCCCCTAAACTGATGGAAAAATGAACTCACACTCTATCTCCTCCATGGAGCCTTAGATAATTTAGACGATTTATTTTTCTCTCAAGTAAATTTAGACCAGGCAGGCATGACAATTTCGTGATAGTACCAAAGACTTGGACCCCTTTGATCTTTTGCTATTGCATTCCTTATTGTGTAGTTTATTATTATTTTTTCTTTAAACTGGGACTGGGTTTGTTGAATTTAATACAGAAGATGAAAATAAATACCTTTAATTTCTCTTATAGTTGAAAGAAGTCTGGAGGAAGGCAAGTCCAGTTTGGTGACTCCTGATGTTATCAAGCATCAGGCTTCTTCTAGGTTATAACTCTACTGTGCCTGTAGGTGGGATCTCATCCTTGGGGATCTAGGATGACTGTCCCAGCCATCAAACCTGAGTTCCAGGCAATACATGGAAGAAGGAAGAAAAAGACTTTGAATCTTGTAAAGGAAGCTTGTCAGGAGTCTCATATTCATTGGCAGAACTTTCTTGCATGCTTAGCTGAGAGAAAAGCTAGCAAAAGAAAAAAGTCTTGTAGCTGGACACATTATTGGGTCCAACAATATAGGCATTCTCTGCTTAGGAAAACAGAATGGATTTGGGTAGGCAACTAGAATTTTATATTTCAACCCCTGCCATCTCTCCCAATAACCTGCCCAACATTTCCAGACATGTCTGAATCATCAGGAATGACCAATAGAAGCCTCAAAATATGATGCTACCTATATGTATAATGCATGGATCATAATACCTGACCCAGAGGAAACTCAAGAAAACTTTGGTTTCATTTTCATAGTACAGGGACCAGAGGTTAGCATTCAATTGGTTGCCAGCTTAAGATGGTGAAATCTTTAAGAGGTGGGGCCTTATTGGAGGCAATTAGATCACCAGGCACATGCCCTTGAAGGATATATTGGGAACTATGTTTCTTCTTCTGTTTGCCAACCGCCCTGAGGTAAGACGCTTTTTCCGCTTCACACTCCCTGCCATGATGTTCTGCCTCACCATAGGCCCAGAAACAACAAGCCAACTGACCATGGACTGAGACCTCTGAAACTGTGAGCCAAAATAAATCTTTCCTCCTTTTAAGTGGATTATCTCAGGTATTTTGTTACAGAGGCTGAAAATTGACTAACACACTGGGTTGCACTCAAAGCTTTACTAACTCCAGAATAGGAATGGACAATATTGATTTTAGGGCATTCAAGGAAAAAAGTTCTCTGTCAAGTGGAGTTGAAAGGTTTGGTTCAAACCAAGAGACTATGGAGACTTTCAGAGAGTAGTTGTATTCATCTGTTTTTTAAGAGGGAAAATTATGTGATGTTTCTGGCTTGGGGGAAGAAGAATGGGGGAGGAAGCATGAGCAAAGTAAAAATATCTTACAGAAAAATTAAGTATTAGATTTAAAAATTCTTTTCAGGTAATTTTTTTTAATTAGGAAGGATACATGATTTTGAAAACACACTTTCTGAAGATACTAAGAAAATTTTAGATATACTTAAAGAAGGAGGCTAAGTCAGGACTGTGCTTCTAGATAGTTTTTTCAGCTTTCTTTCACCTCGGATTCCGAAGAGCTACTCCAAATGCAGAAACACTGGGCTCTTTACCCAAATTCTTACTCTGTTGTGCATAATATGCACCAGTTGGTACTCTGGGGTTTGATTTGATTGATGGTGTGTGCGATGGAGGGGCGGGAGCAGAAGGATGAAAGGGCAACTTCCTGTAAGAAATGAGGTGAGGCCTCTCAGATGATGAGCATTTATCCTACCACTGGGAAGGTGGGAGGCCAGGGCTTCTGAAGGGAACCTGGCTCTATGCAACCTGCTGAGCTGAAATGCAGGCAGCTGGGCTGGGGGGAGTTTCTTGGTATGATTAAAGAACCTGAGGGTAATGTGTTTCAGACTAAATGAAAGGGCATTTTTGTTTGCTTTTTCCTTGTGTGTCTTGTAACTCTATCAAAAAATGGAATCAGTAAATGCTTTAGCAGTTAGACAGTTCCATATTTCCACCCGGACTCAAATAATTTATTAGAACTTATTTGCAACAGGGAGAGTTGCATTTTTTTTCCATATTAGCAAAAATCTACCTTATTGACAAGGCACATAGCAAATGAGTCAAAGGAGCCTGAGAAATAGTATTTTAAAGATTAAATCATCGTTAATAATAATGAGTTAGGTATATTAATTTTTACCCAAATTAGAGCTTAAATATATAGAGAAGAAATACATTGATTCCCCCCCCCCCAATCTGGAAAGTTTTTTTTAAAGCATTATTATTATTTTTTAAATTTTAGATGTAGATGAACACAACACTTTTATTTTATTTATTTTTATGTGGTACTGAGGACTAAACCCAGTGCTTTCACATGCTAGGCAAGAGCTCTACCATTGAGCTACAACCCCAGCCCCCTTATCTGAAACTTTTTAAAAAACAGTTTGAGAGAAACAGCAAACTGTAATTTTGGCAAGAGTCTGTTTAATGGAGTAAAGCTAGGGAGCTGGCTGAGGACACCTTCTGAAGTACCTTTTCGAGCACTATAGAGTATGTTGATTGCTTTCTTTAAGGCTGCAAGGAAGACACATGAATGATGAATAAGAATGATTATTTTAACTTCCCCTTGTATGTCTTCCTAATTCTTGGCCTTTATTTCTACTGATTCCTCCCCCTGGAATCCTGTGTCCCATTCTTCCTAGCCCTTAAGACTTGGATCAGCTGCTCTTCTCTGCCCAAGGATACCCTGATATCTTAGTAGGAAGTACCTTCTTGAGGCTTAACTGACCTGGAAAGTTGTAATGACCTAGAAAAGATCTGTCTTTTCTAGAGAGAGGTTTTGTTTTTCCACTCTAGAACCCAGAGCTGAATGGGTCCAATCGAGCCTCTACCCCCAGCATTTTTAGGTCAGTTGTTCACACCCTCATACCGTGGCTGCTTGGCAAGAAGAATAAAAGGTGGTGGTTGTGCATCTCAGAAGAGGACTGGGACTCTGACCCACATTAAAAGAGACTTATACTCACATATGTATGACAGTGCCAGTGCCAGGCTCTTTCCTGAGAGGGAACAGGCCCCAGACCATCCTATTTCTTCAGCTTTATGATATCAACCAATGTGGCAGGATAAAAATTGCATAAATCAGTTGCTGTGTTTTTACTTTAATTCTTGCAACCCTTGGCCCTTCCCCATTCAATCAGCAGCTGACCTTGCTTTAGGGCTGTAATAGATGAGCACTTCAAAGAACAAAGAAACAGTACTTGGCTTTTTGAAGTTTGTGACTGGCAATCACAAGTCATGAGAGTTGGAGGTGGGGAAAATCTTTAGAGCTGTAAGAATCTGGGCACTGTATGTGTCACAAACATGCCAGGAAAGAACAAACTGGCTTTTATGCATGTGTAGAGACCAGAGAAAGACTCCTAGGCCAGAGGCAGTAGAGTTGTGGGGAGAGCTGGGTAAGACTGAAGCCTTACACCTCAGTGGGGTCCTTAGTAGATCCACCTGCCTTCTCAGGTGAAGCCCAGTTGGGTGATCTGGGCTTCAGTCTCTCGCGCCATCCCGCTTGGCATATGGCATATCTGACAGCAAAGAGAACCTCAGTACCCCACTGACATGCCCTCAGTCCTAGGGTAACAGGGGAGAGCATCCTAAACCTCTACGCTGCATTAGAGAAGCTCTCTCTCTTATCTGAAAGAGGAAAATGGGTCAAAAGCAGCCTCAGAGTCACTGAGGGAGCTTGGCCATTTCAGGGTAGATGCAGATAGACCCAGGTAGCCTCCACCATGATGATGAACACTCATCTCAGGAAATGCCTTTATGGAGCAGTAATGGTGATTGAGGATGAGATACCTCTGCATCAGAAAACAAAACCTGTAGACAAAGGCATAGGAAGAAAACTCTAGTTACCTAAGTTGGTCCTAAATTAGCTAAGATGAAGCTTCTGTTACTAAGTTAAAGGTGGCCTAAAGTTTGAGGCCTAAAGAATTAATACTTGTTATACAAGCGTAGAAAGAAATATCAGTTATCTTTTACTCTGAGTGCGATGAGTGTCTTCTAATTTATTGGCAAAAGAAAGAACCCCATCTACTATACCTATCAATATAACTTCTAATAAATGTCCTTAAGCCTGATCAACCTTCCTAGCTCTCCTCTTTGGATGTGAACTGTAGTGGGTGGAGGGAGCCTCTACTAGAGGCCACCATGTGCCACAAAGCAGTAAGCTCCACTGTCCCACTTAACATGAGCCACTTCCCTGGCATTCCTACTACCGCTTAGCAGAGAACGTCACACTGAGTCCTGGCCTGAGCTTGTACCCAGCCTCTGTGTTTGCACTAGAACTTTGGCTGTGAAACTAGAAGAGCTTTCCTTTTTAGAGAGCTTTGGTGACAGATTCTCCTGAAAGGAGCAAATGCTTCATTGCTAAGAACTGTTTTTACACGTTGCTCCTTTCTTACAGAAGAAGCTGATAACTTCAAAATCTCTTGCCGTTCTCTCTAGTTTCCTCAGAGATATAAGAGGTGGCTGAGTTCTCCATACAAGTTCCACAGCAGTGCCTTTTGTGTTGGTCTTCTGATTGATTCCATTGAATTCTTGTCAGTTTCCAGGAGAAGTTCCTGGATTAGGGAACAGCTGGGAAGAGACTTTATCTTTGTGTTTCCAGAACACGTAGCACTTTAAAAGCCATCCCTTTCAGGACTTGGCGACCTAATCAGTTGAATATCTCAATTTTACTTTTTTGATACAGTTTCTGAGTCTTAGATGTCAGATACAAAGAAAGTGATGGACAGCTCGGAAGTGCTCTGTCCTGCTGTAGAGAGCAGTCAGCATTCCTTTTGCTGCAGACACAGGCTTCCACTCTCCTCAGCAGCTACATAATCTTAAAGCCAGATTAAAATTCCCCAGTCGATTCCCAGTAGGTCCTAACTCATTAGCATGGCACCCGAGGACTCTTTAGTCTAGTTTACTTTGATGCCAGCTCTTAGCTCAAATCCTATCTTAGAAGAGAGATACTCCAGCTAAAGAAAAACAAAACAAAACAAAACAACACAACACACTAGATAGGGCAGAGGGGTTGGAGAGGAAGGGAGGAGTCATGGGGTTAGAAATAATGGTGGAATGTGAAGATCATTATTATCTAAAGTACACGTAAGAAGACACGAATTGGTGTGAATATACTCTGTATATAACCAGAGATACGAAAAATTGTGCTTTATATGTGTAATAAGAATTGTAATGCATTCTGCTTTCATATATAAATAAAAAGAAAAAAGAAAAAAAACCACTCAAAGTTCACGGAGCATATCAGGTTGTTCTGCTCATTTGTGCCTTGATTTATACTGATATCCCAAATATCCTTCTCTTTGTCTGTCTGGTGAATACCCCCTCATGTTTCCCCTTCCCTGAGTCTTTTCTGAATTTCCAGGAAATCTGAACTCTGTATTCTTCATGTCTCTATTTCATCTTGTTCTATAGACTCTAGCATTTAGTGGAGCGGTTTAATTGTGTAGCTGTTATGCCTTCTAGATTGTAAGGGCTTTGAAGGCAAGGAGTATGTACTCTGGGTAGTGCTGTTTTCAATGTCTACTAGCCCTTGAGAAGTGTTTACTGAGCAAATGAAATCTAGTAGGATGCTTTTTTGAAAAAATCTTGAGGTACTATCAGTTTAACAACGGTGCCTGGAGACTCTTTTCCAGTAGGTTGAATGTGGCTGTATTGAGGAAATAAGCCCTAGCTCAGGATTAGGAGCAGCAAAGTATTAGCCAAGCATGACTTCAGGTCTAAGGGACTTCAGAGTCAGAAAAGTATTTCTTAAGGCAAAGTATACATCATCCAAAACTGGGTAAGGGATTTTACTGGAATTCATTGAGGTCTCTTTTAAGAGAGTTTATTGCTAATAGAAACTCAGCAGACTAAGACCACACATCATGTGAGGAGCTCCAAAGAAGCTCTTGAAATGACTTTTTGGAGAAGTCTTGTTTGAATGGCAAGTTCCTAGTAAACTGTGACATAGAGGAAATTTGTCTGTTCTCAGCTCTTTTTCCTCCTTCTGATTCTCCCTTTGATGTCTCTCACTCTAACTAGGAGATTCAAAGTGCCCCATTCACCTCTTTGAAAGACTGCTGACTGTCAACACCTTTGATCACTGACACACCTCCTGGTGTACCATAATCACATGCTTGTGATGGCCCTCATAAGACCTTGGGTACTGTGCTGCAATGGTCAGCACTCAATAAATATTAGTTGAATGAATGCATAAATAAAAGAATGCAGATTTCCTACCTCCAATATTTTTGAAATTTCCTTTAACAGAGGTTCACAAATTTTCCTGGACAAGAATATGTTCACACAATTTTTAGGTTAAGTGGAAGCACAAAAAACTTAACATATATCTTAAGATTGTGGACTGTGGCACCATTTGTGGATAACTTTATAGTTTAATAGGCATGATTGCCACCTTTTCTTCTATTTGACTTTCCCATTTGACCCTGTGTAAAGAATGTTAATGTCAACTTTTTACCAATGAGAGAATTGATGTTCAGAGATGTTAAGGATCACTGCAGATATTACACAGCTAGAAATTTCTTTAGCTAGAATTTCAGTGTTTTGAGGCTAACTCAGTGTTCTTTTCATTATAGTACATAGCCTTCCCAGCTCCGTCATCTCTGGCTCTGGTGAGGTCTCTGATGGTAATGAATGCCAATTTGGAAGCAAAATTAATGGAAATGTTTAAAAATGTGAGATCGTGGCAGTGTTTCCTATTGTTCTAAGAATTATGCAATAAATCACTGAAAAAGATATGCTTACATTTCAGACATTATGTTAATAATACACATATGGCAAAACAGAACTGCTAAAATACTTTTAGGATTCTGTTGAAACAGTCTATGTAAAATGTGCTACACACTCTAAACTTTTCATTTAAACCCAACATGATGTAGGAGCAAAGGAAAAAAAATTCAGTAACGGAAAAAATCTGCAGTCTATTCAATTTGTGTATTTGCTCCATCTATAGTATTAGGCAAATTGTCCTATTTGTGTGGTATTTAAATTTGCTGTAAATTTGGAAATTTGACTTTTATCACTGTAGGCATTGTCAGATCTTCCACAGTTCTTCTAATTCCTTTTGCTCTATGGTTTCCATATATCTGAAAAGATAGCATATGCAAAACTGGATATTCTCCAAGCAATGTGTCTTTCATTGTAGTTCCTGAAGAGCTCAGCTGTATGCGTAATGTATTTATATTTTAGACTGCTGACTATGGAGAATAACGTATTACACTTAAGTATACAATACCTCTACCAACATTCCCTAAAATATTTGGATAAATAAATTTCCTATAATTTATTGTGTTCTGTCAAATCATACTCATAACTCCCACTCTGTGTTTTTCAAATGTGAAAATATATTTTATTTCTACCACCAGAATGTGGATTCCTTGAAGGAAGTGGCTGTATCCCTTTGGATTGTGTTTAGCTCCAAGTAGCAGAGAACTTTGCAAAGGGGATGAATTATTTCATAGAACAAAAATTCCAGAGGCAGACAGCTTCCAGGGTTGGGTTTGTGGCTTCGTGATATCAGGGCAGTTCTCCTGCGATAGTTCTCTTGGTCTTTTCCTCGTGCTTATGGGCTCATGATTGCCAGAGGTCCTTTATCCCTCCAGTGATCAACATTAAGGTGGGGAAAGAAGAAGAGGGGAGTAGTAGCCATTTCTATCCTTTTAAATCTTAGTAGGCTTTTCTTTTCTTTTGGTACTAGGGTTTAAATCCAAGGGCACTTTACCACTGAGCTACATCCCCAACTCTTTTTTATGGTTTTATTGTGAGACAGGGTCTTGCTCTTGCTTAGAACCTCACTAAGTGGCTGAGGCTGGCCTTGAACCTATGATCCTCCTGCCTCAGCCTCCCCAAGTTGCTGGGATTATAGGTGGGACCACCATGTTCCCCTACTAGTAGACATTAGACTCACTGTTTTATTGGTCAGATCCAAGTACCTGGCCACTCCCAGTTGCAAGAGACCTGGTAAAGTGAATGTTTAGCTCTTCTAGCTCTCATAGGGGAATGTGGAAAGTGGTTTGGAATGACTGTTTTGGGGTCAGCAGTATGCCAGGCATTTTTAATCTCGATTTCCTATTTTTTGGATAGCATTATTATATTAAAAGGGTGGCCTTCAGTGTAATCCAATTTAGAAATTACTTCATTGGCCTTGTAGATGATAGATTTTTAAAGGAAAGAAACTAAGGTGAGTGTCTGTGATGTAATAGTACTTTGAGGGTAAATAATTCCCATTTTATAGATGAAAAAAGTGAAACATATGGAATAAGTAGCTACTGAACTGAAAAGACCTTTTTTCAGATATAGGTCTTTCTGACACCCAACCTCCATTCTTTCCACCCTACCACTCTGACTATTAAATTATTCAAATCACCCCGGTGTGAAGATTATTCTAGGAGACCAGCACATTCTTGAGAGTCCTCATAATTGTGAAATGGAAAATCTGGCTCATTACTGTTGATGAAATAAAATTGTTTTTCTGCCACAGGATTTGATATCATTAGTTAGGTGTTGTAAATTGCAATTGCTTTTGAAAAAGGATGTCCATTTAAACAAACGTCCAAGAGAAATCTGAAGCAGTGGGCTGGGCCAGTATAGCATGTGGCCTATTTAGGTAGTGGGTTCAGTGTGTTCTAAGCTGGAGTGAATAAACAAGCACCTCACATGTACCAGGCTAGTGTTCTCATCCCAGGCTAGGCATCACCACAGCAAGCAAAGCTGGGAAAGAGTGGGCAGGACAGGTTCTCATCTGTGATATCCCGTGGCTGTGGGAAGCAACCTTAGAAAATGGACTGATCAAAGTCTTTGATTCTTTGTGTGCTTGGGGTGTGGTCACAACAGCCCCGCTGTAGACTGAGTGAACTCAGCGACTCGGGGGTGGTATGAGAACCCAAGAGAAAACTGCCAATCTTCAGACAGAAAGGGCTAACATTAGGGTCTGAAGTCATGTTCAGAAAAGGAAGCAACTGTATTTTACTTTGTATAAGCAGGTTCCATCATTGAGGTTAATGATATCAAGTTGCTGCTAAACAAAGGCTCTGCTGAGGAATTGATATATTCTGGACCATCAGGTGATGATAACTAAAGCCACTTCTAGATGATTTGGTTTGTAGTCATTGGATTTGGAACCAAGAGGCACAGAAGAATGTTAATGGATACATCTCTGAAATAAGAAGTGACGCCTGATGTAGATAGATAGACAAGACAGAAGCAAAGGTTACAGAAGAACTTGGGGTCCCAGTGTGCCAGAGCACACAGACCCCGGAGTGACGGAGAAACCATGGCAGGAGAGCTGGGAGCAAAGATTAAGGGGCTGAGGAGGCAATTTGTTTACTGTCCAAAGGGTCATATAATCACATGTTCAAACTTCAAAAGATTCTAAAGTGCATAATGAAAATAAGCATCTCCACTCCTGTCTCCGTCTCCTTAATTTCCTGCCTTAGAAGCAACCAAGATTATGAAGCACTTGTATTCTTCCTGAGAGATACTTTATTCATATAGAAGCCAGTAATGTGTGTCCATGTACATGTATGTATAGGTGTGCTTTTTTTTAAAAAAAATATATATATTTTAGTTATAGATGGACACAATACCTTTATTTTATTTTTATGTGGTGCTGAGGATTGAGCCCAGTGCCTCACATGTGCCAGGAAAGTGCTCTACCACTGAGCCACACCCCCAGCCCTAGGTGTGCTTTTAAAATAAAATGTATTATATATACACCCTTCTTCATCTTGCTTTTTTTCCCTTTAACTTGGCAATATGACTTGGAGATTATTTCATGTTAGTATAGAGAAATCTTTGTCATTGCTTTATTTTTCTTACCTTTTTACCATCTCGTTGCTGGGCGTGCCATACTTTAGTCATTTCTATCTTAGGTTGTGTACAGTATTTTGCTGCTGCAGTGATTAATTTGTATGTGTACTACTTATGCAGAGGGGTAGTGGTGGAATAAGGAAGGTGGGGGAGAGAGATTTTTATTGTCAGTATAAATTTCTAGACAACCATGTTTTCTAATATGTGGAGAACCTATTTATGAGGTGCTGGACACATGTTCTGTATAGTATTAAAGAAATCAAGAGGGCATCAGCTTTGGTTGGTTCAAAGCTTGACAAAGCTGGTTCAAAGTTTCTGTTGATTCAGAGAACTTAATAGTCCCCACTATAAGGAATGAGAAGTTCCAGAGAGACATGTGTGTTTCCCATTTTGTTTCTCTGAGGCTTCCTAATTTTTCTTCACCTTGTTGGAAACAAATGGCATTATTATTTTCAGACTATAGCAAGACATCAGCCTAAATAGTTCCCCCTAAATCCTCTAAGATTGCTGCATCTCAGTTTCTTATAGTCTGTGCAGTGAAAGAAGGCAATCACATGTTTGATTTCAAATGCTTCTGCTCCAAAGGTACCCCCTTCATTCAGCTACAATTAGGATAGCAAAGAGTGGATAGACACAGAGTAGAGATTCTGGTAACAAAGCGGGTTGGGCTGGCAGATCAGATAATCGGGCCAATGAGGAGCGGGAATTAAGATTTGTGATGGCGGATCCACTTGTAGATATTTGAGAGTTGGCTATAATTGAACTTTTATTGTTCAGTCAGAATGCAATATGTCCACTGGCCTTTTAAAATTTTAATTGAGGGAGCATGTTTAAAGTTTTAAATTACTAGCTCTCTTTTGCTTTGATTGGCCACTATATAAAACTAGACAGAGTCCATCTATAGTAGTACCTAATAGTTCTGCACCATCAATCAAAGTGTGTTTCTCCATTTTATTTCCTGCCTCTACTATTAACTTGTCACTACCAACCTGCTTTTATTCCTTCACTTGGTGTGTGATGGATTAAACTAGTTAGCTGGCCAGATAGATTATACAGGGTACATTAACACTTAGTGTTTTTGATGGAGCACTGAGCAAAACAAAAGCCATTCCTTACAGAGGACAATTAAGCCTGCTGCTTGCTGTGTTTCAGACTTTGTGGGTCTCACTTTCTCTGTGTGGGCAGATAATAGCCATGTAATCATTTTAGTGCAGGTGCATTTAATTAGTTCCTTTCTTAAGAGACTTGTACTAAACGTAATGGTCAGTCCTCTGAGTAGCCAGCATCCTTGCACCAGGTTTTCTTCTTGAGTCTATTTTTGGCTGAATGACTGAGAAACTCCCAAACAAACAAACTCCCCAGGGTTCTTGTTTCTGAGATGGGCCTCTGGGATTCTGGGAAGAAGGTCAAGAGGTTTCTCTGATATTTAGTACTTAATTGTCCTGAGTTTCTGATGTTTTATTTTCTACTATTTAGAGGCAGAATCATCCCAACCTCATGCTCAGAGTCCTCCTTAGCCAGTACCCCTTGTGTGCCTTTGTGGATGGCACCAGCCAGGTGCTACCCATATCACACCCTATGGGTCTGGGACTAAATCAGAGAGGTGGCCTGTGGTTGGCCCCCAGCCATCTCTCTTTCTGTTCAGGTCCTCAATCTGTTGCCATCTTCATCTTTGCAGGTTTGAATTTGTAAGTCTCCGTGGAAATGCCATAAACATTTTCTCAGCACTTTATGGGAAGGACAGAGAATGTCTTTGTCTGATCCTGGTTTCCTGCTGTCCTGTCACTGCTCCTAAGGAATTCTAACACCTTAGATCACCTTTACCCATATCTTTGGTAATATTTAGAGTCTGGGCTCAGGGCTCTGTTGTGTTTTCTGACTTCCGTGTTGGTTCCAAACTCCTGGGGCCACAGAATGGCTTACTGGGTCATTTGGGTCTAGGAAAAACTGGTTCACCTTGTGTCACCCTTGTAGTGTGGGGAAGCTGTTCTGTTTGGGGGTGGCTTGGAGCTGGTGCTATAAACCTGCTTTCGCTGGGGTAGATGGTAGTCATTTGAATGAAAGCTGACCATGGATGCAATTCAGGGGCTGGCTTATCCCTATTGGGAGTGAGGTGGGATCAATGGGGACTGGGAGAGGGCAATGAGACCTGGGGCCTTTCTTTCATGCTTGCATTTTACAAGCAGGATCTGGATCACATCTCTCTCCAGTTGCCCACAGGATACAAACACGGTACTCGGCAGAGACAACTGCTCAGCCACTATACCATACCACTGCTACTTCTGCTAAGAATACTAATAAGTATAACAACAATAACACAAGGTCTTCTATGGGAGTCAGAATGAGGCCTCCTGCCAGTATTTTAGAAACACCACCTGCCCCAATCCTGCCCCAGTCTCTAACAATATCTGTACACTCTGAGAAGTGAAATGATAGGATCTCACATTATCGATCTTCTACCATGTGCAGGAACTTTACATACATTATTGCTAATCCTCCAGCATTCAGAGCCTGCCTTTACTTGTCACTGCATGCCAGGTGCTGTTTGAGGTCACATACATCATTCAGTCCTCACAATAACCATGTACTGTAGGTGCTCTTATCTCCCTGTGGCAGCAAGTCCAAACAACCTTTCTAGATCAAAGATGTCAGATAAAATAGCAGCAGCAGCAGCAGCTGTTAACACTGGTTGAGAACTACTATGTCTTGCTGCCATTCAAGGTCTTTTATTAATTCCTTGAATCCTGACAAAAACCTTAAGAGCTATGAGGTATATATTACTATTTGCCTTTATTTTATAGATGAGATACAATGTAAATGTTTTCCAGTTTTACCCCATGATGAAGTCTTCTAGCTGTAAGTTGGCATCATTCTTCCAACTTTAATGGTTAATAATAAGAAAATCAATGGTATTTTAAGAGCTGGCCAAATTGAGTAGATTGACCCAAGAGAAAGGCAGAGTTCCTCTTTCAGAGACAGAATTATTCTTTTTAGGAATTTTTTTTTTGGTACTAAGAATTGATGGCAATCATTTACCACTGAACTGTATCCCCAGTCCTTTTTATTTTTCATTTTGAGACAGGCTCTTGCTGAGTTGCTAAAGCTGGCCTAAAACTTTTGATCCTCCAGCCTCAGTCACCCCAGTTGCTGAGGTGTTGAAACCAAGGTATTGGGACATTGCTGGAATAGAGGTTTAAGTAAAGATGAGGGCACTGCTCTGTGTGTAAAATAGTAGGTTTGGAGTTGTCTACTGGCATCTTCATATAGCAGCAGGACCTGGAAGAGAAGAAAGTAGGAATGAGGCAGTGGCTCAGGAACAGGTAGAAGGTTGGGATCCTTGAAAAATGTAGACAGTGGCAAACTCTCTGTGGAGGGAACAATGAATGAATTTCTTGGATCAGGGATGGCTGACATCTAATTTGAAGTGTTTTTTTTTTTTTTTCTGCATATGTTGCTGTTAACCACAAAGCGTCTACAAAAATGTGACACTCTTGAGAGTAAAGTGCTGCTGCATTAAAAGAGCTAAGGATGAGGACATAGGCTGGGCTTTCCAGGCAGTGATCAGCACTGGAAGGAATTAGAAACTTGGGCCAGAGCGGGGAGTGAGCCCAAGTCAGATGGCAGCAGAAGAACAAGGTGAAGTGTAGACATCCTTTCCCAAATGAACATATAAAGGCATAGTGGGAAGAGGAAGTAATTGGTGACTTGTGTCATAGCCATTTATTTCCTAAATTTGAGGATGCTTATTCTCTAGGAACTTGGCCTCAAGTACAGAAGGCATTGTCTCAAGTGCCACTAGACAAGGAAATGTATTATTGCCCACATCAGGAGGTCCAGAGGAAGTTTTCTTTGGGGTTGGTCAAGTCATTGGCTCAGGCATGTCATCATGGATGCAATTCCTTTCATTCCTCTTCTATGATCATGGTTGGGATTATCCCTAGCATAGAAGCAAGATGGCTGCAGAATCTCCAAGAGTCTCATCCAGACATTTCAATATACAAAACCAATGTTTTCTTTTCCAAGTGCTTCTCTTGGGACTGAGGCAACTTTCTTGAGATACTTTCCAGTAGTCTATGTCTCATGGAGTCTCATTAGTATAAAGTAGTAACTAGATGTGTGAAGGAGGGAATACAAATATAATCATAGCACAAACTAATAAGAGTATCTTTAATTATGCATGTATTATAGATTTGACTTTTGAATCATGTAAATTGAAACAAGAAAGACATCTTAAGAAATTTTTAAGAAAGGGAAATGAACAAACTTAATTGTTTATCGTGTAGGTGGTTTAAGTGCATCAAGAGAAATTATTTCAAATGACCTTAAAAATTACAGTAATTTGGACATCTGTTGTGGAATATATCTATCCTAAGGAGAAAAAAGCCCTGCAAAAAAATTGTAAATTGTCAATATCACCAAAATTTTTCAATTTAAGATAAAAATATACCATGGTAAAATGGAAGAAGTCATCATCTTAAATTTGAATTGGAAATATCAGTATGAATATTTAAATATTTTTTCTAATATTTCCTAGCAGTTTCTACTAAAAAGATCTAGAAAGATCCTTTGTAATGATAACCCTGGTTATGTTCTATATATACCAATGCCTAGGAAAATGAACCAAGATTTGTAGCAAATGGTTAATTCCATGTTTAGGAGAGTAATTGTGGTGGGGGAGAGGGTACTTGAAAATCTTATCACTCCAGAAAGCCAGGAGGCCATCAAGACAATGAGAAATAGGTGAAGAGGTTGCAGGAGCCAACTTAAAGGACTCCCACAGAGCAAAGATGGGACAATCTGAAAATCAAAAGAACATAACTGCAAATGGATTGAAATTCATAAGATGTATTATATGCATAGATTTATAATGGTATAAAAATAATTGGTCACCTTTGTAGTATGCTAGGGAAACAATCCATTATTCTGAAAACATATAAATCAGGGAAAGAATCCAATCTTTGACTTATTTTTCTTGTATGACCTTAATGTCAGAACAACCAAGTATTTGTTGAAAGTTTTTCTTTAGCAAAATTCCTGTGAATAAATGAAGAGAAAATGATAGATTTAAAGCATCCATATTCAACCCTTAATGAGATAATTGATCTAAGTAATTAACATCAATGCCTGCTAAGACCATTAGTTTAAAAACTGATAGGGAACTTCATAATGGATGATCAGACTGGCAACACCTGAACTCGTTGATCAATATTAACATCAGGCATTATGTACCCCCTGATGTGATGTAATAGGAAGTACACAGCACCACCTATGCAGTCTCCTTGCAAAAAAATTGAACCTGAGTATAATCAATCCTTTCAGTTTGCAGAAAATATTGAGGCATAGAAACAAAATATATATGGACTTTTTGGGGGAATTCTGATTTTAACAAACCAACTACTGAAAAATATGGACTAAAATAATAAGAGAAATTTGAACACTGAATATTTGATATTAAGGAATCAATGTTGACTTTTTCTGTTATGGTATGGTTTTTAAAGACCATTTTTTGTAGATTCATGATGAGATATTTACATTTGAAATAATATGAAGTCTGTTTTGTTTCAAAATAATGCATTGTAAAGAAAAAATGAAAATAGAATTAAAAAGAAAATAGGCAGTGTATGGGGGTGGGGGAGAAGGGAGTAAGGGTGTAGATGGACAAGCCTGGCCATATATTGATAATTGCTGAAGCTGGGTGATGGGTAATGGAACTCACTCTAGTATTTCTTTTGATATATGTTTGATCTTTTTCATAATAAAATGTTTGTAAGGAAAGAAATCTGATATAGTCAGCCTCCCTTGAATAATTGCAATTTGGTTTTGTAGTACTCAGCCGTAAACAGGGACCTTGATGCAAAGGCTCTGGCAAATGCAAACCATGGCTGTGCAGAGGCTGCTTTAGGAATGAGGAATAGCATTTTCAGGGCCCATTTAAGTGCGTGGGGCTATGGTTTTACAGGTCTCAGCTCCACTGGTGTGTTGAACAGTTAAAAAATCAAAACTACAACATACCTAATTTTTGGCTTTATTTGCGATTCTGGAACTAGGCAACAGTCTGGACCCAAAATAATTCAAAATGTGCTACTCTACCACATGGGCAGTTTATATTTATAACCAGAGGAAAGGAAGTAAGGTGCAGAAGCAGACCAATTGATTACTACTGTTTTTTAAAAAATATTTATTTATTCATGTATCTTTAGTTTTAAGTGGACACATTATTTTGTTTTTATGTGGTGCTGAGAATCAAACCTAGTGCCTCATGCATGCTAGGTGAGCATTCTACCACTGAGCCACAACCCTAGCCCTTAATTACTACTTTCAAAGTCTCACTTGAACAATTGTGATTGGCTGAGACTCAGTTACTTGTCCGAAGAGTAGGTTGTAGTCTGTTTGCAAGTCAAGTTAGGCTGCAGTTCACTATTTATAGAGGCAACTTTAGGTCAAGCCATTTAATTAAGCAGGTCATATTCTTCCCTTTCTGCCAGGTTCTGGAGTGGTGACAGGATTCAGTGGAACATTCTGGCTAAGATGCACCAAGGAGGATTTATTATTAGGAATTGTGACATTGGCTTGCTCTTTTTTTTTTTTTCTTTCAGTAGGGGCCATTGAACCCAGGGCCTGATGCATACTAGGCAAGCACTCTACCGCTGAGCACCATCCCCAGCCTTTGGCTCTTCCTCAGCATGCCTCCTGATGCTTACCCTTGGAATCTGGGAGTAATCAAGGGCCACAAAACAAAACAAAGAAGTCCTCTTCTAGTGGGTAAGACTTGGTGTCACTTTTCTATCACCAAACGTAAAGTCTTGGATCCTGTTAAAAAGTAAAGCCCACGAGAAAAGGATGACTCTGTGACCTAGTAGTTTTTAAGTTAAGTTTCCGAGAAAAATCTCCTCCTCAGAGTTCTGCTTCTCATTGGATGTGGCTGTTTTCACCTATACTAGTAAAAATGTTAAGTCAAAGGATGGGATGATATCAATCATAAAATTTCCTCCATTCAAGTCTTCCCACTCTTGGTGTGTGCCATTGTTTATGTAAAAGTAGAATCTAAAATGGTATTGATGTAATATAAAGTTGTTTAATAACCTTTAATTTTCACATGGTAATTTTTATGGTATTTCAAGAAAAATAACTATTCAGAGGCCCTGCTACTTGGTCAAATTTGAGAACAACACTATGGGAGAATTATTTATTATTTAGTGTGAGTGAAGTTTCTGAGGGTGGTTTGATGGGAAGCAGAATAACTTCAGTCTGGGTAAGAACTAATAATAGAAAACCCAGCCCCACCCTTGTCTGGTTTTAAAATGTGTTTCCTTGACAGCATATGACTGAAGTGAAAGTTAGACTCTGAGGAGCAGCACCCAAGCAGAGAGAGATACTTGAGCTTAGCGCTACATGCTAAGAACGTAGGCGTTAGTGGCTGAACCTGCTAGGTCATGGGCTGTGAGATTTATTTCTTACTCTAGAGGATTTACCTAGTTGTAATGACACAAAAATGGAAATGAGTCAGAAAGTTCCCCTTTCATTTCTTCTCATCTCTAAGTAGTTTCAGATCTGAGCCAAGGAATAGAAAGAAAGCTTTTTGCCTGGGTGTGGACCTTGAAACCCTGAATATGACTGAGTGGAGGACACCTTTTACTTACTTCACACTTTTAATCTGGAAGATTGGAAGGAAGGACAGGAAGCATTTAGGCCATCAGCTAATTGACCATTATTATCTCAGGCTTCTTTCAACCCCAGGTGGCAGGGCACCGGCAAGCCAGATGTTGCCAAGGGGAATCATGTGAAAACTAGGACATAGAACCCTAAGGTTGTGATTCCTGATGATTCCTGGTAGTCCTTGGTGTCTTCTAGGACATCGATTGTCTATCATTTTGCTCTATAGATAGAATTTATCATTTATTGCTCTGAGGATGAAAACAAGCATAAAATATTTTCAATCTGTGTGATGCTTTCATTCTAGTTGGATCTAATCTCCCTCCCTCTCCCTCCTTCACCCTTCAGATCAGCTTTCTTGGCATCTCATATACCAGAGTTGTGCCATTCACTCGCTACATGTGGCTATTGAACACCTGGCATGTGGCTTGCCCAAACTGAGATGTACTAAATAAACACCAGATTTGGAAGATCAAAGTCACAGAAATAAATATAAAATATCTCATCAAGAGCTTTGTAATGTTTTGAACAACCAATAAAAAACAAACAAAAAATAAATAAAATAAATAAAATATCAATAATTTTAAAAATCTCAATGACATGCAGAAGTGAAAATATAGGGGTTATATTGGGTTAAAGAAAACATTACTAGTTGAGTGTGGTGGCACTTGATTGTGATCCCAGTGACTCAGAAGGTTAAGGCAGGAGGATAGAAAGCTTGAGGCTAGGCTGGGCAACCCAATGAACCCTGTCTCAAAATAAAAAATAAAAATGGTTGGAGATGTAGCTCAGTGGCAGAGCACCCTGGGTTCAATTTCCAGTACTTGCTCTTCTTCTCCATTAAAATTTTCAAAAAGAGAAAGTATTATTAACACTGATTCACTTTTTAAAAAATTTTTAATATGGACATTAGAACATTTAAAATTACTACGTGGCTCATGTTATATTTATTTCTGGTAGAGAGTGTTGCACTAAGAAATATTTGTGACATCTTTGATTTGTGATACATTGAGGTCAAAATGTGAAACTTGGAGTTGAATTCCCGAGTTTAAATTCTGGTTCTCTGCTTTATATATGTATGTGTGGCTTTAAACAAATTCTAAACCTCAAAAAACCTCAGTGTCCTCATCTCTAAAATGGTGTAAGTAAAAGCCGCTGCAGCAGCCCGAGATGGGTTGGTGTAGAGCAAGTTACAAGTATCACTCATGACTCCCCATGGCATTCCTGCTGTGTTGCTCTACTCAGAGCTCACCCCAACTGTTGCTGAAAATCACAGACTCTGTTGTGAGGGCACATAGACAAAGCCTCCCCAGTTCCCTAATTTCTGCACTTGAAGCAATCTTTCCACCATTTACTCTTTTATACTTGAATTCAGTTTTACACCTATGTTCCCTCTCACACCTGTATGCCTTGCTATGATCTGACTGAATCCTCCCCCGGTTTCTTGTTGGAATCTTGATTCCTAGTATGACAGTTTTGGGAGAAGTCTTTGGGAGCTGTTTGGGTCATCCATCCTCATGAATGGATTAATGGTGTCATGAAGAGAGCTGGAGGGAGAGAGTTCTCTCTCCTGCTCTTCTGCCTCATGAAGGTACAGTGAGCTTCTCTTGCCCTTCTGCCTTCCTCCATGTGAGGATGCAATAAGAGGAACCACTCTACATTGTTGGTATCATGATCTTGGCCTTCTCAACCTTCAGAGCTGTGAGGAAATGGACTTATGTTCTTTGTAAAGTCCTCAGTCTGAGGTATTGTATTTAAACAGCACAAATAGACTAAGATATGTCCCTTGAACATTTGAGAAAAGAAATTGCCCATGCAATTTCTTGTTTAATCTTAGTGAGATGGGTGTAACTCAGTGCTCTAAATATAGAAGGTAGCCAACGAATAATTGCTTAAATCATGAAAAACAACAACAACAGAATTGTATCTGGGATATACAGATTTGGTGAGTGGAATGAGTTTAAGGCCTGTCTTTGGAAACATTCTGAGCCCTACCGCATCACCATGTCGTGTGTCTTTTGTTTCTCATGGCAACCTGTAGGATCATCATACTGACTACTGACTGCTGCTTTAAGCATTATACAGCATTCCCTCCCAGAAGGAAAGCCAAGAATTGTTTTTTTTTTTTTTTAAAAGGAAGAAGCTGTCTATTATCTGAAAATCTTTGTTAAAAGTCATTCTTTGTACCAAAATCATGCTTGCCTACTTGCTTTTCTGTTTTTGTTGCTGATAAAAACATGTTATGCCTCAAATGAGATAAGATAATGGTGATAAGGTGTTACCATAAACTGGCTCCTCAGCAGTGAGAGTTTTGATTAGGTAGTCCACTAAGCCTGGGTCTTTGCTCTGAGGGAACAATCTTACCCTCATTCTAGGGGAAGACATGACTTTCCTTCACAGCGTTGGCAGAAGCTTAGCTGTACATACTGGGTACCTCTTTCTTTTAGCTGTCTCCAAGGTCAAATGAACTGATCATAGTAAGGGGTTCAGGTCATGTGATAAACAGGCTACAGTATCTAGATGAAGGGCAGAAGCAGAACAGGTACTGTGCTGTGGCTCAGCTCTGCATTCTTTAGGGCATATAAGAGCAGTAAACCTCCTCCATCAGTCTCTGTTACACCCATCTCACTAAGATTAAATAAATCTGAATGAGGGCTGGCCCAGATTCTGGTAGCCTTCCAGATTTTAGCATCCTTTAAAACCAGTCATCGTATGCTGTAGAGGATGTTGTTTATCCTGTATTGCAGGGCACAAGAGAATAATCCTCAGCATTTTACTTTGATATGATGTGCATATATCTCACCCAAGTGGGCTCTGTTGTGAAGCATGACAATGGTCCCAACTTCAACTCAAAGAAACCTCCCTTTGAGGTTACCTCAAGAAGACATGTGCAGATTGACCCCAAATATTAGTTAACAGATTTATGTGGTGTCTGTCCTATAGGCATTTGTTTTCTGAATGCCAGAGCTAATAAAAATTCTTCATCCCTCTTGGCAAAGTGCAGAGAATAAATAATTTTACCCAAACCTCAAACTACACTGCACAAACAGGTGACCAGAAGGACACTTGCTTCTGGCAATTTCCTCAGACAAATTTGTAAATCATGTAACAGTTGACTCAACCACTGCAGGCCTTGGTCTTGTGTCAAATCCTTCCTCTCTGGAACTGGCCTTTTGCCTAAACCCTGCTTTCAACCTATACTCTTTGGTTTCTATTTTTCTCTTCTTGGTAAAGGAAAGCACCCATTTGCTGGTCAAGTGAAAACTTCTCTCATGAAGCAGAAACTCATAATGCTTCCATCATGACCTTTGGAGCCTTCCTGGCTCCCACCATATCAATTTCAAACTCCTTGGTCACTTTCAGGACCTTCTGCTCTCGTCACATACATCCTTTTCCTCATGAGTGTATTCCAGGTTGTGTTCTTGTTCATCTCATTTAATATTGCCTTCCTGCTCCTCATGTTCTGGATGACACTTGGGGGCGCATTTACATTCTAGATCCTCTGCCAAGACCTCCTTTCTGTCGGCTATTCTGAGTACATTTAATCGGTGCCTTCACCATGAAGACGCCACCCTGTACCACTGTTCACTGTTAGTGGAGGTGTATCATTCCTATCTCCCACCTTGTGGCCTACCGTAACTTGCTGCTTGATTTCACCCTAGAACCTAGCTCTTGCTGAGGATACCGAAGTCTCATCACAAGGCAGAAGTTTCTGACAATTGTCACTACCCCCAAAGGAGTGGGATTCCCAGGATGCAGGAAGTTCCTTGTCACTAGAGGGTATGAACCATGAGACCACTTGAAAGGGCCTTTCCTAATGCATAGACTTTAGTTGGTGTTTTATATGTATTTAATATGTGTTAATATAGTTTTATTTATTTTTATTTTTTCTAAATATTTATTTTTTAGTGACAGGTGGACACATATTTGTATGTGGTGCTGGGGATCGAACCCAGTGCCTCGCACATGGTAGGCAAGCACTCTATCTCTGAGCCACAGCCCCAACCCTAGAATTTTTAGAAAAGAGATTCAAATATTCAGTGGACATCTGACAAAATTCTCAACACTGAGTTATTTATAAAATGCTTGCTTGTTAAAAAATAAGTGTTAGTCAAATTCATGTCATTATTTCCTCATTGAAAACAATTTCACACTTGTTATCTTATTTCACTTTAGCACACTTGTGAGAGGTGTGAACCTACCCTTTTATCAAATGTTAGCACTTGTGGAAAATGAAGAAAATACAACAAGGTTGTATAGAAAGTGCATGGGTGGGGCACAGAAATAACCAGAACACATTGGCTCCATGTTCTGGCATTGGGTGAGTTAGTGGTGGAGGACTCCTGAGAGAGGGATGGAAAACAGTGGACAAATTAGACCCTATTTGAACTTCTCTGATCCCTGATCACTCTGATCCCTGCTTGTGCTTGGATCTGTTGAACCTGTTGAATCAAGACACTATGGAAAAGTTACGGGTTTCAGTCTTCAGTAGAGAATTTAGAATTGCAACTTGGGTGAACATTTTTTTTTTAATATTTTCATTCACTTAATTAAAATTTTTCCATTTATTATTGTTTTGATGCAGTGTAATTATACATAACGGAATTTGTTGTTGCCTATTTGTACACGCACAGAATGTAACAACACAGTTTGGCTGGAAATTATTCCCTAGTATGTTCCCGTTCCTTGTCCTCCTCCCTCTTGCTGGTCCCTTTCTTCTATGGGCGAACATTTTTTAGCTGAGTCATGGTTGCTGTTTAATTACTTAATGATAAAGTAAAAAAAAAAAAAATCCCACTCAAAATCATAAAATTTCGAACCACAGTCTTTAAAACCATCATATAATAAGGAATGCCTATTTTAAGCTTAGAGTATGTTAGAGAGCCGAAGTAAACCTTAGAAGTTATTTTGCTAATACTGTCTCGTGAGTCATGACAGTATAGTATCAGTCTAGTGCCAAATTATCAATCATATATCATGTGCAAGTCATTTTGCTGAGCACCTGTCAAAAGCTTTGGTTATGCTTCCTATTAAAGAGGACATCATGAAAAGATTTGGACAGCATTGTAAGTATGATGTGAGAGAATGACAAATTGATCATTGTGTATATATGTGGCTGTGTTTGTTTTCTATTGCTATGTAAAAATTATCACAAATTGAGCAGGTAGAATAAGTTTGTCTTTTTTTTCCTTTCATTTTTAGTTTTACTGTACAGTGGGGTGAATAATATTAACAACAGCATACTGTACCTTTCAAAAATTTTCACAGTAAATTTCAAATGTTTTTGCCACAAAAAAATAAGTATTTGAAGTAATGCATATATTCATGGGCTTGATTGAATTCTTCTACATTGTATTCATAAATCAGAATATAACACTGGAATCTACAAATGCATAATCATAATTTATAAATTCACAATAAAAAGAAACATAAGGTAAAAAAATGACATGTGTTTATTTTTTTATTTTTATTTTTTTTAAAGAGAGAGTGAGAGAGAGAGAGAGGAAGAGAGAGAATTTTAATATTTATTTTTTAGTTTTTGGAGGACACAACATCTTTGTTTGTATGTGGTGCTGAGGATCGAAACCGGGCCGCACGCATGCCAGGCGAGCGCGCTACCACTTGAGCCACATCCCCAGCCCGACATGTGTTTATTTTCTCATGGTTTCTGTGGGTCAGGAGTCTGGGACAGCTTAGCTGGATCCTCTACTTGGGATCTCACAAGGCTGAGATCAAAGTATTGACTGGATTGAGTTGTTCTGTAGAGCTCAGGGTCCATTTTCAATTTCCTTTATGTCGTTGACAGACTTCAGCTCCTGTAGCTGTAGGACTGTGGGACTGTGGGACTGTGGGACTGTAGGACTGTAGGACTCCGGGCCCTCCTAGAAGCCACTGACTTCCTTGCCACATGGTTTCTCATGGGCCTCTCCCAACATTGTAGCTTATGTCTTCCAGGCTAACAGGAGAATCTGACTTCTTTGTTTCTGATATCTAGACCTTCTTTTAAATGACTTACTTTAGTAAGACAGGCCTATTCAAAATGATCTTACCTTTGATCTACTCAATCAATTGATTAGGACCCTAATTACATGTATAAAATTTCTTCTCTTTTTCTATATAACATAACCTAATTATAGGGTCTCATCAAATTCCAGGTCCTGACCACACTAAGAATTTACCTTAGAACTTTGTCTATTGCACTGGACAATCGGAAGGCAAAAACATCATTCTGCTAGGGGCTAGGATGAGATCATGGGGCGGTGCTTTTTTTTTTTTTTTTTTCTTTTCAAAGTACCATTTCTTCCATGCTAATTGGGTGTCCTCCATTTCAATTCAAGTCTGACACTGTCTCTTGGGAGTGAGCATCAGATCTCAGAGGTTAAGGGTTCAGTCTCACCAGATGCCCTCACTTCAGGGGCCATCTGCAAGTCCTGGGAACCACCCGGACTTCTGCCTGGTGAATACGTATTTGGTGGTGCCCATGACTAACTCTCAGGTTCAGAAATTAACTAAAATGATTCATAACTCAGCACAGCAGTATTCTTATGATTACCAGTTTATTATAAAAGATACAAAGGAAAATCTAGGTGAGGAGATAGGGTGGCAATATGTGGAGGTGGGGGTAAGGCTCCTCACCATGATGTTTTGACTCACCACAAGGGCACATCAATGGGGCCAACTAACTATGGACTGAATCCTCTGAAACTGTGAGCCAAAACAAATCATTCCTCCTTGATGGTGTTTTTCTCAGGTATTTTATCACAGTAATGTAAAGCTTATTTACTGAAGGCAATTAAGGTTAGAGTAGGTCATGAGAGTGGCACTCCCTTGATGGAATTAGTGGTTTACAAGCATAGGAAGAGAGACTTTTTTCTTTCTCTGGGCACAAACCAAGAAAAGGCTGTGCGAAGACAGCAAGAAGTTGGCCATCTACTCAGTAGGAAGAGAACCCTTGCCAGGAACTGAATTGGTTTCTGATCTAGGATTTCTCAGCTGTAAACCCTTAAGAAATACACCTCTGTTGTTTAAGCCATGCAGTCAGTGGTTATTATATGGCAGCCTAAGCAGACACAGGCAGCAGGTGTGATGGATTAAATTGTTGGCCATGTGACTGAACTCAATCTCCAGTCTCTGTCCCTTCCCAGGACCTTCTTGGTAGAGTAGGACTGAAAGTTCCAACCACGTAATCAGGTGGTAGATTCTTTTTGTGACCAGTCCTCACTCTGTGACTATCTGGGCCCCTCCCTCATGAGTCATCTCATTAGTAGAAACTCAGGTATGGTCAAGGGGACTTGTTATAAATAACAAAGACACTTCTATCACTTGGAAGTGTCAGGAATTGGAAACAAAAATCAAATACATTTTTCATGATACCTCAGGGTATCACCACCTCTGTGTAACAGAAACTTGACTACAAGGGTCAACTTGACCCAACCAGTTATGACAGTACCCCAAAGTCCTACGTATGAGGGATCTCCAACCTCTGGTGCTATTGAGAGTGGTAGAACCTTATAGAGTTGGGACCTAGTGGAGGTCTTTAGTCATTGGGGGTGTGCCCTCAAAGGAGATTGCAGGACGCTGGTCTCTTCCTCTCTCTCTCTGCTCCCTGGCTTCACGAGTTGAGCAGCTTGCTCCACTGTGTGCTCCCTGACATGATGTATTGCCTTGCCATAAGCATAAAGGCACTGGGGTCCAAGTGTCCAAGTCCCACCAGTGTCCCGCATGGACAAGGAAGTAGGTAACTGTTGGAGGGATGGGCTGCTGTGAAATAAAAGCTATCAAAGTAACATATCAAGAAATAAAGATGAAAAGGCAAGAATTATATATTTTCAGAGCAGGGGTGGAGCTGACCAGAGGGGTCTGATTTCTAACAAACAAAAGCCCGTGCTTAGTTTGTATATATCAGTACAGCTCAAAGGGGGTTGATAGGGATCTCCTTCAGGGGGGACAGGATGAGAGTGGAGATAAACAGGTTCTTTGTGCTTGACAGGTTACTCTCCTCTCTGGAGGCTGTGTTTGAACTTGGAGCTGTAAGCTAGGTCAGGATGCCAGCATGATCTGGGCTTTCTGGAACCGGAAAATTTCACCCAGGAGTTCCCAGAAGAGTGGCTTCCCTGCCTTAATGGCTTGAACATTGCCCAGTTCACACATGGTTTCCAACATCCAAGGACAGAAACCTCTGAAATCATGAGCCAAAATAAACCATTCCTTATGAATTGCTTATCTCAGGTGTTTGTTACAGTGACAGAAAACTGACTAGCACTGCCTAAAAAAGTTCTAACAAATCTGTGTGTGTGTGTGTGCATGCGCGTGCACATGTGTGTTTATAACAATACTCAATACCAACCTACTTTACATATACATGATATCAGTGTGATTTGGTGATCTCTAAGCACAAGAAAATACTTAACCAATGTCCAGTGTTATTAAGGGGATATCTCTTTCCCTGTTTGGTTCTAAATTTTCTTTCTCAGTGATTTCATGGCTATTCTTGATCTCAGCCTGGTCTATCTCTGACATGGGTTCATGGAAGACTGGAAATCTCATTTATCATCCAGGACTAATGAAGGACTTGGGAGAATTCTCAGACTTCCTGGATGCATTTGCACTATATTCGAACTTTACAGAGGAATCTTCAGCTGCTGGGTGTCTACAGGTGTAGTTTGTCCTGTTCATATTTATAATTGCATCCTTGCTAGTGCTGAAAGTCAGGCACATTGCTGTCAGCTGTTGCCTGATATAGAACAGGACTGCTTTTTCTCACAGTTATTTTAGTGGGGTTTTACAATCTATTTTTGCTTTGAGGACAAGAAGAGCAATCTTCAGGCAGAGAAATGCCTTCAAAAGTTTTTACAATTTTCCTTCGGGTATGTTCTATACTGCACTTCCAAATGTATCCGTTAGCTGCAGCGATGTGTGTTTTTCCATGTCACCATTTCATTTCCATGTTTGCCTCTGTTGCAGTTGTAAACTTAAACTGCTGCTCAGTGATTTCACACAACTTTGAACTGACGCTGTGTACAGAGCAATAAGTGTTCTTTTACCTTCAAGTGTCACCTGGCAAGTAAGCCATGCCTGTGGGTGTCAGAGACAAGTTCAGGTAATTGGCAGGGGTCAGAGTGGAGAAGGAGAACGGAGAGGAAAAAGACATGGGCAGGAAAAGATGGGAGAAGGTACATCAAAAGAAGGGAAAAATTAACTAGTTCATCTTGTAGCAGTAAACTTATAAGTCCACACTAAGATTAGGTCAGGTGACAATCGAAACAATTTTAAACAAAGTTTTAAAGGTAATTTGGTTTTCCGAGGTGTTTCCCTTGAACATAACCTGTACCAGTTCCTGAAGACCAGGAATCTAGATCCAGGACCAAAGGAGGCAAAGAGACTAAGAGGAGCTAGGAGGCAGAATTCCAGTGAGGCTGGAAGACCTTCAAAGGGGAGGCAAGATGACCGTGGTGTTTTTAATGGAGGTTACTTGCTGTAGGTCCCAGAGTTAGGGGTGACAGAGCAGATCCCAGAAGTGGGTCTCCTGACCTCGCTGTCAAGTATGCTGATCTCTGCAGCCCACATCATGAAGGAGGGAAGCACATCTGATTATGTGTCTCTGACAAAATGTCAGAGAAATGAAAACAAATGGCTGAGCGTTCCCCGGGGGAATGAGGAGTTCAGTTATTAAGCTCCCCATCCAGAAACATTGCGAGTTAGTCATCTAGGATGATTTTATTCCATCTTCTATTATGGGCTGCCTCACATAAATCTGTGTTTTATTGCTGGAGTGAGATGCTGGAGAATTTCAAGATTACTTTTGGCACTGTCTGAGTTGGCTCACTGCTGTGCTGACAAGTGCTTGTGGAAAATTAGCAGCAATGATATTAATCACCTTCTTTGGGGCTTTTATTTCCCCACCCTGCGAGAGCTTTGTTTTGTCCTTCTTCTTTTGCCAAAAAATTTCCCCAAACAAAAAAGAACAAAAACACACAAATAATAAATCAAACTACTTTTCTAAAATATAAGTGTTTCAAGTATAATTAAAACGTGGGGTAGTGGGCTGGGGTTGTGGCTCAGTGGTAGAGCACTTGCCTTGCATGTTTGGACCCTGGGTTCGATCCTGAGCACCATATAAAAATAAATAAATAAATAAATAAATAAATAAATAAATAAATAAATAAAAATAAGGATATATTTTTTGAGAAAAGGTGGGGTGGTGTTGGGATGGACAGGCAGTCCTAGGACATGTGAGGGGTAGGTTGTAATGAGGCATTCATGTGATTCTGTTGTTAAATTATATATCTCATGGCTGAATCTTCTCAGCCATGGCTGCTAGGAATACAAATAAGGAAAAGTGGTTTTGAAGAACAAAAAAGAATGACCAATGTATCAGTCCATTTTCTGACATTATAGTGAGATACCTGAAGTTGAAAACTTATAAAGAGAAGATGTTTATTTAGCTAACAGATATTGAAGGGCATGGTGCTGGCCTTTGCTTACCTCTGGTGAGGGCCTCATTGTGGATTGCAACACAATTTTGGGAGCATACATGAGAGGAAGCGGTCACATGGAAAGATGTATGCACCGGAGTATGACAGGGCCGTTAATGACGTTCCTCTAGGTCCCAGCTCTTCCAGGTTCTGCCACCTCTCAACATCACCCGTACTGGGAACTAAGCTTCCTAGACATGAACCTTTGGAGGGAAAACCACATCCAAATCAGAGCAGCCAGTTTTCTTGTTTGATTGGCATGTTCAACGGTGCATTCAGGGTGTAAAGGAAGGTAGGGAATAGGAGGCAGATGGATAGATGGGTGGATCATTGTGGGATTTCGACAGACATAGAAACACATACACTCGTGGAACTATGAAAACACAGTTTATTTTGGGGACCAACTCTCTTGACAGTTGATGCCCTCATTCTCTTTCCCATGGTGTCCCTATCATCATTAATCACACCAATACTCTTGAACACTTTCCTGTCAAAAGCTTATTTCACAAGAGTTGCTCATCTCAGGTCAAGAATCATTAGTTTAAGTTAATATATTGACTACCCAGGAGTTTCTGAGTTTGAAAGAACAGGCCTTATTCAGCACTGTCATGCCAGCACCAAGCACTGTGCCTAGTATTTAGCAGGTGTTTTGTAAATGTTTATTGAATTTAAACATCATATCTGAACTTATTTAGAGAATAATAGGATTTGCTTCCTACTATAGAAAGGTCTGCTGTTAAGCCAACTGTATAACTGGAGTGGAATGGACCAGAAAACAAATGGGATTTCTTGGAGACAAACTTAGATGTTCCCAAACATTGCCTATGAACGCAGCTGGCTCTAATTTCTATTAATATGTACACACAAATCCAGGTCAACCTTCCTCATTGTGGATCAAGAGCCCCTGAGAGATCTTTTAAACCATCATTCCCAATCTCTAGCTGTTCACAGGTCCTCTTTCCAGGACTTCTGTATTTTTCTATCTCATTCTCCTTTCATAGCTATTCTGTCCTAAACGTCTACCCCCACTCAGCTCGGCATCTTCCCCATTACTCTGGATGTTCTCTATTCATATGCCCTCCCTTGCACATCCATTCTTCGCCCATCTGTGTTCTACCCAGAGCCTCAGGACATTGGCCTATCTGAACAGCATTAATTGGGCTTTTCTGATTGGGCTTGGCCCAACACAGCCACCAGCAGGAGACAGGACTGTGGGAGAAGAGTGGGGAGGTTGGCTGTATCCAGTGCCCCCTTCTCCTTTCCTGTCTTGCTCTGTGATCCTTTACAGCACAGCTTCTATTGGGTGGTCCTCCTTCTATGGTTTCAGCTCTTGCTGGGTTCAGTTAAACCATTTGTTCCCTCTGCCCCTTCAAGGCTACAAAGTAATGGTTCCCCACTAATGCTGGTTGTTATGTTCCTTACCATGTGTTTTTGGTTTCCTTAGCTTTGTCCACATCTCATAAATGGTCTCTTCCTTAATGTCTCTCTAGTGGACCCCTTTGATTACTCTATTTCAAGTTGGATCCCTGATCAATATAACCATTTCCCAATCCTTTCCATTGTTTCTTTAAACTCCCCCTTTTATTTTTTTCTGAAACACACTCTATTTTTTTTCACCTAAGCTAAAGCCAGTGTATTCCCCCTTAATATCACATACTTTGAAACTCAAATGGAATCTTCTCTTTCTTCAGTCTTGGGACCAAGTGGGGGAGGGGTGGCTCTGCTTCTTGCACCATTCTGAAGCTTCCAGGACTTTATTCTCCCTCAGACCTTCAACATGCCTGTATCTGCTGAAGCCACATTGTCCCTTTTGATGACTGGTTTTCCAGATCACTCACATTACCTCCTGCACCTTTGCCCAAGCTAATATCAGCCTCCTCTCTCAAGGATTCTGGCTCTGGCCCATGCTCTGGTTTTTCTCACTTATTCATCTCTTCTTCCTACATATTATAGGAACTCAATTAATATCAGCAAACATCATTATTCCTTTTGACCCTCCCTAAGACATTCTGAAGTATTTTCCATTCTTTTAAAAAAAAAAAAAGGAATCTTTTCCTTTACTCCCTCATTTTTTTTTTTTTTGCTTTCTCTTCATTTCTCTATTCCCTAAAATCTTACTTCCATCCATCATTTAATTAAAAAGTATCCTTTAAAGGTCACCATTGAGGGTCAGTTGCTAGATATATATATATATATATATATATATATATATATATATATATATATATATATATATTTCTTCTCAATTGCATGCTATTCTCTATTACATTTAAATTCAACAGTACAGCTGAGCCTGGTGGGGCATGCCTCCCATAGACTCGGGAGGCTGAGGCAAGGGGTTCACAAATTTGAGGCCAGCCTCAGTCACTTAGCATGACCCTGTCTCAAAAAATTAAAAAAGGGCTTTGGGTGTATCACTCAGTGGTAGAGCATCCCTGGGCTCAGTCTTAGTACTGCGGGGGGTGGTGGGGGGGAAACACAAGAGAGAAAGAAAGAGAAATTCGACATCACAAACATTTTGGAATTCATTTTAGATGCCTTGTACTAAAGTGAACCTGTAGACCAAAACTCCTCATATAATTTACATAACCTGTAATTTTTTTAATCTTTCTTCTTGCAACTACTTTCTAGTCTTCTTTGTATAGTCCTGATTTTACTCTTTTCTTCTAAATTACATCTTCAAGTTTTTTTTTTTTTCCTTTGCTTTTGTGCAATTGAATTTGAGATGTGGGGGTGGGCGGAAAGGACAGTGAAGATAATGAATAATTGGGTCAGGAAGATGGGAGCTGATTCAAGAGGAAATAAAATGCTTATACTTCCAGAGCACTTCCTCTTCCTCCAACCTGTTGCCAAAGTTACCTGCCTCCAGGGAACTGTTCTTCCCAAAAAGGAATTGTTAATGAAGCACCTCAGGGTGGCTCCCTTCCTCCATTTCTGGGCAGATTTGGAGAGGCCGCGCTGGAAGTCTCCTTTCCCACCTTTTGGCCACGTAGGCAAGATAAGGAGAGGAAGGAGCATGAGAAGAAGGGATAAAAGGGGCAGGACACTCCCACTTCCTCAGGCACCAACTTGGATCCCCTCTTCTGTGGAGGAGTCTCTGTCTCTTTCTTTCTCTGTTTAATCCTTTGAATAAAACTTTTTGCTCTTGCCTTGATGTTTCTCAGGTGTTCAATCTTTAACACTAGGGGATTGGACTCGGAACACTGGCATCATCTGTGGTCTCAGTATCTGTTTACTTGGCTTCAAATGTCATCTCTCTATTGATGCCCCAATTTATGAATCGGAATCTGATCTATTGCTTATTTGTTTTTTTTTTTTTTTTTTGGTGGTGGGGGCAAGGTTGTAAAACATACATAAAAAAACATCCCAGAGGTTTCTCTGCAAGTGAATGCCCTCTGCACCCTGAATATGACTGATTTAGTCTGACCAAATTAAATAAGACTAGACCTGGGATGGACTTGGACCTGAGGGTAGGAAATGATTAGTTCAGTGTAGAGATTAACGTGAACCTGGGAGTCAAAAGACTTGGATTCAAACCCTAACTCTCCCTTGAATTTTGTGTTCTTGCTAAAGCATGTGGAATAGTTCTCTATCACTTTAGGTCCTTATATGCAAAGGGGATAATAATGGAACCCCTCCTCTAAGGTCATCCTGAGAATTAAATGAGATAATAATGCATGTAAAATGCTGAGGCCTGTGCTATAGTATGGACTCACTAAATCTTACCTATCTCAAGCCCTTTGGCTTACTTCTCTCCCCAGAGAAGAATGTCTTTTTCCAAGAAGCCTGTGACAGAGAGCAAAAGGCATTAATATAGAAAAGCTGTCTTTTGTGAGGCAAAAATGCGGAGCCCAGGTCTGGGGCTTTGTCACAGGGATTCGTTTATTGCTCATTATGAATAGGTTGATGAGTAGTAGGTGGGTTAAAGACGAGTGGAAAGCTTTATGATGGGGTTTATCCTGTTTTCTGGGCCCAGCTTTAGGAAAGCTGATTAAATGAGGCTAGGGCTGGGCAGAGCTGCCCTACTTATGGCTTTTGTCAGCACTTCCTTTGTAGATTCTAATTTCCAGGGCCTGGAAATGGCTGTGTGGGAAATATTCTCTGAGGGCTTGAGCTCCGTGTGAAAGATCTTTATCAGGCACCAAATAATCTTGTCAAGTTTTAAAAGAGAAAGAAAAGGACGAAATGCTGGAAAGAGAATGAAAGAGGAAGACAGGGAAAGGAGAGAGAAAACAAAAGGGAGAGGAGAGGTGGAAAGGTGAGGGGAAAGGAGAGAGAGTGAGTTCTTTTTAGAGTCTCCTAGACAGACATGCACTTGAAAATGGCGCTTCATCTCAGGTGTTCCTCTTTTATCGCTTCCTTGTCCAGGCCCTCTGCTGTTATAATTAATTGGAAAGAGCTATACCACAGAGCTTCCTGCTGTCCGTCTGTCCCTATGGTAAGCTTCCTTTTCCCATAAGAGAAACACACTGTCAGTTGCCTGCCTTTCATTCCTGCCAATGTGGAATTTACTAAACTCCTTTTCCATCAAAGACTACACCAACCTGACTTCTTTCAAATTTTGGGCCAATGTTGGTTCCCTAGAAGGGTCTTTGATTTTTTCTTTTTGGAGGCTGAGTAGGTTCAGAATTAAGGGCAAGGCTTGGGCAAGGACTCCAAAGGGAAATCAGGCCACGAACAGTTAGGCTTAACTGACTGATTACCTACCCCAAGAGTTTTTTTTTTTTTTTTTTTTTTTAACTCAAGGAGCCCCAATTCTGTGCAGAGCTTATGGTGATGCCTGAGAGTCTAGGATTGGGTTTGCATGCCCAAGAGAGGTGTGACGGTGCTTCTATCCGTATAGGAGAGTTGGGGTTCTTATGATGGTAAGGTAGAATCGCTGGAGATGCCCTCCTCGTCTCTGAGAACTGCAGACATGGGTGATCCCTAGCATGCAGAGAAGAGCTGCATTCCAGAGCTCACTTGTTCCCTTCAACCCTCAGTCTAGCTCCTCACCACTGGAAGCGGTACCTCTGAAAGAGAAGCCTGAGGACCGACTGCATGTGACTAATTTCCTTCCCTGTCACAGACTCTAAAACAGTTGTAGAGAAATACAATAGATATGAATCCAAAAGCACAGAGAGAAGAGCAAAGGAGACAGCTTCACCCAAAAACTTTCTGTATATTTCAAGAAGATGGGACATAGGGTAACAGGGGTTCACTTGATGCTTTGACTATATCCCTTATGGCTTTGAAACTTACATGTTTTTTTTTTTTCTTTTTCCCAACCCTTTTCTCCCTGATCTTCTCCTCCCTGTTCTTCTTTTCCCTGATCTTTTTCTTCCTGATCTCTCCTCCCTAATCTCATTTTTTCTGAATCACCTCTATAAAAGCCCCCTGTTCCTGCTGATGGGCAGAATCACAGCCTTTGGGATGGGAGCCCCCTGTATTTCTCCTGTGCTAGCAAAGCAATAAACCATCTTTTTTCTTTTTCTCAAAACTATGTCCTCATTATTGAATTGGCATCAGGGACAAGGAGAGAGCTTTCAGCAACAATAGGGAAGGGAATGGTAGCTGAATGAACCAAGTGGAGGCAGTAACAACTGAGTGTCCTTAGTTGCCAAAGACCATGGTAAAGCTAGACCCGAAAAAGCAGCAGAAGCTTTCTTACGGCCAAGGCAGAAGCTACTTCTACCTTGGCTGGAGCCTGGACAGGCCTCCTGCCTCTGGGCTAGCTGTCTCTGTAGAGCTGAGGCTGACTTCCCCTGACCATTACAACAGGGAGGACCACTGCCCACTCCCCAAGTGTGGTGCTGGCAGAGTGGAGAACTGCAGGGAGGCGGGAAGGCCGAGGGGAACTTCGGGCACTAGGTAGTAAGCTAGGTTTGCCACTTCTGGAAAACTGAGAAGAAATGCTGGAAAGTCTTCCTACGGCCTGCAGGAGGCCATGAGAAAGAGGCAGTGGAGATCCTGCACTTTATATTTTCCTCCTTATCCTTGTGTGGCTTGACAGATTGGATTCAGCAGTAGACAGATGACTCTCCTATGGGGAGATATGAGTGAAAGAAATCATAAAAGTTTGTTTGCATATTACTATCTCCCACGGGGAAGGATATATTAGTTGGTTCCTATGGCGATCTAGAGAGGGTGGAATAAATCTCCCTGAACAAGAATAATGGGGTATTTTCCCTTTCTCATCATGTAAAGGAAATATTACAATTATTTTTGGCAGAAATCTGGGAAGAGGAGGGCCTGGAGATTTTGACCCAAATAATCTGGATGGGGGACCAGTCCTTGACCTCCTAATAGAAGGTCACATCATCCTGGGTAACATCAGCATTAATAGGATTACCTATCAGAGGAAGGAATTAGCATGAATTTTAGAGTCAGAAAAGCCTGTTCCAATTTCAACTCTTCTAAATAGCTTTGTGACTATGAGAAACTCTGTTGAGTCTATGGGCCTTAGTTTCCCCATGTGTAAATCATTACTTAGAATTATTTGAACAATTAAATGGGAATTCATTTACCCTATTCACTGGACAAGTCTTATGTAAGCTTTGGATTTTTTTGGCACCTATTCACCTGTTAGGTGCTATGCTATGGTCGTAATTAAAGAACCTGGTACTATGCAGAAGTTAACAAATGATTTTTAGCTCTTTTGGTGTTCAATAGTCATAGTTAGGGCTTCATTAGTTCAGAGCCTCAATGTAGGGGAATAGGGTCGTTTGGAAAGCAGGAGGAAGTCATTATAGATCATTGTTCTTTCTGGCATTGACAGTGTTCTGGTGATATTTCCATCAGAGCTGTCTGTGTTGGCTTAATTGTTCTGAACTCTGAAGCCTTCTTCCCAGCAATAACCATTTCTGATCAGCCTGCCTAGCTCTGCCACTTCTAGCCAGGTCTCAGATCCATCTTGGTGACACTGTTTACCGTGGCAGGAGGCCATTCAGTGTTGTGGCCTGTGCACTGTGGGCAACTGGAGCTGAGGTCACCTGCTATCCTCAGAGGCAGAAATGGTCTGATAAGGTGCTCTCGGTCATGGGGTATGCAGCTGTCTGCTTAGACCTTGACAGAAAGCAGCTGAGTAAGGATGACTAGCCACTTAATGGACGTTAATTACTGCCTGCAGCATCCCTGTAGGTCAGAGGACAGAAGGATTCTGATGTCAGGTCTGACACGCTGTGGCTGGCAGCAGACTGGAGCCTACGTTGATTAGAGTTGTGGTTAGTTTAGCACAGCCAGAGGGCCCCGATAGAGAGTATGAGTCTTGCCTAACTTGCAGAAGGACAGTTCATAGTTTCTTTTTTTTTTTTTTCTTTTCTCCAGTGATAATTTCATGATAATCTTTCCTCATCTCCATCCCCCACAGATTTAAACCAGGACCCCCTGAAGGTGAAGAGTCTAATTTCTGAGCTTCCTTAATGGAATTACAACTAGTAAGTCTAGAGAGTATGGGTTTACCTCATGTTCTCATTTACCAGATCTCTGCATTGTAGCTTTACTGTGATCTGCTTAAGTGTAGAGGTAGACTAAAAAACACAAGAGTAATTAATGGAATTACAAGTTGTAGAAGCACATGGCAGTCCTTTTAATGCTAGCTTCTGGTTCCTGCAGTAAGGCAGAAATTTGTAGAAGCTTCTAGGTAGTGCATCATTTTAAAACATCATCTCCTAAGCGC
This sequence comes from Callospermophilus lateralis, assembly GCF_048772815.1. Taxonomy (NCBI): domain Eukaryota; kingdom Metazoa; phylum Chordata; class Mammalia; order Rodentia; family Sciuridae; genus Callospermophilus; species Callospermophilus lateralis. Next base: position 60,700,928 of record NC_135306.1, on the reverse strand, counting down.
TCGTTAGTTCCGTTTTAGTCTAGGTGGCATATGGAAGGTGTCAGTTGTGAATATTTATGGGGATTGAAATGCACTCTTAAGAGGTGATGCTGAGGGGAAGTGTCTTGGGATATTAATAGAGCCCATATATGTCATCCAGAGGATGGCTAAGGGGCAGGCCCACCCCTCTGCAGAAGCTGGGTAATGGTTCCTACCGGAGGTAGTTCAGAACAATGTGGATTGCCGCAGCCCTGCATCATCTCTGTGCGTGTGGACTTTATCCTCTGGAATTGAAGGGCAGGTTTGGGAAAAGTTATCTGGCAAAGAATATGAGGCAGGTTTCCCCTCTTGTTAAGTGAGAAGTTCACTGCGGCAAAGAGGGCCTTTAGCTTTGGCAGTGTCCATGAGATGTGCTTGACCTCTCTCTGTTTCTGTCTTAAATCTAACAAGACAAAAGGGCTTTCATCTTAGAGAGGGCACTGGAGGTGAAGACAGTCAAACCAAAGGAAGAGCTTTCACCTTTGACTTCACAAATCCATAGAAGCAGCTAAAGACACTGCTTACACTTACAAATTTAAGGATGAAAGGGCAGCAATTTATATGCATACCAGTACGTAACACTGTATATTATGTGTTAATTCCTTTTTAACTGTACTCTTTTCACATTAGAAATGTTCCTTGAAAAATGTTTTAAAGTTTCATAGCAAAAATGATAATTTTTAAAATATTTTTATTAAAGTAGAATTTACATATTGTTAAACCAACCCTAGTGTGCAGTTCTTTTGGGACCTTTTAAAATCTTTTTTTCCCCTGGGGATTGAACCCAGGGATTCTCCACCACTGAGCTACACCCCCAGCCCTTTTTATTTTTTTGAGACAGGGTCTCGCTAAGTTGCTGAGTGTGACCTTCAACTTGCCATGCTCTTGTTTCGTGTAATTGCTGAGATTACAGGTGTGCACCCCCATGTCCAGCTAGTTCTGCCAGTATTGACAAATGCGTATGGTCATGCAACTAACACCCAACCCAAATATACATATTCCCATCACCTCTCATAATTTGTGTTCCCTTTTGCATTCAATTCCTCAGTCCCAGATACCACTGCTCTGTGTTCTGTCTCCATAGTTTTGCAGGAGAAAGTCATATAAATAGAATCACATGCAGCCTTTTCAGTCCAGCTTCTTTCCCTGAACACACTGCTTTTGATATTCATTCATATTGTTAAATAACATCAGGCATTTGTTCCCTTTTTTATTGCTGAGTGTTCTATGGATGTACCACAGTTTATCCATTGCCCAGGGTGGATATTTGGATTTTTTCCAGTTTTGGGTAGTTATGCATAAAGCTGCTTATGTATGGGCTTTCAAGTACCTGTAAGTTTTATCTCATTTGGGTCAACACTGGCAGTAGGAAGACTGACTTATATAAGTGTATGTTTCACCTGCTAATAAACTGCTAAACTATTTTCCAAAGTGAGCATACTTTTTGTATTATAACCAAAACCAGGGTGAGGTTTCCAGTGCTCCACATCCTTGACAACACTTAATATTATCAGTTTTTTAACTTAATCCTTATATTATATATATTGCCCATATATATATATATATACATACATATAATGTATTATTGGTATAGCATATATTTATATATTTATATTTGGTATTTTATCATGGTTTCAATTAGTTTTCCTGTATTGACTAGTGATTTTGAAATCCTTTCATGTTCTTTTTTTTATAATCTGTATATTCTCTTTGATGGAATGTTTGTCTTTTACCCATTTGAAAACAAATTGTTTATTTGATAGAAATTGGCATTTCTTTTATATTCTTGTTAGGTTGAAATTTTCAAATATTAGCCTGACCAGCTCTCTTCTCCCTGAAAGACTTTAGCCACTTGAAGGAAATTGAGATCAACATTTAATTGCATAGAGTCACCTCTTCTGTAAGTCAGATAGCAGAAAACTGTGTATGGAACATTTTTTGGATGTCTTTGGAAATAAAAAATAACTTCTTCCATTCTCTCTGGAAGAGCCTACCTCATCCAGTGAAATGGGGTCATTAAGCCAAGCTTTTCTTTATAGGAAAAGAAGCAACCATAGATTGTTCTTTTAAGAGGGTAATGCTGTTTTTCCTAGAGCTACAAGTCACCAGAGGATTATAGGATTCTGGTTTTTAAAACAGCCTTAGGATTTCCTCAGGGCAAATATTGATTATTTGTGACTTGATGTCTTAAATCAAGAAAGACAACATGCTTCAGAGATCACTTTAAAAAATAAGAAGTTTCTGCACTGTGAGATTGACATAGTTCCTTTAGATGTGATACAAAGAGAAGCAAACAGCAACCTGTGCTATTTACTAGATTGAAGAAAAAATAAACAAGACTTTGAAATATTTTATTTTAGTGGAATGTTCTCATAGTAGACTTTTTTCCCCCCAGGATTTTCCTGAGGTCCTGGTGTTTCCTTTCTTGAAAAACCACTTTTCTTTTTTGCTTTATAAAAATATACTTTTTCTTTTTCCATATTTTTGCATTATAATTATATGCAATAATGGGACTCATTATTACAAATTTGTACCTTCACCTGATATAGCAATAAAATTTTGTCAATATCGTTTTCCTAATATCTTCCCTTTCTTCCCTTCTTCTCTCCTCCTGGTCCTCTTCCTCTACTCTAAAAAAGTCTACTATGAGCACATTTCACTAAAATAAAAAATTTCAAGGTCTCTATCAGTCTCCCTTCTATTTTCATAGATTCTGATCCCCACTTTTTTTCCTTTTTTTTATTTGTAACTTCCACATATGAAAGAAAACATACAACCCTTGACTTTCTGAGTCTAGCTTACTTGTTTGACATGGTAGTCTCCATTTCCATCTATTTTCCTTTAAATGACATAATTTCATTCTTTATAGATGAATAAAATTTTATGATGTATATATACCATATTTTCTTTATCCACTTAACAGTTCATGGACACTTAGGCTGGTTCCATAACTTGGCCATTGTGAACTGTGCTGCTATAAACATGGGTATGTATGTATTGCTATAGTATGCTGACCTTAATTTTTTAGGATAAATACGGAGGAATGGGATAGCTGGAACCTCCATGCCGAGATTTGCATAGTAAAGAATCACCTTTTTTCTCCCTGTCATTTCTCATCTTCTACTTGGATGGATCTCGGCAACCATGTTTGCAGGATCTAATGCCACTCTTTGTTCAGAATTGATTTGATGAAAAGAGACTTGATCTGACCAAAGGTAGGCACCTGACTCAGCCTGGGCCAAGGAGATCTTACAAACTGCTGCTAAGTCTGACATGATGTGAATCTGGGAGGCCTGGCATTTCTTGCCCTATACATATGGAATCAGAGAAGCCTTGTGTGTAAAAATGAATTTAAAATGAGGTTGATTTTTGCCAAGACCAAGATTGAAGGTAGTGAAAAGACATGGTCTTGATAAAGAACACTTTCCTAGATGGTCCAGGTCTTAGTGTCTGCCCCCTTGCTGGGTCCCTTTACACTTGAAAACCATGAGATACTTTAATATGATTCCTTTTAATTCCTCCTTAGTTTAAAGGTAGCTTGAAGGTTTCCAAAATTATGATCAAGAGAATTTCAAATGGGATAGCTTTGGATGATCTTGGTTAGGAGACCCTTCCACCAGAGTTAGTGTCCTGCAAGTATTCTGAGTGGTAACTGACATAACTGCTAAGCTTTGCAATGTCAGATGAATAACCAAATTGAGAGTGGCACCATCTATATGAAGAAAACTTTCAATAAAGGATTGGAATTAATTCTTTATTTTGAACACAAGTCAGACTCCTTGTATCTAACATTTGGAATGAAACTTAGGAGTTATGTATTTTGTCCAATCCTTCAAGAACAGTGGAAGTCTCTTCTCTTAAGTCTAGATAGTTGGCCTCTCATTATGTCAGATGGTTCAATTCAAGCTTTGCACAGACTTGGAAATACAAGTGTTATTTTCTATCTTAATATTCATTCCCCACTCTCTTCCACATATTTCAAGAATGATTTTACTTTCAATTCTCTTGGGATTCTTCTTCCAATTACCTTCTCAGGACATCAGTAGATAATGCAGATATTTAAATTTTTTTTAAAAATTTATTTATTGTAATTAGTAATATGTAACAGCAGAATGCAGTTCAATTAATATTACACAAATAGAGCACATTTTTTCATGTCTCTGGTTGAACACAAAGTAGTCACACCGTTCGTGTTTTCATACATGTGGGTAATGATATCTGACTCATTCCACTGTCTTTCCTACCCTCATGTCCCCCCTTTCTCTCCCTCCCCTTTGCCCTATCTAAACTTCATCTATTCCTCCCATGCTATCCCAGACATCTCCATTTTGAATCAACATCCTTATATCAGAGAAGACATTTGGCATTTGTTTTTTTTTTTTTTTTTTTTGGTATTGGCTAACTTCACTTAGCATTATATTTTCCAACTCCATCCATTTACCATAATGCAGATATTTTTACCAGCAGCATTCCACTTTGAATTCAGAAATGGTAGTTAAATATTCTTTTTGTTTCCTGGTTATCTGTTGATAAATCATGCTCCCAGACTACCTTAGTTCATATCTTTTGCAGTGTATTGAAGTTCACAAGTGGAAAATTGTGAGTGTTGGGACAAGAACATGTTTGATAATCTGGAAAAGACCCACCTCACACAGATTCTGATTTTACCAAGAGTCAGATGCACTTTGGGGGCTCATGGTGGGGAGGAAGAAAGGGGGACAGCTACAATAGCACCTCTACATAATAAAGGATAAACCTGTTTGGTGATCCAAGTGGATTATTGGTGACCAAATCAAAGCATTTCTGTATAGAAAGGTTTTATTTACATCTTTTCCCCCTCAAACCTAAAAGAAAGTAGCCTTACATTTATGATTAGATTTGTTCCCCTCATTTCAGAACATCAGTTAATATAGGGACTATAAGAACAGCACCATTTTGTAGCTAGTTTTAAAGTGTCACAGACGAGCTGGGATTGGAAGTTCTCAGAACTCCAGAGGTGTTGGGCTGTGTCAGACTGATGAATTATGTAAAACCTGTTTTCCCTGAGTATTATTAATCATCCTCAAGCAAATGAAGACATGCTAATTAATTTGTGGTGGTTTTCACCTGAAAATGCCAAAGGAACTAAACCAAATTAAATCTTCTATTCTCTTTAAGACCAGCACCCTGTTAAATACCCTATGACTTATCCAATTCAATTTGAAAGATGCAGTTCTTTGGAAACTCAGACTGTGGTTTCAAAATCTTAAGGGCTTATTTTTGAACGTGTAGCCCCAAATTTAAACATAAAGACTTGGAAAATGAATGGGTGGAATTCAATGCTATGACTCACAGAGGATCCAGTATATATCAGAATCTCTTTTAAGATAGTTTATCCAAGTTCTTATGGGTAGGTATTACTGAATTCCAGAGGCAAATGTTATCATTCTAATTGCACAAAGGAGAAAATAGGCTCCTAAAGAGATTCCATGTAAATGTCTTAGGCCACAGTTTTAAAAGTATGGAGTTAAAATGCAAACCAAGGTCTGTTCAACTCTGTCGTCCATTCTTTTCTTCCCACTGGACCACACTCCCCCCATGGAGATGATCCACTGTGCAGGCAGACTTTTACCAGCTAGATACCTAAGCACTGTGCATTCTGGGCTTTGTGTTCTAAGAAGTAGTATTTCTCATTTTATTTCCTCCATTGGAGAGAAGCCTCAGACAAAGTTTTAGTCTCCTAATGATTCTCAATAGAATAGTAACATGGCTCATACTACCCATCCTTATCTTTCTGCTAAACTTTGATAAATCTGAGCCAGCTCATTTTCCTATAATGACAAATAAAAGATTGCTCAGATGAAAGATTCCTTTCTATCAATGACTGAGAGTTTGCCATGTGAGCCATATTTAATGTTTCTGAAAGCAATGGTCTCCAAACATTTAAGCAATACTCTGGAAAGACCAAGAGAAAGTAGCTGAATCTTACTTACCATAGAGGGTATGGTTTGCAATGGTTGGCACTGCATATCTTATGTCCCTGTCTAGATTGGTGTTCTAGATTTTCTTCCTTATCATTGTGATTATAAAAGTGAGCTTTCACTTTTACATGACTGTAAAGATTGAATCAAATGCTCATTTTGGGGATGTTGATCACAATGACTAGTGTCCCTCTTGGCAATTACCTATCATATCCACAGAGGTAAGAATGATGGCTAATGCTCGGCAGAATTGCTTAGATGTCAAAGTGGAGTCTTCTAACATATCTCTTGACATCAGCCTGCATTCAGAAGAGAGGTGCTTGGCTAACATAACTCCAGGGCTGGTCACATGCCAGGGAAAAATTTAGGAAACAGGATCCTGGTGAAGGTGCCTTGGGTCTTTTTGGGGAGTTTGAGTTTCTTTTCCTTAATACATGTTGGGTTATTACTGATGCTCTTTCAGGGACTCGAAGACACTAGAACAGCCATCAGAGGAAGAAACCCTGTGGAATACTTTGCCGAAAAGAGACTATGTAAACTGATGTGCGTTCTGCTGCTTCTTAGGAGGATGATTACTTTTCTTCATCCTTTGTTGTTTACTTATCTGATTCTCCCCCTCATTAAAGAAATACTAGTTCTCTCAATAAAGTTTTCTGACTTGGGCATTTCTCCTACCATTTTAAGCAACAGATGTCCCTATTTTGTCAAAGACCCAGTGAAATATACAAGAGCATGTACTTCTGAATCTTGTGTCTTTCATTAACTGTCACGTAGGGCAAGTCATATTCTCTATTAGCCACATTTTCCTTTCTCACCTGTCAAATGGGATGATTATTTCTGCCTCTTTCTGTTCTGAATGAAGATTAAATGTGAATAAAATTAGCACAGAGTCTAGCATATGGAAGATGCCCAAAAAGGTTTGTTTTCTTCTAGTAAAATGAAGATCACTTTTTTTTTTATTTATTTATGAAAGTCCCTAGAGAGGTCCCTATCACTTCTCCATGCCACACACCCATATGCACACCACTCTCACACACAAAATTTTGTGTATGTTTCTAGGCAAGCATTTCAATATTATGTGGAAGTGCTTGCAAGTTGTGGTTAGCATTAATAAGTTACAATTTTCCTCACATTTCTTCTCTTTCCCTGTCCTCTTTCGAAGTACAGAACAAGAGAATATAAATTAGAATTACAATGTATGTTACTGGAGTCTTCACTGACTTCCATTACACACATGTGCACATAGGTGCACATGCACACATTGTTTACATTTGTGCTCCCTGCATTGTTTACAGATGCCTTCATTGTGCATGGTTTACATTGTGGATTTACTTCTATTACAGTCAGAAAAAGTGAAAGTGTCACTCTGAAATGGCAGTGAATGCATGTGTTGAGTGGCATTGTCGAACCACAAAAAATGAGAAAAATTCTCCATTCTTCATGTGCTAGTCAAATGGGAAAGAGTTGTTGGTAGAGAAGTGACCAAGAAAATGTTGCCTTGTCCAGGAAGAAAGAAGGGAGAACAGATAGCAAGCAGTAGGAGAGTCTTCATTTTCCTTGAGTTTGCATTGAGTATGTCAACTGTCTCAGTCAAAGCAAATCCTCTGAATTGAATATCACTTTTTATCATAGGGAAAATGTACTAAATTTTCCCTTTTTTTTTTGTTGGGTGCTTCCTAAGATTTATATCCCTGCTGAAATAACCTCTCCTGGAGCCATTTCTGAAATCCCTGAGTTTGTTCTCTTTTTTTCCTAGCCATCCTTGCAACAATGCTACCCTCTCCTAGCTTTAAAGCATCTGGTAAGGCCAGCCAGAGTGCCTGTGTGTGTGTGGCACTCACCTGACAATCTGTGCATGGCTCTGGTGATCCCTGTGCTTTGATTTTGGCCGTGGCTCTCTTTGATCACTTGTTCTGGGAAACCCAGCTGCTGTGAAGGACACTCCAATAGCTCTGGCGGAGAAGCCTATGTAGTGAGGAACTGAGGCCTCCAGGCAAGAGCTGTAAATAAGGCTTCCTGAAAGTGGACCTTCCAGCCACAATCAAACCTTCAAATGCCTACAGCCCCAGCTGAAAACTTCACAGAAATCTCATGACAGACCCGGAGCTAGAACAACCCAGGAAGCCAGTTCCAGCTTCCTGACTCTCAGAAACTGAGAAATGAATGTTTATTGTTTGAAACCACAGTCAAAGTTGAAAAGGATCCTAACACCTTATTCTCCTTGCAATCTAACGATTTTTTTGTTTTATGTCCAAAAGCGATTTATGAATACTAGTTGAAGTCACAGGACTCTTGAGCCAGAGACTTATACACAACACAGTGGTCAGCATGATCTGTGTTGCATTGATTTATTTTGTTTCCCAAATTCTATAGGGGTGGTCAGGGGAGGGCACAGGCACTTGCTACCTACACAATGGGTCTACCTCACAGGTAAGGAACCCTCAGCTTGGGAAAACCCATTTTTTTTTTTTTTAAAATAAGAGGGCACCAAGAAAATATGCTCAAATGTTGCCCTGAAGGAAGAAATTATTATACTGGATAGCAAACAAATCTGACCTCTTTTCTAAAGGGTAACACTATCTCTATCTTCCAACATTGCTTGCTGCATAAATATCCTAGAAAATGTAGCCTGGATCAAATGCTGCCGGTGCCTTTGCTCACAAGACACACAAGGTGCCCCAGTAGAGACTTGTCTTCCAAGAGCCACTGAATTTAAGAATAATTTTCTGTGTAGCAGTAGATAAGCAATTCAACAGGGATGCACATGTCTATGTCTCCCCCATTCAAGAACTGCACTCAGGCAATGCACAGGGAAGTCTACTGATGGAAAGAGTACAAGGGTCTTAAGGGACAAATAAAATAGACCCTCTGGTTTGGGAGGGTGACCAAGAGGGTAAAAGGGAAAGAGACTGGGAAGAAGCCAAAAGTTGGAATTAATTGGATTTGACATGTTTAGTTTCCTCTGGAAACAAAGGTTTTTGCCAAGAGAATAGTTATATTTGTAAAACAAGAGCATTCACTACTTGGCCTCTTGCTCTGTTTAAAAATCTTTTTGTCTTCACTAGTAAACTGCCTTTTGGCTGTGTGTGGGTGTTGCAGTGGTTACTGTTTTCCACTTTTCTTCCTTGTGTGAAGTAAAATGAGGTGCAGTTTCTCTTGAGCCAATCCATAAAGAAGCAAACTTAGAGAATTCTCATTGAAAGGGACATGAAAGAAAGTACTCAGAAGTTTCTTTTTGTTTCTTTTATTCTGTGAAAATGAGGGATCAAATAAGATACCTCTTGGCTTTCCTGCCATTGGGCAATGTCTTTAATTCTTCTCAGGAAATCAGTTGAGAAAGAATTGAGAATGATTTTAATTTGAAACGATATTTGGTCTTAGGTTTCATTCAGTTTTAGAAATATTCAACAGCCTTCCCTCCTAGCCATTCTTTTTTCATTTTTTAAGAAATTTTAATTTGTTATATATGATAGCAGAATGTATTACAATTCATATGATAAACATAGAACACAATTTTTCACATCTCTGGTTTTAGAAACACAGATTGAGTATGGTTAAGAGTTCAAATAGAAAACCAAAAGTGTGAATGAGATTCCACCTGCCTATAAGAAAAAAGAGCACTTCAGCTGCTCGATGGATGACTTTACTCTAGGCTTCCTTGGCCAGGATCTGATGATGGACGTGATCAAGGGTGTTGATTGGTTTTTCTGTATGTAGTTCTGTAGCTGTTATGGAGGTTGTAGGAGGATTTCTCTATAAAGTCACCCCAGGTAAATTATAACCATGGCTTAGTTTGGGGGATTTAAATGCAGGTCAACTGTGAACTCTTTAATTTCTGTTTCTTCATCTCTTAAGTGGCAACTATAATGCTTATCTCAATGTTATGAAGTTTAAATATGTTAAGACAGTTTAGCACGGTGATTGATTTATAATAAATGGTCAAAAAATTGGGGATTGCATTATTAATCTTCAAATATAAGAGGTATATTCCTCCTTGGGCTAGGCTATGTTATACCATTTCAAATAAAGTAGAGTTCCATTAGATGATATCTGGCTCTATCATGTTCTCTTGAATTGAATTACACATTAGTTCATAGTTCCAATTTATCCAGCGCTCTCATTTATACAATGTTACACATGTGCCTCTCTTCCCTGGAACATGGCAAATTTTCTCATTAAATGTTGTCTCTTGATCTCATCATTTGATACAGCAGAGAAATAAATTCCACCCAATGACCAAACTTAGCAAAGCCTGGTTTTTCTCAAAGCATATTGATTTCAACTTTTTCATAAACAGGAAGGCTGTTTAAGGAAAATTTCCCTAAGGGTTTAAATTCCTAACAGGTTCAACCTGTTTTATGTCTAAAAATCACAAATCTGATCTAAGAGGAGGCCAGGACAGCGAGTTTTCCTGCAGGTATGACCAGGCATGTAGTGCCCACACTCTTTTGCCCTCTGGGTAGGATTTTTCCGAGGGCCTCTGGTGGTGTACCCAGCAGACATTGTCACCTGCAGTATTCCCAGGGGTTGTCTTGATCTGGAGAAAATCGTCTTGTAGTCCAGACAGTGAGAAGGATGTTTATGTCAAGGGACTTCACAGTGTGATGAGAAAGAGACTGAAGGTGTGGTGGGTGTTGTCAGCCTCAGGCACATCTCCTTGGACCCTACTATTCCTGGGCATACCTGACTATGGCTTCTAGCTTCAAGGACCTGTGGCTCTTTGCTTAGGGCTTTCTCTGGTCATGGAAGACTTCTTCCAAGTTCAGAGCAGGTTCAAAGTACAAAGTGGTTAGTCCTTGGAACTGTGGGACTTTATGGGTAAATGCCAAACTCCCTTGCACTTCAGGTGGAAAAACTCCAAGGTGCCTTCTACACTGCCTTCCAGAATTCCCCAATGTGATTGAACCCCCACTTGTCCATAGTGGAACCATGCTTGATGATATTCTCGTTATTGGCTTTTCTCTTTCTCTCCTCTCTCACTTCTCTATCCCTTAACAATGCTTTCTGGGCTATCTCCCAAATAAAGTCCTCCAGTGCATATCCTTATCTTAGAGTCTGCTTTGGACAAACCCCAGAAAAGGGATCCATTCACATTGCTTCACTTTTCCTTTCACAATTATTGAGGAGAATTGCTGTCTTCTATGTCTGTCTCCAGTAGGGGAAGAAAGAGAGGGCTTCACGTTCTAACCACCTACTGTGTGGATCATTTTGAATCCTTCAACTAATGTGTATCTTCTTTCAGGACTTTGATGGGCACTCTCATTTTACAGTTGAGGAAACTGAGACCAGAGGATTAAGTACTTGGCTGAGATAAGGTAGCATCTAGATGGAAGACAGAACCTTTTTTTTTATTCTTAAAATTTGTTCTAATTAGCTTTACATGACAGTACATTTTGATACACGATACATAAATGGAGTACAACTTCTCATTCTTCTAGTTGTACATGGTGTAGAATCACACCAGTCATGAGAGCATATATACACATAGAGTAATAATGTATGATTAATTCTACTATCCTTCCTACCTCCATATCCCCTCCCCTCCCCTCACTCCCCACTGTCTAATCCATAGTACCTCTATTCTTCCCTAGCCCCCATCCCTGTATTGTGAATTAGCGTCTGCATATCAGAGAAAACATTCTGCCTTTGGTTTGGGGGATCGATTTATTTTGCTTAGTATGATATTCTCCAGCTTCATACATATACTAAAAAATGCTATAATTTCATTCTTCTTTAAGGCTGAGTAATATTCCATTGTGTATATATACCACATTTTCTGTATCCATTTCTCTGTTGAAAGGCATCTAGGTTGGTTCCATAGTTTAGCTATTGTGAATTGAGCTGCTATATACATTGATGTGTCTGTGTCACTGTAGTATGGTGATTGTAAGTTCTTTGGGTATAAACCAAAGAGTGAGATAGTTGGGTCAAATGGTGTATCGCATTCCAAGTTTTCTGAGGTATCTCCATACTCCTCTCCATAGTGGTTGCACCAATTTGCAGAACCCCTATCAATGTATGAGTGTGCCTTTTCCCCCACATCCTTGACAACACTTATTATTGCTTATATTCTTGATAATTGCCCTTCTGACTGGAGTGAGATAAAATCTTAGAGTAGTTTTGATTTGTACTTCTCTAATTGCTAGAGATGATGAACATTTTTTCTTATGTTTGTTGTCAATTGTATTTCTTCTTCTGTGAAGTGTCTATTTATTTCCTTAGTCAATTTATTGATTGGGTTATTTGGGGTTTTTTTGGTGTTAAGTTTTTTGAGTTGGAAGACAGAACTTGATCCGAGGTTTCCTGACTGTTCTATAATGTTCTTAGTTTCAGTTTATTTCTGAAGGTGAACAGATCAAGGGAGGAATAACGCTCATCTTCTTGTTATGTTATACTTTTTATAAGATATTTAAATCATATCATACTGCTCCACAGATTTCACATAAAAAATGTAAAAAATTTCCAACTCTATCCTGTGCCATGCGAGATCCTACATGACTGGCTTCTGCAGAACTCTCTGATCTCACCTTGTTCCTCTTGCCCCCTCCCTTTCTCCTTCTGTGCTAGCCAAACTGACCACCTTTGCATCAGTTTGTGTCAGGCTCCTCCTACTTCATGGTCTCCATCCTTGCTGGTTCCTCTGTCTGGAATACTCTTTTTCAGACCTTTGCAGGGCTATCTCCTTGTTGTCATTCCAGTCTCTGTGCAAATGTGGCTTCCCCATTGGGAGAGTCCCTAACCATCCTAGCTAAGGGACCTGCTTCCTGCCTTTATCTCCCTCCCTTGCTTGCCCCAGGCATTCCCTATGAAGTTTTCCCTTTTTGTTATATTCAGTGCACGTATTTGTTTCTTGCTTTTTGCTTAACCCCAGTAGCATGTAAGCTGATAGAGGGCCAGGTCCTTGCTTGTCTTGTTCACTACTATTTGTATAGGGCCTAGAACAGTTCCTGGTACATAGCATTTATCAAATGAATACATAAATAAATGAAAGTGAGGCCTTAGAGAAGAAAAATTCTAGGCAATGGATCTGATAGGAACTTAAAACATATTTTGTGTATAACTAAGATTTATTTACTCAACTCTTTGTAATCAGCAGAATTAATATAACCTGAAAGCAAATGCATCTTGCTGACATTTTGGAACCTGTGTGCATGCATTAATACCAATCAGTTTAAGTGTGTGCTTCACAGCATGCCATTCAGATGAGAAATGCTGGAAAGGGAGAAGGTGGACAGCTTCTTAGCTTCCTTTTTTCTGGCACATTTAACATCATTCCAGTAAGCTGGGCTCTGGGTTTAATTAAAGATTGTTTGGAGTATGGAGAGGGGTATGAAGAAAGTCTTAACAATCATTCACATTCGGGGCTTTACTTAAAAAAAATTATTAAAAGTCTAGTTTCAGTCCTCTGAAATCTAGTTTTTTGATTTTCTTGTCACTATTTTATTTCTATTTTTGCTCAATGATTTTTTAAGGGAAGTGGAAGATAGAGACATGCCTATGCTCATGTATTAGTTTTAATAACATTCTTTACTTTTCACAATTATGAAATTTATCTACATTCATTAGAAAATTTGGAAAGTGAAAGAAAATGCAAAGTAAAAATTATTTAATGTCTGTTTCTTAATAACCTCTAACATTTTTATATATTTCATTATGGTTGTCTTTCTATGTTTATGTCAATATGTGGTTTGGTCCTTCAATTGTAAGATATTATCTATCACAAAACACAGTATTGGCTTATTTACTAAATTTCAAGAGCAACAAATCACTTTTGACCAACTGTAGCTGCATAGATCATATATCCTGCTTCCCATAATGTGTGCTTCATATTTTGACCCCTTTGATGTCTTTATCTACAGTCTAATGTCAAAGTATATTAAAAAATAATGGGATTTTAACTGCATTTTCTGTTTGGTTAAACTCATACTTTTTTCTTTTATTGAATTGCACAAGTTTCTCTTGAAATACAGCCAGCAGCTTTTATTCATGGATTTCCATTGCCCAAATAATAGTCCTTCATAATGTATGAATCAGTCACACCAAACTGTCCCAGCTTTAAAGATTGCATGATATATTTGGAAAGACTGGGCACTGTTCCCATATGAATTGCAAGAAATGACAAGTATGTTACATCTTAATCTATTTGGCAGCTTGTAAGTTCTTTTTGATATAAATTATTAAATGTGTCATAATTTTTTTAAAAAAAGTGTTAAAATGGAACACAGAATCAAAGATATATGGTATGTGTATAACAAATGAATGCCTTTTAATTTTAGCACAGTGCTTTTCAGTTCTGCTGTACATTAGAATCACGAGGGTATTCAGAAAAAAATTTATATCAAAGTCATCCCTCAGACCTTCCATAGGAACCCAGGAATTAATATTTGTATATCAAACAAAATTAACTTCTCAAATTTCAATGAGTAGGCTGATTTGAGAACTGACATTTTAATAATTAGAATTAATATTAAGATTACTCTTAGGGTGGGAATTGATTTTGGGAGATACCTTGATAAGCAGCTTTGGAGAGAAGGCATGATTCAGAAGGAACTATTGTCTAAGAACTTCAGTCAGACAAGACAATTGAATGGTTTTGCATGAGAAAATGAGAGAATTTATTGTTCTAAAGGAGGAGAAATATAGGAAAACAAGGATGAAGAAAGATGTGCCCACAAAACAGGCTGAATAATGACCTATTGTGCAAATGGGCCAGTGGAATTTTTCCTGAGATGGGATGGCTAGAAATAACTTTTTAAGACTAGTAATAGTTAAATGTTCAATTTTAATGGTTTGCACATTGTTGTATGAACTTCTTCAACTTGCTTCCAAGTGCTTGATTATATTACACTTTTGAATGTTTTATGTGATTTTAATTTTTCTTGGTAGAAATTGAGGATGGAGCTAAGCCAAACCCCTAAAATCTGGGTTAATGTGGGACTGAGAAGAAAGGGTTCTGGAGCTGAGATGGCCATGAATATATTGCCCTTTAGGAAATCCTAGAAAGGGTTTCCTTTTTCCATAAGGCATGGAATTAATGGTTTAAGCCAATTTAACATGTTTATCCAAGGAAACTTCACTTGACATGAAATTTAATATACACAAATACACTCCTTTATTTCTCTTTTATATATTAAAATAATTTGGGATCATATCATATACCCAGTTTGGTATCCTGATTTTTTCACCAATATGCTACCATATAAACTTTCCTATATCATTGATTATTCTTAGGATAAATTTTAATAGTTCATTTTAAAGACGTACTATGACTCATTTGAACATGACATTAGGGAATATAGTATAGGACAGTGCAGGGACTCAGATTCTGGAGTCAGACACTCTGCCTTCAGGACACAAGTTATATTGCTTGGGTAGGCAATTTCCTCATCACCTCTGAACTGACACACTATTATCCTTTAAAAAAGGATTTGTGGTTTAATAGCTAAAACTTATTCATAATTGTTTTAATTTTGTGTCTTTGGTTTCTGAGTTTCAACTCTTCTTCACCAGCTGTTAATATTTTACCAATTCATTCTTCTCAAATTGGTTTTTCAGGATTGGAATGTTTGTTAGTTCATTTAAGTGGCTATCTGTTCATATTGGTCTGTTGAAAAAGGAAAGTTTATCCATTTTTATTGTAGAGAAAGTAGCTCTGTCTTAAGGGGATGCTATTTCATTTTCATAATCAAATAAATTACCCATTTCTTTGAGAGCAAAGATTTCAAAGTTACCTACCAATTGTAATCAACCCCATTTGAAGATATACAAAACAATATAGCCAAGAATAAGGTAGAGAAATACTTATAAGAAGAAAAGCGGAAGACCAGTGAGCTGCCAGTTTCTAGGAGGTTCATATTTGGATTTTAGTAGGGTGTGATTTAGAATAACAGAATCATCAGCTTCACAGGAGGGGCCAGATACCAACCTGCCAGGTTCACTGGGTTGTTTATGGAGGTCATGGAAAACAGCGTATACTCAGTTCTTTTTTTTTTTTTCTTAATCTCCACCTGTTTTTTAATTGATTTATTTTTTTTAAATACATGACAGCAGAATTCATTACAATTCTTATTACACATATAGAGCACAATTTTTTATATCTTTGTATATAAAGTATGTTCATGCCAATTCACGTCTTTATACATGTACTTTTTTTCGCATTACAGTTCTTATTATACATATATACCACAATTTTTCATATCTCTGTCTACCCCTCACACATCAGATAGAGCACTAATCTCTAGGATATATAAAGAACTCAAAAAGCTAAGCATCAAAAAAAAAAAAAAAACACCAAAAAACAAAAAACAAATAACCCTATCAACAAATGAGCCAAGGACCTGAACAGACCCTTCTCAGAAGAGGATATACAATTAATCAACAAATATATGAAAAAATGCTCATCATCTCTAGCAATCAGAAAAGTGCAAATCAAAACTACTCTAAGATATCATCTCATTCCAGACAGAATGGCAGCTATTATGAAGACAAACAATAGTAAGTGTTGGTGAGGATGTGGGGGAAAAAAACACACTCAAACATTGTTGGTGGGATTGCAAATTGGTGCAGCTACTATGGAAAGCAGTATGGAGATTCCTTGGAAATCTGGGAATGAAACCACCATTTGACCCAGCTATTCCTCTCCTCGGACTATACCCAAAGGACTTAAAAACAGCATGCTACAGGGACACAGCCACATCAATGTTTATAGCAGCACAATTCACAATAGCTAAACTGTGGAGCCAACCTAGATGCCCTTCAGGGATGAATGGATAAAAAAGTGTGGCATATATATGCAATGAATTTTACTCAGCAATAAAAGAGAATAAAATCATGGCATTTGCAGGTAAATGGATGGCATCAGAGAAGATAATGCTAAGTGAAGTTAGCCAATCCCCCCCAAAACAAATGCAGAATATTTTCTCTGATATAAGGAGGCTGACTCATAGTGGGATAGGGAGGGAGAGCATGGGAAGAATAGATGAATTCTAGATAGGGAAGAGGGATGGGAGGGACAGGGAGGGGGCAGGCAATTAGCAAGGATGGTGGAATGTGATGGACATCATTATCCAAAGTACATGTATGAAGACATGAATTGGGTGTCAACATACTTTATATACAGCGCATACTCAGTTCTAACAGTCACTTCTCAGAATATCATTTCATTCACAAACTCAGCATAACAATGATCAATGATTAAGTTTTTGAATGGAATGAGGGAGGAGTTCATTGAGAAGAATAGGTTTTGTTCCTTGTATGCACTCTTTGAAGGCAGCAAGGTGATGTTTTGAGGGCTTTAAAAGGCAAGTGTCACTCCTGATGGCTGACAAAATACAATAAGAGTGAGAACAGTTATTAGGCATTTTATCTTTAGAATCTTGGGAAGTCTCAGGTCTCTTTAGGTATTAGGTATGATTGAAGACATGATGTTCTCTGAGAACAAGAGTAGAACAGCTGGGACCTAGAAGTGAAAGGGTCAAACTTTATCAGTGGTTATTATGAAAATCAACTAGAAGCCAAACATATTTAGTAGTAAAGCAATAAAATAATCTTTGTCTCACCATCAAGAAGAAGTAAGAGTTGGCTTGCTGGATGTGTAAACCCTGGGTGTGTAAGGAGCAACTATCAAGATACAGACATAGAAGGCATTTTTTCTCCTTCTTGGGTGAGTTGGGAAAATAAGTAAGCTTTTCACATTTTATCTTTCCATAGTGTGTGATGGGTCTCAATGAGCTCTTTGTGTTTGCAAATGGAAGGAAAAGAGCTCTTTGTGTTTGCAAATTGAAGGAAAAGAGGCCTGACTCCAAGTAGTCAGTTGGAGAAAGACTAGTGAACTTAATTGGAACTGTAGGAGATAAGTGTTAAAATCTGAGACTTAGGAAGCCAAGCAAGGGCTACTTTTGGCCTAGCTTAGCAACTGAGGGAGCAAGAGGAGGATCCTTACTTGGAGGACTAATGACAGGTGAGACTTCATTTCCTTTTTTGTGGACTACTAATAGTGGATATAGAGTAGCAACTTGGGAGCAGGGAGCTAGAAATATAGCATCTGTTTATTTAAAGGATTTATATTGTATGATACTGTATATAATATATACATATATCATTGTATTATGCATATCATTGTAAACGATATGTATCTTGGGAATCATTATTAATAAATGAAAGATACCATTGCTGCTTATTATACTATAGTTCCAGAAATCATCTGGTGTTGGGAAAAGAAGGTATTAAGAAAATCGAATTAAAACAAAAATGAATGATTTTATGCTCAAGAACCATAATCTGAAAAGTGTGAATGGTTTCATATTCGATATTTGTGTGCACTCTTTGAAGAAGCAAGATGATGTTTTGAGTGCTTTAAAAGGCAAGTGTTGTTCCTGATGGCTGACAAAATGCAATGAGAGTGAGCACAGTGCTTTTCATGGAAAAGTCACTCAAGAAATATTGGCAAATCAATCCCAAGTTTATAGATGGAACACTGTGAGATATATGTTTGCATTTCTGACTTATTTTTACACAAAAGTAGCATTTGTTGTATTGTATAATTATTTACAACTATTTCTTTTCAAAAAACAATGCATCCTGGAAACTGTTGTATACCACATATGGATATAGATGACCCCAGAGGGGGTCCACATTCTTTTGTACAACTGGGTGTACTTCATGGAGTAGATACACTGCAATTACTTCCACATCTCCTGTGGTGTGGGTATTTCAGATGAGTCAATATCTTGCTATTATTATTAAGTCTGCAGTGAATAGTTTTATATGCATTCAACAGGCTTACGGAGATTGTTATGTTTGGATGTGTGGTGTCCCCAAAAGCTCATGTGTGATACAATGCAAGAAGGTTCAGGGGTGACATGATTGGGTTATGAGAGCCTTAACTCAATCACTGAATTAATTCCCTGGCAGGGATTAACTGAGTGTAACTGCAGGCTGGTAGGTGTGGCTGGAGGACATGGGTCACTGGGGGAATGCTTTGGGGTATATACTTGGTGAGCTGAGCTTAGTGTCTCTCTGCTTTCTGATCATCATATATTGAGCTATTTCTTTCTACCACATTCTTCTGCCATGATATTCTCCCTCACCTCGAGCCCTGAGGAATGGAGCTGGATGTCTATGGACTGAGACCTCTGAAACCATGAGCCCCTAAGTAAATTTTTCCTCCCTTAAAATTGTTCTTGTCAGGTCTTTTAGTCACAGTAGTGAAAAAGCTGACAAAACAGAAATGTATTCAATTACTAGTTATACAAATGTGCTCACTCTGAAAATTCAGGGTACTGAATGAGTGGGATTTGTACAATCCTCTGTCAATTTTTATGCCTGTATAACATTTTTAATAAAAAGAAATAAGAATATATATGCTTATCAAAAAAGACATATATTCACAAACTCAGAACAACAACAAAAAAAATCAGAAACAAATGCAAATGGTCACCCTTAAAGTGAGAATAAGATAGAAAGGATAGAGATGTAAGATTTGTCTGACTCTAAATTTTTATGTGTTTGATTTTTAAGCCATAGAAATGCTTTATATATTCAAAACATAAATTTAAATGAGAAAGATAAAAATAGTGAACCCTACAATTGAATACAAATAGAAACAAAAATTGCTTAAGTATATTTCAAATGGATAAGCACATAGAAAAATTAATTTAATGACTTTCCAACATATTATTCTGACCATTACATAAGTGGGCTATATTCTATAGAGAAAAAATAACTGCAAAGAAATATTGAATGATAACTTAGTAGGTTTATTATTGATATTAATGATAACTTAGTAGGTTATTAAATGTCACATATGTGGATTGGTGCAGAGGACCAACTTTTCAATCTCGAAAAACCAAAAGCTTCCTGAATGTTGAACAATAGAGAAATAGTTAAATAAAGCATGTGTAACTATAAAATGAAATTCAACATAGCCATTAAAACAGTGCTTAGAAGACTACTATAGAAATATGTTCATGCATATGATTTTTAAAAAAGTATGTAAGCTAGGCACAGTGGCCCACGCCTATAATCTCAGTGGCTCTGGAGGATGAGGCAGGAGGATGGCCATGGTGAGTTCAAAGCCAGCCTCAGCAAAAGCAAGGTGCTAAGCAACTCATTTCTTCAAAGGCCTTAGGATTTTGTTTCTTAGTTGTTGTTGTTCTTCAAATTCAATACCAAGTGGCCCTTCCCCAGTCTCCATTTTGTATTTCTTTGTCCTTTTTTCTCCTTCTAGTGAAAACTCTGATTCCCAACTACATCAATATGTTTTCTAATTTTTCTTTAACTTACAGGACACAAAATAGTTTTAGAATTAAAATCCCATTCTGCTATCAAGAACAGCTCTGCTGAATAAAATCCAATACTTCATTGCAGTTTTCTTTGTCTTTTGGACATATCCAGAGTAAGGAACTTTTGTTTTAGGGGGTTCAGGTGAACTGCAGTTCAGGTTTTGGATTGCACTGGGTTCAAAAAGAGAGTGGGACTTGAGAAAACTTATAGACTTCTTAGCTAGGTGGAGAAAGAACTTGAATGTAGCTAATAAATTATCTGTAATTGGTTCAATAAAATATTTATATTCTGGTTAAGTTTTATACCTCTCTAGAAAGTATAGCAACACCAGAATTTTTTGTATCCTTTTACTTTTGACTCTTCTCTAGAATTATATTTAATATATCTGCCATTTGAAGCATAAAATTGTGTTTCTTTTTTTGTGTGTGTGGTACGGGGGATCAAATTCATTACCTCACACAAGCTAGATTAGTACACAACCACTGAGCTACATACAGGCCCATAAAGCCATTTTTTTGTTGTTGTTTTTCAATCTTAACTTTTAATTTCAATATTTAATCCATTTTCTTTTAATGTAGTTGCTTATGTATTTGGGCATAAGTCTTTCATCTTTCTTTTCTTTTTCTTTACTGAGGATTGAATCCAGGGGTGCCATACCACTGAACTACACCTACAGCCTTTTTTCATTTTATTTTTGGTTTATTTTTTATTGGTTCTTTTTAGTTATGCATGGCAGTAGAGTCCGTCTTGATAGAATTATACAAGCATGGTATATATCTTATTCTAATTAGGGCCCCCCGTCTTGTGCATGTACAAGATGGTGGGATTCAGTGTAGCATATTCATGTATGTACATAGGAAAGTTGTCTTAGATTCTTTCCATTCGCTTTCCTTTTCCTATCTCTCCTCCCTTTTTCACCTCCCCCACTTTTTTTTGGTGGTGCTGGGGATTGAACCCAGGGACTTGTGCATGCTAGGCAAGCACTCTACCAACTGAGCTATATCCCCAGCCCCCTTCATTCTCCTTTGTCTAATCCTCTGAACTTCTATTATTCCCCCACCTCCCCCTTGTTGTGGGTAAGCTTCTACATATCAGAGAAAACGTTTGCCCTTTGGTCTTTTGGTTGACACAACATCTTTTTTAAATTTTTTTATTTTTGTGTGGTGCTGAGGATTGAACCCAGCGCCCTGCGCATGCCAGGCAAGTGTGCTACCGCTTGAGCCACATCCCCAGCCCCGCCCTTTGGTCTTTTGAGATTGACATATTTCACTTAGTATGATAATCTCCAGATCCATCCACTTACCAGGAAATATCATAAAGTCATTCTTCTTTTTGGCTGAGTAATATCCCATTGCATATGTATACCACAATTTATCAATTCATCTGTTGATGGGAATCTCCTTTTTCTTTTCTTTTTTTTTTAAATTTTGAGAAAAAGTCTTTCTAAGTTGCCTAGGCTGGCCTCGAATGTGTTATACTCCTAAGTCAGCCTTTCAAGCTGTTGGGATTACAGATGTTTGCCTCTGTGCCTGGCCATCTGTTTATTTTCTTTTTTGTTGCACTGGTTCTATGTATCTTTATGACTATTTCTGTTGTCAGTTTTTCTTTCTTTCTTTTTTTTTTTTTTTTGTCATGTTGATGTAATGTTGTTTTAGTCTCTTGTCTTCTGGTTCTTCAGTAGAGCAGGAAGAAAATTTCCTGTTGGAGTTTGGTTCTGCACGCATCATAGTGGTATATCCTCAATATAGAGCCAAGAAATGTAAGTTTCTGGACTGGGAGTGTAGCTCAGTGGTAGAGTGCTTGTCTAGAATGTGTGAGGCACTGGGTTTGATCCTTAGCACCACATATAAATAAATAAAGATCTATTAACAACTAATAAAATATTTAAAAAAAGAAATGTAAGTTTCACCTTGTTCTAGTCTCTTTCCATTTTTAAATTCTATCTAAAAATTTCCTGCTTTTGTTCACTTTGCATAGCCATTAAGTAGTTATCTGTATTGAGAATTGTTCTATCAATCAGTTCACTCCATCACGTCAGATGGGGGAATTCTGCCTCATCTAATTTAGTAGAATTATCCTGTAAAAGTAATTTAAAACTATAACTGATGTTTTAAAATCTCAGGGCTATAGATTTTTGAAGGGACCTAGTAAAATGTTGCTCCTTACTAGTGAGGAAATGGAGATCTTTTGATATTAAATTCAACTCTTCATTCACTCAAAAAATAATTGATATGTGCCAAATGCTGTGCTGGGCACTGGGACAATAGAGATGGCTTCCCAGTGGCACCCAGCCCTGGCAGAACTGGGACTGGGATTCCTAGCGTCCATATTCTGGTTTATATTTTCTGCTTTTGCTGGGGAGAATGGGAGGGGGAGAGGAGGCCAGGGGGAGAGGTCCCAGGGCCTAGGCTGTTTTCCTGAAAATGGTTCAATTTTGGCAGCTTGCACCTGATACTGTGCTGCAGTAGCCTTAAGTTCTTACAAACCTTTTCTGCTAGGATCTTGAGGAATTGAGCCATGTGTATAGAGAGCTTTCTCTAGGCTCATTGCTGGTAGAGTGAGAGTATGAGATATTTCTAAATGGCAGACACATCAAAGTCCATCTTTGAGAAAGCTGTCTGATGGCTTTGAAGAATGGCAGTCTCGAGGGTGATGGAGTAACTGTAATTTGCAACAAAAAACACTTGCCTGGCTTTATACATCTATCTCTTGGGCCCTGGATCTTGGAGCTAGGAGCTGCCGGGCTCTCATCCCCACCCCTTGGATTCCTTCCACAGCTGTGAGTGCCGGACTTTCAGAGCACTGTGGCTCCCTCTCTGCAGGCAACAAATAAACCCTACTGGATGTGAAGGTAGTTGACTTGGATGAGGTTGATTTCTTTGCATGTGGATACTTAGAAATTGAGGGAGGAGGCAGAGACAGGAGAGTTTCAACCTCTTTGTTAGGCCCTTTCAATTATTCATGAAAAATCTATATATTCTGTTATCAGCTTTAAGCAAGGCAACTTTGTTGTATCTATTGATTATGCAATTTATTATCTTTATTTAAGCTCTTCAGGTAATAAATAAATAAAAGCATCAGAAGAAAGTAATTTCCCAGGAAAGTCGTTTAATCCTTTTAAAATTAGGCTTACAAACTTAGAAATAGGATCTGAGTAGTCTATTTGATCCCCCTTTAAAAACAATGTTAGTCTTAGTTCCTCTGTTTTCGCTGAAACCTTTCAATTTCCACTTCTTTCCTCACCAAACTCTCTGTTGCACTCATAAATTAATCTACAAAGAGAAAAGATAGCAAAACATATTAAAACTTGAAATTAGAAAGCTTCTATGAGTAGCAGTCTTATTACTCTATCACTTGCTGTTGAATATAATTTACTAAATCTCTTTAAGCCTTATATCTGTACAAAGATTACATAGGATAATGATGAACACACTATCGTATGGTGATTCACTGCTTATTAAATTACTTAACATTTTTATTTTCTCTAGGTCTTCTAATACCAAATTCAGCATTATTATTGTTATTATTTTTGTAGCACTAGGGATTGAACCTAGGGCCTTGCACGTGTTCTACAAGTGCTCTCCCTCCAAGCTACATCCCCCAACCTTTTTAAAATTTTTATTTTTTAAAATTTTGACATAGAGTCTTGCTGAAGTTACCATGTTGACTAGAACTTGTGATTCTCCTACCTCAGCCTCCAGAGTTGCTGGGATGACAGACAAATGTTCCCACACTGGACTCCAGATAGAGCATTCTTTATAAGATATCGTGTGTATTATTAAAAAAAAAACTGGAGGGTTGAATGAGATAATCTCTAATTTAAAAAAATACAATTTGGTGATTCTCTTTATAATAGCTTTTCAGAGAGTTATCTCAACAATTTCTGTTGCAATTCCTCACAAACACTGGATAAGGGCGTCATTGGGAGAGCCCACTTCCTGGGCAGGTGAGTATTTAGCCATCTTTACACATGCTTGCCTTCCCACAGGTCTGTCCCTCTGCCTGGCTCTATTGCAGAGGCTTTACTTTCCCCCTCTGACTCCTCATCCCATCAGCAGGAACGGCCTCTGCTGCGTTCAGGGTTGAGCCTCACCTGGAAACTCACCTGCAACCACCTGCTTCACTTCATTGGAGCCTCTCTGCCCCACTCTCAGTGCTGAGCTGAGGGGGAATCTCTCTTTACATTTCCTCCTTCCTTTGCCTTTCTGGATGGGTATCTCCAAGTTTTCTTCACCAATGAAGGAAATGGAATATCTTTCACTCAAAATCCCCAAATATCTTTCTTTCTCTATACCAACATTGCTTTATCTCCCCGCCAGAGTGATTTCCAGGAAATTTAATAGGTTTCTATACGGGTGAGAGAAGCCCAAAGGTGAAATCTAGTTATTTTGGGGGTGTGTGTTTTTAATTATAGTTGGGTTGTTCATGCTCAAAAACACAGTATGATACCTCCCAATGTGTTTAATATCCTCCCCAAGCCCCTGTATACGCTTATCTTTCCTTATTTCCTTGTTTTCTTGATTCTGTGCTAATATAGGGGCTTTTGAATTTAAATGCATCTTAAACCAAAATCCTCATGGAGATTAGTAATAAGTGGTAATAGTCAACCACAGAGAGGCCATGGCACAGTTGCCTGTCAAGGTGGAATGGTGCAGTTGAAAGCTCATTGGTTTTAGAGTTACATAGACTCAGATTTGAACCCTGGCTCTAGCAATTTTCTCTCCCTATGAGCTTGGAAAGTTATTTAGGCTCTTGGAGCTTTGATTTTCTTATCTCTAAAATTAGGTGATAATAATAATAAAACCTCCCTGGGTTGTTGCAAGGGCCAAGAAACTTTATTCATGAGTGAATAATCCCTGCTAAATTGACTAATGGAGGAGAATTATTGGCCATAGGGTCAACTACCCCCTCGAACTTAGTAGATAGTAAACAAGAAGAAAAAAAGGAAAGGATGGGGAGATGAGGAGATGAGGAATAGAACAAGACAAGGAAGAAACTCCTAAGCCTTATATAACTTAGCAAAGACAGAGGAACATGAGATAACCTAGAAAGAGGAGACTGTGGTAGATTTACACTCTGAGCTGGGCCAGCTCGTGGAAAGGGAGTGTGTGTGTGTGTGTGTGTGTGTGTGTGTGTGTGTGTGTTTAGGGGAGGGCAGTACTGGGAATTGAAACTAGGAGTGCTTTACCACTGAACTGCATCCCCAGCCCTTTAAAAATTATTTTTAAAATTTGAGACTGGGTCTTGCTAAGTGCCTAGTCTGGCCTTGAATTTGGGGTTCTCCTGGCTTAGAGTTTCAAGTAGCTGGGGTTACACGTCTGAACTACCAAGTCCCATAGGAAGGGAAATTTTAAGGAGAGAAGAGGGACAAGCTGGAATTCTGGATTAAAGTGGAATAAAAGAAGGACAAAGGAAGAAGAGGGAAAGAATAAGGAAAAAAAGACAAGCTGAGATCAAAGAGAGGCTAAGAAATTCTCTGTGACTTCTTGGGTCCAGAAGAGGGAGCTGGAGGCAGAAAGTGAGATATCTGTTGAACTGGAAATAGTTGTTTCACAGTTTTTCAGGAAGAGGCTGTGCTGAACCAAAGCAGTGTCAATGCAGCGATCAAAATGAAATCTGAAGTTTGAGAGGAACTTTAGTTTAACAGAGGAACAGTTTATTTTTAGGTTATCTTATTAGAAAGATCATTGAAGAAATACTATGAAAAATATTACTTGTGCCAATGACCTAAATAACCTGTACATTCTTTTAAAGAAAGTGTTAACAACCTGTTTATTTTCGTTAAAATTAAAGGGTATATGCAGAAGATGATGGGACCTGATTTCTGTTCTCATAAATTTGGTGTCTAAATATAGCATTCTTTCTAAGAAGTGTGAAGAAGGACTCTGGTGATGGATAGATGAGGTTAATCATCTGCTAAATGCCTTTCATTTATGCATAGCAACAGATTTTAGGCAGTATAGGGACAAAGACACTTTACCCACATGGGTTATGTGATTTCCTATACATGCTACATGAAGCAGCTTTTGGGCCAAGTGAATTCGAATGACTGCTTAGAGCCGCTGAGAGAAATGACTGAAATTATCACCATAAATGGCCAAAACTGGGATTATGAAACACGCCATTGTTGTATGTACATGTGTTTCTGCTTCCATTACAAAGAAAGTGTGGAGAGTACAAAATAAAGTCTTTTTTTTTTTAAATAATCATAGTAGAACACCATTGGACCCCATCTCTTTATTTGTGAGAAGTCCATTCTTACCTTGTGAAGTCCAAGAATTCAGTCTGTATTTTAGTCAGCTTTTTCACTGCTGTGACTGAAAGACCCAACAAGAACAATTTTATGGGAGGAAAAGTTTATTTGGGGGCTCCTAGTTTCAGAGGCCTCAGTCCCTAGATAGCCAGCTCCATTCCTCTGGGCTCCAGGTGAGGCAGAACAACGTGACGGAAGAATGTGGCAGAGGGAAGCAGATTAAAAAGCAGAGACAGACTCCACTCACCAGATACAAAATATCTACCCCAAAGGCACACCCTACCTTTCTTCAGTTTCCACTCAGTTAATCCTGTCAGAGGGTTAATTAAAACTCTCACAACCCAATCATTTCTCATCTAAACCTTTCTGCATTGTCTCACACATAAGCTTTTGGTGGACACCTCATATCCAAACCATAAGTAAGTGTTTCTTCAGTCCAATGGGCACATAGAGCCAGAAAATCTGGAAAGATCATCCATCTTTATCTATCTTTCTATTGTATCTCAGATTTCTGGTGGTTTTGATCAAGGCCCTTTGCTGTAAGAAGCACCAGGGAAACCAGGACACGCATGAGAACCAGCCATCTCCCTAGGCAGTGGCATGAACCCAGACTTTTCCTTGCCTCTCTCCAGGGGACTTTCCCCCTTGAGGAGCTCTATTGACCTCTCCTGACAGATGGCTTGGGTCTGGGCCCAGTCATAATCTAACAAGCTGAACGGCAAAAGGAAAGGGTCCTGGTTCCTGCTTCATCTCTTTGTATTTTATATAAATTCCAGATGCAAGAGCCTGAGGCCTTGATTAACTGCACCCATGACTTTCAGCCAAATGAATTTCATTCTGAAGAGAATGAAACCCAGGCTATTATATATGGACTTACATTCCAGGAGAAGTGTGAGATAGGGGAAGTAGGGAGTGTTTAAAACAGACCTCAAAGAAAAGCCAACCAGTACTGCCCCAGTCCTTACCCCCAGTCCTGAATCCTCCTTTTGCACATTAAAAAAGAAAGAGAGGAACAATATCTGAGAGTGGCTCAAGGATTCCACCATTCCTCACACATCCAGAGAGTCTCATCAGAAGGTGAATGAGCTGGACTCAAAGTGCATCAAAGAAAACATGAAGAATTTATGACTAGATTCCATTTCCATATAAGAAATAAAGCTAGATATTGATCAGGAAATTTATTTCTTGCAAATGATTGAGTTTGAGGCTTTTCCTATGGGTCAATAACTGATAGGTGATAATCTAGCTGAGTTGGAAGGAACATGATCATGGGTGTCAATTATGGAGGAGTAAATATTGATTTGGGTGTTTATATTTCCACAAATTAATATGAAAAAATATGTAGCAAAAAAAGTGATATTACAAAGCAATTTTTTTTCACTGTAGTTCAGGAAAGATAATAGATTTGAAAACAATTGTAAGTTGGCTGTATATTTAAATATTTACAGTAAAATGTAAGAATATGGGTGAAATAATTTTCTTTCTTCTTGTTTTGGTACTTGGGATTGAACCTAGTTGTACTGTGCAACTGAGTTACCTCCCCAGCCCTGAAATAATTTTCCTTAAAAACTTACATTAACCATGAGAATCATAATTGCAAAAACTAGAATTAAAGAGAATCTGTGTTTTAGAAAGAAGAGGAGTGGTGAATTGGAAAGTAAAATATTACATCTATTGCAAGGGTGCTCTCTAATTGCTCAAATTAATTTCTTAGAAGTTGGGAGATCAGGCGGAAATACATGAAAGTCAACAATTTCTTGTTTGGAGAAGAGGAAATGAAAACTAAGACATTAATGAAGTTGGAGGAGGAGCTCTGATCCTGTTTTTAGTTATTCACATAATGGGAAATTTTATAAAAGGATGTTAAAGAAAAAAAAAGGCCTTTGGGGAGAGGGATAATTTGCAACTTTAAAGAGCCAAACATATGTTTTGAATCGTACAGAAAACAAAGGTGAAGACAATGGAGCAGAAACAGGGAAAATCCAAGGATAAATGAGGGGAATCTTTTAATGTGAATTGGGGTGATGAATGAGAGAGGTCAGAGAGCCTTAGAAAGGACAGGACCAACCAGGAAGGGGTGGAAGGGACTAGAGAACAGCCTGCAGATGAAGGTCACTTTGAAAGAGAAATGACCCATCATGGAATTGTGTCAAAACCCCAGGAAGCTGGGAGTGAGAGAATGGAGAGAAAGGGAGAGGCCCTGTGAAAAAGGATGGGGAGCAGGGCATTCACCACAAGGCACGGCAGCAGTAACCTGGCAGCAGCAACCTGGCAGCAGCAGACACCACCCTTCTGAAGGGATTGAGATGACCAAGATCTTGAAGTGGGTCTGCATTCACAAAAGATTTTGTGGATTGCTTGAGCCAGTCACTTGCTGGTGTTCTTAATGCCACATGGAAAAAATGCAATTGGATCAAGGAGGGAAAAAGGAACAGTAAAGTTATATTTTCAAAGGAAGGAAAGAGAATTAGACATCTTTCATAAAAGTCTTCAAAATGCTGAATCACTTATGTTGTGAGGCTTGAATGAATTGTGCATGTTACATACTTTAAATAGGACCTAGAACAAACAAAGTAGGTGCTCAGTAAATGCTAATTAAAATGATATTCTTTCATTAAACTTTATGAATTTGCAGTCCTGGGGATTGGGCCCAAAGCCTCATCCATGGTAGACAAACACTATACTACTGAGTTAAACTCCTAGCCCTCATAAAACTTTTTTTCTTACCTCAATAAAATATTTCCTACTTTTTTCTTTCCTCTCCTCTTGTGGTTTCTTATAAATTCAAGTTAACTACTTCTTCCTCCTTAGCTGAATATTATATAAGAGGGAAAAACTCCAGGAGAAATGTAAAAATCTTGTCTTTATTAAGAGTAGATCTCTGTCACCATTTATTGGAATTTAATTTTGAAACCCACAACACAAGGATGCATCGTAATGTCGAGTTTTAAGAGCTTGAACTGTGGTATTAGATGATTTGGATTTACACACAGGCTTTACATCTTACTGTGTTCATGTGGAGTTTGACTTCTATAAGTGTAATATTCTATAGAGATAAAAATATAACTTCCCCTCCCTGCTAAAAAAAAAAAAAAAAATAGTACCTGCCTCATTGAGTTGCTTTCAGAATTGAAAGACCCATTTGATATGCTTTTCAAAGTTTTGCCTTCTGGTATCAACCTCTCCAGCCTTGTCTCATTGCATTCCCAAGTTGGGCCACTGGTAATTTCTAGATGCTCCGGGTAAAATCAGTCCAGGTGTGAGCATATGGATGTAGGCTGACTTGGACAAATCTGAGTCTTCTCCAGGATATTTTGAATATTTATTGAAAAAGTAACTGAGGTTATAAGAAGACAAAGGTGGAAATTTTGGCTATTTTTCCTGGTGTATGGAGGAAGTCCACTTCTGGTAAGAAAAAATAAGCCCAACCCCTGAAGAAAAGCAAAGAGGAGAGAGTCAATCAGAAAGTGAAGGTGGTGCCTATCTTTACCAGTTTGTGGTGGCTTGTGTTCTGCAGAAGTTTCGTCGGTTCATTTTTGTGATTGTTAACGTGATGAGCTCCACCTTGAAGCAACTCAAATCCAAGGCCCCCAGTGGATTTTTTTTTTTTTTTCCATTCAGATCTTTGCACTAGGCTATTTTGTACAGAGAAAGTAGAGTGTTGGATGACTCTAGGCCTGAAGACTCAGACTTCCTAGACCTGCAATCTTTGCTTCTACTATTTCAGACTCAAGGCCAATATGGGGTTACCCTTGGATTAGGATAAAGAATGCAGTTTCTTCAAATTTTAAAGGCTCACAATTATTGGACTTTGAGGCAACTAAAAGGGACTTCATTTTCTTTGTTTTTAAGCCAGACACTGTATTTGTCTCTTTATTTTAGGACCTCATTGAAAGCTGCAAGTTGCCAAAACATGCTGTTTTCATGAAATCTCCTCCCTCTACCCAGGTGCTGGGGATTAAATCCAGGACCTTGTGCATGCTGAGAATGTGCTTTACCATTGAACTATTTTACTAGCTCCTCCTATTAAAAAAAATCTTAGCATTGGTAAGGGAAACATTTATTCATTTTTGTTTTTTAGTTATAGGTGGACACAATACCTTTATTTTATTTTTATGTGGTGCTGAGGATCAAACCCTGGGCCCCACACGGGCTCGGCGAACGCTCTACTGTTGAGCCACAGTCTCAGCCTTCCATCAGGGAAACATTTAACCACACATTTAAAAAATCTATATCTCAAGGGTTATCAACTCATATTCTGAAAAAAGGGGGGTCCTCAATTCCCTTCAAGCTGTGTCCCTCATCCTCATCCTCATCCTCATCCTCATCTTTCAGTCAGACAGTTCTAGATTGTAGGCAGGCTGACCTCTGCTTCTAAGTTCCAGAAATGAGTGTCAGCCATGGAAGCACAAGCAATGAAAGTCGATTCTGGCTGGTTTACAAAGAAAAGGGTTGCATTCAAAGGATAGTGGGTGACTTAAATAAGTGAGTGATGAGGTCAGAGACCAGGACCAGAATCTATGCAGGGGAGCCTGGGAGAGTGAATATTTGCTCTTTCCAGACTGCAATGGAAGTAGGTTCTATGTTCTACTGAGACTCAGAAAGAGAAAAATTTTCCAACTGTTTCAGATGTTTGGTGGCCAAAATACGACAAAAAAATTAATACGCAGGGTGACTATGCTGATGGGGCACTTTCCTCCTTTTCCTTCTGTTCCTATTTATTCTTGCAACAACATCCTGCTGTGGGGAATTTGTGTGTCTCTCTTCCTTGTGACCCGAAGAATCAGACCTGCTGGATTACATATATCACAGATGAATAAAGCATATTAGAGGAAAATAGAGTGAAATCTGTGATACAAGATTTGGAGAATTTTGATTTGGTCAGAAATTAGTAATATTTCTACACATTTCTATTAATGTTAAAAAGCAAAAAAAAAAAAAAATCAGAATTCTTTATGATAAAACTTTGAAGATGTAGCCAAACTATACTAAATAAAATTTTGTATTGCTCTATAAGTAATATGTATAAGTATAAGCTTCTCAAATATTAGCTTTAAAATAGGGAATGTTTAATATATTTAAATATAGACAACCCAGTGTAAGGAACAGCATTTCTTCTTCATTTGGATTTTAAATTTTAAACAACTGCTTCCATTTCCCTTAATTCAGAGACAAACATTTTCAATGCCTTTCACTGATTATTCGTTTTTTTACATCATTGTAGGAAGTATATAAAATATAACTATTTTCATTTTTTTAAGGCATTCCATACTGACTATCCAGGATATAATATAAGGATTTAGGTCCCTTTTACTTTCTCTCTCAGTCACATTTCCCCTGTCACCTTAGGACATGTAACTTTTGAGACCAGATAGCCATGGTTGATATTTTGACCATGGAAATGCTTATCCTCAGTTGAGCTATTTGTTATCCAGTGATTTCTTTTCCTTTCTTGCAGGATTCTTCTTTCCTCTGAAGCTAGTAATCATTTTTGATTTTCTAAGTTTCCTTTATACTTTAATTACTCCCAAGCTCTTAGCCATTTGTCTAAATCTTCTCTTAACATGTTCAGTTGTTTTAGGCAGCCTATCAATTGCATCATTTGGAAGAAATTTGCTGTGGAGACTTGAACCTGCTTTAATCCGGCATGGATTTCTCCCCGAGGTCTGTCTTCATTATCGTACTGTGGATCGCCTTTATCTATCTTGCATGTGATCCCAGATTTTGTAATGGTGTTTTTTTTTTTTTTTTTCCTTTTTCTAACTTAGGTTACTTTGGTGGCACACATATCTCACTAATGTCCTGAAAATGGTACTTAGATGGAAAGTTTTTGGAGACATTCTATGATTAAATGTGTCTTTGTGCTGTGAGTTTAATTGATAGTTTAGCTAGGCATGGAGTTTTCGATTGGAAATAATTTTTCCCTCGGACTTTTGAATGTTTTGCTTTACTGACACCTGGCTTCCAGTGTAGCTGTTGAATAAACTAAAGTCAGCACACTGTGCCCTGTAGTCTGTTTTTGTTGGCTCATGACATAAAAATGGGTCTTACATTTGTCAGAGTTTTAAAAACAAACCAACCCCTCCTCCAAATGAAGAATATGCAACTGATTGTCTGCTCCAAGAAGCCTGACAATACTTTTTATCTGACCCTTTTCAGAAAAAGTTGCTGGAGTGGTCCCCTGAAGTAGACTGAAGCTATTTTGATTTTTGAACTTTGTGTTTGATCTTCTTTCCCTCCCTTTTTGGGAGACTATAGGATGTTCTTGTTGGTCTTCTAAAATGGCTCAATGATATGTCTTTATACAATCATATAATTCCAATTCTTCTGCTAAGCATTTCTTGGACCCTGCCAGTCTGAAAATTCAGATCCTTCTGGACTAGGCAATTTCCCTGAACTATTAATTTGATAATTTTCTCTTCCCTGTTCTATATTTGCCTTTGAGGTTTCTACTATTTGGATGTTCTTTGGCTGATACTCTAATTTTCTTACCTCTTTTCTTTAAGTTTTCAATTTCATTTCCTTCTACTGTTTTCAGATTTTCAAAAAATTTCCAACAAATATTAATTATTCTTGAAAATGTGATATTAGCTTTCTTTGTGTTATTATAATGAAATACCTGAGATAATTAATTTATAAATAGAAAAGGTTTATTTTGGCTTGTGGTTTTGGATATTCCATTCTAAGATTGAGTAGCCCCACTTCTCTGGACCTCTGATAAGTAGCACATCAAAGCAGGAATCCATGGCAGAGCAAAGCAATCACTTCATTCTCTTTCAGGAAGTGAAAGAGAAAGAGAAAAAGACCAGGGCCCCCCAGTCTCCTCCAAGGGCATAACCCAATGTCCTAAGGACCTCCCATCAAGCCACAGTACTTCCCTATAGCATCACCCTGGGACCAAGCCTTCTCTGGACTTTTGGGGGACCTTCAACATGCAAAACCATAACAGTCTTCTTGTGGCATTCTGTTCTTTTAAAGATGAATCCATCATCTTCTCTCTCTCTGAGCATATATAAGGCTTATATATTTCTTTCCAAGTTTTTGTTTTCCCAGATAAGACCCTCCCTGCATCCTCCAGTTCTCTTTCTCCTACTTGTTTACTTTGATCACTGTCTTTAGAATAAAACCTCGACTTGCCTGTTCATGCTTTAGCAGGAGGCCCTGCAGTGTGACAGAAAGCCTCAGTGGGCCCAGGTGGAGACTCTGGGCCTGAAGTTCATGGTAGGGGTACCTGGTTACAGTGCATTTTAGTGGGGGACACTGCTCAATAAATGTGATGATCTTATTTTATCTCTTGAGATAGTTAAATTCTCTAGAGAAAATTCTGTCAAAATCCTGTCTGTCACCTAAAATTAAAAAGAATAACAACAACATAAAGACCAGGAGGAAGCAATGGTATGTGCAGAATGAGGTAGAAATTCCTGAATTTCTCTGGCAGATGAGAGAAGAAGCAATTTTTAAAAAGACTTAGAGAAGAGAACTTGAATATATGTAATATGCAATACTTAGGAAAAAAAAAAAAATCTTGTCTGGAGAGTAGACTTGGTACTATCATTGTTCCAGGAACCAAGTGAGGGAAGAGGACTGTGGATTTCAGAAAATCAACACACAAAAATTCTCTTCGCCTTGTTTTTAATACGTTTCCTCCTGTGCTTAACACTTAACGTCTGCCACCTGGGGGACCCTCTGTGTTACCTTTTTGAGGGAACCAACCTGCAGTTCTCAAGTGAGACAAGGAGGGAAGCCACCAAGCTACTCAGAGGGGGGCAGGAATCTGGAGTTTAATTGCCTTTTAAACTTACTTTCCGCCCCATCCTCCTACTTGAGTCCCACTGTCACCTGCATTTCCAGTACTTCCCGTTGCCAGTTTCTAAACTTTTTAGGGGGCCTGCAGAGAAAATCGAGCTGTTTTTCTGGTTCCCTACTGTCAGCACAGGATTCCCTTTTCTCAGTTCTTTGAAGTTCGAAAATCCCATCTGCTTTCCAGCTACCAAAATTTGTTTCTGTTGTTTCCTTTCCCATTCTCTTTCTCCTTTTAGATTTATGCCTTAAAAACACATTTATCATCATTTTAGGGGAGTTTGGGAGAAAGCGAAAGTAAATGTGTGTTCTCAATCTGCCATCACTCCATTTAAACAAATCTTAGCATTTTGCCATCTTGGCTTCAGATTTTTATCTCTTAGGACATAAAACAATTACGTAATCAGTTGTAGGTATCTTTTGATCCCTCTTCAACCTCATTTCTCTCTCTTCAAGTTCCACCAGGGTCACCACCCTCTTGAAGTCAGTTTGTATCCTCCCCTTTCATGGTGATCTACCTTTATTTCATACACATGTATCCATTAAATTGTGGACTGTTGTTCCACATGTCTTAAACTTTACGTAAAGTGGTCCCAAAGTTCACGGTAGGGGTATCTGAGTGGGGAACACTGCCCACCACTTTAGTTAAGAGATGCTGCCTTCTGCAACATCAAATATCTGAGATATCTGCACAGTGATAGATAAAACTTCTTTCCTTCATTTTTACTTCTTAAGGATTTTGCATTGGATAAATGCTGCCAGGATATTTTCCTGTGCTTCTACTAGTGTATATTCCACACCAACCAGAAACTCTTTGGAAGAGGCTCAGTTTGACTTATGCATCCTGGCATGATCACATCTCCAAGACGTGGCGCCAGTCTGGCTACTGTGATAGCAGAGGCTGTGCACAACCTTTATTAACGCAGTCAGCTCCTTGCCATTGCTATGGGGGAAGCTGCCATTCCTCCATATCTTCTCAGTACTTGGAAGAGTAATAAAATGTTCTTCAAATATTAAGTGATCCCATGGGTTGAATTACCTATGTGGTACATGGCACAAAATATAGCCTTAGAACTCTGTCTTTTCAGGTGTCACACAGAATAAAGCAGGAGGTCATATTGAGTTTGGGCATACCTGAATTTTATTTGCTTTGACCTTTTTCAGACTTTAATTTCCTAAAATTCTCTTTGATCATGACTATTTATGAAACATCATAAACACTATTTATGATGTTTTCCTTAAAAAAAAAAACAACAAAGTTCGAGGTGTGATAATTCTAGGATTTTTGTATGTAATGTAGGGGAAGTGGAAATTGAGCTTAAGGCAGATGGCGATGCTGGTTCTAGGAGTTCTACTCTCATTTTCTCTCAACTTTTGGATTTGGATGCCAAGGTTCTTGTTAATCAGTGAAACATGGCTGGGAGGCCAGCTCTTTGGAAGAAGCTCAGTTTGACTTATGCTTCCTGGCGTGATCACATCTCCAAGAGACGGCACAATCTGGCTACTGTGATAGCAGGGGCTGTGTATGACCTTTATTAACGCAATCAGCTCCTCGCCATTGCTATGGGGGAACTGTCTTTCCTTCATAGAGATTTTCCTTCATGTTAATGCATCTTAGGCAGGGCTCTACCAGCAGAATGTTGCAGAAAGTTTTGACATGGCTCAGCCCTTTCCTGCTAACAGAAATGTAGTCAAAGGCCTCTGGGTATTCTGCTAATTTGTTTTTGCTTTTCCACAACACACTGAAACATATCTTTCAAATTCAATATATACTTGAAAACATCCAAAAAAGTGAAATATAGGAAAGCTGAACAACAGACAAAACTTTTATATAAGAGAATCTCAGTTATAAAGATCAAAAATATTTTAAGCATCCTAATTGCATCTTGCTTTCTATATTTGATTTCCAGCATTATGTTTCTAGTAGGAGTTAGGTGTTCTTTTTGTTATTTTCTTTTGTAACCGAACTCATGGTTGGCTTATGTCCAGCAAGAATTCAATTCAGGTTGATTATTTTTCTATGATCGTCATGCCTGATGTGTTCCCTCTTGGTCTCACCAAATTAAGCATATAAGACCTATGTATTTCATTACTAGGTTCAGCCATGTAATATTTCTTGTTTGTCCTTATTTTTAAAATAGTAGGTAAAAGTGTGAAAAAATGATACTTGCATAAATACTGCTCTGCACACAAATATAGCGAGGCTGCTGAGTGGAACCACTGGCTGGGAGGTGACTCAAGGGGATATTTGTCCCTTGTGACGTGAATGCCCAAGTTTGATAATATCTTAGGGTTACACGTACAAACTTGTGAGTTGTTTGAAAACTGAATGCAAGAATGTTGACTCCAGTTGGACCTCTACTATTTTGTCCTTATATTCCCTTTTGATTGTCTTGAGCCCTGAGCCTTTCCTTTCCAATCACTGATACAGCACTCTCACTCATTATGTTTCCATGAGAGAATTTATTCTTATCTCTGCTATTGCAGATGTTGTGTACATAGAAGCCCATTTGATCTAACCACCTCACCAATGTCTTGTGAATGACAGAAAAATCTGAAGAGCTTCATAAATCAGCATGTGAGATCATCAGAGCATATTGCATCCCAAAGACTTGGGACAGGCTGATGATGGAATATTAATTTTCTTTGACTCTTGGCTGGGGGGGTATCAAGCATAGGAAACCTGAAAGGTGAACCATGGAGGGTCCTAAATACTCACAGTAGCACAAATGGGTAACATTTTAAGTTTCTATAGGTACAGTAAGACATTTGTCAATAATCTGACAGTAAAAAAGATTGCTGTTTAAGAGCTAAACATTTAAAAAACTAGCATGCAATTAATTTTCTCTATAAGAAAGAGGATGCTTCCCATGTTTATAAAACCAGATAGAAAACACACAGAACTGTTAACATATTAACAGCAGAATACAACAGACACTAGTACGGCAGTATGTAAAAACATGGATGTATAACCGATGTGATTCTGCAATCTGTATACGAGGGAAAAATGGGAGTTCATAACCCACTTGAATCAAATACATGAAATATGATATGTCAAGAGCTATGTAATGTTTTGAACAACTAATAAAAACAAAATTTTATGTCCATCAGAAGGGGTGTTGATCAGCAAAGGAAGCCTACTATAAGAAGGGTGCAGGAGTGAAAATGGCTAAACCATATGGAAGAGAAGAAGAGTGTGCACCTGCCTAAGGATTTGATACCTGATACATTGATCTTCCTGTTGTAGAGATAATACACATTAAGTAATTTTAGCCAGTTGCTATTAAAAATCCAGCTCA
Source organism: Callospermophilus lateralis (assembly GCF_048772815.1). Classification (NCBI taxonomy): domain Eukaryota; kingdom Metazoa; phylum Chordata; class Mammalia; order Rodentia; family Sciuridae; genus Callospermophilus; species Callospermophilus lateralis. The sequence continues at coordinate 60,663,315 of NC_135306.1, read as the reverse complement.
TGAAATGAACTGTACTTGTTTTGATTTTATATTCAAGTTTCTTTCTTATTACAACTTGGTTTCCTGGGTAGTTATTTTTACCAGAGAAAGAGAATGTTCAGACCAGTGATCTGAGTGTAAGGGCCCCTTGGCATTTTATTTCACTGTAAATGAATAAATTGACAGGCTGGATTCCTGTATTATGCTTAGAATTCAATCAATATGAGTTCGTTTCTGAACAATGGATTCTAGAAAATTCATGAAGTCTATCCCACTCTGTGAGGTCAGTTGTGAAACAGTCAACTGGTGATATCTCTCCCCGCCTCAGATCATGGCCTTAGCTGAGAAAGTGCACCTGTTGACCACAAGTCCTCAAGCCTCAGAGAGGAAAATGTAGCAAGGCAAACTGTACCTGAGGTATTATAAAAATCTGGGTCTTAGCTTTTTCCTCCACTGGTGCAAGATGTGCCATTTATACCTAATCTCATCTCCTGACCTCCACTATTCATTTTTCTTCCTTGTGTTCCCTATCCCCATCTTGGTTACTTTAGTCACAGTTTATATGCAACAGGTCCTCATAATCCTGTCTGCTCCTCCATCCAGTGGTTAGTATAATCACCAATTTCCATAGCAGGACCCCTATTCAAAGGCACATGTCAACATTTTCCATTTCCCTGTTATAGGAATCAGGGCAGTGCGAATCAAGGAATCCTCTGATTCCTTTTCTAAGGCAGGATGCGAAAATACTGGCACAGGGCGAAGCTCTTCCACTATATCTGAGGCACTATATCTGGTATGAAAAGAAAGAAAGTGAGAGGCAGGGAGAGTCCTGGCCAGTCTGAGGCAATGGCTGCTCCACTCCAGCCATCCTTTTGGGAAAAACCTGGTATGTTGAATCAAACTAGTAAGGATTTTTTTTTTTTTCTTTTAAAAGACAAATGGTTGTCTACTGATTTCTTCCTAGCCTGATTCCAGTACCATTTATTATTAACATCCTAACCAAAACTAGACCAAAGGGGGGGGAAAAAAAAAGAAAGGAAAAGAAGTTGCAAGATGATAAAAATAATCATACATCAGAAAATACAACCTTCCCCAAATAACAAAAGAATATAAATCACATGTCAAAAATATGCCAAGCATTAAAAGTGGCAATTTTTATCTCAAATGTTTTCAATGTTCAACCTTTATAAGCTCTCTATATGTCAGTTGGTGGTATTTATGGATAGATTGTAAAAGTGAAAATCTCATATTGAGGGCCCCTCCCAACATGGGAATTATGACCAGGGGATGAATCTCATGTAGGTGCAGTGCCAGTTCTGGTGCAAATTGCTGACCACTGGGTTTGGAGGCTGTGATTTCATACCCACATAATATTCAGGCACCCCAGTCTTTCCTGGCAAATTTTCAGGATTTTTAGTAATAAAACAAAAGCTTATGAGGCTTGGCTTACAAGTAATCAAAAAGAGCAAAACTGCCCAGAGATTGATCTTACAAATTCTTTTTCTTAAAGAATATGTGCTGAGAGGGATGGTGAAGTCTTCTAAGCTTGAGTTTCTTGGAATACTTGAGAGCAGCTGCCTCTTCTCAGAAGGTCACCTGAACGTAGTCATTTACTTGTGTCTCAAGCTGTCCCCCTTGGAGGTGTGAGCTGCTGGGTGGAGAAGGCAGCTTGGAACTTATAGTTTCAGATTTCAGGAGATGGGTTTCAGGGAGAGTGCATTACCTCCTAGCCAATAGTGCTCCTTCTTAAGAATTGTGTTCTCCTGACTGACTACATTTACATGTGTGGGTCCCTGGGATCACATCTGTATAAATGACTCTACTTCCATAACAGAGAACTGTTATGGTTTTGTTATGTGGTGTCCCCCAAAGGCTCATGTGTGAGACAATATAAGAATATTCATTGGTAAAATGATTAGAATGTGAGGTGTAGCCTAATAGAGAATTAATCCACTCGTATGGATTAGCTGGATGGTAACTGTAGTGAGATAGGGTGTGGCTGGTGGAGGTAGGCACGACTTTGGGGTTTATATTCTATCCCTGCAGAGCAGAGCTCTCTCTTGTTTATTGCTGTGTCCTGAGCTGCTTTCCTGGGTCATGCCCCTCCTCCATGATGTTCTGCCTCACCTCAGGCAGAGGTGGAGCTATGGAATTGGCTGACCATAGACTGAACCTTTCCTCCTCTGTTGTTCTTGTCAGGTCTTTTGGTCACAGAAACAAAAAGTTGACTACAACAAGGACTAATTAATCCAGATCTGTTTCCTAGTAATGGAGAAATTTGAACTTAGTGAACAAAACTCAGAAGTACTGGCCAAAACCTACCACATGGATGAGAAAGAATGAAGCCTGTGTTCAAAGGAAGACAAGAATAAAGAAGCTGTCAGAAAAGGGGTGAGACAGGGAGGCAGGGGATTTCTTAAGAATTTTCCAGTTGCTAGCTTTTGTCTTAAGATTGGTTATGTTTTTGCCTTTGGGTTTAATGAGACACCTCTGTATATTCTTATAGTAAAATCCTCCTTTTGTTTTAATGCAGAATTGGTTACTTTGTAACTCAAAGTCTTAATTAAAAGTAAAGAATAAACAAAAAAATATGACACTATCAATGTTTCCACTTTTCTCAGTAAGGGCCATTTTAATCCAGGTGGATGTTTCTAAGTAATCCATCTGGATCTCCAATTTTATATACTTTTTGTTCCACCCATAAATCTTCACGGTGGTAATAACACGTCTCCAGAATAAATGAAATCCCCAATAAGGATTTCAAATAAATAAATCCACAAATTGAGGGATGAATATAGCTATAAATGGTCATATTTTCTTGAGTAGAAGAAACTTCAACAATTTTAACTTTAGGAATTTGGGGTATATCTTGAAAGCACAAAATTCTTTCAATCTTTTTATTGGATAAGCTGTTAATAATATGACAGAGCATCTGGTACATGATGACATATCAGAATCAAGGAAATGCTACGTGTTAATATAACACACTTCATGTCCATCTCTAAACCTCTTAGTATTCCCAGATTCTTGGATTGTAAGAAATGGCCGATTGACTTTGAGGATTCCTGTCAAAATGATTGAGATTGTGGAATGGTTCGTTTTGTTTCTCCAAGATATCTTATTTTACCTGGGCAAAGTTTCCTTGTATTATTTTCTTTTCACACAATGAAGGCAATAAAAGTGGGCACACCTGGGTTGTAAAGCCAAACCCATCACAGACCCATGGCCACTGGGAGAGAGAGAGCTGGTGGCCTTCCTGGAACTCCTTCAGGGTCTCCTACTTAGTGAGTCCCTTTTCACATAAGAGCCATATGTTTTCATTTTTGCCTGGCATGTGGATGGTGAAACAAGAAAAAAAAAACTTTTGAATTTTCACTGTGCCACTTTCTTCAAAATTAAAAAAAATAAAGAAAACCTCAAATATGAAATTGTTTAGCAACAACAACAGTAATTCCTTGAAATCTGAATGCTTTGGTCCTTAAATAGATGCCACTTATCTTTCATTACGTAGAATTGCCTGTTAGAATAGTTTGCAATTTAAACACATAAAACCACCAGAACAAGTAATAGGAAAATCAATCTTTATTCTTTCAGATTAAATAAACCTGCTCATGAAAACTATCTTACATGGATACCAAAATGTATTTAGAGTTTGTTTTCGGGGGTCATTAGAAAATAGCAGATAAATCCTTTAAAGTAGGTGATTCTTGTCTTTTCCTTGGTAGAAAAGCTGGTTCTCAGGCACCATGAAATTTTTGAGCCCGAGTCCACACTGCATTCCAGAGTGTTAGAGGGGAAAAAGATGAGTTTTGGAAATGGAAGGGCTTTTTAGGAAGACTAGTTTCAGCACTGACTGTTCTTATGTGACCTTTCTGAACTCCCACATTTCTCATGAGGAATGATATTAATACTACTTATTGTTCAGGGTGATCATATCATGTTAGAGAAAGTATGTAATACAATCAGCCTGGGCACTGATCTGTGCATTGGCTGTCACTTAATAGGCAGCTTCTGTCAACTTCATTGTCATTATTGACAACTTATCACCTGCCAGAGAACTCCCTTGGACCATTCTATATAAGGTTGGTCTTCTCTAAATAACCACTCCTTCCTTGCATACTTGGTAGAGGATATTGTGGTTTAGATATGAGGTGTCCCCCAAAAGCTCAATTGTGAGACAATGCAAGAAAGCTTAGATGTGAAAAGACTGGGTTATGAGAGCCTTAACCTAATTCATGCATTCAACCTCTGATAGGAATTAACTGGGTGGTAACTGTAGGCAGAAAGGTGTAGCTGAAGGAGGTGGGTCATTGTAGGTGTGCCTTTGGGGTATATATTTTGTCTGTGGTGAGGGGAATTCACTTTCTGTTTCCCGATTCCAGGTCCTGAGCTACTTTCCTTGTCTTTACCTTTCCACCATGATGTGGAACAATCATTTGTCTCATTTATGAACTGAGACGTCTGAAAACTGTTAGCTCCAAATAAACCTTTCCTCCTCTAAGATTGTTCTTGTCAGGTCTTTTGGTCACAGCAATGAAAAAGTTGTTTAAAACAGAGGAGTGAAAAGTGCGGCTTTAGTTCTTAGTTGCCAACCACACAATCTCTCGTAAGTTTAAGCAGAAATGAATTTACTCAAGAATATTAGAAAGCACAGGAGTTTCCTGGAAGTCTGAAAGAACAGCATCTTGGCTGAGCTTGCCTTTCAGATCCAAATTACAGAACTGACCTGGAGAGGATGTTGTGGCCACCACTAACCTGAGTCAGGATTGTCTGATGTCATCAGGGAATTTTTGTGATTTCCTTACCCTACAACCACAATGTTTCTGCTATGATCAAGAAGTTTCCGGGACCCCAGAAAGCTCCAGCATAAGCAAAATAGACATACCATCTTCCACGCTTATGTGTCTCTTCAGAATCATCTGGGTGTATCTGAGGGTGCCACCTAAATCACAAGTCTGTTCTCTAAATAGCAAAGGGGGGGTAAGGAATTGGGGTTTTTGTTTGCTGGTTTGATTCCTTGTTAAGAAGGTGAGATTCAAAATGTAGGGAATTATCAAAAGATTTCAGTAGCTACAAGTGACAGTGCTTAGGTATGTTAGAAGCATCTGTTGTCCTGTGTCATCAAGTTGTCATAGCATGAAGGCAATCCTTGTCATCAAAAGGATGGTCCCAAATTGTCAAGATTTCCAGCATCTATTTTCATCATGTGGCTGACCTGGTTACCAAGAGACAAATTGAAAATATAACTCATGTTTTGTACATTTTGTGATGTATATAGGTCTGTTCATGTTATTGCATGATTTTCTCATAAAATCCTGGAAGGTGGTCATTATTAGTTACATTTACCTAAAGGAAATTGACAATCAAAGAAAATGTGTTTTACCAAAGGTCTTCTAGTCAGTAATTGCCATATCTAAGGATACAATAAAGACTATCCAAATTGGTTGTTTCTGACTTAATACCCACAAATGATAAAGAAAACACTTTTTGAGGCAGTTGTGAGTTCAGACTAAGCTCTGCCATTTATTAGTTTGCCACTTAAACTCCTTGAGCTCAAGTTTTCTCATCTGTGATGTGAAAATGATGGACATATCCACCTTGTAAGGTTATTGTGATGATTAAATAAGATAACAAACACATCAGCTAGTACAGTATCACAGTAGGCAGTCAATGAATCATCTGGTATCATTACTGTCATCAGAACAATCATTTGTATTATATCACATCACCTCAGAGAATCGGGGACACACATTTCTCATACTCTCATGAATATGTGTTCCAAATAGCCCTAGACAACACAAGAATTATTTATAGAGTGCCCAGGCAGATAGGAGTTTGGTTCTATTTACTGATCCTGAAGAACCAGGTCAACTGCCATTTTAAACATATAAGCAATTTTCTTTCTCTAGAGTAGAGACTTTATTCACATTTGTGCAGATTCACTTTGTTCTGGTAAAGACCACCCAGTGACTCCTTTGAGGCATTTAGATATCTGGCAAAAACTCCACTCCACTTTTGTGTTTTCCCGCAAATTTGCAAGTTGCCTTAGGAGCCTTTAGAAGTGCTGGTAGCTGAGTAAAGTCTACTTAAGTCTGTGTACAGGGTAGGGCAGCAGAAGCTCTGAGAGGAGACCACCTACAGGAGGGAGGAGTGTGAATGAGTTAACCCCAAACAGCACAGGGCAATTTATGTTGGTGCATAAATTACTTCAGGATATAATCCTTGGCTGATGATGGGAACTCTGATTTAGAATGTGGTCTACCTGGCGGGGGGGTTGGAGGGGGGCAGGGGAGAATGGGTGAACTGAAAGAGCTAAGAATGTAGCAATTGGAAGTCAGATTGAGTTTGGGAGGGGGCATCCATGGTTTACCTGGCAGTGAAATTCAAGGCATTGCTTGAGTCAGCTTTGGGAACTTTTTCAGTTTGGATGGTTAATGTAACCTCTAGTAATAACAGCTACCATGGCAGGAAACAGGCATTCCTTCTGATTCCCGGATTTTTCTAGGATCTATTCTAATGAACAAAGCTTTCATTTTCCAGTGACATCTTCTTGATTTGGTAATTCTGTCAACTTCAGCACCGGAAAAAAAAAAAAAAATATATATATATATATATATATATATATATATATATATATATATATATATTTATTTTTGCCAGTATGTGCAAGTGGGGATATGGTGACATTTCAATTTGCATATGAAAGAAAATGTAACTTTATGGTATAAACCCAAACTGATAAAGTATGGGTTACATATATAAATAACTATTGAGAATGTGCTATGGAAACTATCAAGTGCTATTGAAGGTCTTGGTTTGCCCATCACCAAGGAAAAGCCACAGGCTAAGAATCACCAAATGGTGAGAATGTGGCTTTCTGCATGTACAACACATATAGTTGGATTTTTTGAATTCAAGAAGTGACTCAAATGTCTTTTTTTGGGGTGGGGGATACCAGGGGTTGAACTCAGGACCCCAGCCCTATTTTGTATTTTATTTAGAGACAGGGTCTCACTGAGTTGCTTAGTGCCTCACTTTTGCTGAGGCTGGCTTTGAACTGGTGATCCACCTGCTTCAGCCTCCTGAGACACTGGGATTATAGGCCTGTGCCACTATCCCTGGCCCAAATGTCTTTTTAAAGTTCAGCTGGCCAAAGTGAAGGCTCCAAGTGGGAAAGAACCACATAACCTAATCTCTCTACATTCCTAGAGGAGCTCACAGCTTGAGTGGTCTAGAGCAAAGATCATAAACTATAGTCATTTGGAATCAGATTCCAGCTAACCTTTCTGAACCCCAGTTTCTCTTCTGTAAAATGGGGATAAACATATCTAATTACAGAGCTACTACGGCCCTGGTGTTACATAACATGGGAAGGGGCTCTAGCATGATCAACACATGTTGATTTCTTTCATCAGTTTCCCCTTCTCTGTGTTCAACAATTGTGAAAGGAAGAGTTGGGGAGCAGCAGCCAATGAGCTCTTTCTTCATTTATTGGCATGCCTAATCTTTTCTGTTGATGATTTGCTAGTTCTCCCCTAAAAACAAAACAACAAAAACTATCCCTTTGGGGGCTTCATGGTTTGAAACTAGCTAGTGGAATTTTGTTGATTTGGATGGGTTATTTTGGTTGGTAATAGGAATGGGCTAATGATGTTACAATCTCCATTTCCACGCTGGTGGTTTGCTTCCGATAAAACAAAAATCTATTTCAGGCCATTGTCTGCCTTTTTCATTCTTGGCAACTGTGAGTCTGGGGTATGAGAGTCAGCAGGCGAGGGCATTTTGGTGACCCTGCTGCAGGCAATGAAATTGATTTATCTTGAAGAGGAGGCCTCAGGAGGGATGAGGCTGAATAGTGAGGCCAGTCATGAGGCAGCCTGCCACGACTAAGGGACAAACTGATTCAGGACAGACCCTCTAGTCTGCCATGTTATGCCAATTCAGAAGGAAGGTATTTTTCAGCTCCTTTTTATAAGGAAAACAAAATGAAGCAGAGAGTGTGTAAGTAATCTGGTGAAGAAAGTTAGGAGCAGAAATGGATATAATTCCATGGCTTTGGATTCAGAGAGCTTATCCACTAGGCAAAAGACCAAGGCCACGCCTTCCTGTTTTACATTAAGGCAGACACTTTCACTGCTAAATTGGTCTTGGTTCTTTAGACTTGCACAAAAATTAATAAAGGTCTCTTTTCCTAATTGCACAATCAAAATAAATTATGTCCACAAATTAGAAGGCAAGGAAATTGCATGTGCATTTTGGGTGCCCTGATAATGTCCTGCAGTAAATTGTTTTCATATAAATTGCATGCTTAATTAATCGCTTTACAAAATGCCCATGTATTTCCCAGCAAATACATCTCTGCCTGCAATTCATAAAATGCAAAGACAAATTAAATTGCCGATCCCTATATAAAAGTGTCGCCCTTGGTGCATCCTAGCTGCGCTTAGTCATTCTGCCCTCTTTTCAGAGAGTGCAATAAACTCAAGGAAACTCTTCCTTTCTGAGTTGCCCCTGGGTGTCTGATTCAACAGATTTGAGGTCTCTCCTAAATTACACCCAGACAAGGCAATAAAGCTACTCTGCGCCACAACTGGTAGTGTGGAAATCTGCCTGGCTTAGGTGACTTTTGAGACCTCTCTCAGGCTGAAACACAGCTTATGGCAGTGAGTTTTGGCCACGCTAAAAATATAAATAAAATACACCCCCAAATTCAAAATTAAAAACTCCCTCCAAAAGCTCATACATTGTTTTGTTTTGATTAAAATAAAGAAAACTATTCAAAATTGCTTCCATGATTTCAATACCCAGCTATAATCACAGATAATCAAGTCCTTTTTGAACAGAATATTAATGTTAGAAAAATTAAAATGATCATTGGCCCATTTAGATAATTTGTTTAGAAAGTTATTTTATTTTTAGGGATGAGTTTGAGTTTGCACAATTTTCATTAGTTAGAGAATTTGTCTTCTATTTCAAGCTCCCACATACAGTATGCCTCAGTAGGCAAAAATTAATGTTTAAAACAACCCTGGTGTGGCTTGCCTGCTGCAAACCCTTCTGCTCTGATTTCTAGAACTATGTGAACAGAAATTAAAGGGAATGCTTTGCTAGAAGGTAGAATTTATCAATAAGAATTTAATGCCTTAAAGTTTTGTTTTATAAAAAGATTTCAACAAATGTTCTCTGTACAGAAACTCTCCTTCAGACTTCCCTTTCAATACTGGGGTGGGGTGAAGTCACCCTGAGACTCTTCTCCCTTAGCCAGTGTTATCTGAGTGAGAGGGGACCCAGCGGAGCCAAGCTCCCCAGCTAGTCCAGCTGGGCTTTAGCTGATAATCCTTGCAACTGGACCGGGAGGCCTTGCCTTTTGCAAACAAAGAAAACAAGTCAAAAGGAACTAAGTTGGCCTAATTTGTGGTGTGTTTGGGCTGAGGTGCCTATTCAGTCCTGTGGAGGCCAGAGTGGACTTTTGGTTAGGCTAAATTATAACAAAAGAGTCAAATTGAGGATTAAATCCCACAGAAGTTATTTTGTATTGTATGAATTGACACCCCAAACAAAAAACAAAGCTGAATGCCCTCCACTGATGTGTTTTTGCAGACACTGTGAACTTGACCCTACTTCTGGCCTCTGTACTAATTCAGGGTGTATCATGGGAAACTCAGCTCTTCCCCCAAATGGTCGAATCTGAGCTGTTGCTTGGAACTAAGAAACTGCCTTTCTCCCACCACATCTATGATTGTACTGAGAATTTTCAGGCTGACTCAAGCAGCTTTGGATGTAGAGGTCCTCTCAGGTTACACAAAAGTTTGAAAAAAAGTTATCTTTAAGCAGATTTCAAGGCCCCTAAAAATGTACTAAAATTAGGGGGAAAAAATGACCATCGGAAAATACTGAGACCAGATAACAAGTAATTCCAATTCCTTCTAATTAGCGAATAACAGAAAAAAATTTTAAAAACCACACTGACCAATGTTTCAATAAATTATGCTACCAAAAAAAGTAGAGAGTATAAATATTTATTTGAGATATGTGCACGTGGTATTTGCCTGAATATGAGTATACATACACACATGCCCGAATATAATTGTGATTGTTGATAAACTTATGAATTTAGCAAAGTTAGTATTTGGTATTTTTCTAAGTCATTTTATTCATTGACATTCCTTAGGTTTGGTAAGTTCCCTCCTCCCCTATTTCCTTTTCTAGACATCATTTCCCATTTAGGCTTGCCTTTTGTCTGCTGATGGTAAGAATGTTATAGATATCAGCATTGAATGCAAATGTGCTCTTCTTTAGACACTTCAAAAATCTGTGAGCATATCTACAGATCCATGTAAAACATCCTGCACAGAACCACACTAGTGCCTGTATAAATCCGGTGATTTCCAACTAGATGATGTGGAGCCTTTTTTATGTCTGGACCCTCAAGTAAGAGTAAAATGATGAAATTTACTTTGAGAGGAGAGGCAAGCATATTTCCACCCTTTGCTTCATAAAGTATCTCCTTGCTATAATCTGGATCTTGAGGGTCCCTCAAAGGTTCATGTGTAAATGGCTAGGTCTTCAGAATGGCACTATTGGGAGGTAGGACTGAGGGAGATCTTCAGGTCATTAGGGTGTACCCTAAGGCAATAGTGGAACCCTGACCCCTTTTGCTTCCTGGGTATGAGGTGGGCAGTCTTCCTCCACCATGCACTCCTGCCAGAATGTGCTGCCTCACTACTGGCCCCAAAGCAAAGGGGGGCTGACCTCTAAAATGGAACTAAAATTACTCTTTTATTTTTCTAAGTTGATTGTCTCAGGAACTTGTTATAGTAGTGTAAAGCTAACACACTCCTTGAAAACATAACAGGTTTGATAAGGAGTCTGATTTTTTTTCTCTTTCTTCAGAGCCCAGGGGCACTCTCCTACAGAGCAACATCCCCAGCCCTTTTTATTTCTTATTTTGAGACAGGGTCTTGATAAATTGCCAAAACTGAACTCAAATCTGGGATCCTCCTGTCTCAGGCTCCCAAGTATCAGGGATTACTGGTGTCTGACCTTTTGCTATTATAATAAAAGACCTGGTCCTTTTGATCCTTGGAACTGTAAACATATACCTTCTAAGTTACTCCCTATCAAACAAGGTACACAGGAGACAAAGTACATCTGTCTATATCTCAAGGAGATAAAATTTCATTGTTTTCTCTTTCATTTCACTGGGTACATTTTTGTGAGAATCTACTCTTGATAGTCAATTTTGTACTATTTTACATATATGTAAATCTCATGTCTACTCTTTAATGATAATGCCCATTTTCTATATTGGTATGAAGAAGGCTTCTTTTGGCAGGGTTATTTTATTTCCCAGCTGCCTATAGAAGTATAGCTATGTCTACAGGCTCCTGGCAACTTCTTTAGTAAAGAGACATTTGGGTGTAGAATGACTACTACTACATGCATTTAGATGGTCATATAGGGAGATACATCCCTGTTGTTACCAGTGACTGCTGGCTGGTGCTTATGTTTTGGAAAGAATGAAGATACCTAGGATTGGCCTGTTGTCTAAAGAGAACCGATGCCTTGGAAAATCAAGATTTGACATTTTTGGTGCCTATAGGCCCTGGAAGTATTTGTTGAATGAATTAATGTCTAGTAATTCCAAAGTTAGTTGGCTAGAAGTGTGATTTTTACAAGGTATTTAGGAACCTCTTGGGAAAGGGATGTGAGTTTGATGAGCTTGGTTTTGTTGTAACCAGGCCTTGCTTGTTGGAAGGAAAACACGCTGCTATTCAAATCTATGCCTTTCTGACCTAATCTTAGGAATTTGTTTTTTGTGCTATGGAATTAAAGGGATGTGGATAAAATGTGAAAGAACTCTTCTTACATTAAAAACTCTGAAAAGCCATACTACTTTCCAGCTCCTCTGAGAGGGTCTGACATAGCAGAGGGGTGAGTGCCACTGTTCCCTCTTCATCATAGACCATAGTTTGGCAAGTGAGAGCTCCAGGGTGATGGCAGTGGTGCCTGGGTGAAGCTGACTGGTTTGTGAGCACTTGCAAAACTTTCCATGGGGATGAACAGGGGACCGTTTCATGGCGAGTTTTGGGGGTGGGGTACTAGGACCCTTTATTAGCAACAGAAAGCAAGAGTTTGTTATTTGAGTTGTCACTGTCATTGTTACTGTTAACAATACTCTCAGATATAAAAGGTCTGTGTTTTGAAAGCAAATATTACACTTATTCTCTTATTCCAGTAGAAGACTTGAGCATGTGAACTCAGATTCCCTCATATCTATTTAGAACAGTAATAACAGGGTAAAAATTTAGGTTTCCTCAATTCCAAACCAGTCATCAGTGCAATAGGGCAGTCTGCCTGGTGCCGATGAAAAATAATATTCTGTATGCATTTTTTTCTTAGACTTTATAATTTTACTTCTTTTAAACAAAGACAAAGGAATATGATATCACCATCATTCTCTGTTGCTTCTAAACCAAATTTCAAGGGGGGGGCTAGTTCATGGCTTTTATGTCGATTTCTCCTACTCTTCTTACTCCCCACTCGCATTCTTTGTTAAAGTTTTTAACTCCTCCTCCAGACACCATAAGCAACTGAGCTCTAAGCATCTGTTTTCTGTCATCCCAGCTGACAGTATATTTTCAGAACTCTGGAATTTCTGCCATTGCTTAATCTTATATCCGGGAGCAGAATCTATGAGGTTAGAGCAGGAAGCAAAGTCTGTAAACTCTCTGGGATCCTGTCCTAAATTTTGCCTTTTGGAGGATCTAGGGTGGAAGGAGCTGACAGGCTTCAATCTGTCAGACTATGTGCCAGGCTCCCTCAGACTTCCTAAGTGAATGGAGAAATGGTTTCTCAGGCCTCTGAAGGTAGTTGTGAGTAGGGAGCTGGGCAGATTTGCCTGTTTTTGAGTAAGTCCAAGTTTTGGAACAGGATGTAGAAAATCAGAACCAAACAATAAATAGTGGAAATGCAGGAAGCATGCACAAGTATAAAATTAATGGCAGGATTTTTAGTGGCTCAGTTGTGTAAGTCAGTTTTCTATAGCCTGTAAATTATTGCTTAGAGAATATGGAAGAGAAGAAGGCAAATTATTATCAGACAGGCATATAGTTCTTCAGACATGTAATCAATTTAAATTGGATTTTCTGCACAATATATAGTGCTGCCCTTCATCCTCCCAGAGGGTGTTTCTTTCTGGAAGTTAAGGTGGGGTTTAGGGTGAAAAATATAGGCTCCAGCACCAGAAGATGCAGGTTTTGTCATAACTATGACATGTCTTGGGCAGAACATTAATCTCCTGTGGTCTTGATCTTCTGATCCACAAGATGGGAATGAAAACCATCATATTATCTGTCTTCCATAATTGCCATGAGGATCAAAAGAAGTCTCCGATGAAATAGATAAATGACAGCAAAAAAGCCTATCTGGCAACTATTGTTTCATTATTGTCGGGGAGTCCCAGAGGGCCCAGCACATCCTCTGACAGATTGAAATTTGACAGCTGCCCTTCTTCTTCTGAAAGGCAAAATCGAGGACAAGATCCCAGAGAGTTTATGGACTTTACTTTCTGTTCTCATCTCAGAGATCCTATTTCTGGATGCAAGATTAAGCAATAAAAGGAGAAAAGTGATGTACTCCTCTCAGGTTGGGTGTGACATGTCGGGTCCATGGTGGAGTCCAGAGTGTCTCTTGATGCCAGCGGCACGCTTCCTTGCCCCAGTGAAGCGGTTCTCCTCACTTGTGCTATCAGCTGCCTCTTGGTTACAGGCCTCTGGTTAATTGAGGAAGACTTCTGTGGCATGTGTCAAGTTGTTATTGAGTAAACTGCCCAGGAGGCTGCTTAATGTCTACTTCTCAGGGCCCTTTTCTTCATCTGCAGATAGCCATTTGATAGGCTCGTGGTGAACATTAAATTGGACGTTTGGCATACAGTTATGTTCAACAACTATTAATTTCAATCTTAACTTTTTTCCCCTCAACTTTAAACTTTTGCTTCCCTTGATGCAGGTTCTGCTTTATTTTCCATTAGTTAATGAGTGTTGTGCAACTCATTATGTCTTAGGGTAGTTCAAAACTAGATTAGAGGTGGGGAGTTGCTGTAAATATACTTAACCTAGTTTTTCTGTCATGGTGATCTCTTCTCCCCACACTCACTCTCTATTCCTCATCTTGTTGGCTTTTAATCCTCATTTGAAAGGCTCCATTTTATATGACAAGGATATTTTCCTTTGGAAGTCAATGGGACCTAGGATATGCAAGCATTAAAAGAAAAATACCAAAATGAAGGAAAGAAAGGGAAGGGAAGGAAGGAGGATTGATGGATTGGTTGTGTCTTTGCCGTGCTCTGTGATCCTGCAGGCTTCCTCCATCCATGTTTGTTCAGTAAATGTTGAAACTTTAAATCAGCTATTGGGCCCCCTGAGAGCTTCCCTGACTCCCACGTGGAGAATTCCCCAGGCAGTTCGCTGGAAAGTGGGCTCTTGGGGCTCTTCCGCAGGCCTTTCCCTTCCATCCTGCCCAGCTCCCTGTCTCCCAGCCATGCCTTCTGTCCAGTCAGCTCTCTTTCTGTCCTTCTCCTATGCAGGTCCAGCCTAGCAACTCTGAACTAAGCCTAGCAATCCTCTGTCCCATCTTCCTCCTGATGGATGGGCCAGGTGATTGGTACCAGGTTAGACTTGAGCAAAGCCTTAACTACAGATTAGCATATGCAATGAGTTATTTCCTGCACGAAGGCAAGTGACCCCTCTTCAGCCAAGGGGACTCTCTTATTTTGTCCTTAAAGTGGAATATTCATTGTCCTTTAGATGGACAAGAACAACTGTTTGGCTTTATGGGAAGCCCTCTTAAACTCAAGACAAGTTGTGTGTAAAAGGGAGGATTACTGCATTTTTCCTTATGGGGGCATAAAACTGATTTTAAAGTTTGGACATTTTATAATCACCTCTATTAAATATATGTATTTTTAGTACAAACACTGAATGGATGGACTTTGCCAAGAGGAGGTATCAAGGTAGCATTTTTTTTCCTGGCTGCCAGTATCAGGGCTTTTAATGATGGAAAGTGGAAGAATGAATATCAATACACAAATGCTGAGTCTAATATAGAAACTGGAGCAAGTTGCCAGAGAGCTCTGGGTTGTGTACTCTTGGATCAGAGCAGCAGAGCCCTGAGGGGCCTCCTAAAGGAAGAGTCAGAAATAGAAGCAGACATCCTTACTGTTGGAAGGCACGGAGTTCTTCAGGGAATGCTGGAAGCAGCAGGGCGACCTATTTTTTCCATTGTGTTTTAGGTCTTCTGATCAACATCCTGAAGTTCTTGTCCTGAATCCATTTGCCATTTGATTAGAAGTGGGAAAGGGCAGGGAATCAGTCTTTCTCTCTCTCTCTCTCTCTCTCTCTCTCTCTCTCTCTCTCCTCTCTCTCTCCTCCCTCTCTGTATGTGTGTAAGAGAGAAATATTTGTATCTTATACTTCCCTAATGGCTATGTTTCATAGTCTTTATTTTGCCTTTAGGTGTTTTGTAGGAGATTCTTCCATTTCCAAAGCCCTCTTTTCCTGCTAGCCATGCTTTCAGAGGGAGACTGATAAAGAGTGTCTTTGGCTAGTTACTGGCTTGAATTTGATATGTATGTGTGAGTGTGTGTGTGAGGTGTGTGTGTGTGTGTGTGTGTGTGTGTGCGCGCATGTATATATGTGTGGATATATGCATATAGAAATATAATTATATGCACACCTACAAAACCCATATTTTATGTAGTAGTTAATGTTAGCATCTATCTGTATGTGTTGTATCCTTGTGAAATAACAGTAGTGACTGTACAATGTCCAATGTCTTGATCTTTTTTTTTTTTTTGGTAGGGGGGTATACTGGGGAAAGAACTCAAGGGCACTTGACCACTGAGCCTCCACATCCCCAGCCCTATTTTGTATTTTATTTAGAGACAGGGTCTCACTGAGTTGCTTAGCACCTTGCTTTTGCAGAGGCTGGCTTTGAATTCTCAATTCTTCTGCTTCAGCCTCTTGAGCTGCTAGGTTTATAGGTGTGTGCCACTGTGTCCTGCCAATGTTGAACATAAGCCTGCCTTGTCTAGTTTTCTACCTGTGGGCTCCTCCATGAGTTGCTTCACCAGTAGCCATATGATGCTCTCAATCAAGTGGAGTTACCAGTTCTCCTTTACACATTTCCCACAAGGGCGCACACACACACACATGCTTACCCACTCACACTTCCATCTATTTATTCCTGGCAGAAAATTCCTTTGAAAAGATACAAAGCCTGAGGGGGCTCTACATTAACTCTCACCCATCTTATATGAATGTAAGAAATAGAAAGTCTTCTTGAGAGCAGTTCTCAATGAGGAGATGGCATTGAGCATTTGAGAAGTATTCATGTCTGTTGCTTGAATAGCATTTTAAAATTTACAGACTATGCCCACATTTCTCACCTGCTAAGACTGAGTCTCTGTGGAGCTCCTCCTGCCTTTCACTGGATTCACAGAAGCGCTGCAGGGGTTGTTGTGTTTCCTGGAAGGTCCTCAGTCCCTGGAAGGGACCCTTCATTGTTTTCATTCCTCATTGCTGCCATTAAAACTTGAGTCTATGCCCATGGGTTGGGTATCTCTTTGCAGAAGAGTTTACTGGGAAGTCTCACAGAAGCCCTTTTCCCTAAAACTGTGGTGAAAGCTCCGTACCCTTCTGGAACCCCAAACATATACTATGAGCCATCAACCCTTTGGGACGGGAAGGAAGGATCACCTCTTCAGTTTTTCCCCCCAGGCCTTTTAGAGAAGCCAATGCAAGTATAAATTACCTCAACAGTCTTTCCTGACATAACTCTGAAAACACAAACATAGTCTTTTATGTGAAATCCTCTTAAATTAAATCATAACTTCAGAAGAGAATAACTAAACAGCTATGGTTATACAAGGCTTGGGCTACAGGAAGCAAAAATCTTGCTTCTGTGATCTGACTTTGTCTCTCCCAAATTCATATGCTAATATCTAATCTCTAGTGTGAAGGTATTTGGAGGTAGGCCTCTGGGGAGATAAAATCTCCAGAGTAGAATCTTATGAAGGGGAGTAATGCCTTTATAAAAGAGGCCCCAAGAGATCCTTCACCTCTTGTAGCACAAAAGGTTAAAATGAGAAGACCTTCCTCTATAACGATGGCACTCTATTTTGGTCGTCAACAGACACCAAATCTGACACCTTGACCTTGGGTTTTCCAACCTCCAGAAGTTTGAGAAATAAATTTCTTTTGTTTTTAAGCCACCCATTAAGACAGTTATGTTACTTTCCCTAGTCAATATCATTACTATTACTCCAGATATCAATATAGAAACTACAGAATAACCTGTACCATTTTTCTTTTCTCCCAACATTTCCTTCAAAACCCAGTTTAAATTTCACCCCTCTGAAAAGTTTTCTACTAGTACACTAAAACTTTTTAAAAAATACCTTTGTTAACAAATTTATCAACAAATCTGCTATATGGGTCTCAGTTTCTCCCTCCCTACTTAGCGCCTTCCCTCCACTTGAGATCCTTTGGGGAAAATCTTAGTGCCTTCTTCACTGTTGTATTCTTCTGCCTCCATATACCTGATACAGTGGCTTATAAACAGCATGGATTCACAGAATGTTTGGGCTGGTTTAGCAACTTACACCTCTCAGATCCTAGTCTCTATTTCCCTATGGTCTTTTGAAATGGATACTATTTCTTGATTTAGGGGTCATGGAGTTTTCTGTCATTCTAGAAGCAGGTGTTAAAGTGTTTATACATCTCAAAATTGTTTAAAGAGTTGATTTTTAAATATCATCACAAAAAATGATAGTTGGTCTGGTGATTGATGTGTTAATTAGCTTTATATAATCTTTCTATGATGTATACAAGATTAAAACATCACATGGCATCCCATAAATGTATACAATTATTTGTCAAATTAAAAATATATTTTAAAAGATAACAAAATAATTTTAACTCTCATTGTGGCCTGGACAGCCCTCTCTGTCTTCTTTGTTCATTCACTCTCAAAATGGAACTGCTTTCTGTGGAGTTTAGCCTGTGGGATTTTCCCACTGCCATGTTCCTGCAGGTACCTATTGCACAGGCCTATCACTTCTTTCTTGATGATTGTGAAGCTTATAGCAAGGTGAGGAGAGGAAACAACAGCTTTATGATGGGCAGTAGCAATCCTACATCCTTGAAATGTTTTGCAGCCCTCTCTTTTAGGAGACAGCTTCCCTTACATGCCACCTCCCTCCATAATCTTTTTGCCCTCTTATAGACCATAGAGTTTAAGAATCATACTGTAGATTCTTAAAGGTATTTAAACAAGATGGCCTCTGGATCCTCAAGATCCTGTTAAATGTGCCACTTTTGATCTGTGCTCAGCAGGGAAATCTTTTCTTTTGTACAAACTTGAGAAAAATCAATATAAATGGCTGTGAGATAAAAATTAATCCCCACTCACCCTGTTTCCTCACATGCTGTCTGATTGCTCCTGAAATAAAAATGGGACTGCCTGGTTTCATGAAATATTTCTAACATACTAACTACACTGGAAATAATTGCTGCTCTCTTTTGGGAAAAAAAAGTAAGCGATAATTTTTTATTTATTCAGATAATGAAGGTACAAACTTATTTTCTGGAAGGCCTAAGGGTTGCGTGGTTTGGATAAAAGGGTCCGTTGCAACATCTTTCATCCCTTCTCTCAAGTGAGGCATACATGTGGGAGAGCCACACGCTCCTCGTGAAGTGGTGAGCCTCTCTCTGTACTGACCTCTAACACAGCTTGTTGAAAATATCCCTTTTCACAGCATGCTTACACAGTGACTATTTGGCTGTTAAGCAAATACAGTATTTAATAGGCCCAGAGTGATCTGCTTACATGGGAGCCTGTAATAATCACAAGGAGACCACGCCAGAATATTAAGAAATTAATACATGGCTTAGACAAGCAATGATCCTTGAAGAGAACAACAGTTTGTGGAAGATAAGACAAACGCCACCTGCCACCGTGACTCCAGAGGAAGATCCAGGCGCTACCGTCTCCTCTGGAGCAAATGCAGTTTTCCAGTATCTTGAACAGCCAGCTGAGGTGGAACGCTGGGAAAATGAGGTAACTATTTGGTTGTTCCCTGGGTACTCATCTCCCACATCACTGGGGATGACATTGTGCAAGTTACAGCAGCTGGTGTTTTCATGCCACCAACTTTACCCCCAGTGTTTGTGGCACCCTATAGATCTCTCTGCAACCTCAGAGGGACATGTGAGTCACATTTGTCATTTATGGTGTACTCACTCTGTGCCAGGCCCAGGATTCAAGAACTTTATGCATTTTTAAGTGACATTATGTCAAATAATCCCAACAGGAGGCATGCATGTGTTTCATCTCCATTTCATAGATAAGGAACAGGTCTCCCACAGATAATAAGTGACATGCCCAAGGTCACACTGCTTTTAGGATGGAACTGAGACTCAAACGCTGAATCATTTTAGTCTAGTCACTGAATTAGAACACTCAGTATATTGTGGTCGGAAGAAGGTCATGGAGTTGATGGACAAGTAAGTTATGGCGGGGTATAAACACGACAATGAGATGGGTGAGGACCAGCTTTGATGATTCCTGCAGATTGCAGCCTCTATAAGGTGACACAGATTTCCCATGGCTTGCCACTGCTATGATGTCTATAGAACAGCAGGTATTTGAGAGGGTATTTGTTGATTTGGAATGTGTGAATTTAAACCCTAGTATGATACCTCTCTCACATGAATTAGCACAAGTTTATAATATATCACTGCATCATAGGGCTGGAAATAATTGTGTGACAACAAAAATATTAATATCTAAGCATGCCCAGGTACAAAATTCTTCTGTTAATTCATTTAGATCCTTGACTTTTTTTTTGCCAATTGGTAATGGATGAGGTGAAGAGAGACAAAATAAAACTCAGAAAGAGAGTTTGGAGAGGGACAAAGAAAAGGCAATCTGGTGCATGGTGGGGACAGAAATTGCAGATTTGGGGCAGTTGCCTTGGTGAATAGATGTGGAGGGGAGCAAAGAATTCTTTAGACATTAATCTTCTCAGAATCATTCAATCCTTTTCAGAACTGATTTTTTTTTTTAAGGATAAAGCTGTCCTAGGATTTTCTCACAAGACATCCAGAATTATTTGAATTATTAAAAACTCTGTACTCAGGTGTGCACAACATTTTATAGTTTGGAAGGCTTGATCTCACTTGAGTCTCACAGTGACATCAAGATGTAGGGAGGAAAGATATAATCCAGCTCATTTCACAGATACATTCATGGAGGTTTAGAGGCTTTTCTGCAACTACACAGACATTAAGAAGCTAGATTCTGATACCTTTGTCCGCAGGCCCCTCTGAAGGCTAACTTTAAGAATACGGGAACAAAAGGTATGGCATATTGGGTCAATCTAACAGTTCACCTCACCAAATATTTCATTTTAACTGTTCAGAACCAGAGAGGTTTCATGATGGAGCCTGGAGCTACCTCTGCTGACATCAAAAGTCAGGAATGCAAGCAAACAGCTGGGGCCTCTCTTCAGCAGCCAGCCCGAGATTGGGCATCCATGACTTTTCCAAACCCTTCTTGAATCCATTTGCGTTTCTTGGCTTGTCCCACTCTTGGGGCGTAACAAGTTCCACATGTTGGCCACCTGCTGCGTGAAGGAGTACTTCCTTGAGTTATTATTTTAAACGACTGCTTCCCAGCATTAAGTGCTCCCCTACCCCCCAACTCCTTCCCAAATGGTTACAGTCCCCAGGATGCAATGTCTGTCTGGCTTGCAGCCCCGGCCTGCACACCTCTGCTGCTGTGGAGGTGAACTTGATGGCCATGTCAACAGAACTGCAGCACGAGGAAGCTTGGGAGTGCTTTCAGGGTGCAAATGATGCCTACGTGCTAGAATAAAAATTGGAATGTGACTTTTCTCCCAAATACCCTGTCGGCTTGAAAAGGCAAAGCTTGCCATTAAAAAACTTTTGTCTTTCCTATGAGTATGTCCTTCTGAAAACCTTCACATCCTAAGGAATTCCACTCTAGTCCAAATGAAATAACTACAAAATCATACTTGCATGAATGTGCTATTCTGGTTTGAATCCTTTCTAGCGACTGACCTTGCTAATGTGAACATGTTCATATGGTTAAGATTAATGAGTCAATTATTTTTATACAAGCTATCCCTCATGTAGGCTGTTTTCCTTGACTTGACTATGTTAATTAATAAAAAGCATTCAGTCCTCCTCCTATTGGAGTTTGTGGTTAATCAGGTGCAATTATCAATAACGCCATGGTGAATGTCTGTGTGCTCAGGCACCTCTAATGAAAATAGGATATATTTGGCTATGAAGAGGAGTACTTAAGGTTCCTCTTCAGTGAGTGCTTCCAGAAGGAAATAAGGCTATGGATCTTGGAAGGCACCAACTGCCATTATAAATATAGTTGTGTTTTTAATTAAATAAATACTGAAACAAATGTGATTGAATATGAGATAATCCATTCATGTGGATATTATTTCATGTCATGCCTTAAATTAATGCTTCCTAGGGCTTGACCTGGATTTTGTTCGTGCAGAGTGGAATGTGGAAGAGTATCCTCCATCAACACACAGACACATGCTGTCAGTCGACCTGCATCAGGACTCTGCTGTGATAGCATTAACTTTAGGAAAGTCCAAAGTAAAAAAGAAGATCTCAAAGTTTAGAAAAATTTAAGTCACAACTGTTTATATGATCAATTTCTTTGCTCTACAGAAGGTTGGAAAGGAGTGAATGCATATAAAACTGTCTTCTTAGTGCCTGACATATAGTAAGAAGTTAGAATGATAATCTTTATTATTCTTACCAATGTTCCTTTAAAACTCTCTCTTAGCACTCAATATCTAATTTGATTTTTACATCATTTGTCAAGGATACAGCTTTTATGTGAAATGAAACATGCTTGGGGAAGGTTGTTTTTAGGGTGGGACAGTTAAAACAAGGGTTTTGAGACCCCTATATGGTTGGTATATAAAGTCTTTAGACAAGTGAGTAAATTGGGATTAGGATGTAGCTTGGTGGCAGTACACTTGCCTAGCATGTGTAAAGCCCTGAGTTCAATCTTCAGTGATGGGAAACAAACAAAAAAGTTAAATTGATGAGTTCTTGGATTTGTGGGGTTTAGGATAGATAGCCAAATTTAGTGAATAATCACTTAGTTTAGATTAGAATACCCTGAATTTAAAAATATCACAAGTTTTTCAGACCTTGAGAGGATTTACAAATATTAAAATGTTATTTTCTTTCTCTTTCTTTTTCTTTTTGGCAATTCTGGGGGTTGAATCGAGGGGTACTCTACCTCTGAGGTATACCCCCAGCCCTTTTTATTTTGAGGCATGTTCTCCTTAAATTGCTGAGAGTCTTGCTAAGTTGGTGAAGCTGATCTCAAATTTGCCATCCTGCTACATCAGCCTCCCGAGTCTTTGGGATTACAGGTGTGCACCACCATACCTGGCTTGAAATGTCATTTTTCACGGTGATATTTCTGTGACAAGGCTGTGCTGACAACTCAACATTTTCCTGTTGCTGAAATGACCTTAGTTAAGGACCGTGGTTCATTGCTCAGGTAGCGCTAAGGCCTGGCACAACTTCTGGAAACAACATTGAACCCATTCTGACTGCTGCTTGAAACTCCCCTGGTTATATGATGGGAAGGGAGAAGAGGGAGAAAGGACACCAAGAAGTAAAAGAGTTTAGGAAGTTGTTGACAGATGTCATGAACTTTACAATTCAGTTATCTTTAAGAGGGTAGGAATGCCAAAGAGGTCTCCTGGGGCAAGTTTCTGGGACTTCATCCATTCAAAGGCCTTCACTGAAGCCTTACTCAGGCTCCCCAGTGTAACAACAAAGTGTCAGTAAAACTGCTGCCCTTAAGGAGCTTACAGTTTACTGAGGGGGGTGGGTAGGGTGGACACAGAAGCAAAGGAGCACTGTAGATAGCGTGGTGCCGCGTACGGCAAAGTCAGCTGAAAGGACAGATGATTTGACATGGGGCCACACCGTGTGTTGCCGTCAATCTGCACCAGCTTGCAGGAATTGACTGTGCACATGTCTTTCCAGTTCTGTGTTCAGTGATACCGTGTTGTTGGCTTACAGTCAGCCATGGTGAAAGTATTTATACTACAGAAATTGGCAAACACTATAAGTTCAGTCTTTTCTTCCTCCAGAGAATGAGTTGTGAAACATTTACTAGCATACTACTTGCCTGTGGGTGGGGAGAAACTGTAAAAAGAGATATTACAGAGAAGGAATTATTGGGCTGAGTCTTGTAATGCAATTATAAAAGTAGTAATTATTGTATTTTTAGGAGAGGGATTTGAAAGTTTTAGGGAGGAGGATAGGATTTTTTTTTTTTTCCTGAGGAGATGGGGGAAATGGAACTTGAGTCAAATATATTTCTGATGATTATAAACTAATAGAAGTTTTATTCATCTATTGCTTTCTGAAGTCAAGTTCTGGGTTACACTTACTCTTGTATGTATACAATCTGGCACAAGGTGGTGTTGTATAAGTGAATAAGCATTGATTTTCCTCAGCTCGATTACCCATCTGTAGGGGGTCCACCATATTCACTATGTACCAAGAACAGTGATAGGCATCTGATATGATTTTGTAAACACATTTTATAGGAGAAGAAACTAAGACTTGGAGAGGCTAAGGAATTTCCTCAAGGTCATAAAGTTCATAGCAGTAGAAGCAGTACTGAAACCTATTTGATTACAAACCTCACATTTTTTTCAACTGTATCAAAGTTTTTTTCAATTAGGGGCTATTTGTTACATGTGCATGAGGACTAGAGACAGCAAGTACTCTAGAAGTGAGATTATTAGGGGCTGTGGACATGAAGGAGATGGTCCTTAGCTTGAGAATTACAGGTTTAGATGATAGTACATCCTCTCTTTTGGACTCCGTTGGTTTCATTTACATTAACACCTTGGTTGATCTATGGTAACCTTTTCTATTGACTCCTAATCTGAAATGTGGTTTGACACACTTATATATATATAGCAGAAGGCTGAAGAATGAAGTTTGGATTTCTTTTCCTATCCCACCCTCAGTTTGGTTGCTAAGAAAAGGATCTTTCAGATCAAAACACTTTATCTCCCCACCTGCAGAAAAGATGTCAAACAAAAATATTTAGAGATAATTTTGGATGTGGTGCACTTGAGAATTGCATCCAAAGACAAAATGAGACAGGTATAAGGCTTAGGATTATCTCTAAGTAAAAAATGGAACACTAAATTTTGGTACTTCAACAGATGGCTTCTTGCTTCTTACCTTAGCCTTTATTATGACCTCTAAGTGAGGCTGTACATTATATATACTCCAATTCTTCACTCTAGGAAATTAACACTTATTCCTTAAATTATAAATCATGTGCTCTGTCTCTAAAATTCTCACAGTGGTGGAAAAGAATATAGAAATAAGTCTGCACATACATACTTGGAATTTTTAGGTGAGGGATTAGGAACTGGAGAAGAGTTTGTTTCAGACAGTCTATTTATAAACATCTGTAGGTGGAAAACCTGTGGTAATTACTGGATAACCAGTAAAGGAGCAGAAATTAGAACCCCTTACGTTATTACCATGTACTAGTACAGTTTTGGTCATGTTCTGGTCAATTTATGGGAAACAGGAATTTCTTAGAAGGTAATTCTATAGCTCATGGACTCCAGGAAGGTTGGTTCAGATAGTAATAAGTTTCTGGATTCTTTACTCCATCATAATCACCATAAAAAAATTCTGACAGATTCTATACCCTCCCTTCAAAGATCTGTGGTCTGTATGGGAGCATCTGATTGGCTGTGCTGTCATATGACCATGCTTACTTCCTGGGAGGAGGGAAGAGGGACTGTTCTTAGTCTTCTCTAACAGGAAGTGAATTCTGTCTCTTACTAATTCTGCGAGTTACCCAGATAGGGGAGTTTATCCTGGATAGCCCTAAATGATGGATATTTCCTCTCTATATCCTATTGTTAGCATAGAAATGTGCCTAAAAGATGCTGAGATGGCTTCGTTCACAGGGAAAACTCTTTTCAAACAAGGCATGCTGTTATACTAATGGCAATTAGTCTAATTATGTCGCATTTATTTCTCAAAATCCATTGTCCTCCTGAACCTATTATTTACATATGGAGAATTTGTCCAGGCCTGGCTTTGTCTGACTCAAGCAAGAATGTTCACGCACAGGCTGACGTCTCTCTCACTGTGTGGCTTTGCAATTCAGAAGATGTAAAGAGGTTTTCCCTGGCTTTCAGCCTCCCTATCTATTTTGATCATGGAGGTTAATAATGCTGAAAAGCACTCAGAGTATATAAGGCCGCTGAGGAAATGAGAGTTCTATGTTTTATGACCGGGACATGACTGGTAATGTATCTGCCGGGAAAGTTGCCATTCAGAATGCAGCAATGAATATTGAATTCCATCAATTCTTAGCCATTTTCTCCCTTCCCCCACCCCACCCCGTCCCTTTGCTTCCTAGAAGGGAAGGGAGCATTCAGAGTTAAGATCTGAGAATGCCAGTAGCTGCTTTTTTTTTTTTTTTTTTTTTTTTGGAGAACTCTGCTGGTGTGGGTAATGGCTTACCACCCTGGTTACACACTAGAATCACCTGGGAGATTTTAAAAAGCCTGAAGCCTGGGTTATACTCTAAGCCAATTAAATTTCAATCTCTGGGGAGGAACCCAGGTGTCAGTATTTTTTTTTTCAAGCTCCCTAGAGGGTTCCAATATGCACTCAGGATTGAGAATCATTGTAGCTCATGCCCCTAAACTCTACATGAATCAGATTAATCTCAGAACAAGCACCAGGCAGGAGAAATAGAGACCACCCCAACCCCACCACAACACACAGGATTGAAATGGCCATTCCTAAAACAAATGTTGTACAGTAGAACACACATAGGCTTGAATTCCTGGTTAAAAAACTTTGCAATTCTTCTGAACTGCAAAGCCACAAAGTGAGAGAGAGAGACATCAGCCTGTGTGTGAACATTCTGAATTCCTGGTTAAAAGTCCTGGGTAGGTTGCTTTAGCACTCTGGCCCTCAGTTTCTTTGCCTTTGGTCCTCACAGTGTTATTGGGAGGATTAAACAAACAATAAATTTCAGTTTATTAGTGTAGTACCAGGCACTTAATAAAGGTGTGATAAATCCTAGCCAGTCTTATTATTGCACAGTTTTCGAGTTTTAGAGCATTTTCATATCTACTGTCCCAGTATATTTTCAGCACCATCCTTTGTCATAAGCTGGCCTGGCATTTACCACCCCATTTTAGAGAAGAAGTCACTGAGATCCAGAAAGTGGGAGTGTTCTTCCCTGAGCACAAGGAACTTCTCATTTAGTTAATATCTCAAATGTGAGACAAGTGTTGGTGACTGGGAAGTCCTTTTTCCTTCCCATTGCTGCTATGGCCAGGTTTAAAGTCTCAGTACAAAACTGACCATTTCATTGAATTAACTGGTTATAGTGTAGTGGTCATGTAGACTCAGTAATGATTCAACCAAAAAATTATTCCTTAGACTTGATAATAAACAGCCTTCTGAAAAAGATACTGGAATCTCTCTCCTCCAGAATGCTCTGAAGAAGGACAGGTGATTCATTTCTGCCTGTTTTATCACTGACCTTTGAGGGGGCAAAGGAAGAAAATTAGCCTTTTGGAATTTCTTTCTCATCTGTCTCTGCTGCATGAATGTACTTCAAATGGGATGACTATCACTAAGCAAAATCTGGGAGTAACTAAGTCCATTAAACAGTGAGTATTGTTGAAAGGAGTCAACAGTAATAATTAACATTTATAAAAACAATTTTAGAGCTTTCAGAAAACCTTCACATATACTTCCACCTGAAATTCACATCCACTATGAAGGATGAATGAGTCTTGTTACTATTTGTTCTACCTTTCTTGTGAAAATCAGAATCTCAGAAATTAAGGAATTTACCCCAAATCCTAGAAGTAGTAACTAGACAAATTTGAATCTGAGCCAGTTCAATTGCAGAGACCAAACTCTCTACCTAAGGGCTCACAAGTCAAGGAGTATTCCCTGAATTAGGGGTGTGGGCTGCTACCAGGAGCTTGCAGAAGTGTAGAATCTGTGATCTCATCTCAGACCTACTGAATCCAGATCTACAGTTTAGCAAGGCTGTCATGTGATGGAATGTATATTTTCTCTGAGTAGGGTTGTTTATTAGGTGATACCACCTCTCACATTTGTACAGTAGTATTAATTATGTTAGTCTGCAATCACAAGGCTGCCCATAAGCAAGAATTCAGTAATCTCCTGCTCAACACTGCCGCCATTTTAAGGAAACAGGAATTTCTTTTCTTGAAGGTATATAGCAGCCTTGCTTTTATTTTCCTCTGATGGTGTCTTTGAGTCATGTTTTGGGGAGTATAAAGTGCTTAAGTCCAGGTGAGGCTATAGAGTAGCTCAGACAGTAGTGCTAAGCCGGGCAAAAAGAAGCCTAGCCACTGGAAGTCCTCTTGTCCTGAAAGTACTTCTAGGTCCTACAGGCTCCATCTGAGAACCTCTCCAGGTTTCTAAACAGTTATTCTAGTTCACTTAAAGATGGGATATACTGAGACCAGATGCCCTGTATGAGGGAACCCTTTTCAAACAGCATCTGGTTAGCTTCATTTAATCTCAGTGAAGACCCAAGAGAGCTAGAGCAGACTCTCTCTCTCTCTCTCTCTCTCTCTCTCTCTCTCTCTCTCTCTTTAAAACCCAGTGCCTGGGTTTTCTTTTCTTTAAAGAGCTAGTTGTGTTTCCAAGAAATGCCTGCTCTCCAGGAAGGCTCCCTCGGCTACACAGCACTCCCCTCAACCCCTGACCCCTGGCAGAAGCGTCCAGTGGATGCCTAGTGGCTTGCTGGTGTTGTGGTCCTGGCTAGCACACTGTTCTTATCCCAGGATGCCTCTTCAGCCTCTCCCAGTAGATCCTGGTGAGTGAGGAAGAGCACGTTTTAGAATATTTTTGCCCTGCTGTAAAAACAGGAATTTATGAGCATGCCTATGCGAAAAGGGGCCTGGGGAATCATTACTGAAAGCATAAAAGACTAATTTTTCCCATAAAGTGGCAGCAATAAATGTCCTGTAAATATGGGCCTCCACTGACTCCTTCTTCAAAAGCATATTTTTTCCCCCAATCCAGTAGAGTCTATTTCATATTTAACAGTGTAAATAACAGACTAAGTGTCTGCTCACACACACCTGAGGGGAGGCAGCATATATTGAAGCGAAGGGAAGAAAAGGAGAATACAGTCCACTCCAGCTGTCTCCTGTCTAGGAGGCAGGGGTGGGGTGGCAAGAAGGAAGGAAGGAAGGAAAGAAGGAAGGGAGGGAGGGAGGAAGGGAGGAAGGAAGGATCAGAAGCAGGAGGAAGGTGGGAATAGCAAAGGGAGCTGTCAGTTTGTGAAATTCCAGAAAATGTGCAATGGTGAAATGAAGGGAGGATTCTTTTTGGGAGGATTCTTCTAATTATCAAAAGTTGGAGAAAATGGTAGTTTGGTGGTGTCTATTTATAAAAATTAAGCCCAAATTTGGATATAAGCTCTGTAGACTTTCTCCCTTCCATCCCTAGCTTGTGAATGTGGAAAAGCATTTAAAATTGAAGGAGTTCTAGAAAACATTTAAATTTTCGCAAAGTCAGCAGATCCATGGGCAGATGCCGAGTTTTCAGCATGTCAGCCACAAAGATGGTCCTTGCTTTTCCGATATGCTGAGAGATCACAGTTTGCAAGTAGTGGGCACCTTCCTAGGTGGGTGGTGGCAGAGAGTGAAGTCTAGGCTGGCTGGTGTCCAAGGAGGAGGAAGAAACAATATGTTTCTTCATTTTCAGTAAGAGAATGTCTATCAGCAGTAATGATGGTTTGAGAGAGAGAGTTTTGGAAGGTAGAATGTTGTAGATTGTTTATCTACAACATAGATCAGATTTGGTCAGTCAGATTATTAGAGTTTCTAGAATTGTCTCACATTGAGTTTCAGATTGTAGGATATTAAAACAAAGAACAGAAAATGTTCCTCAGTTATAGGAATGTAGACAGTTAGAAAACTGTTAAGAATGAAAACAATTAGGAAAATCAGATTTTGAATTATCAATTATGGTCTATAACAAACCTCAGGTCCCAGCACTAAACCAACCATCCAAACAAAAAAACCTCCAAAATAAACAACAGCAACAAAATAATAGGAATAAACATAAAGGAGATTAGGTTTGGGAGCTTCAAAGAGAGTGAACTTTATAGGCATTTATCTACAACAGACCAATAAATCTAAAAATATTTATTCAAATTTTACTTTCTGGAGTAGGACAACAGGATTAAATAAGAGGTTTCAAGCTGGGAAGATCCAGGGAATTCCACCCTGAATGGATGGCTTGGGGTGTGTATATGTGAACAGGGGACTAGAATAAGACACTCCTGCTGAAGTTTCAGACATGTCTATGTCACTTGGCCCAAAGTCTCTCCTTAAATAGCAGAGGGATTACTGGGCACTGTGGTACACATCTATAATCTCAGGGACTTGGGAGGTTGAGGCAGGAGGACTACAAGTTCAAGGCCAGGCTGGGAAACTTAGTGAGACTCTTTCCTCAAAATAAGAAATGAAGCCAGGCATGATGGCACATGCCTATAATTGCAGTGGCTTGGGAGGTTGAGGCAGGAGGATCATGAATTCAAAGCCAGCCTTAGCAACTTAGTGAGGCCCTAAGCAATTTAGCAAGACTCTGTCTCAAAAAAAAAAAAAAAAAAATAGTGATTAGAGATGGTCAAAGCAACTAAGGCCAAGGAGAAGACAGACGTGCTGGGTTAGATCTCAGCTCTATTTTAGCTGACCTCAGGAATAGGTAACCTTAGGAAAAATATTTAATTTGCCTGTGCTTTGGATTTCTCATTTGTAAAGTGGGGATAATAAAAGAATTGGCCTGAGAGTTGAGTTAATATTTGTAAGTGACTTACAACGGTGCCTGGTACAAGGTAACTTCTTAGTTATTGAAGTTGGCATCATAAATGTGTTGGCTCACACTTATAATGAATTGTATAAGTATCCCTGCTGACTTGCTATCTGGAGAAGTATCTGTTACAATAAACAGGCTATATTCTTTTCCTACACACACTTTAGAGGCATTATTAACACAAGATTGTGCCTTATAATTTTAATCCATGAAAAGCACAGATTTTTCAGATTCCCTGAGTGACAGGTACATGTTCCTGGGGACTTTTCTTGTCTCATCTAATCTACCATCTACTCTGTTGATTTTAAGGGAGAGTCACTTGATGTGTCTGAGGATTAGCCATATTTGAGTTTGTGGGGTTTCTGGTGACTGTGCTTAAATTCCCGATTCCTTAGCTGTGTCATATCTATGTTCACATTTTTCTAGTATGATTACTTCAATCTCTTCTCTTCCTGAGGTGCCTTCATTCCTGCGGCACTTTCTCAGCCTCCCTGCAGGCTGTCGCCACCTTGTAGGACTAATGCTTCCTCAAGGCATCGTGGAACCACATCCTAGTCTTCTCACCTTCAGTCACCATCTTCCTCCCTGTGAATTTCATCTTCTGCCTACAGTGGCATCTTGCTTGGTCTTCCAGGGCTCTTGCTGGAAGGATCTCTGAGAGTCTTTCTCTGGTGCATCCTGACTAGAGTTGTGAGATGCTGGGGTGGAGGGATGGTGCCAGAGGTGATGGGTTGATGCTATGAATCTGCTTGTTTCTGGTACTTTCACATCCACATTTGGGTATGAATGGAGGATGGAAGAGATAAGGCTGTCACAGGATGGTAAACAGGATGCTGAGACTGTTTGTATAGAATATCTTTCAATCAATCACGCTGGTGATTATAGCTCAGTTGGTTGAGTGCTTGCTTCGCATGCACAAGGCCCAGGGTTCAATCCCAGGACCACCACAAACAAACAAACAAACAAACAACAACAACAACAACAACAGAAAACCCACCCCCAAATCAATCAGATGTTAAGAATGTCTGAAAGTGCCTCAAAGTGTCCTGTTTATTACAGGGGATTAAAACAAAGGAAGAGTAGGAGATCCACCTCAGCTACAAAAATGTAAACAATTACAAAATTGTTTTGTTAAGAATAAAGACAATTAGGAAAATCAAGTTTTGAATTACCAATCATGATCTATAAGAATAACAGGCATAAGAAAAATAGGCAATTAGAAGTGGAATGAAGGCTGGTGGCTTAAAGAAAAAATGAGATTTAAAAATGAAGTAGGGGGCTGGAGTGTGGCTCAGTGGTAGAGCACTTGCCTAGCATGTGTGAGGTGCTGGGTTTAATTCTCAGCACAGCATATAAATAAATGAATAAAATAGAGGCCCATTAATATCTTAAAAATATTTTAAAAAATGAAGTAGGGAAGAGGGAACATTCTAAATCAATGATGGGGTATGGTATGTGACTAATGTTGTCCATAACAGCCTGAAGAGTTCCAGGTGGGGCAAATGAGAAAAATAACTGCAAAATCCACCTAGAGAAATACAGTATCTCTGTTTTCCAAGGACATTCATATGCAATATGTAGTAGGAAATGGAATTGGCTAAGTTGGAAATCACAGATCTTACTCTCTTATACCTGATGGTAAAGAATCTCTGAATTCACAGATTCTTTACCTAGTCAGCTTTTTCATTGTTGTGACCCAAAGACCTGAGAATAACAACATAATGGGGGAAAGTTTAGTTGAGGCTCACAGTTTTAGAGATCTCAGTTCATAGATGGCTGGCTCTATAGCTCTGGGTCTGAGTTACTGCAGAAGGGAAGGGAATTGTGGAGGAAAGAGGCTCCATACATGCAAACAGGAAGCAGAGAGAGGTCTGCTCATCAGGAATAAAATATAAACTCCAAAGGCATGCCCCCACCCCATGACCTACCTCCTCCAACCACACCCCACTTGCCTACAGTACCACCCAGTTAATCCATATCCATGGATTAATCCACTGATTAGGTCGCAACTCTTATAATCCAATCATTTCACCTCGGAATGTTCTTGCATTGTCTCACACATGAGCTTTTGAAGGATATCACATATTCAAACCATGACAAGAGACTAGTCCTAATCAAATAGTTGTTTAGCTATGAGGACTTCTAGTCCCTGTATCTCTGTTTTCCTTCTGTGTAATAATCCAGCCTTCCTCTTGCTTTATGTCAATTAATCTCCCTTAGGTCTAAATGTGAACCCAGACAGAGAATGTGAAAGATTTAAGCCAATGTTCTTTCCCCCCACATACTTAAAAGGAAGATAGGCTTATCTGTTTACAGGCGCTTGGAAAAAGAAAAAATAATACTTTTCTTTAACTGAGAAGAGGTGCTTGCTAATGTAGCGTTTTTTTTTTTTTTAAGAAAAAATGAGAATGCATATATTAGTTTGACTTCACACTTTATTATTAGCCATCAGTTTGAACTTCTCAGAGTGCTGTCACCTACCCCAAAGGACTTTCACAGGGGCTGATATTGGCACTGATTCAGATTACATTAGTGTAAATTTGGGTTTTCCATTGCCTGCTGCTTAGTAATAATCTGCAGTTTTGTCCCCATAGTATCATTAGCACCTTCTTCCTCCAGGTGCTGACTAGGGGCTACAGAAAGCCCCCAAGCCTATAGCAATTTACACCTATTGACTCTCCCTACAGTTAATTCATCTTCATGATCTGTCAAATTCTTCACTCCTTAACTCTCTCACTACTCTTATGGAGTTGGTCTGTCCGGAGCCAATTGATTTTTGAGCCTTACAATAAGGTTAGGGAGGTAAGGCACTTTGTACATCAACTCGCTGGCATCCTCTTCTTTCCAGATGAGAAAATAGAGGGTCAGAGGGATTCAGTGACTTGGGCAGAGTCACAGAGAGAGGGAGAGGTGGAGCTGAGCCTGAGCCCTGATCTGCTAATCCTCACTGGACATTCTTTTAATTGCCCTGACTGTAGCTTAGACTCAAGCAGGCAACCACATGACTCAGTTAATGTGTATGTGGTCCCTTGTGGTGAAGCTGCTGCAGCCATAGCACTGAGGGACAGTCTATAGGCTGAACAGCCACATCTTAATATAATGTTTAAAAAAGCTAAGGTTGTAGAAACTTTTTATCATGTTGTACCATGTGTTATCCTTGAGAGCCTGTATACATATTCAATTTCCATAGAGTATATTTATTCCTTACCATAATGGGTCAATTGGTCACTCTTCACTTTCCTTTTTTTCCCCCTGCATCTGTTTAATCATCAATCCTGCTGAGCATTGCCTCTTGAAAGTGTTTCTAAATTCTTTCTCCAGTTCCTGCTCTTAATTTTCTTCTCTATTTCAGATCTGAATACTGCAATAGCTTCTTAGCTGGTTTTCCTCAATTCTCCACTCTTAATTTTTAGAAATCATTTTTTCCACATTTATTCCAGGGAGGGGTCTAAAACTGACTTTGCCCTTTCTCAACACACCTTATCTATGATGCTTCTCCTGGCTAAGAGAATGGTCTACACAAAGTTTACTGAAACAGGGCTGCACAAATTCTTTCCAAGGGGAATGTGTGTGAAAGGATTTTAAGAAGTCACTTTCTAGATCTTCAATATCCAATGAGCCAGCAATCACAAGATTCTTCTGTTCCTTAGAAAAGAAAGGTAGATTTTCTTTTTAACCAAACCTAAGTCTTATTGTGCATTGTCCTATAGTATAAGAAGCTCTGAATTCCAAAAGAAGGGACAAATGAAAACACTGGCTTTTAGAACAGCTAGTTTTGGTGGTTGATCACTATACCTTGATCCTGTTAGGCTTCCTGTTTTTCTTGTCTTTTATATCTCTCAGCTAAGGGTGCAGTTTGAATTTGACTTGTTTTGGGATGGTCTGAATTCAGAACTGTAGCAATAAAAGGGAAATGATTCCAAGTTTTTTGGATGTAACTGGAATGTTTGGGGATTATCACATTTTCAATTATAGTTTTATAAATATGTAAAAAGAACAAATATTTTACATGATTTTTGTCAGATTGAGAAGCTTTTTCAACAAGGTAGCCAAATGTATTTATAAAATCATAAAATACAATTTGTTTCATGAACAGTCAATTCTTATTTTATAGAGCGTTTAACATTTTCTATGTAATTCTGTCAAAATGTATAATGAAAAATCTTATATATGTGTGAAGGGTACACATTTTTTCTCTTTCATCATTCTTAGGGTGAAATAATCATAAGCATATAAAGAAAGTCAAAGATTTATACAGTAAACACCCACATACCACTTAGTTCTCTAAACCCTTTAATGTATACGTGCTTTATCTATCCACCTAGGCATAACCCATGCATAATCAAGCCATCTTGTGTTTTTCATATAATTCAAGGTAAGTTGCAGACACTAGGCACACAGTTGTTCAGTTATTTGGGGGGCATACGAGCAGAATAAGTTTGAAGACTATGGGTTTATAAAAGCAAGACCAAGTTCCTTAGCCTGGTTTTCAAAGGCTCAGAGGAGGCAGGGCTGCGTCTTTGGCAGACACTGGTTTTTGTTGTGGTTCCCTTTTGTGCTTTGTCCTTGGCACTTGCTGAATCCAGTGCTCCAGTACTACGAAGCCACTTGAAGTTCCCCTGCACCAAGCTGATTAGTGCCTCTTTGTCATGGTAGCACAGGCTGCCTCCTGCTTCCCTGTCTCACTTCTTCTTATCCTTTAAGGCTCAGCCCAAGGGGCACCTCCTACACAGTAGAGCCTAAAAAAAAAAAAGGAATAAAAATAAAAAGGTTGTTGAAGTCTATGGAGTATGATATGGTGAAAAATCCTTGGATCGCAAGTCAGAAGATCTGGGAATAATAGTCTGCTCAAAATTCCCTTGTTTTTCCACACATCTTATATCTTGTTTTAATCTATCCTCTCCCTCCTATTATTATGTAAGAGCTCTCCATGGCCGGGATCCTTGTGATTTGCATTTAATTATACATACTTTAATTCTAAATATAAAACAATAATATATTTATGTAAGAATATATAAGAACTTATATAAGAAATTATATTTAAGTATAGTCCTATTTGTTTCCCTTTGTTCCTGGTCTTTTTTAGGATATGTAAGTCATAATCAGGGCCCCAGCTACAGTAATTCCATCTGGGTGGTTTTGAAGAGGTCGTTTGATCTTTCTGGATCTTAGTTTGTTTATCTGCTAAATGGAGGTAGAAATATATGTGTTCTACCTTCCTCATAATGTTTTCTTGAGAACAAAGTACATGTGAAGTAATGTTTCCAAGAGCTTTGGAAATAATAAGTGGTGGAGGTTTGCATGCCACATGCAGAGAGTAGGTGTGGCTTGCACAGGGCAGTGGTTTGGGTATTAGTATTTAGTTTATTAGCTTGTGTCATAATTCTGGTTATATTCCCCATTCTTTTTCCTTTAAGTTTTCCCACCTGGTGACTCCTTCCTGCCTAATCTCATTACCATTTGAGTCCAGTTTGATCTCCCACCAGATCTGATCTCTGACTTAGTAGGCTAACTACATGTAACAGCCTGTGGAGGTGGGTATAGGAAACTTCCATTAGAACCAAATTTGGGCCCCAATGAGATGTGTTATAGGAAGCCTTCAGTATATTTTTTCTTATGAAAAACCCAATGACAACGAACCATCTGCTAGAGCCCATGTCTGTGTGCCTATTTCCCAGCCAGAGCAAAGATACAGTATTCTCCTCTCGTGTTGGTTAAGATTGAAAATATGATAAACCCCTCAGTACATGTAACAGAACCCTGAAGCAGCTGACCAAAGCAGAAAGAAGATGTATTTTTCACATATTAGGAAGTGGACAAGCAGGGGCTCTAGGCTGGTTAGTTCAGTGGTGCAGTCATTAGTAATGGGCTTCCTTCTATTTTTCCACTCTGCTGTGCTAACACTGCACCAGCAAATATAGGTACTGCATCCAAACAAGATAGTACCCAAGATGAGAGGAAAAAGTATGGTCTCTTCCTTGGTTCCTTGAGGAAGTCTTTCCTGGAGGTCTTTAGACTCATTGTCCAGAGCTGTTTTAGTTGCTCATTCTCCAAACCAACCGTTGGTAGCAGGAGGTTTAAAGCTACCAGGATAGGCTTGGATCAATCAGAATTCATCACTATGAACCACGATGGTGCTAGTCTGTCTTAAAATTCAAGGAAATATGCAAGGTAGTCATTTGAACAAAAGTAAAAGAAAGCAAATAAAAACCAGTCGCCTCTGCAACTTTCTCCAAATTAGTTAATCTAAGGGAAATTGGGGGGATACATACAGAGTAAAGGAGGTGTAAAAAATTGATGCAAGCATATTTTGTTCATTTTTTAAGCTTCCTTCTTTCCTTTCTCTTTCTCTTTCTTCTGTTTTCTTTGTGGCTAGGCATTTCGACTTTTACTACTTTACTTACTAAATTAGTAACCTCTGTGAATTTCATCTGCATACATTGTCTTTTTATTTTATCATCTTAAAATATTTCTCCTTCAGGTTGCTCTCTCAGATCTCAAAGAATTACTCTGTACCTCCCATGTATTTCTACAGCATCTTCAGTACCTTTTAACATAGAGCTCCTTCTGCAAAGCTATTTCTGAAAGCTTTTCAGAAGGGAGTCTGTGTAGGGATTTGTTTTCCCAACAGATAGTGAACAAAGAGATCTCAGGGGTTATGAATACTCATTTCTGTTTCCTGAGCACATATCCAGTGTTTCAAACATAGCAGGTGCTTAGTACATATGTGTTCATTCAAAAAAAAAAAAAAAAAAAAAAAGGGGCTTGTTTCTATATCTATGTGCAGGTGTGATCAGGAAATAGTCTCTTTTGAACTAACGACCATGACATTGGTTCCTTTGCTTCTAGAAGCTTTCCTCAAAGCTTTTTCCAATTAGACTACAAACCTTCCTAAGAGTTGAAAACAAACAAACAAAAAGTTTTAAAAGTGTCTGTGATTTTCTTTGGTCCAAAGGAAGATTATCTGCATTCAGTCTTTTTGAATGGTGGGTTTCAACCAGATACATTGGCTGCATTCCCACCCTCTACAATAGTTCCTTCCAGTGTGGCTTTAGCTTCCAGTTTTTGAAAAAGCTTTCTCTTGACATGAAAACAACCATTTTCTTTGGTTGGAAAGCTGCTTTACTTTTACCCTTTCTTTCCCCCTTTTCTCCTCTCATTACAGAGTGGCTTTTCTTTTGCACGGTGCAAAGGCTGAGCTCTTTTAGGAAGAATGCATAGTTTGCCTTGTCCTGGGATGTGGATCTGAGCAGTCTGTGGAGAACTCCCTTCAAGACTCAGGGCTGTCTTATCTCCAGATGAGGCAGTGAAATAGATGTCAGTGAAAAAGATTTGTTTCTGTTTGTTCAGAACGGCTCATGTAGAGACTTGCAAACATTTGACATACGATGTCTTTTATAATTGAAAACTTAGTCTGTGATCAACTAAAAAAGTAATGATTTCAACATGGGGCTCTAGAAGATCAGAAGGGTCCTTTGAATTGATATACTCTCTTTTTGATTATACAAGTTGGTGAGTGTTGTGTCTAAAATAGGAAGAAAAAGTTGTTCACAATGTGGCCTCATTCTGTCTATCCTCAGCTGGCCAGCCTCATGGGTTATATGGGAGAGGAAACAGAGTAGTTAAAAGTAGAAGAAGAGACAAGGAGAGGGATATGTGTTCTTTGATGCTCTCACATAGTATACCAAGCATGGAAACAATATTATAAAAAATGGTTAGGTTCAAAGGTTAACTTCAAAAATTTTAATCTGTGAAATAGCAAAATATTCTATATTTGTATAGAACTTAATTATGATATACTCTTGTGTATAATATTGAATTTGATTTTAATACTACTGTATGCCAACATTACTGGTCCTGTTTTGCAAATAAGGAACATTCCCCCAAATCACAGGATCCAGCACACAGTGAGTGTTTAATAAAGTTCATTGGATGAATGAGCGATCAATAGAAATATGATGCTCAGTATTGTGGTAAGATTGGGTCTTGAGAACAGGTCTTCAGAATCTTGAGTCTAGTCCAGCATCTTTTCATCTTAGTATTCCTCAGGCTTGCACATGAAAATACCAAAATATTGGAGGAGAATCAATGAATCCACTTGGGACATAACCTAAATTTACCCAGTGAGATATTTCTTAAAGATTATATATGCTCAATTGGTTAAAAGTATTTTTCCCCCCAAATGTCATCATCCTTATTATAAAAAAGCAACTCAAAATAATGCAAATTTTTACAAAGTAATCACAGGATTATCTACCATTTATAGTTTTTATTCATGTATGGGTTTTAAAGGTTTATGTGAATTTGATCCATACATTCATACAGATTTTGTTTAAAATGACTTACCAAGTATACCTAACTCCATAAAGACATACCGCCTGTATATTGTGATGCTATACACTGGTATCCCTGGTGTATCATGGCTTACACCAAAGGGCACCTGAGTAGTATCCCAATGTCTTAGTCTTTTAGCTGCTATAACATAATACCTTAGAATGGGCAATTTATAAACAAAATAAATTTGTTGTTCACAGTTCTGAAGGCTGGGAAATCCAACATCAAGGCATCCAGCAGATTCAGTGTCTAGTGAGGCTCCGTTTCTTAGAGATGGTTCTTCTATGTGTCCTCACTTGGATGACGTGGACAAGCTCTTTTATAGGGGCACTAATTCCATTTGTGAGGACTCCACTCTCATGGCCAAATAACTTCCTTAATGCTCTACCTCTTAATATCATTGCATTGCTAATTAGGTCTTAATATGCAAATTTGGGGAGATACACAAATATTTAGACCATAGCACCCAGCTTAAGAACAATAGGGTCCTGTCACTGCTCCTGTTTCTCAAGACAGCATTGATTATGAGGTCGGTCTGGTATTAAACTTAACAAATAAAAAAAAAAAATATTTCCATAGGGAAATTAGTATCAGTTCTCAACAAATGAATATTTGGAATACGAGCTGGAAACTGTGCACCTATAAGGCCTGGTCTCAAGTAAATACAAATGCCACTAATAAATTATAGAATTTTCCTCTTCCTTCCTATTTCCCATTAGCTGTAGATGGAGATACTCACATACCGATAAGTATGTTGGTAGTCACTTGAGTTTGTTGCCACAGTGTCTCAGGCTCGTGGCTGTATGTCTTACACCAACCAGTGATTCTTTGATCAAACCTGTCCTTGGAATCAACTTCAGTGTTGATTGTTCTGACCACAACTTGCCATGAAAGGCTGGAGGTAAAGGTCTTCACAGAGAGCAGTAGGGGTCACATGCTGTTTTCAGTCATGCTTGTGTGATCAGGAAAAGGAGTGTTGGCTCTACATCTGAGGAGGGTGGAAATGGGGCTTTCTTCTTTCATCCTCACCTCAGTCTGTCTGCTTGATCTTTGAGTCAGTTTCTGAGGGTAGAGCATAAATTTCCTCACCTTTGTTTCTCTTTTCCACATCATCCTTCAAATCTGCACACGGTATTTGTGCAGTAGGTCACTTTACGATTTTGAATGGGGTGGAGGGAAGGAAACAAAAGATCCATTCGATGAGAAATAAACTGAAGAATTTCCTTCCATTCCTCATTCAAGAATTTAAGTAACTGTGCACATTGATGAAATTTTGGATAATCTCCCTGTTTATTTGCCTGCACATCAGGAAATGTCCTCTTTGTCTAGCTGTTGCTTCCCTGTGGAATTATATCCATCACCATCCTGACTTGGATGATTAAAAGCAGCGCATATACTAGGTCAACAATAATACAGTTCTTCTAAAAATATACACGTGTCCACTCCGTGTCATTGTATTGGGAACTAGGAAAATGAAATCCACTCTCAGGAGAAATAAAAGGGAAAAAGAATCAACAGCATGATTATAACTCACTTTTCCCTTAGCCCCTCTGATGCATTTTAGAGTTTCTGGAAAATGTTTTTCCTTCTATGCACTGTCTTGTTACTTATTTTCATAAGGAATGCTGATATCTGCTGAATTGTGGCCCTGTGATCACAGCACTGTGGTTTCTTCTCGTCTGCTTTTCTGAAAGCTGTTTGAAATGGAAAAGCTTGAGTTTAAATTAAGATGTCACTGACAAGCCTGAGAAAATGTTTAATTAAATGTAATAACCTTGTGTTAATAAGGGAAAATATGACCTGTGGTACACTGGATGGGCCTACCTGGAATACAGTGAAATCTGAATAAACCAGCTCAAAAATTACTTATTGTCCTTATTGGAACTGGAAGAAGAAGAATCAAAGGAAGAGAACCAAAACTTATTGAGTACTTACTATTTGTGAGGCACTGGATTTACCTTAAGG
The DNA here is from genome assembly GCF_048772815.1 of Callospermophilus lateralis. Lineage (NCBI taxonomy): Eukaryota > Metazoa > Chordata > Mammalia > Rodentia > Sciuridae > Callospermophilus > Callospermophilus lateralis. The sequence continues at coordinate 60,623,026 of NC_135306.1, read as the reverse complement.
GGGTTATAACATTTAAATCTATAATGCACCCTATGTAGTAGGTATTTTCTCTTACTTTACAGATAAGGACACTGAGGCTTGGTTGATTTGCCCTTGGTTTGAAGGAGATAGAGCTGATCTTTGTACTAAATTCTTCTTTACTGGTTCTCATTATGCCACTTGAAAGGGCAAGGTTCATTTTAGTACTTGAGATGTAAATAAACTTGGGGAAATTTTATGTGATAGATCCTCTCCCAAATCTTTAAATTCTATCTATACTCCAAAGTAAGTTTTCAACCAGTCTAGAATTCTTCTATGAGAGATTTATTTCTTTGGGCTAAATCTTGACTATTTAAAATATTTGGAAGAAAAACCACATATTGAGGCCTGGATATTTTTAAGGTTTGAATCCCAGTGATCTTCTAAGACTAGAGAGCATTTCATACCACTCTAATCTTGAGAAAATTAGCAACTGCTACTGAGTGAATAATGGGGCTTTAGGGTGAGATGGTTAGTGATGGCCATATTAACCAGGGACAAGCAGAGGAGAGGAGCAGTCCCTTTGTCACTACTAGAAGTCTCAATAAATCTTCAAAGAAACATGCAAGTAACAGTTCTGTAACTACAAGTCACATACTGTCCAGACCTCAAGGAAGTGTCTGAAATGCTGGCAGGAAAGAGGGCGTGTGAGTCCTGTTCCTGCTCAGTGTGTGTGTGTGTGTGTGTGTGTGTGTGTGTGTTGGGGGGAGGGATGAACTGGTTCTCTTTGCACGCTTCTGAATTCTCTATGCTATTTAGGTCTCTAGTATCCTCTCAGTCACCTTCCATCCCAGAATCTTAGTCATTTAAAAATGTTTCCTGTGTAGAGTGGGTGTGTGTGTACACATGTGCATACACACACACACACACACACACACACACACACCCTCCTTTACCCCAGACACTCTGAGATCACCTAGGATCTTGCACAATGCTTTCTTGTTTTCCGTTGAATATTTAGCATGAAAGTGTCTGTAGGTGGCACTCTTGGCTCTGGTCACAGCTCTCCCAGCAGGAATTAAAACTGGTATTGGAGAAAGTGCAGGTGGATGCTGAGTTTGGCTGGCTGGCTCTAGGACAGGGGCTCAGAGTAGGACTCAGTATCCCTTTGGCACCATGAGGGGGTTCCATCAGCCCATAGGAATTCCTTCAGGCTAACCTCATCCTGTCCAGTGGCCTAAGGTTTACTCATTCACTGACCAGGACAGCCTCTTCACTCCCACCTTCTAAATGCTCCATGGTTGTATGCTGCTCTGGTTGAACCTGGAGTCCAGCAAGTCAGTATCAGATTGCTCTGCGCTAGAAATCCCAGGTATTTCAGTGCTCTGCATTGTGGGATTTTGGTTTCCCCAGGAGATCCCATAGACAAAATCCTCTGGATATACCTCTCTGCTTGAGAGAAAAAGTTGAAAATCACAGTTGCTGTGAATCCAAACCCCTATCATCATTGGTGACTTAGCAGTTTCTGAAAGAGAACCTTTAGGGGGTAGCTCCCCACCTCCTCTTTTACTTCTTACTATCAGGCAGCATCCAGAAACTTCAGAAAAGAGGATGGACTCGAACATCCTTTTAGTGACATTTGTGGTTCACATAGAAGCAAGGAATTCCATCAATGCTCTGTATGTTGGCAGACATACATGTGGGAGCTGCTTGTGGTAACACTTTAGAAGGAAGGCTCCCTATTTCCAAGGTGCCTAAAGTCAAGTGCTCTTCCTTGCTTTAGCTTTAACCTGTTTGGAGAGAAGCTTTATGTTCTGCCTAGGTCAGATTGGCCTCACTGGTGGGAACAGTCTTAGACCAATCCCAGCAAAAAACAAACAAACAAACAAAAGCAAAATACCCATCAAACAAACAAAAGCAAAACAGAATTTATTTTAAAAAGCCCAAACAAAAAAGCAGCCTGGAGTTTATTGTGAACTGAAGAGAACAGATGTGGCTTCAACTCCCAGCTCTGCTTCTGTGGGTACAGAACACCTGGAAAAGACCTGGGAATGGCTATAACAATGTGTAAACTGTGAGCATCCTAAAGTTGAATTCTGAGTTCAAGTTGAGGTAGGAGAAAAGCAGTATTTCTTCTTTATATATTCCATTCTTCTGATTTCTTTGTTTTTGTTCATGCTATAAGCATTTCCCCAAGGCTGAAAAATGAGAATTTCGTGCATCTTTTTTTTTATTGGTTGTTCAAAACATTACAAAGCTCATGATATATCATCTTTCATACATTTGACTCAATTGGGTTATGAACTCCCATTTTTACCCCAAATACATATTGCAGAATCACATCGGTTACACACTCACCTTTAGTGCATCTTTTTTTTTTTAACCTTTATTTTTTATATCCAATCAGTGATCACATCTTGCCAGTTTCATTTCACCTTTTTTTTGTTGTTGTTGTTGGTACTGGGGATTGAACTCAGGGGCACTCCACCACTAAGCCACATCTCCAGCTCTGTTTTGTATTTTATTTAGAGACGGTGTCTCACTGAGTTGCTTAGCGCCTCGCTTTTGCTGAGGGTGGCTTCAAACTCACAATCCTCCTGCCTCAAACCTCCCAAGATTACAGGCATGTGCCACAGTGCCTGGCTTCATCCTGTCAGATTTAAGGCTCCACTTCTTACACACACATACTCTGTGCCATGTCCTCCTGTTTTCTATTATCCCTGCTCTGGCTTTGGTGTATATTGAATGGCCTTCCTATCTCAAATCTCCCTCTACCAGTCCATGGCACCTATCACCAGGAGACTAATGGTCTGTCAGTTACTTTCCTCCTCAAATCTTCAGTGGCTGTTCACTGGACAATAATGTCCAGGCTCCTTACTCAAGGACTATAGGCTCATTGAGGGAGGAGCCATGATTAATTAACATTTCTCTTCTTTCACATTGCCTAGGGATCCAAAATATTTGCTGATTTGAATTCAAATAAGGAAAATTAGAGACTCTGATGTTGCCTAAGAATATGGTATGTCAGCTTTACCTTCACAGTGATGCTCTGACTCCTCCCAGAGCCACACGTGCAGCTTCAGTAGACAGCACTCAATACAATCCAATAGCTTCTTGTCTGGGGCTTTCTTGTTCTTAACCCTGATAAATGGAGGTTGATGGATTATGACCCCAGCTTTTGTGTCCCTTGGGAGGACAAGTCTGAATTGTGTTTTCCATCTTTCCTAGATCTCCACTTGGAATATGCTCCATTTATCCACGGTAGCAATCCACCCTTTAACTCCCCTTCGTTGGCTTTCCTACTTTTCCCTGGGTGATTTTACTATTCTCTTTCTTGGGTTTCCTGTAATCATTCCAAGATAATTTATTTGAACCCAAATTCTTGCCTCAGGTCTGCTTTTTGCAGAGCTCAACCTTCCCTAGCTCCACCACTGGCTACAGACTTTATAGACTGTCCTCTGAACAAAATTCTTTGCTTCTCCACCTTGGATAGAGTGGTTTCCTCTGCCTAGAACCCTTTATCTTCCTTTTTATGGGTTGAAACTCCATTTATCTTTGAAGACCTCACAATTTGTACTTCTTTTAAGATGTAAAACACATCCTTTGCATGGCAATCTTTATGCATTTGCTTTTATTTCTTCTGCTAGATGATGAGCTCATTGAAGGTTTGGTTGTCCTTACCTGTGTATCTACTGCAGTGCCTAGATCTAGTAGATATTCAGTAAATGCATGATGACTGATAGTTAAGTGGGGGGTCTGGGATGCTAATTGTCTACCCTCTACACATCTGGTTCCCTCACTCCCTGATATATTGGAGATAGAGGGTTTAGAATTGCCAGGACTCTTATGTTTCAAGATAGGATTCTCATTCAATGGGTTTAAGGATTCCAAGCATTTCCTCAGTGATCCTGTTCTGTAATTCCAAGAGCAGATTATTTGCAGGGGTGAGGGGCTTGGAACTAAGTACTTGCAGCACCTTCAAGGTACTCTTAGCCCCTTGTATTATGGCTGGAGCTGCCCTGTTCCAAATGATCTCAGAGCCTATTATAATCTTTCAACTACAGTTTCTTCTCACCATCCTAAGTGAACAAAGTGATTACTGGAGAGTCTTATGGAAAGAGAGCTAAATGGGGTTAAACAGAGTTGATGGAATATTTGTGGCCTGTACATGTTCCCTAAGGGAATAGCCATCACACATACTGTCACTGAGGTGGCCCGAGGCCTGCTTACCAGGACTGCTGGGCTGTAACATTAGAGAATCTCCTCCTGGGAATAAATGCCTTAGCTGGGTCCCTGCCTATCAGCCCAGGCTTCCTTCATCACAGATGGTTGACTGAAGGTCAGACTCTCAGGATGAATAGTCAGAACATAGCAGCTGCTGTTGACAGGGTCCCAGATCCCTCAAATCATGGGTAGGAGCTAAGTTTGATCCTTGACAGCCTGTCTCCAGTATGGTATCCTCCACAAACGTGAAGCTGAGTGTGTGTGTATGTGTGTGTGTGTGTGTGTGTGTGTGTGTTCAATGTGGTATATGATCCTAAATCTTTTTGAGATACAACAGGATTATAGCTTTTAATTTCCTCAAAAGAAGAATTAAGGTGATATCTATAAGGATTTTTATCCACACAGCTACATACCAGAGATGGGTCAAACAGTTTTACTTCCCCTTGGTTATTTCTTTTTATTTTCACTATTACTTGCATCTGTATGCTTCTTAGGAAATGAAGATTTGATTCTCGGAAGGATTGAAACTATTTCTCTCTTTCTTCTAGAATCAGGATCATGTAACCATAAGGTAGTTTTCATTTCAGAATCATGGATCTGTCACCCTTTCCCTGAATATTTAGGAATTAATTCACAATGCCCAGATACTGGATTGTAATCAATAAACCTGTGTCTTGAACAAATATTGCCTGTAGGATGTCATCAGGCAGTTTTGTTATCTCCCAAAGTCCATTTAACTTAATTCTGTTGATTTACTTCTTCTCTTCCCCTGAATGTAAACTCAGGAATCCCCAAGAATTTTCTGGTCACTTCAGGTATTATCAATCGTCTCAAGCAGATATTAACATCTCTAACCCCATAAACTCATTTTAAAGGTAAGTTCCTCCCCCTCCCTTAGGTGGGGAGGAAAGGTGATGTCCTCTTTTCTCCTATCTTACTTTGAAGATCTCCCTTTTTCCTCCCTCATTTGCTAACAAACATTTTGGATCTGTCCATAATTAGTGGCTGGAAAGTGTGGAGAGATATAGGAATGGGAAAGTTCTGAGTTCCTTAAGACCACTGTGTTTGATGCCATATTCTTCTTGGTCCTAGGAGGTTTTAAAGTGATTTTTTTCACTTACAAGGTACTTCAGTAAGTTGTTTGAAGAATATAATATAACTCATTCCTCACTGCTACTCCTTCAGCCCCTGGAACCCAGCATTTTATTCTCTGTTTTTTCTGGGAAGATCCATTTACCCCTTGGGACACTAGTTTCTCCCACATGGGCTGCCTCGGATTTCTAGGACATTGTGCCCTCTTTACCTCAATATCTATGAACGTTGTAGGATGATACCCATAAAGCAGCAGCAACCTCTGCTTTGCTCCCACCATTAGGACAATTGGCTGGCTCATCTCTTGACTTTTAGGTTTTTCATTGGGATTCAGATACTGGTCCTTTTTTTGAGTAGTCCTGTTGAAGGTCTTTTCAGTAGGTTAGGGGAAGGGGCAAGTATCTGTTACCTCTTCTCATGAGGGAAAGGCTCATACCACACTGCATATCCTTTGTAAAAATCATTTCCATTTCTCAGTCTTCAATTTTGACTATTTGTACCCATGATGTATATGAGGGGGCTTGAATTGTTTGACAGGTTTTTGATTATCTTCCCTGTCAGTCAGGATTGGCTAGTTTGTGCTGCAATAATGAATGATCTCCACATTTCATTGGCTCATGACAACAAAGGGTTATTTCTTACTAATACCACATATACTTCAGGGCAGCTGTGTTTTGTTCCCTCTACCAGGAGGACCCAGGTTGACAGTGTGCCTCTCTCTGAAATATTAATTATTGTGACATATAGTAAAAAGGAATATGATGAAGCACTTACTGACTTTAAAAGCTTCTGCCAAGACATGATATATGATTCTTTTGCCCACATTTCATTGGCCACAACCAGCCACGTGAAAAAACCTGATGTCATTGAGGCTGAGTATATGTCTTCTCCAGGCTGGATCAATAATTAATTACTTGTTAACAAGAATAGAGTTTATTAGATTTTTTTTTTTTTTGAGAATTCGTACCTACATCTGATACCTCACTTTGAAATGTAAACAGCTTTCAGATTGTGAGGCTTCAGTGAAATTTCCACTTTAATGTTCCATTATATACATGTGACTTCTATAAGTAAACTCTCATGGGATAGTGGAAAGAGTTCAAATTCTAGAATCCCATTATGCCCCTTAACTAGTGTAAGGCTTTAAGCAAGCCAGTTATACTATTTGAGCCTCTGCTCTTCATCTGGGAAAATGGGACTTGTAATAATGCTTTCCTCGCAGTTGCTGTAAAGATGGTCATTAGTGCATGTAACAGTTTTGTCATTCAGTGAAACCTAGCTCTATTCTTATTACACCTTGGGGGTAAAGGAGACAAAACCCTGCTAACAGGTGACTATGTTTGAAGTCCTGGGGAATTCTGAAAATTATTCTAGGATTAATCTTTCTTAAAACCTCAAAGAAGTAAACCTACAGGGTCAGATTATTAAAAAATGACATTCTTTGGTCACAAATTCTGTTTCAGTCCCCCAAATTTTAGAGGTGAAAATGTTAAAATTTGTAATGAAGTTTTCTGGTTAAGCCTAGAACCCAATATTATTTTTAAATGATGGCTAGACAGACACTATGTCACATACCTGTAATTCTAACGACTTGGGAAGCTGAGGCAGGGGGATCTCAAGTTCAAAACCAGCCTCAGAAACTTATTGAGGAGCTAAGCAACTTAGTGAGATCCTGTCTCAAAATAAAAAAAATTTAAAAAGGCTATGGATGTGGCTTAGTGGTAGTGGTTAGGCACCCTTGGATTCATTCAATCGCTGGTACCAAAAAACAAAACAAGGGCTGGGGATGTGGCTCAAGCGGTAGCATGCTCGCCTGGCATGCACAGGGTGCTGGGTTCCATCTTCAGCACTACATACAAATAAAAAATAAAGATGTTGTGTCCACCAAAAACTAAAAAATAAATATTAAATAATTCTCTCTCTCTCTCTCTCTCTCTCTCTCTTTCTCTTTAAAACAAAACCAAACAAAACCAAACAAGATGGTTAGAAATAGGAAAAAACTGCCATTCCATTCTAAAGATATCTGCCATTTTTCTGTTCCCTGGATTTGAATTCCCTTTTGAAGGCCTATTTCTTCATTGTTTTGAGGAAATATCAACAAGGGACACAGGGAAGCTCTGGGTCAAAGGTCTCAAATTGAGAGCCTGATCACTCCCATCAATATGTTTGATCCATTAATGACATTTAAAATGTGTTCAAACACAAAAAAAGAAAGTAGGAAATGACACATATAAAACTCCATATTTTTTGGGGGGGGAAAATTCAGAACAACCTGATGCATATCTTGGTGCTCCCACATGGAAACACTGACTTTGTGCCAGATAGGGGCTCCCTGCCTTGGGTGGGGTGTTCTCTCTTGTTGCAGAAGCAGCACCCAGTCTGCACCACTGATTTGTGTTATCTGCTTTGGCCTTGGAGAATGTGACTTTGGATTCTAGTTCTTGACAGGAAGCAGTTAAATATTCCTACATTATAATTTAAAACTTGCAGATTAATTCTCTTGAAGTACAACTCAAATCCTGCTGAAAACCTTCCAAGTATCTCTATCAGCTCTGGAGTAGGACTGCAAACTCCATTTCACCAGATCTTCAGTGTGCTTTGTGATCTGAATACATCTGGTTTTTCCATGTCCTTTCTACTTTTTGTCATTATTATGATCCCTTCTATGCACCTCTACATAGACCCACATCTATGACTTTATTCAGGACTAACAGCAACCACAACTATCCAATAGTTGGGGTGTATGTGCCAGGCATGGGAATTAGGTATTTCTCCCATGTTAGAAATGATGAAATTGAAATTGAGAGGAGGAAGATACTTTGTCCAGGTTATATTATATGAAGTAGTGGTTTAGAGATTTGAAGTTTGATATGTCTGATGCCACAGCTCACTCTGTTTCCATGACATCTTATTGCTTTCCTCTGCCCTTTCTGGGGATATCTTTTCCTTTATCCATACACTGCATTCTTTCCAACCTATCAGTTTTCTAATTTAGGTCAAATGCCAAGTTTTCTATGAAACCTTTTATGATTTCCTCCCTGTTTTCCTCCCTGTCCCCAGCTAACCACCACACTTATAACGCAGTCCCAAGCCAGATAGTTTCTTCTTTTTCTAAATTACCAGAGAAATTGTTTTTTTTTACATCTAATTATGTTTTTTTCTATTGTGAATAATATTTAGGCCCATGTATCCCCAAAACATTTATCACTGTGCCTTGTAGGTAGTAAAGTCTCAATATATATTTGCTTTAAATAAACACACAATTTTAAAGGTGATTGTTACTCTCCTCTGTGCCACAGCTGATTTTTTTTTTTCTGGTGACTTTTCCAAGTGTCATTTATAGGCAGTACAGCTTGTCTGCTATAATCCAAGGGAGTCAACTGGAAATGACAGCCAATTCTGCTGGATGATATACACCCACATCCCAAATTGGACAGGCACAGAGTTAACCTGCTTTAAAGGAAGACAACTCTATATGAAATATTCTGAGCATTTAATAACACCTATTTAATGTGCTACAGAAATTTTGTTGAATAACTCTCTTTGCCCCTCTTATGGGAACACTCCAGTGTTCTTCACCCTGGGAACACCGGACACCTAACCAGCCCATCTGTTCACTTCCAGCAAAGCAGGAAGGCAGCCTGTTACTGGCCCTTTGGATCTTCCAGGTAGTTCCCAGGAACAGGTTCACCTCCTGGCTCAGGGTAGCAGGAATTACAGCCCACTAGCCCTTGAGATTTTCTTCTGTGTGATTTTGTTGGAACATCTCTTATGAGGCTTGGTGTTAGGATACAATGCCTTCCTTTGAATCCATCTTTCAACACTGGAATAAATGTGCGTCACACAGTATTGCTGTCTCAAAAAATAAAGTATCCAAAGTAACTTTCCCTCCTCTTCTTCTGGTTTAATCTTCAATTCATAATCCTTATATATATCCTGGATATGATGAGAAGTTTCAGAATTATTAAATGAGTTTCTGGGTATATCTTTGCAAACTCTGGCATCTTTCATGTGTATATAAAACTACTGTTATATTTGTGGTTTGATCTTGTCCAATGGATCTCAGATACTCAGACTATTCTCTTTTCCACCTTTTTTTTTTTGTATTTCAGTTTGGATAATCTCTATTGACCTGTTTTTAAGTGTACTGGTTCTTTTCTCTCCTATGTGCTATTTAGTTCTTAGAATGAGTTTCATTTATGTATGGTACTTTTTTATTTCTGGCATTTACATTTGGTGCTCTTTATAATTTTCATTGTTCTGAAATTCCCATATTTTACTTTCTCCCCCCATGATAGATATATTCTATGTATACATATCTATCTATCTATCTATCTATCTATCTATCTATCTATCTATCTATCTGCATTATACACACACACAGTGAGAGAGAGAGAGAACTTTTTTCTTGTAATTTCAAATAAGATTATTTGGGGGCCTGTTTATATTGACTATTTCTTCTCTTAACCACAGGTCACATTTGCTTTTCTTTATCTGCCTTCTAAACTTGAATTATATGATAGATATTTTAAGCAAAAAGACAATAGAGACTGAAGTAACATATACAGAAAAGTATACATTCCTTTTTCTGTTACATCATTAGTATAGGATCTAATGTGAGGTCCATCAGATCCTGTTGTTGTGAAGGGCCTGGGTACTATTGCAATTTTAGTTAAATTTTGTTTCCCATTGACTTCAACTGTTTTGAGGATGGGGTTAGAATTTTTAACGGGTTATGAGACGGAATATCTTGATATTCTGGAGATTTCTTCCTGCTTACAGGATGGATACCAGATCTCTGAACTGTGACTGCTTTCTCTGCTTTCCTGCCTATGTACAAGGTTTTTGGGTCCCTGGAGAGTTCTCTTTTTCTGAACTTAGGGAGATATATCTCCTCCTACCCAATCCCCTAACTTTAGGAGGACAGTGTGAGTGTGCTTGATGAGGGTGTGGCTGATGTACTGGAGTACCTGGAAGGATTTCCGTGCTTGTCTCTGGCCTTTAGTAAGGCTCTGCCTTGAACTTGAAGAACTTACCAGATGCTTTATGGAGGATTTTCCTCAGCTCTCCTGACCTTCCCCTGTCTGTCAGTGTGGACTAAACTTTTCATTTTGAGAAGGTTTACATGGCTAGAAGCAAAGAGTTGACAAATAGATATGGACTCACTTTGTGACCAGAACTCCTCAGGATTCTAATTTCTATCATAGCTCTCATGCAGCTATTAAAACTTAAAAAAAATACAGTTTGTTTCTCCTCACTCCAGTTTAAGATGGTTTCTTCTTCCTCCTACCTCTCTACCAAGGGTGAAAGCAGCTATGTCTCTTCTCTTTTAGAACAGTCTATCTAGAGTTTAGTTCATCTCATTATTTTTCCAGATCTATAATGGGTTTTAAAAAACAATGACTCTAACTTAACTTGTTTGTTGTTGGAGCAAGAACTGTGCTCTTTTTGCTTTCTATATTTTATTTGGAGGATAAACATGAATATTTAGTTTTATAACTATATTATGATTTATTTAACCACTGCATAGGAATTGGGTATTTAGAATGTTTTCAGTTTTTCACTATATTAAATAACTTTCCAAAACAATTCTCAGGTTGTAATTTGCAGTCTTTCCTGAATTTTTTAAAACTTAATTTTTTTTAGTTGTAGATGGACACAATATCTTTATTTTATCTATTTTTTTTTTTTAATATGGTGCTGAGCATCGAACCCAGTGCCTCAGGCATGGGAGCCTAGCCCTACCACTGAGCGACAATCCCAGCCCTTTTCCTAAACTTTTCTCTGTTATTGACCCCTGTAATTCATGAATTGGAGGGAATAAATAAAGCTTTTGAAGTACTGGTACCATTTTCTCAATCAGTGCACTGGCTACACTGGTGTGTTAATTTTGTGTATAATTATTAAGCTGTATGCTTATGTTTTTCTTTTCTATATGTATATTAAACTTTGGTAAAACATTACTTAAAAATTTTACTGGACTATAATGTTTGTATATAATTGAATTCCTACTGGAATTGATTCATTAATGTTTTATGGATTGGTGATATAGAATTATTTAACTTTTCTGTATTTCATTTTCCTCATTTATAAAATGGGACAATAAACTTCATTAAATACTCAAGTGAACAAAATAAGAAAAAACATTTGAAAACCACAAAGTTGTACACAAATGTAGGAAACATCATAATACGAAACTATAGATGAGTTTGAGCCACGTGTTAGTCCTGGTGCCAGGGAACATCTAAGAAAGAATGGGTACCTGGGAGAGGAAAATTCAGAAGTAAGATGAAGAGAACTAACTTTTGGCACAATTTTGTGGTCATCAAATTTGCATTCAGTGTATTTTCTATCCTGGAAACTTGGGCTGGCTTCCGTCAGTGCTTTTGCCAGGCTTCCCTATTCCTCATCTCTAGGAGAGAGAGGGTCAGCCTGGGACGGTGCCTGCTGTCACTCTTGATTGTCAAGTGCTGCCATCTTGTCTGCCATTTTGCTCCTCAAAATATGGCAATTTCATTTGCCTCATGCATAGTCAAAATAGCTAGAACAGCAAAAGCCTGATGGAAAGAAGTAGTGCAACCTTTATTGAAAAGTATTTTTGTGGTCATTTGTATGGAATGAAGTTACAATGAAGAGCCCTGGGGTGAAAAGATCCAATAGAGTACCTGGCACACCTCAGACCTTCAGTCAATGGGAGTGCTTTCTTCTCTCCTTCCCCCAGATCTCTGATGCTTTTGTGTCAGTGGAAATAAGCTTCGTTAGATCTTTCTCCCCAGCTTCCCTGCCCTGTAAAGAATTCCTGCTGGCTAACTAACCATGGAGGAGGGGCAAAACAGAGGGACCTGGCAGTACACCTGCTAGGAAAAGACTCTGTTCTATGAGCTGGTAAAGTACCTTTGAGCCCACTCTTCAGAATACACAGTGTTGAGTATAAGGTATCATTACTGTAAATTCCAGCAAAGTATACCCTAATCACAGTTTACAAAGGAAAGGGGAGGTGAAGGCTGTAATTCACTTTTTAAAAATCAACAGTGTTTCTCCTGAATGACATTTCTTTCCTGCCAGGTCTTTTCCTGATGATACTTTCTCAGGGGCTTCCAACAACCTTATCAAACAACCTTATCAAACATCACAAAATTGTTGTTCAAGAGAAGTACTTAAAAAATCGCCTAGGCCAGTTCCCTGAACACCTATCTCTAGTAATGGAGATGATGTGGTTTCTATATGGGGGCTTGACAATGTTTACCAAGCTATCAACACTAATTCTCAGAATCACAGACCAGAAAAGCTAAAAAGAACTTCTAGATGGTTTAGTTCAATGTCTTCTTTCTCTGAATGCTGCAACTGAAGCTCAGAGACGTTGAGTTATTAATACAATGCCTCTGAGTAAAGTAGGGTCCAGGGATAAAACCCAGGTAAAGTACTCCTGAGAGGGGGATTTTCCATGACTGGTAAATCAAACCCTTGTGACATTATTGGTGGATGTATTAGTGTGTTTTGTTGCCATAACAAAACATTACAAACTGTGTGTCTTAAAAAACAGAAATTTAGTTTTGTGTATGATATGGTTTAAATATTAGTTGTCCTCCAAAAGAATCCGTGAGACAATGAAGAAAGTTTAGAGGTGAAATGATTGGGATTAGCTGAGTGGTAATTTTAAGCAGGTGGCTGGAGGAGATGGATCACTGAGGGGATGCCTTTGGGGTATATATTTTGTAAGCTAAGCTTAGTCTCTCTACTTTCTGGTGCCATGTTCTGAGCTGTTTCCCTCTGCCACACTCTTCCACCATGATGTTCTGCCTCACCATGGGCCCCAAAGAATGGAGTTGGCCATCTATGGACTAAGAACTCTGAAACTGTGAGTTCCAAATACACTTTTCTTCCTCTAATCATTCTTGTCAGGCCTTTTGGTCAGAACGGTAAAAAAGCTGACTAAAACTGTGCAGTTCTAGAGGTTGTAATTCTAAGGTCAAGGAGCCCTCATGGTTGGTTAATGGTTAGGTTTCTCATTTTGGATGCCACCTTCTCACGTGACTCTGGGGAGAGCTCTCCTGCACTCCTCCTTTAGAGTAAAACCAGTCCCATTAAATATGCCCCCACCTTTATGTCTTATTTAACCCTGATTAACTCCTAAAGACCTCATTAGGGATTAGGGTTACAACATGTAAATTTGGTAAGACACAGTTAGTCCACAGTAGTGATAAAAGAAGAAGCCATTGTTTTTGTCAAAGTGGAACTCTAAATGCAACTATGCAGGTGAAGGATCTAAGTCTCTGTTAAATGTTACTAGGCATCCTCAAATCACCTGATAAAAGGGACTGTTTTTCACATGGTTCATTCTGTTTAACCTTTGTACAGTTACCACATGCTTTACCTCGCAGTCTCATTCTGGAATGTTCACTGGAAGCCCCTGTGACTTTGGTTGTCCTTCTGTTTCTCTGCTGGTACAGTCACCTTCTTTAGCTCCCAGTCTGTTAGTTCCTAAGATGTAGATACTACCTGAGGTTTTGTATTTGGCCTCTTTTTATCTCTCTCTAATCTCTCACTCTCCTTGACAAGTTCCCATTGATTCAATTCTCACCTCTCTCCCAACTCTCAGACCTGAATTCTAACTACCTGCTGGATGTCTCCACAGAATGCCTTAGAATTTCGAAACGAAACTCATTATCTCTCTCCTCAACAGCTTCCAGCCAACTCCACTCCTGCCTTCCCAGATTTCTGAGTTATTTTCAACTTTGCCTTCATTTCCCACTTAAGTCCAATCACTCACAAAGTCCCTCTACCTCCCTATGTTTCGTTTACTGTTTATTTTCTTCCTATTGATTCCATCAAATTTAGAGCTTTAGTGCATTTAATCTAGTATAATACAGTGGGCACTTAACTGATCTCTTTTTACTCTAACCCATCTTAAAATGTTCTCCAGACAAATCTTTCTAAGGTAATTTTCTGATCATTGTCTCTTTCTTGTTAAAAAAAATCTTTCAATAATACCCAAATGGCTAACAAATTAATTACTTAATCTTGATGCCCAGATCATTACAACTATCCCATATAGCTCCTGTATATATTATACAGGCCTCTTTCTTGGATTTTTCCAACCTTATCAATTTGTCCCACCTTATAGTCATGAAATCCTATTAAAGATGCATTGTTGTTGATTCACCTACCTCTATTCCTCCTATTTTATACCAAGAGGAAATTTTACATTATATACATAGAGAAGAAAGGAAATGATTGATAATTGACTCAGGGATTCAAGCCCTAAGTGGACCAGGGTGAGGACCATGTGACCCACATCAACTCAGAAATAAAACAAAGAATTTTGACCCGTGATTGGGACAGAGGTATTATTTTACACTAGGAATAAATAAGTGCTTTGAGAAAGTCACCTTAATATCTGTAGGTCCCAGTTTCTTTGTATTTAAAGGAAAAGGACTATACTAAATGATCTCAAAGGTAAAGGGTCATACTAAATGATCTCCAAAGTTCAAGATTTTGTTACTTAATGAAAGTTGTAAGCAAAGACAAGACAGAATATAGCTGGGGTAAAAAAGGAAAACAAATTCTAAATTAACTCCTACTTCTTAAAGAAGTTCTCTTAGTAATTATTACATGTAAATTATTACTCTTTCTTAGGATTCAGCAAGGATGATCTAAGGCCAAGGAGAGTTGTTCAAAATGAAAATGTAGGACAAATACTGATAGGCAGAAGTTACTGCAAATAGTAGGTGCTCAATAAATGCTTATAAAATGAATGATTAAAATTGGAAGCTAAGATTGAAGTATGCAGAATCTGAGGGATAGAATTAGATGAAACCAGAGGAGAGTAAATCATGGTGATGAGGTTGGTAGTCCTCTCTATGGCTACATGATTCCATAACTTAGTCTGAAATGTCATATTAGTTTTTTTTTTTCCAGTAGAACTTTTTGGATCACTTTTAATCACTTTCCCAATAATATATCCTGAATCATGAATGATCCTTGGTATAACTTTGGATAGTGAAGCTTTTTTTTTTTAACTTTTTTCATGTGTATTAGTTATTCATCTAAAAGACACTACAACATAATTTTCTTTCTGTATTTAATTTAAAAGAATATTACTGGGGTTTATTGAATTGCTATTGGACTGGCTAAGATCACATTTTAGTTTCTTTGGTCCTAGGCATGACAGAATATAAGATTGCTTTCAACTTCTAATCTTTATTGCCATTTAATAATTATCCCACATTATTAATTTCATGAATCAAAATATAGAAATTATTTCTTTTTTTAGAACTGAAATTATATATCAAACTCTTATTATCTCTTGTTCCTATTAATGTAATTATTCACTATAATTTATTTTAAAAATTATTATAGTGATCAAATATGACTGCAAAGCTTTTCTAAATAAACCAAATTCTCTCCTTTTCCCCCCAAAATCTCTTAATAACTTTTTTATTTATGGAAAAGTTAGGTTACTGCCTAAGACACTTTCAACAGAACTAAAAAGTTAATTTAACAAAAATTCCATTATCAGTTTATACCAGTATTCCAGTTATTTGTATCACTCTAATAAAAAGTACATACCTTTTGATATAGAGTTACAATATATAAAATTATTTAATAAACATTGCTTTAGCAAGAGAGATCTAATACAATGGGAAGAGGCCTGAACCTACAATCAGGAGATCAAGACTCTATCATTTATTAGATATAGGATTTAGTTATTTAAACTCTCAGAATTTCAATTTCCTTGTCTATAAATGAGAATAATCTGAATAATATGAATAATATGGTAAATAACATGGTAAAAGAATAATATGGTAAATCTCTAGCCTCAAGTGTTACTTCCTGTTCTGCTTGGGTATACAAAATGACTAATGAGCTATCAGCCCATTTAATGTGGGAGGTACAGAGAACTTTCTGATATTTTGAAGGGTCTTCTAGGTGGAAAGTGGGTGGGTCCTTCCACCTTATTCATCATCTGTCATTTTTTATTCCAGTTTGCTATGTCCCCTTGCCTGCATATCAGCCCTACTTAGCATCATTTCTCTACCTCAATTTGCCCAAAGCACGATATTATAAGGCTCATTATCATCATGCCCCCAACATGACAAAACAAGGATTGATTATGTATAACATATTTTTTTTCTTAGTGAATATTTGGGTAATGAGTGGGGGATTATCATGCATAATTGGAAGCAGTTCTAAGTGAGTATCATTTTTCACTGTTCTACCTGTTCATCAACCATGCCTCCCCACAGGAAATTGCTTGCTGAAAACATTCTCTGTACTCTCTGTGGCTCACCCCTTCCTTCAGCCAAGGACCTGTTCCTGGTTCTTTACTTCTCCAAGGCCTGTGCCAAAATAACCAAACCAGAATAACTAGGTCAAATCAAAATTAAATAAAAATTTCCTTTTAGTCTTTGAAGGGTCAAAATCTGTTTCTCTCTTATGCAGAATAAGAAAATTTATTCCCTTTTCTCATTTTTTTCATCTAGAGTATGCCATATGTTTCATAAACATGGTCTCCCAAAGAAAAGAACAATGTTTTTTCTTCTAGAGGAATTCTAATGCCCTCTTCAGGCTCAAAATGTAGCAAGTTATTAAAATGGCATTTTCCTATGTATAACACAAGAAGGATTATTCCTATATTGTGGACTCATTGTAAGAATTCAATAACCTATCATTATTGGTTCAAGTAAGGACTCAGGTCAGATAACCATGTGGATTTTTTTTTTAATACAAGGGATTGCACCAAGGCAGGATTGTGCTTAACCACTGAGCCACATCCCCAGTCCCTTTTTATTTTTTATTTTGAAACATAGTCTTGTTAAGTTGCTAGGGCTCACTAAGTTGCTAAGGCTGGCTTTTAACGTGGGATCCTCCTGACTTAGTCTCCCAAGTCCTATGTGGATTTATCTCTTAAGCACATGAGGCTTTTCCTGGGATTAAGAAAGGATTCCATAAGAAAAGTAGGTGACTCTTTGCAAGGCCTCCACAGGCTTACCATAAACCTTGGTGTCGCATGTGTATGTGTGCATGCACAATTCACGAAATATTAATAACTTGTCAGTTTCATCTTTCATCTGATAGGTTTCTACCTCCCTTAGAATTGTGAGGATTTGATGAAGCAATTTATATAAAGTATTTAACACAATGTTTGGCATCTTGTAAATACTCAAGTTATAATTACCTTACCATTCTTTTTATTGCCTTTATACTTGGAGTAAGGGGGAGATGGCAGATGGAAATATGGAGATGGTATCCCATGAGATTTAGAAAGTAAAGTTAGTCCTATGCCAAGAAGTCACCCAAATAAATAATACAGACTTAAATCCGCTTTAATGAAAGGGACAAAGACACAGAATGTTAGAAAAATCTGGTTCAGGATCTGCTGCAGAGAACTGGTGGTAGTCAAAAGTCTTTGTGTTTAGAAATGAGCTGGAAATTTTTGCAGGCAGATGAGTAAACACGGTCTGAAACCAAACAACTCACGGAAAACCCAAACTCATCCCTTCATAAAGAAGAGGAGTGTTGGTGAATACACATGGCTCCTTCCACACTTTACAAAGCCTTTTCTTATTTTGTTTTGAGTTTAATTCAGCCTTGTGAGGTGGCTAGAGGAGGAATTCATACCTTCATTTTCCATGCAACAAAAGGGACTGTGCGAGGGCAGGGGAATTGATAATTTCATGCACTGATGAAATAGGTCTGATCAGGAGGCCATTGTATGATTCATTGGCAAAAACTTTTCTTCATCAGTTCTGCTTTCCAGGACCTTGTCTGCCTTGAAAAAAGAAGGGAGACCTGATTGTTGTCTTTTTATTTCTTTTCCTTCCCTTTGACTATTTAAAGTTCTGGTTGAATTCATAACAGCTGTTGAGGATGAAGTGTGTGTGTGTGTGTGTGTGTGTGTGTGTGTGTGTGTGTGATTTAGAGACAAGATAAGCTATTACTTTTCATAGAAACTAACCTAATCCATGTGTTTTCTTTTTTTTTTCTCCTAGCAGAGGGACTCTTTTTCATGTCAAGGTCTTTAAATCTTAGAGGAAAAGCAAACCTGTATTTTTTACCATTCTGTCCAGGAGACTTCATTTTTAGAAGGAAATGCTTATTCTCTAATCATATACTTTCCCTCCATGTGGCAGAATCTCCACTCTTTGTGACTTTACTAGACTCTCTCCATTAACCCTACTGACTCCTCGTTTGTTTGGGTGAAGAAGAGCTGACTTACATGAGTAGCAATTTTAGAAAGAGAAACTGGAATCTCAGAGCCCAGACTTTTCCTCTTCAATAGTGGAGCTTCTCCTTGGAAGTACACATGTGTAACTTCTTTTAAGCTGCTGTCCTGTGTGTGTGGGGGGGTTGTTTTTATAAGATTTGGATGGCCTCAGGGTATAGGCTATCAAGTGAACATAAGCCATACAGGTGTAACTGAGGCCAACATTAGGAAAAACATCTTCCAAATATAGACTTCTTAGACACTGGGAGCAGTACAGTAGTGCTGTTGGTAAAGTAAAAGTCAGGTGAGCTCTGAACATGCTATACAATACCAAAGAGATTCTGGATCCAAATTTTTAGGACCAATGTCTAGAAAGATTGAACTAGAAAGACTGCCCAAATTTCATCCTGCGTTTAGGGCTGAGGATGGTAATATGAGGGATACTTGGGTTCAGGTGGTTGGTATTCAGGTTCAGAGTGATTAACCGCCATTGTTCCAAGTTAACTCTAGGTTAGTTAACTACAATTGAGGGAAATTATTACTTGGGAATTTGGTTTTTAGGCCTCAGGAATTCTTTATTAAGATTATATATATATACAAATCAAAACTACTCTTAAGATTCCATTTCACTCCAGTCAGAACGACAATTATTAAGAATACAAGCAACAATAAGTATTGGCAAGGACGTGAGAAGAAAGGTATATTCATACATTGATGGTGGGACTGCAAATTGGTGCAACCACCCTGAAAAGTAGTATGGAGATTCCTTAAAAAACTTGGAATGAAACCACCATTTGACCCAGCTATCCCATTCCTCGGTTTTACCCAAAGGACATAAAATCAGCACACTATAGTGATGCAGCCACGTCAATATTTATAGCAGCTCAATTCACACTAGCTAAACTGTGGAACAAACCTAAATGCCATTTAACAGAGGAATGGATAAAGAAAATGTGGTATATATACACAATGGAATAATACTGAGCCTTAAAAGAGAATAAAATTATGGATTTGTAGGTAAATGGATGGTGTTAGAGAATATCATACTAAGAGAAGTAAACCAATCCCCCAAAACCAAAGGCCATATGTTCTCTCTGTTAAGTGGACGCTGATCCATAATGTGGGGAGACATGGGGATAATGGAGGAAATTTGATTGGGCAAAGAGGAGGGAAGGGAAGGGAGGGAAAATGAGGGTAGGAAAGATAGTGGAATGAGATGGACATTGTTACCCTATGTACATGTATGATTGCACATATGGTGCAACTCTACCTGGTATATTACCAGAGAAATAAAAAGCTGTGCTCTGTTTGTGTAAAATGAACTGAAATGCATTCTGCTGTCATGTATAACTAATTAATTAATTAATTAATTTAATTAATTAATTTAATAATTTAATTTAATTTAATTAATTAACAAATTTTAAAAAAGATATATACATATATATACATATATATGTATATATGTATATGTGTGTGTGTGTGTGTGTGTGTGTGTGTATATATATATATATATATATATATATATATATATATATATATATTTTAAAGACCACTGTAATACAACATTGAAAATGACTGTTTTTAAGAGATTGTAGATAGTGTATCGTGAGATGGAGTTTACACTAAGTCCAGTTCTGGAGTGTTGGAGTCTGGGGCCTCAAAAGGGAAACAGAAATTAGGGATCTTTAAATATCCCAGATGGAAAAAAAAAGCTTCCTCAAATAACATCTGGTGACAGTAGTAGGAGCTTTTCAAAGAAAATTGTGCTAGCTTCCAAGGGACAAGACAATGCATTTTCCCTTTAAGATACAAAGTATATAGAGTGCCAAATACAGAGTGCCAAATTTAACCTGTCAATGAATGCAAAGTCTAAATAAGTGAAATATCATAGATTATGTATTTAAGGCATTTGGCATAGGTTAACTAGCATATTGGTAAGACTAAAGCCAGCAAAAAGTGCTTGGTGATTAGGAGGCTTTCAGGGCACCCTGCGTATGATCTGCATCTTGGAGATGCCACGTTCTAGCAAGCTGTGTGACCTTGGGCAAATTACTTAAGGAGACCAGCCTGTTTTCTAAATGTGGTGGGTGCAAGGCCAATGCACGGTCCAACTAATTGAACGTTAGAAATTCAGGCGCAATAAAGACTTGGCATTGAATTAATTCAACTTCTGAAGTCCTAAAAAAACTACATCTATTCCAGTGAGAGATCACTGAGCAATTGCTGCCAAAGGACTCCTAACTCTACCCAGGCATTGAGAATTCCTCTGACACTGAATTGGCCAAAGGAGAAATTGAGAAGAATGAATCTGGGTTTCAGTTTCTTAGGACTTTTAATTCACAAGAGCAAATTAATTTAATTTGAGACTTTAATTACTTAGGACTTTAACTTCCATGAGAATTTAATTTTGGAACTCTAATCACTGCCTAAGAATTTGGTAATAGATGTTTATATTAAGATTTGGGTATGTTATTTTTGGTATTTTAATATTAAGTGTCATATTTATTTTGTTACTGAAATGTCATGTTAATTGAACCTGCGAAATAGGAGGTGGCAAACATTCTGGGTGTTCTTGTAAGACCTGTGCTCTTTGTTTAGTGAGAGAGAAATCTTAGCAAATTTAGGGGCCTGCCACAGGGATGAAGTTCTTAGGGGTGCATGGGTTTGAATATATGTTGTGATATCCCTTCCTTTCTACCCGCTACCACTAAGAAATAGACATTTACTTGCTAGGCAAATTTTGGAGGCACCACAGACCACATGTGGGTATACTGTTCCAACTCATTTGTCATGTAACTCATAAGGCTACCGGTTTTGAATGGGGTGCAAACAAAAATTTCTCTAGCGGTATCAGTTTTCAGTGCAAGTTCAGTACAGCTGATGGAGCCATATGACTCAACAGATTCCAAATTATTAGCAGTATCTATGACAGGGTCTCTGGCAAGCCCCAATAGAAGTCATAGCACAGACCCCTGGAGTAAAGCCATGCCATCTGCAGCAGAAAAGCATCCATTGTTTGAGATACAGTTCCTGGCATGCTCCTCAGCCTCATGGAGGACATTAAGTGATTATGCAATTGAGCTGCTCATGATGAGTTGGATATTGTCAGACCCATTAAGTAATAAAGTTGAGAGAACATAGTAGCAATCCATTGTATGATGGAAATAGTATACTCAGGGTCAGGCCTGAGCAGATCCCAAGGGCACAGCTGAGTGAACAGGTGGCACAGGCTCCCATGTAACCTACCCTTGTTGTAGTGATATCTCTTCTTTAGCTCAACCTTCAGGTAGTTTACACTGACCAACTATGGAAGAGGGAAAGTACCCAGGTTTAGATCACAAAAGAGTGGTTCAGTATTGGCTGGTGGTGCACTATACCCACAATATATTATATTATATATTATATCGTGGGTGGTTTTGGAAGAAGTGGTGAGAGAGATTTCATCAGAATTTTGAACAGCATACCTGACTCTCAGCTTGGTGGGTGGGAAGAAGGAGCCTGAAGTAAATAAACACTTAGATTTTGGGCAAATGATGTATGATTTTTTTTTTTTCAGTTGAAGGAGAGTCTGGAAGGAACAAGATTAGAATTCTAAAGACAAAGAGGATGGAGAAGATGCATTTATATAGTATCCTATGGGAGTGGACCCAAAGTGTACAAATCTTTGTCTTTCACATAGATGCTCATCAGAGATCATTCACTGTAGATGGAACACTAAACAAAAAGTTGAATAGTGGAGGTCAGAGATATTTTTTCTTTGTCTACCAGTACTTGCATAAAGGCCTTAAGACTAAAGTAGCCATGGTGACAGAGATGGAGACTATACATGGGTCTGACAATAGGGGCTCCCTTTCAGCAAGGCTAACTCAACTGCCACTTCAGACTGTCCAAAATGTCAGCAGTAGAGTCCAATGCTGAGCTCTCAGTATGATACTATCTTTAGAAGAAACTGATTAACCATATGTTGGTAAGTTGATTACACTGGGCCCCTTCTACCTGGAGAGAGCAGAAATGGATTCTTTCTTGTATTAGCACATGTGCTAGGTATGGGTTGCATTTCTTGCTTGTTGTGCTTACTGTTTGGTTTGTTATTATTTTTGATACCAGGGATTGAATCCAGAGGTGCTTATCCACTGAGTGACATCTCACACTGTTTTCTAGTTTTTTATTTTGAGACAGGGTCTTGCTAAATTGCTGAAGCTGGTCTTGGACTTGCAATCCTCCTGCCTCAGCCTCCAGAGTTGCTGGGATTACAGGCATGTGTCATTGTGCAGGCTTGTTTGATTTTATAGGACCCAGAATCACCTTGGATTAAACAACCAATTCTTCAGGGAAGAATATGTAGTCATGAGCACATAACTACCATGGGGTATACTGGTTTAAAAATATACCACCCCATTCAGAAGATGCTACCTGATAGAAATGTTGTAACAGCCTCTTTTCATGGTTCTATTAGCACATGATAATGTTGTAACAGCCTCTTCATGGTTCTATTAGCACATGATAATATACATAATAGTGGGGCTCATTGTGCCATATTCATGTTGCCACATAACATAATTCGCTTCCCTTTTGGCTCTTCTTCCTCCCTGTCTTCCTATTTACCTTCTTCTACTCTCCTGTGTGTACATGTATATATATTTTCTATTGGTGCTTTTTAATTATACATAAAAGTGAATTCATTGTGATTTATTTATACATACATACAGCATAATTGAGTTGATTTTATTTCTTTGTTCTCCTAACCCTTCTCCATTTCTCCCTTCCCCTTGATCTCCTACCTCTACCTCTACTCTACTGATCTCCCTTCTACTTTTTGTGAGATCTCCCCTTTTTAAAATTCTTTTTTTTCCCCTCTAGCTTCTGTATACAACAGAAAACATTTGGCTCTTGACTTTCTGATTCTGGCTTATTTCACTTAACATAATGTTCTCCAGTTCCATCCCTTTGCCAGCAAATGATATGATTCAATTCTTCTTTATGGATGAATAAAATTCCATTATGTATATGTATACTATATTCTCTTTGTCCATTCATCCATCAATGGACACCTAGGCTGGTTCCATAGTTTGGCTACTATTAATTATGCTACTATAAACATGGATATGCATGTATTACTATGGTAGGCCAATTTTAGTTCTTTTAGATAAATACCATGAAGTGAAATAAAAAGCTGGGTCATATGATGGTTCCATTGTTAGTCTTTTGAGGAATCTCCATATTAACTTCCATAATGGTTGTACTAATTTGCAGTCCCACCAACAATGTTTACCTGTTACTTTCTCCCCACATCTTCACCAGCATTAATAATTTATATTCTTGTTGGATGCCATTCTAATTAGGGTGAGATGAAATCTCAGTGTAATTTTGATTTTAGTTTTCCTGATTTCTAATGAGGTTGAACATTTTTCTATATATCGGTTGGCTCTTTGCCTGTCTTCTTTTAAGAAATGTCTGTTCAGCTCATTTTGCCATTTATTGATTGGGTCATTTCTTTGGTGTTGAATTTTTTGAATTCTTTATAAATTCTAGATATTAATACTCTTAAAAGAGTAACACACAAGGATTTTCTCCTGTAGGTTCTCTTTTCATGCTATCACCCTGCCCAAAGTTGATTCAAAGTGAATGAAAGACCTAAGAATTAGACTACAAACTGTGCAATTGATAGAAGGACACATAGGGACCACACTCTAACATCTGGGCACAAGCACCAATTTTCTTAATAAGATCCCTAAAGAACAAGAAATAAAACCAAAAATCAATAAGTGGGATGACATCAAATTAAAAAGTTTCTGTACTGCAATGGCCTTATAAAGCACAGCTAAGGACTCCGACTGGGCTACTCTTTTTCATAGTGTGATTTATGTTTTGAACTAGTCCATTACATGGCATCACACCCTCAATCGTTAGAGAACATGGACCTGGATAGCAAGATATGAAGGTTGGAATGACTCCCTTTCTATCATTCCCAACGGTGGACATGAGGAATTTGCATTTTCCATCACCACACATTTATTCTCTATTGAAACCAGAGGTCCTGGTTTCCAGTGCAAGTAGGTGGGAGACACTTTCTGCTATAGGATGCATTGATGGCTCTACTAATCCTAAAGCTTTGATTGCTGCCTGAGTACTGTGGGCTTCTTACACAAATAGGCCAGAAATGAGTTATTACACTTTACTGACGGAGTTGACCCAGATTATCTTTAAGAAAGAAGATTGCTGCTATGTTTGTAGGGACAGAGAGGAGTATGTCTGGAACTAAGAAGATTCACTGGGTTGCCTCTAGGTATATTTAAGCCCAGTATTCATTTGAATATTCAAGCAAGCACAGTTACCTCAGCTTATCAAGGACAGGTCAACTAGGAACTTAGTTCTCTGGGGATAAAAGCAATCTAAATGCACAAAAGTATAGCCTAAGGGTGAGGGGGATTTCTCCTGGAGAGCAGAAGGAAGAGATTAAATTATAAAAAAAAAGTAGGGACTTTAGTTTCTTTCACTAACCTTCCTATTGTTAGTTTTATATTCCGTTGTTGCAGAAATTCTGACTCCCTTAGAGAAACACTGACAGTTTGTTTATGTGGGCCATTGCAAAACATGGACCATAGCGGTACAGTCAGTGCCCCATCCATATTTCTTCATACTATATTTTCAATTGAATTCTAACACTAACATCTGCTGAAGACTTTCTCCAGTGACTGGAAGCCACTGTGCTGGTCTCAAGCTGACCAGAAGCTCTGGAGGATTATAGGTTCTGGAAGAAGCTTGCAACCAAGGCCTGGTGAGATCTAAGGTGTTCATGTCCTCACTCTTTACCTCATGGGTGGACCAGCTCCGAGATGCCTGTCCCACACCAGCTGGAGTTCCCCTGCAGGTTTAAACTTTATTTACACACTTTATTTATTTATAGGAAACTTTATTTATTTATAAGAAACTTGCTTGATAATACATCCCCTATTGACCGCTCCCCTATCCTGTCTCACTTTTTCCTCCTCTGTCATGTTTTCTGGGATTATCTTTCAAATTATCCTCTTGTTCTCAAATTTTTGTCTTATCATCTGTTTGTGGCTGAACTCAAACAAAGGCAATGAATGAAATGTATTACAAAATCAAATACAAGGGCCAGGGTTGTGGCTCAGTGGTAGAGTGCTTGCCTAGCATGTGTGAGACACTAGGTTTGATTCTCAGCACCACATATAAATAAATAAAATAAAAGTCCATTGACAACTGAAAAAAAATTTTAAAAATCAAATGCAAAAGAGCTTTCTCTCCTTTTGTAAATTGTTTACACCACAATTTAAATAAGGATAGATATTAATTGTGTTTACAAATTTGATAAGGTTCTAAATAACAGAGGGATGTCTATTTGCCTAGATCCCAGGCTAGCATACTTTTTCTTTAAAGAGCCAGATGGTATATACTTTAGGATTTTGGACTATATGTTTATTTATACATATTATTCTATGTGTTTTTAATTTGTATTTATGTATTTAGTTATCTTTTAAGATGTAAAAGCCATTCTCAGCTCTCAGGCTATATAAAGTCAACTGTGGGTTGAATTTGGCCCACGGGCTATAGTTGGCTAGGTAGAAATAAGTGGAAATAGGGAGATGCTGGCTTTACAACATGACCTTGACTCAAATGTGAGAAGTTGAGTTTCAAACAAGTTCTCTTTCTTCAATATTGATTTATATCTGCACAGATAGCCAAGGGTCTTGGCTGTGGAAGGAGGAGTGCTTAAACCTTGTAATGATCTAAGTTTAAATAAGATAAAAATGTATGGGCTGAGTTTTCCTCTAAAACCACATGAAGGGGAAAAGTGCTTGGCACAGCTTTTTCTTGGGGGGAGAGAAGGCTTATTATTTTAACAAAAACATTTGTAAAATGGTTCTGGAGACTCAACAAACCAAAGAGGTGATTGACTTTGCCCTTAGGAGTCATTCTGCCCGTTAAACTTACACCCCAAACACGTTGACATTTCAAAGTAGAATTTTAGCTTTTATAACCTTCACAATGTGTTCATTGCACTAAATATATCGAGAGAAGAAAGTCCAAATGGGGTGATTTATTTGAGAAATTCCCAGATTGGGGGAAGGTGTCTCTTGAAACAGTGGCCTCAGGGAAAGAGTATATTATGATATATTTAGTAAATGATGTTGAGGGAAACTTCAGAGGACTATATAAATTGGGGGTTGAAGAGGGAATAGAAAGAGAAAAATATTTTCCCTGGATGAGATTTATGAGCCAAGAAATAGATAGTTTGGGAAAAATTTTTTTTTCCTTTTGTTCCCTTAACCCTGATAGACTTAAAGCTTTTAGAAAACAGGGAAGAAAATTATTTTCACCTTTTATGCTTCTGCAGTACTCCTTACTGTTCCTCCACAGTGCATTGTTTGTCAATATATTTTCCTGTTTCCATTTCTTGCTTATAACACAAAATAATAGGAATTTCCAAATTCAGTTGCTTGAAGACAAGCACAGTTTGAAATCACATCCATTCTTCTTAGAAAGTGTTTAGCTATCTCCGTTCTCATGGGAGCTGGTAGCAGTTGTCCAGAGTCTAAGTGAGGAAATTATATTTCTGCTTAGGAGTCCCAACTCCTGTGCAAAGGGAGTTAGTTTTCTTCTGTGGACAAGGCAGTCTGAAGCATCAGTTCTCTTGGGCTTTAAAATGTTTTGTTGACTCAATGCAGCTATAGTAAAGGGGGACCAGAAGATGATGGCCAAAATTCGCAGAAAATGTGGAAATAACCAATAAGTCTGGTCAGTCCTTACAAATTCTTATTTCAATGTTACTGATGTGGGACAAAGTTGATGTCCTGAATGTCTGACTCCTAACTGGTTTTCAGATGCAGAATAATATGATCAAAGGAAAAGGAATAAAAGAAGAGAGAGAGAGAGAGAACTGCAAAGAGTGTTAATTTCTGTTCCTAGATAGTCAACCTATGAGCAATTGAAGGTTAGCTATGAGTGGCTTTGGGAAGAGGATTTCATACTTCGTTTTCTTCCTAGTCTAAGAGCATTTCTAGGTCCTGATGTATCCAAGCAAATTGAGAGTCTTGGGTTTTGTAGAGATTATGATAATTCCTACATCACTAAAGTAAAATGTTTAATGTTAATATATCTCATCTCCTTGAGTCTCACGATTTATCAAGAACTCTTTCTAGAAGGCCTTTTATGCTTAGCCTTGGATAAAGCGAACTAAAGAGAAACAAAGAAGCTCGATGGCTTGGTGGAATTTCTGATATTTCTGGGGAGAAGTGCTTTCATATTCCAGAGCCTTCAAAATGCTATTCCTTTTGCCTCTTTCCAGCCACCCACCTGGAAAATGCTTACCCACTTCTCTAGATTGAACCCACATATCTCTTCCTCCTTGAAGCTTTCCATAATCCCCCACGATTAAGTTTATTTTTCTTTGTGCTCTCACTTTGCTTTCAGACCATGGTTACATGGTATGGTTATCACCTTGTTTTTCTTTTCCATTTTTCTCCGAATTATAGGCACTTTGTAGGCAGAAACATTGTATGTACTCCAGCATCTAGCACAGGACCTGAAATAGTTTTGGCCAATAGCCTAGAGGTCAAATGTAATCCACACATATATTTGGTTATGCCTGAGCTCTGTGGATCCACATAGTGCTTTCAGTTGTTTCAAATTAATTGACAATACAACAGAAAAGCCCAGATTTATCTCTTGAAGGAAAGGAAAATGTAGCAGCATCAGTCTTGCTCTCCTGCATGGAACAACTGACTGCAGTTGGGTTTACTCCATATTAAAAAGAAACACGTGCTTTCCATTTTACATTTTGCCATAGTTCTCAATACTGACCTGAGTTGCTTTACTTATTTATATTACCTTCTTGGTCTCTGTTGACATTGGAGATTGCATTCCCTTTTCCAGTACTAAATGTGTTGTCACTTCCTTCCCAAAGTCATCCTGACCCATACATCTCCATTCATGGAATAATCTTTACATCCCTTAATTAGTTCCAGTGGTCCTTAAAGAAGAAAGAGGTATACATTAGAATCACTTGGGACTCTCTTTCAAAATGTCATCTTTTGGTAATGGAAAGATGTTTTTAAAATATCCTGCATATAATCCTCCTATTCACTTTAACAACCACAGAATTTGGTCTTTTATCTATTTTCTTCCTAATATCATAGTCACTAGGCAGAGGGTTTTCTCTCTTACTGAATTGTGAACCGCTCAAGCTCAGGATCTTGGTTTATTTCATTCCTGTCCTGAAAAGTGTATTGAACATGGCAGACAATAAATATATTTAAGTTGTACCCTTAAATACAGTAAGTAGGTAGATCCAGAGAAAGAAGACTCTGGAATGGCAAGGCAGTTTTATATGGGCTTCATGAATATAATGGACTTGAGCTTCACCAAAACAACACTGTCCTTGTGGCCACTAAAAAGGGCCATTTTGGATGCAACTCCAAAATAACAGTCTGCCAAGAAGGCCTGATTTTGAAAGGAAGTAGTTAAGGCACTGGAAGAATCTTACTCAAAGAAAAATATTCTGTGAAAGAATCTTCATATCATAAAATATATGGTCTCTTCCCTGCATCTTTATTGAAATATTTGTGTCAACTGAATAAGAAAAAAAATCAAGTATAAGTTATCTCTAAGGTGAAAGGACCCAGCAGAATGTTTAATTCTTCTTGTCTACGTGGCTTATGACTTAGACCTTAAGGAGACATGGGTAACTGAAACTTGCTGGGCTAATACACCTCAAGTCACATAAATGTTGGAGCTTTTTTTTTTTTTTTAAATGAAGTATGTCTTGTTTCTATTAAATTCTAATTACGACTACTAGAAACGAAAATGAAGTCTCTCTAATTACCACAAGAGGGAGATATATAAATAGCAGGCTAGGCACTTGACTTGTTCTGTTTGATACTTAAGCTTGATGAGTTCCATATTCTAAACTCCTCTGAGAAAAGAGAGCAAGAGGGAGGTTTTATGCTTTATATTATCCTCTTATTATGAGATACCAACTGTCTTTTCTGCTCTGTAATTACTTTAGTCTCTCTAATGGATTCAGCATTCATAACCTGTTTGTAGGTTTATTATATATATGGGTCTTCTCACTTTACCAGCAATCTGATATAAGAGAAGTTTATCTCTGCTTTACAGATTAATTTAGTCAACATACATTTGTTGTATGTTTGACTCTGAGCTAGGCAAAGGGGGAATATGAAAGGAACAAGATAATTTTTATCATTGACCCCTCTGCCTACTGGGGACTTGCAGTCACTGAAACACAAGAGGAATAGGTTTGGTGACAGTGATACATAATAAATGGTTAAGGGAGACAGAGTGGAGGATATGATCACTTCTGACTGGGAATTGCAGAGAAGGTGACATTTTAAAGTGGACCATATAGACTCAATGGTATTCCACCACCCTAAAAATAAAGAAATAGGCTTTCTAGGATTAATACAAGCAGGAAAGGAACACCACAGTCTTCTGACTGCCTGGAGAACTGGGGAAATGCAAACCTCAGCATGGCTGGACTGAATAATGCACAAGAAAAAATAATTGAGAGAAGATGATAGAAAAGACTGGAAAATAGGGTGATATTTGGGTATATACAAGAAGTGATCATGTCTAATTCCAACCTCCTTCAAGGAGTCTTCCTCTGCTTCAGAGTCTGAAAACCTGAAAGTTTAACTTTTCTGACTCTTGCAGTAGATGAGCCCCACCAATCAGATGTTCTTCCTTGAGATTTGGAAAGCAGAAGCAAGGTGAAGCCTATCTTCCTGATAATTTTAACTGTGTCTGCTGCAAGCATGTTAGGGAAGATTTCACATTTTCCATGGGTTTAATCTGGCTCTTTGTGGGTACTGAGAGGCTATTGTGGTGGCAGTAATTTCCTAATCTGGAGATTACAACCACAGCCATATATTTTGAAGCCCACAAGGTGAGCAGCCTCCAGCTCTCCATGCTTGTTTGTGGCTGCAGTACCTTTGGTGAGCAAGTCCTGGTGAACTGGCCGGACCCATAGCTCACTTCTTCAGCCCTTTAAATTTGTTAAGCACCTAATTCTCCAAATTAATAATATATATTAAATAATAATATATATTATTCTCCCTGAATGTGTGTGTGTATATATATATATATATATATATATATATATATATATATATATATTATTCTAATATACATATTAGTTGCTGATAGACCTTTATTTTATTCATTTACTTATACATGGTGCTGAGAATTGAACCCAGTGCCTCATAATATCAGGCAAGTGCTCTACCACTGAGCCACAATCCCAGCCCCGAGAATAATATATTGACAGAATAGAGTGTGGATTGAATGGAAGAAAAATTGGACATGAGAGGAGATTGCATAGCATGAGGATAATCAAGGAGATGGGGTGAGATGTTGACTCAGGTCTTTGGCTCTAGAAAGAGACAGCTTTATGCACTTGGCACATAGGCCTATATGCTTAGAGGGGACTCATGCTTGGGGTCTAATATTCTGTTATTGTCTTGATATTCTTTATAATTTTTATTGTGAAGTAAAAAGATAATGGAGCATACCCTGGAGGCTCAAAGCCTGACTCAAGCTGCATATCTTTGCATCCCTGGGAGAAGGCATCCCTTGGCCTCATGTTCTTCCTGCCTCCTGGTACCCCAGACCTACCTGTCCTTTTATTCCCCATCCAGAGCCAGCTACTGCTGCCATCCCCTGGCCCTATGCAGGTGGGGCTTGTACTCTTACAGGATGGTACTCTGGCACGTGGAGTGTCATGATAGTATAGTGGACAACTTAGTTTAAGACAACAACTTAAGTCTTTTGGACAGGCATTACTCAGGTCTTGAGTGTGTCCTGGTGTGGACAGTGCAGTCCGTTGGGAACACCCCTCCACCATGAGTTGGAGACACAGGCCTATGGGAAAGCATGATTTACTTCTTTGTCTCCAGTCAAGAAGGTCAGTCCAGTGAGTGTCACGAGGGGAATCCAGCATTGGGTGAGTTAGTTCTGCACTGAATCACAGGACAAGGTCCCTCCCTGAGAAACTCCAAGGGGGTCTGCACATGCCTAGCAAATATAACTGTGCGTATAGGAGCATGATATTAAATAACAAATGAAAAAATGCTGTGACAAGTCAACAAAAGACCCCTGAGCAGAGGAAAATGTTTCATATGTTGCCAGTTTTTACAACACTTTTCCCCTGTCCTTTGAACAAGGTGCCATATTTTCATTTTGAATTGGGCCCCACATATTATATAGTAGGCCTTAACTATAGAAAGAGGATCTAAAACAAATCCAGACTCTTAGCACTGGGAAGAATGATCCCTTGCTCCTAAAATATCTGTAGCTTCTTATACTAAAAGAATGGTTATCTCCTCCCAGGTCTGAGTCGCATTATTATAATAGAACCTGTTCTATTACTAGAAACAGTGGGAGAAGAGAAAATTAAAATGCCTTCTGCCAGGTGCAGTGGTATACACCTGTGATCCCAGTTACTGGGGAGACTGAGACAAGAGGATCCTAATTTCTAGGTCAGCCTGAAAAACCTAGCGAGACTGTCTCAAAATAAAAAATAAATAAATAAAAAGGGCTGGGGGTGAAGCTCAGTGGTAGAATGCCCCTGGGTTCAATCCCTAGTACCAGTCAAACACACACACACACACACACACACACACACACACAAAGAAACCTTCTATTTTGTCTAAAGGTGTGTGTGCATGTAAGTGTGTGTATGTGGTAGTGTTGATGATAAGGAAGCTGACATAGAAAGAATTTGAGGGAGTGTGGTGGCACATGCCTACAATGCCAGTGGCCACAGCAGTTAGTGAGGCACTTAGCAACTCAGTGAAACCGTGTCACCATTAAAATATGAAAAAAGGGCTGGGATGTGTGTCTCGGTGGTTAAGCACCCCTGGATTTAATTCCCTGTACAATTTTTTTTTTTTTTTTTAAAGACAGAGACAAAGATGCAGAAGGAAAAAAGATCAAGAGAAGATAAAAAAGAGGATTACCCCTAGGATAAAGTCATTAAAGAGGGAATTGATAGACAGGATTTGGGAAAGATTTGAATCTGGCAAAGATGGAGATATATTTCCTCAGAGAGGGAAGGGAAGTGATAATAGATGAAAATAAAAAGTGAGTTTAGAGTTGGCAGGGATTGTGTATCTTCTATTCATTCTGGTTGCTTGAAAGAAAATAAAGTTGAAAATTAGCAGATGGAAGAAGAAAATGAGATGTTTACCTGTAGCAGGTGGGGTAAAGAACAAACTGGAAACCAATAAAATGACTCGAAAGAACGATTTGCTCTCTTGAGTTTTTACAAGGGGTCATCCTAGGCTTACTATAAAAACAGGCACCTTTCATACATTAGAAATGATTTTATATCAATGATTCCATGTGGCACTATTTTCCCCAGCACATCTATTGCCTAAAGAGAGGAATACTTTTATTTTAAGTATTTCCTTTTAAATTGCACCTGGCTTCAGTGGATTCCTAGTTTACTTTTGGACCCTGGCTTTTCACTCCTATCTTCATTGTCTTGTGCTTCCCTGGCTTACATTTCTAGGGAGTAGGGCTCACAGCATCTACCCACATCTTCTATGGCTCATGTGGTCTGTTTGTTCATAACAAGCATCGGGGGCAAGCTGCCCTTGATGTGTGGGTGGAACTTTCGTCTGGTCATGCTGGGAACCTCAACCTGAAACTCACTTGTCAATACTGCAGGGTTGGCTCTTCTACTGAGGTACTATTCCTGGGTGGCTCCTATAGATTGTTTTTGAAAAAACAGAAAACAAACAAACAAACAAACAAAACAGTCCTGAGCATGGTCAGTGAGGCTCTCTAAACATTGCTCTGAAAGAGGGCAAGACCTTGTCTTTTGTGGCCACTTAGGGCTACCCTTGGGTCCACAGCCCTGTTGTTTCTGACCTTCAAAAATCAAGAATCTGTTAGGTAAGAAATCTAATTCAGCCTCCATCTGTCAACATGGGGCCATTTTTACATTGTTGAGAAATCAGTCACTATTGTCTTTAAAAGTCAATACTTTTATACAATGGTAGAAACTAGTTTGGTTATTTTCCCTTGGGTTAGGGTGTTGGTGGTTGTGAAGAAGTCATTGTCACAGTCTGTGCATCTATATTAGTTCTATTATTTCTCCAGAGAAGATGGCATGTTGCCTCAGTTGGTACTCTTTGTTTGCAAGCATATAACCCCCCAATGCTAACTCTGGGGACAAAAAGGATATCAGTAGCAAGGAGACTGGTTAGAGGCTAGACTCTAAGGCAAAATTGAACGACTGAATCTTTTCAAGAGTAGGAACCACGATTGTTCACTGGAGCTAGATATGAGGAAATTAAGGAGAGTTGTACTCTCTTTCCTGGAGCTGCCATTAAGACACAGAGCTGCCACGATTTTTCATCATTAATGACTCACACATGTTTCTGAGTGCGTGATTGGTTTCATATTGCGCACATCACCACCCCTTGACCGGGCAGGGGGAGGAAGGTAGTTTTATTGACAAGCAGTCATTAGTTTAGAGTTGGCTGGGGTTGTGTTTCTTCTATTTCTTGATTCAGGTTGCTTGAAAGAAAATGAGCTTGAAATAAAAGTAAAGTTGAGAGAATTCCCCTTCTTCAGTAGGAGGGAACATTCCCAACTGAAAATGAGCAACAAATAGGTGCCATATATTTTGCTGATTGCCCAATTTAACCCTTTCTACTGCTAGCCCACAACCTCCTACAGGTATGTATTGTTATCATTGGTTTCCAAAGAAGCTAAAGCTTTGAGAAGTGATCTGTGCATGATGACAAAAGTAAGAGGAATAGAATCAGGATTCAAAGCTAAGATGAATGGCGGCACGTGCTGGGAACTCATTACTCATGTTACCAATCATTAGAGTTGATGATCGTGGTGATTTTAATATACTTTTCTCCTTCCAGATGGGTTGGTTTGTTCATAGAAGGTGCTACAAAGGTTTGCTCTGTCCAAATGGAAACCAATTGTATCTTCTTGTGTCCTTTTTTCATAAGATTGGTCCTCCCAGTCCCTTTATTTTTCATGTAATTCTGGAAGGGCCAAATTTTAACTTCAGAAGTAAACTTAATAGAACCACCCATATTAAAAATTGGTAGAATTGACAACAGCTGGCCTGGTGGAAAAATGGATCCAAACTGCCATAAGAACTCAAAAGATTCAGTAAGAAGGTTTGAAACACGAAGCCGAAGAGTGAATGTTGTGGATATATCTGTCCCACTGGGCTTCACTATATTAAACCATGGGAAACCGCCATTGTTTTAAAAAACGTTAAATCATGTTCAATGTTCTCCCTTTAAAAAAGAATGAAGATGATGTTTCTGCCCTCAAAGTGGAAGTGCCACAGCAGCTTCCCAGTGCACTGTTCTGTGCTTTGGGATGCAGAGCTTTCCAGTAAAGATGACTTTTCCAGGAGCTGTGCCCACTTGTCCTCCTCTGTCACAGAAGAAGGGCATCCAGGCCTAAGTCCTGGGCAATATACTGTGGTTTCTGTAAACACTCAATGGATTTTTAAAACACGCATCTTTCTTTTTTAGTGTTGAAAGTACTCTGTACACATACTATGAATTTATCTTGACTTCAGTGGAGCTGGAGATGAGGTTTCAAACCTTATTTCCTCCTATCTGAACTTATTGGACTCTCCATATATCCTTTTTAGTAGTTCCTCCTATCTTTTAGTGAAAATCCTAAGCACATACATTGACAATCTTTACAGCATTCATTCTAGACTATAAAGTTACCTGCGGGGAAGAGCTTGTGTGACTATCTTATCATTGTCCCCCCGCCCCCCCACACTTGCTCTCTTTGCTAATACAACTTTCCCTCTCTGGCCATTGGCATTGTGAGTCCTTTTAAATGCTTCAGAAGACTATGGGAAACAGGATAAGGATGCTTTTGTCACACAGGTGCATTGGGAATATTTGAGTGTCACACCATAATGAAATGAAGCTGATTATATCAAGGATGGAATGAGGCTTTGGGATGGATGAGCACAGAGTTAAGTCGAAGAGGAGAGAGCGATGACAGAAAACATGGTGGAAAAGAAAAGAAAATGGTCTGGGGGGTCCTGGATGGACAGTAGAAAAAGAAGAGAAAGGACAAGCCCTCCCAGATGAAAAGGGACACAGGACTGGTTAATTACGTCCATAGCAATGATGCCAAGATGAGTGCACAGTAGGTCAGTCTTTATGGCTTTCTCAGTTGGGGTTGACCAAACTGCTATAGTGAATAGACCCATACATGACTTGGCACAGAGAAGCAGCTTATTTTTTCCTTATGTCACAGTATACAGTGATGCTTGGGTAGCCAAAGGACTCTCCATTTGGAAATTCAGA
This sequence comes from Callospermophilus lateralis, assembly GCF_048772815.1. Taxonomy (NCBI): domain Eukaryota; kingdom Metazoa; phylum Chordata; class Mammalia; order Rodentia; family Sciuridae; genus Callospermophilus; species Callospermophilus lateralis. The sequence goes on along the minus strand of NC_135306.1, from coordinate 60,587,194 downwards.
GACCTAGATTCCTTCCATGTGGTGGCTCTGCCATCACCTAGGACTTAGTCATTGTTGGCAACCAGCTAGTGAAAAGTGAAAAAGCAAGAGGAGACACCTGCTCCTTTGGAAACCCAAGAAGAAACACCACATGACTTAGGCTCACATTCCACAGAGGACAACTCAGCCACCCAGCTTACAGGGAAATGTAGTCCATCCATGGATTCAGACAAAGTCTGGGAACTCTGGAAGGTAAGGAGAATAAGTTTTGCTGGAAAAGCTTATGGTTTCTATCAGAGGGTCTCAATCCAGTGAGAGTACAGCTGTTGGGTTCATCAAATCTCTTTTAGAAACTTAGCTGGTGAGATTGCTCAGTTACATGGACTCTCCGGAGCTAATAATAGCATCTACCTCATTGGATTCTTATTAGCATTAAATGAGATAATTAGTATAAAGCATTTAGCACTTTGCATGGAAAACCATAAACATTCAGTAAATGTTTGCTATTATTCTTCATAGCTATCAACCAAATATGGGAAAAGCAACAAATACCTACTTTAGCCCCAAACTGATGAGAGGCAATTTATATGTTTATCGTATAATTCTCAAAACATTATTTCAAGATAAGTGCTATCTGCTTTTTATAGATGAGTGGCTTAAAGCTCAGAAAGGAAACATGGCCAGGATATAGAAAAGCAGGATTTGAGCCTAGATTTATTTACTTCCAAATCCCATGTTATTCCACTAGGGATGCTGTGAGGAGAAAGATATATGGGGTTGGGGTGAAGCAGGGGACCAGAGTAAAAAACTAATTCTAGAAAAAAAGGAGTGGGAATTGTTTAAACTTATCATATAGCTTTAGAGAAAAGAGACTGGCACCTTAACCATTAGCCTTACCCTCTCCTAATCTCACCCCATAGTGTAGAAGAGGGGACTTAAGCTAACAAGGGAGAAAGGGTTTATACCTTATCGAGAGCCATAATACGTGTGCAAAACTAGCACAGAATTGTAGTTGTGCTTGTGTCTTACCCCTCAAGTATTCAGTCTGCCCTTACAGACCTCATATACTCGTCAAGTTTAATGGCATGCTTTAATACATCATATGCCCTCACCATTAGGATCATTCCTACAGAAGATGCAGTGGAGGAATTTGGGGACTCTGTACACTTGATGATGGAAAAAATTTCCCCAAGTATTCTTGGAGGCAAATGGATGTGTTCTGTGTTCATTTGGTGAAGATAAACTTTCTCAACTCATCCATGAGGATAATAATTCGGGTCATCTTTTCAGGGTTCCTATTCCTATGATGCCATATATAAACCCCTGTAAATGCACAGGTGAAGCAAAACAAATCTGAACACTTTCTTTATTGCAGGGCTGAGACTTTGCAATCCTAGTTTGTATTTTAGAAACCTGGGATGCGAGGATATAAATGCAACATCTCCAAACTGTACTTGATCTTAGAACGTGTTGCCACAGGGACTGTTCCAGTCAATACACTTTGGGAAATGCTGCTTCAATGCATTCATCAGTTAGTGATCTATCACTAAAACTCAAAGCCTGAGTTTTGAGACCTTTTAAAACAATTTGTTATATTCTTAGACAAATACACACTCTAACAGGGAAATCTATTTCACCTTTCTCAATACTGTCTATGGAAACACTGCTAACCACTTTGGCAGCAGTCATTTCCTCCCGTATCTACCTTGTTAGGTCACTAGTATGTCCTCTTCCAGAGATGAATTATGATAGGTTTAATGCAATATTTACTAGTCATTTGTCCTTGTGTCAGTGTTAGTCTAGGGTTGAACCTGTGGCTGTTCTGGCCAACAGGCAAAGAAAAGTTGTCCTGGATTTATGTTCCCTATCTATATCCACCTACCTACCTACTTGTGGATATAAATACAGACACATGTGTATTTAACCTAAAAAAAAAAAAAAAAAGACTTGTGGGGAGCAAGCCCTGTTTGGGGGCTTCACTTTTCTCTGGAAATTCTCCTACCTATAGCAGAAGGCATTCTAATTAATGCCTGAGGTACATGTGGAATGACAAGCTATGTGCTCCATGGGTACATCCAGGGATATTGGTAGGACCTAGAGCACCGACTGTAAGTCTGCCTCTTTTTTTTTCCTGCTTTTAAAAAGTTGTATTAGCTTACAGAGTGTGCATAGTACTATTGCACGAATCACTTTGAACCTGTACTCATTTAGAAAACAAGAAAATTCCTGTCCTGGACTGTTAAAATTCCAGCACTAATTTAGGGAAAAAAAAAAAAAAAGGGATTTAAACCTCAGAGGTTAAAGGACTTGTCCATAACCAAGTCGCAGATGAGCTGGGATTCAACCCAAGCTCTGGCTGACTCCAGTGCCTATCTACAGTCATCCCTGTATGCTGTAACTATACCATATTTGGGGACTTCTGTGCCTTTACTGGAGATTAGAGCAGGTCCATGTTGGAGCCAGAAGTCCACTTTGGTGGTACAATAGAGACACTTATTAAAGGGCTCCTTGCAAAGGCTGAAATTTCAATCAAATAAACAAACAAAAAAAATTGGAAGACCTGAGTTATGGTACCTCTTTCCCTGTCTAGGAGTTACTCTCCTCAATTTATTTCTAGGAATTAAAAGGCTGTCTTTTTACTCACCTTGGATCTGCCTGACTGATATCTTTTTAGGTTTGTCAAATGCTGACATGGGCTTTGCTTTTAAGTCCCAACCCAAGGAAACCAGCTGTCCTTGCATGCTAACAAGACAATATTTTTCTTGGATCATTTGTCTCCAACCTGGACCACCTCTGAGCCCATTTTTGTCAAAGACTCTCCTTCCCTACAGGCCAGCTCCTCTCCCACACACTCTGAAAGGGCCTCTGAAGCCAACATTGTTTACCAATTTGTTCTCAAAAGTGTCAGAACTGTAATCAGAAGAGGTCAAGCAACAATTCTCACAGCTGTTATAAAACATTGCTAATTGCTCTACAGGCTTAAGAGAAAACACCATGCTGCAGCTTGGAAATGGTAATTATTGTGACTCAGGTTTCTTGGCCTAAATTCCCCTGCTGCATGTTCCCTTACAGCCGAGGGAGGGTGTGGAGGGGGGGGGGTGAATATGGAGATATAAGAAAAAAAACAAAAGGAAAAAACACCAAATATCACAACTTTTAATAATAACAAAAATAAACAACTATAAAAGTATTTCTAACACGAAGGGTCTTCCTGACTACTGAAAATTGGGGTTCTTCGTCAAGAAGGCAGTATAGACAAATAAAAAGAAACTCTGAAGACTTGGATTCTCTACATCATGTTAAGAAATATTGACTGCAGCCCACGAGAAGACTTTCACTTAACCACATTTTAAAAAGCTTTCATAAATATTGCAATAAAGTGAAATTCATTGCTAGTTAAACTCTAACACCAGTGCGAGCTTATTTATCATCCAGATGACTGAGCTGCTGGAGAGAGGAAACAGAGGGACAGTAGGGAATTTATATAGCACATCTTGAAATATCTTCCTGCAAGGTAATAAAGGCCATGCTCCACATTTGGATGTAATGGCCAATAAACAATTTTCAGAAAAAGAAAAATAAAGGTGGTGGAAATAGACTACATTGGAAAATTCTATTTACACTGTAGTCAATTATTGCAGTGTTCAGCTTTATTACAAACTTTTTTTTTTCCCCATTAAGCATAGCTTGTCAGAAATCCTATACCAAGGGAATAAAATGTCAGGATGGTGTCCAAGTCATTATAGCACGTTCCTCATAACAGATTCTTACTTCTAGAAACTCTAAATGATTTGTGACAGTGTTCATGGCATTTGAAAGTAAAATTAGTCAAGTGAGATTTTTTAATGAAGAATGTTTGATAAGAAGAATTGTCTGAGTTAATCCTGCTGACATATATACCTGATTTTTTCTGCCGTATTTTCATTCACAAAGTGAAAAGTCCTGTCCAAATCTATGCTTACATATGCATCTTTGAATATGTTACTACTCTAAGAAAGTTTATAATCCTATAGTCATCAAAATAAGAAAACAGTTTAAAAAGAAAAAGTGGTAAATTTCTTGGAGAAGAACTAGATGAGATTTCTATACCATTTTTAGTGCCTTTAAAGATGAAATGAAATAAAGACAGGTGAGAAAAATCAGTTTAGAAGGAAAAAAAGATAGGACAACATGAAAAAGGAGTTGATATATAAGATATATATAAGAAATATGTGTAGTTCTTAGATGAAACAAATTTCATTCTGAGTTTCCTAGTTTGAAAAGTGAAAAAGGTAAATAATTACATGATTGCATGATTCAAAGTCCCATAAAATAAACATAATGTTAAGCAATTGTGTAGAGTAGACATGAATGCTTAGTACTAAGACAAAATTGTGAGACATTCGCCAATGAATTCTTAAAAAGAAGAAACCATAATGAATTATGTCCTTAAAAACACAACAGGAACACATCTTCTGAAGCACTTTCTTGTGTCTTTAGTGTTTTTATTAGTGCATTATAGTTACATATAATAGTGTGATTCATTTTACATAATTATCTAATATAGAATTTAATTTGCTCCATTTCAGTGCCCAGTACTTGCTCTTCCAAACCTCCTCTCCTCCCTTCCTCCATTCTTCTGGTCTTCCTGAAGCTCTTTCTCATCAAATCTTTTAGTCTAGGCCAGTGTCAAATTGGCACAGTACGATTCAGGCAAAGCAATAGTATAGAGGAGGACTAAACTACTCTAATTGTAGACCCTGTGTTTTCCCTTTATGCCTGTCCTTCCTTGTTATTCTCTGCCCATGTTAACTGCTGTCCCATTTTTCATACTTGTTTTCTACATATCTTTAGTCTCATCAAACAAAACCTGCCCTAGGAAACATGAGTAGACCATCCACTTCTCTGACGAAGTTATGATCATATTGGAACTAATATGTGTGTGTCTGTAGTGTGGGTGTGTTTGTGTGCACATATTTGAAACTGTAGGAGGTCAAGGCAAGCAGTTAGGGTTCTTATATCCACAAGAAGCTGAAAGTAGGGCAGTTTTCCCACTATATCCTGGCTTATGCCTGTCATCCTGTTGTAATTGCAAAATGCCCAGTTTTCATGCTCAAAAGCATCTCCATTTAGAAACTAAGCAATATGGTCACCTACATAGTGGAATCAAAGATGTTGCCTAGTCACTTCCTTCAGGCCAGTTACTGGGACACACAGAAGAAATTTTATGGCAGAGAAAATGTAGCCAACTTGTATGAACAAGGCTACTTTTGAATAAAGCTAAAATACTGGAGTCATTGGGTAGCCAAACTACCTATATCATATTCAGACATGTGTTTCACTTGGAACAAATATGCCAAGTTTGTTCCATTTGGAACAAACAGAACCCTGACTTTGATGGAGATATGAAAATTTGGATCCAGCAGCTGAATAGAAACTGTGGCACCAAGTACAACATCGTCAATGCAAAGGTACATGATACTATTGAGAAGTGGCTGAGGTAGGGGCACTTAGTACTTAATGTGTAAAAGCAAGATCAGAAACAGCATGAACCATAGAGAATTCCAATGGAAAGAGGAGGACAGGAAAATCTCCTTGAAACTATATGCATCCTTAATTACTATACTTAAGGTGAGAAATATAACTGGCACTTCTGCTGTGTGTGTCTGAGTGTCTGAGAAAAACCAAGAGCAAGATAGAGAACAAAGATGAATAGGGAGAATTGGATATTGAAGTAGAGGAGTTTGCTGTTAATGAAATAGGAGAGCAAAGAACAAACTGAGCAGAACCAAATACCTCTGTAACTAAAAATGAGACTGAAAGTTTCCAGGAGATACTCATTTGGTAGACAGGTTTGCTAAAAACTAGAGGGGACTAAAATACTAAATAATGAAAACATGGAAGAAAGGGGAAGTGTGATCTGAATTAAAATGTTCTTACGTTTTTATGCTATTTAAGAGGAAGAAGAAGATAAAAATTAGTTTAGATATTTCTAAGTCAAATATGCATGGTAAAAATTAAAGGTGGCTCATAACAGGATCTTAAGAGAATGTCTGATTTCATACCAATTCTAGGGGCAAGAAGAGAAATAAACATCATTCCAGTAGGAGGAATGAAAAGAGAAAAAGAAGCAAATCAGGAGAGACAATAGAAGACACAAAATCAAGTGGTGAAAATAATTCCAAAATATATTTTGGATCACAACAGCACAAAAGGTATAAATTGATTTGTTAAAAGAAAACATCTTAGACAAGTAAAAAATGAAACAAAAAGAGAAACCAAACCAGTAGTAATATATTCACAAAAGGCAAGCTAATGACACTAAGAGGTTGGAACAAAAGGGATAGAAAGCTGTAAGGATGATGACTGCTCTTGATGGACTATTCAGCAGTCATTCTAGATGCCCTTCCCAGCCCATTTCTTCATGGTAGAACCCTTATCTCATGCCAGAGTATGAAAACACTAGATTTTCAAGTGTTTCAAACCAGCCTCTTTTGCAACCAGAGCACAAACCTGTGCACATCTGCTGGCCTTTGAAAATTTAGCTCTTGCCAACATCATTAAGCAGCCTCATCCATTCTGACATTATGGTACTCTACTACCACTTCCCTTTTATAAAGGTAGACTTCTATACTTACTATATTTTCCTACTGTTAGCAACATAACATACATATATTAACTGTACCGTATGTTTCATTTGAAGTGGTGTTTTCATTAATTTTCTGGTGCACATGCTTCCTGTTAGATGGAGCTTCTAGGAAAGCTGCTATTTTCCTGATGTAAAGTTGCAGATTCATCAGGCAAACTTCTTCCTGTTTGCAACACAGATGTCTAGAGGGTGGGGAGGGGTCACCATCTTGCAACTGTGAAGATGAAAGGAATGCTAAGCATAGAGAACAGGAAGCTAGAAGGAACCAGGATCCTTTCCAATTCCTCAAGCAACTGTACCAGCCTTCAGCTGCCTGATTTAGGACTTGTTTCATGGGGAGGGGGGGGGGGGGACATGTCTGAAAAGTTAACCTAGTTGAACCTCTTATATTTAATTACATACAAACAGAGACAAGCAATATATTCTGGATACTATTTGGCACTAATAAATAATAATAATTTACCTTTTGATAGAGCTTAAGGACTTTTATAATCCTTTTTAAACTTCATCTTCCCCAGAACTCTACAAGGGAGGTACGATAGCTGATCTTACTCACTTTTTCTAAATGAGTGCATGGAGGGTTTGATAAATTAGGCAATTTTCTCAGGGTCACATAATCAGTCTTTGGTAGAGTGGCAGATGAGCCCAGGCATCGAAGTTTCTAGAATAGTTCATTTCCACAACACCAATGGATAGGATGGCTTTTCCACATTTGCCATCAGGCAGAAAATTCATTTGTATGCTTCTGATCAATTTCGAGATCAAACCACAGAATGATACAACCCTCATATGACTTTTGAGGTTGACTTTTCATAGCTAAATGTTAATTGCCACACTGAGGAACAACAGGTTCCATACTAGTCTCCCCTTACTAATAGGGTCTGTCTCTGCTTGAGTGGGCTGACTTCAGGCTCCCACTCTTGGTGTCACATGTGCCAAGTATGTGAGCTGACTTGTGGGCATCTGTCTTCTCTCTGCTTTCTTATAGGTTTATAATCCTGCTTAAGAGGATATTCAGAGAATGGTCTTCAAATAAACCAGTGCTTTCAATGAAATTAGAAAATAAGTTGTTAGGAGCCGTTTTTGCTAGTGAGATGTTTGCAAAGATAAAATGTCTTACTGTGAATTAAAAATCAAATATCTTCAAACTCTTTTTGGAATTGGAAAAGTTACCTTTAAGAGAGAAACACAGTTTAAATCAGTGCTTTTCAAACTTTAGCATGCAACATTATCATCTGGAAGACTTGTTAAAACTAAGTGCTGGGTCCCAACAGAAGAATTTCTGGCTCAAGCATCTGCATTTCTAAGAACTTCCTATGTGCTGCTGCTGCTACTGGTCCAGGCAGCACTGAATTAGACTAACCCAAACTGGCAAATGGTGGAGCTGGAAGATACATCAATTTTTGTCCCCAGGTCCACCTCTCAGACATGTCAGATAATCTTTGCCCAAAGATACATAGCAAGTTAATGATAGGTTCTACCTTTTATTTTAAATTTCCTAATGCCCAGGCCACCTACCTTTCCCTGCTCTTGAGTGAATTCAAGGATTTTCTTTGTTATCTTTTAAAGTATAAGCTACCTATACACACACTTACCTGTGTATGTATAAATGAACATATTATGTGTGTTTTATTAGATACATACACATATGTATGTGTGGGAGACCAACCTTGCACGTGACTGAGTCACACTCCCCAGCTGGGTGCTGAGGCACTCAGTCACAGAAATGTGGCAGAGCTTTCCCCACCCTTCTTAGGTTCAAGGGTCAGTGTCTCGTGCATGGGTGTGTCTTGCTACAGCCCCATGGGTGAAGCTATGTTCACCTGTTCCTTTGTAATGTAACCCCTTGCCCTGTTTAGGATAGAATCTTCCATGGAAGTGCCTTGTGTGTGTCCCCTTCTCTTACTGTGCCCTTGGGTGTGGCCTACCCAGGTGTCAGTCAACCTGCTGACAGTGGACATCATGAAGATAGACTCAGCTCCCTGAAACCTGACCCCTTGCCTCGTTTGAATAGCTTCTCCTCAATAAAAGGGGTCAGCGTGTGCTCTAGCTCTCTGTCTTCCTGCGGACCCTTAAGGTCAGAGGAGCTGTCACCGCGACCCCAAAGAAAAAGGTATTTGTGTCTCTTGTGTGGTTATTTTGTGCAGCCCAGTCAGCCCAGTTCAACTGGAGTGAACCCTGAGCCTTTTAGTTGTGAGAACAGAAACCTGGCATGTATGTGTGTTTCTAACCTAATTTATGGCTTGGATTCAATATGAACATCTCTCTTAGTGTGGCAAACAGATAATTGAGTGACTCAGAATGAGTTTCAAATCCTCTTGTGCTTTGAAACTACCTTGAGAGATCAGTCTGGCCTTCCCCTTGTCTTTGTTGCCCTTTTTGCACATCTGAACCATGCTCACCTCGGCTCAGGACTACTTTCTTGCAATCCCACACTCCCCAGAGGTAAAAAGCATGAATATCTTAGATGGACCAACATTCCTACTTAAGACATTTGAGTAATTCAAGCACTTCTTACTAACGTTTGTAATTCAAACACTTCTTACTAACCTGAATAGTGCTACCAGCAGTGGGTAGGGACCAAAACTAGTGGTCACCACTCTTTTTCTGCACAGGTCCAGATGGTCAATATTTTAGGCTATGTGAGCCACATACTATTTCTGTCACAACTACCCAACTCTGCTGATGCAGTGTGAAAGCAGTCACAGACAATACATAAATAATGAGCATGGATGTGGTCCAATAAAATATTATTTATGGACACTGAAATTTAAATTTCCTATTTTCATGTGTCACAAAATAATTCCTCTTTTTTTTTTTTTTAATAAGCACTTAAAATGTAAAAGTCATCTTTAGCTTCTGGGCCACACAAAAATAGATCAGTAGTTGGCTCACCATTAAACCATGTTCTTCCTTCCCTACTCCCTCTTGCCCAATCTCTTCCCTCCTTCCCCAGTAGGGTCAAGGTGTCAATGAGCAATTTTTTCCCCTGTCATTAAATTTATATTATTGGTAATTAACATATAAAAAAGATTCCATCTGAAATGTAAACTGAAACACACAGAGATGTCCCATCAGTTTAGCAAAGGTATGTTAAAGATGCTAATCAATGCTAATTAGGGACAGTAAGAAGTGCTCTCTAATGTTGGTGGGAATTGGTACAAAGATTCTGGAAAGCATGTCGTTTATTTGTGTGCATTAAGGATCCTAAGATGCTCATATTCTTTTACCTAGCCTATCTTAGAGAAGAATCCGTTCTCAAGAAATAACCAGGGATAGGAACTATGGATATTGTTTCCCAATGATCAAAGGTAAGGAAATGTATTTCTGGAAGTATTTATAACAATGATAATAATGAAAAACTTGAAAGAATCTAAATGTCTAATGTAGGAAAATTGCAAAGTACATTTTAGTTTATCTATGCAATATGAGGAATGACTATGTGTGAATTTTAACAATTTATTAATAGTAAATTTTTTATTGTCTAATACTTTCCCACTTTCTTCAGGTTTCTGTAGGTTTCCTACAGTGAGTATACCCGACTTTTAAAATTAAGCAAGACAGTAAATAATTAGCAGATACAAAGAGATGAAATAAAATTTTTGTTTGTGTTAGTTAGATGAATGCTTCTCTGAAGGCCTCCCAAGTTGCTGAATTTACCTCAAATTTTTGCTGCATATGTGAACCACCGACTGTATTACCTACTTTGCCACCTTAATGTCATTTCTTTTACCTTCATAACACTGCTTTAGTACATTCCCCTGGCTCATGGTGGGAGACACCTTTTCCACACTAGTGGTACAATTCTTCAGCTAGGAATAAGGTGCTCTCATTTTCTCAGTCTCTTGCAAAAAAAAAAAAAAAAAAAATAGAGTCTTTAACTCTGATTTTTTTTTTTCCATTTCCTAGAACCCCTTCAAATTTCCTGGTGCTTGGGCCAAAGAAAAATAGACATATAATATAGAGTTCTGCACTGCAGTGGTCTCTTTTCTCTGCAGTCCATTCTCCTGCTACTGAGTATGAGCTCTTCAGTTCATTGATGCTGTAGGGCAGGCTACCAGCCCATCTTGGAGCCTTTCTAAGAGTTAAGTGGGAGCCTTTGCTTCTTCTATTTATTTCCCCCCTTTTTTTCTATTTTCACCTGTTTCCTGCAAGATATCTGTTAAGTGTCCATGAAAATGAGTTCTTCAAGGGAAAATGAGTTCTTTTACTTACCGTGACCTACCTATTTCCCAATTATGGACCTAAGTAATAGGATATTAGGCAAGCGCTTCTTGCTTAAAAATATTACTTTAGTACCTACTATATTTTTGTCATGAATTTCTTCTCTTTTTACCTTGGTTTTGTTGGTTTGGGGCTGTCATGTGTGGGTAAGCATGTTATATATTGCACCCCCCTATCCCCCACTGTACCATCACTCAAAGCACCAAGTGCCACCTCCCTATTGGTATTCAGTCATCCTGCAGTAGTTACCAATGAGGTCTTAAAGGAAATAGCAATTAAAATAATTGAATAACACAGTCAGAAAAGACTAAACCCATGTTTTCTAATGTCTTTTCCTATCATGGCAGACACACAAGATGAAAATGAGTTTACAGGACATTGAAAGAAACAAGGAATTGGGGGCTGGAAATGACCAGTCTAGAGGTTCTTTCTGCCAAGACTGCTCGGGCATCATGAAGGTTGATCAGTAGCTTGGCAAATGTAATCTATTTGCGACATACCAGAGTGCCATAGCATCACAGTTGGGAAGCTCTGTCTTAAAGATCAGATGATCTATTCCACTCGCACTCCCTCTTCTTTATAGATAAGGACAATGAGACCCGTTCCTTGACCTCAGCACTACTGTGAGAATGAGACTTCGGGCTGCTGATCTGGGGAAATGAAAGAGTTGGGGGATAGAAAGCGTTCTCTCTGTATCTGTGCTCATTCATTTAAATATCCACTTAGAATTATCTAATACTTTGGTTTTTTTTTAAAAAAGTATTCTATTATTCTACTGGCTGACACTGGTCTCATTATAAGGAATGACTGTAAGCTGCATGACTGGGTGGAAAAGTGGATCTAACGGAGAGCTTGTTAAATCCTATGATGCTCCTTATGCTTGCATTTTCCTTTAAGGAAAGGCTGTTATGCTTACTTTCTGACAGATTTGATAGCAAAAACTAAAGATTTGTCTCAGCTGTAGTCTCTATGAACTTCCACACAATACAAATTTATGTAAAATATTGAAATAAATTTCCTGTGAGAAGAAAAAGCTGAGAGATCACCAAGAGATTACTCACTTTGGATTACCAGGCTCAGAGGATTACTTAAAGGAGAACAAGTACCCTCTGTTCATGGTCAAAGTGCCTGTTCTCAGGGAATTATTACTCAAAATAATTGAGATAAACTCAATTGTAATTTTCAAATAGCTATTAAATTTTTTCCCTGCATGCTTTGGAAGAGATAGTTGATAAAGCTAAATCTTTAATGCTTCTCTTTGGAGATCCAGTCATTGAACCAGGAACTTTAGTTTTTTTTCGAGCATCACTTGAGATCTTTTAAAGCAGAGTTCAGATTCCTTGCCTTTAAAAATAGACAGACGATAGACAGAGGGGCAGGGGAAGAGGTGTGAGTCTCAGGCTTCAACTGAATGAGATCATTCTGCAGCCTTCCCATTTCCCAAACTGCAGATGTCACAGGGTGAGAATGAATCCTCAACTTGTTCTGGTTTCCAGGTTACAATCCCTCTGCCTTTTCCCTACAGCCCTTAGGGAATCTGTGGAGTCTGCAAAACCTCTTGACAGACAATCATTCTTACAGGCAGCAGACACACACACAACCCCACTGAAACCTTCCTACCAAAGAGTTGAAAGCTCCGTGCATAACAGGTTTAAGTATAAACATGTGTTTTTGCCATTTATCATTTTCCCCCTTTAAAGAAGCCATATGTGATGGTATTCTGGGAGGCAACACAATCTACAGCAGGTGGGCTCTTTAATTGGCCTGCCTGGGGAGTAGCTCAAGTTGGGTTTAGGAGGTACTGACCTTTTGGGTTTGGTTAGTAGGAGTCTGCGAATGGGGTTGTAAAAGCTAAACAGAGAACTGGGCTGCCTCTCAGACTCATGGGGAAACAATGGAAACCGATGTGAATATTTTGGGGGAAGTGATAGAATGTGAAGAAGTTGTGATGTTGAGAACCACCAATACTTAGTTGCAAAAAACACCCATGTTCATCCCCATGACAATCTGTATATGGTCTCATGGGATCACCATGGACCTTTGTAGTCCTTCATTCATCTTCTTTCCTGGAATAGGTAGGCAGGGCTGACATTGACAGAGCATACTGAGGCTCGGAGAACATTTACAAAGCCCCAAGGTTAATGGCAGAGCCAGCACATTTCTGCCTCTTGTATCTTAGTTGTCCTGCTTTGATCAGAAACTAAATCATAAAAAAGATAATGTCAGAGAAGTGTCTACACAGCAAAGAAAAGTGGAGATAAGGTGATGGCTGATGAGTTTTATCAAAAGCAAGCTATATAATTCAAGTCCAAATTATTCATTTAGGTTGCCTATACAATTGAAATTAGCTGTATGATGAGCAATTTGCTTTGTACTCTTGAGGAATCAGTTTATTTGTTGTGAATGCTTTCAAGATAGGATTCCCAAAACCCATTAACCCAACTAATATTTATTGCATGAGGTGCTGCAGACAAAATAGGGAAGCTGACCCAGAGCTCTCTCCCAGCAGTTTATGGACTAGAAAGAGAAACAGATTTGTTCACAGGTCATTTAAATCCTTCCTTATAGTTTGTATGGGAACACATGGAGGGAACATCAAAACTAGCATTGATTCTGGTGGTCAATGGTGGGAGAGAATGGTTGGGGAAGATTTTCTCAAGGGATATCTAAGATGAAATATGAAGGATGAATACAAATTATCAGAATGAAGAAAGTAGAGAAAGAATGTTCTTGTTTTGGGAGTCTGCTCACTGCTCTGGAGTGGAATAGAGTAGGATACATATCAGTTATTGCTGAGTTCAGATGCATGGGGCAGAAGCAGTAAGGAGCAAACTCCTTTAGGGTCTATGTATATAGAGGTTAATTCCATTATGCCTGTGGTGTAGCTTAGTCCCATTTGCCCCAGAACACTCCATCTGGAGTCTAGTGCACATTATATTCACGCTGTTTTTAAAGTTCTAACCATTTTTATACTGATGCATGGAAATATGGCATTAATGATTTTGGGAAAGGGACAGTTAAGCACTTCTTCCAGAAAGGAAATAAGGATCTGGTGGAGACACTGAAAACAAAGATGGAAATTATAACTTTTGAATATTCTAACTACATTGTACTGAGACAGGTGGAGCTTCTCAGGTTGAAACACCAGATGGTTTCAAATTTTTCATAAGCAACCATTGTCAAAAATTTAGCCCAGCTCCTGTTTTATTGAGTCAGTTTTTCAGATTTCATGCTGGTATTAATTTCTGGAGAGAAATATTAACAATAAATGATAAGCTTTCCAGATGGTCATAACTGTAATTGGCATGAGTTTTATGTAAGTGAACCACATTCTTGCAGTATTTTCCTGCCTGTGTTAGTACTTTAGGAATAATAATCATTGTTATTGTTGGCAGATTTCCCAGAATTCTTCTGTATTTTAACAATAACAACAACAATAATAATAATGCTTGACAATAGTAGAACATAGATCATAATACTTATCTATGGGTCAGCTTTCTAACGTTTTCCATTTCCATGATGCATATCATTACATGTACACGTGATCAAAGGGCAAGTTCTGGATTTAGTTTCTCATGAAGTCATAGTAAAATATTTAAATATGCTTGGACTTAAAACCAACGTCACTGATTTTTTATTTTCTCACCTAAAAGCTCTGTTCTCCATTATGGAAAATTGTATTTTTGAGAAGTATTAGCTGCCATTTGCAGAACCGCTGGCTTGCCCAAGAGGAGTGAACAGACAAGGAATGAAGCTTCTAGGATATGAAGTTACTCTTCTCAATGTTCTTGAATTTTTTATTTTCTCCTTACCAGGTTTATGCACATGACTTTTGCAACCATCAAAAGGGTAGGAAAAAATGAATTGTGCTTTATCATTACTATATATATTTATGAGTATTGAACTCCATGTTAACCATATGAGAAAGATTATTTTAATCCTCAAAATAAACCCACAAGTTAGGTTCCATATTTCCCATTTTTAATGAAACACATTCAAGGAAATTGAAAAAACTGCTGACATCTGTACTGCCATCATCATTGACACGTATGATTTCTAAGCCTATGCTCTTTCTACCATGCTGCCTGTTCTAAGGTTTTCCTACTCCAAGGAGACATGTCTCAAATCACACAGAGCATTTGATGTGGTAAAACTTGTTGGAACCTCTGAACATCAGGTTGAAGGCCACAGAACTGAAGCAAAGGGAAATGTGAAATTGCTCTATTAAAATGACAAATATTCCAGATGTAGCTAATTAGTATGATAACCTATGCATAAAAGAGAATTGTAAAATTAGTGAGATCAGCCTTGCAGTGCCATTAACCATATTATAACTCTTCACATGATTTTCTCCCCACCATGAAATGGTCTTGCAAATGCCTGATCTCAATTTGTTTTATCATATGGTGCAACTCATCAGTGCCACACACTACTGTGAGTGCTGTGGTTTTCACAGTGGGATATTTTTTATCTCTACAAATTGGTAAATTAAAATAATTTCACCTAGGGCAATCTTGTATCAAAAGTATACTAGCGACCTTGACAGCAGTTCTGTATGTTTTCCTTCTCATTTGCTTTTCAATAATTTCCTTTTGGGGGCTCTGAATCATCTACTATAGGATATTAAAACCCAGACAGAATAGAGGCCAGTTGTCTGTCTCCTGAGCTCTTTCTCAAAGAGGCAGGCAGCTGGGAAAGAAGAGAGTTTTATTTAAGGGAAGGGTGAAATCAAGATACCACATGAGATAGAGCTAAGCCATTACTGTTCTTCTAAGCAGGACCAGTTGTGGGCTAGCAGGTTTGGAGAAGCTGGGGAGAACATAAGCACAAATTACATTCACAAACAAGGCAAGAAACAGTACATACATTCAATGGTTGCCATGAAACTAATTCATGAAGGAAGAGTGAGAAAAGTCAGGGTCTGGGATTGCAGAGGGACTGGGGAAGGTGCCTGGTTGGATAAGGTTTGCTGCAGGAGAAGACAGCACAGCTAATATGAATTCTGCTCCCCGTTCATTCTTCATCTCATCCAAACATCCCCTTCTTTCATTTTGTATCTTTCTGCCTTGCAGCCCTTTCTGGCAATTTCCTATGTTCCAAAAGGATTTCAAATTTGAGCCAGAAAGCACATGGGGCTGGAGGCAAAAGTTCCAATTAATGAACTTGGGCCTTGTGAGGTGCGCATGGGAAGGGAAATTGATTTATATAAAATATGCTGTTGACCCCAAACAGCCTGAGATGTTTGCCATCACTTTACATGTTTTCTGATTTTACTTTGAGTTGAATTTGGTTTGTCACAGTTCAGATTTGCACAGTCTCTGATACAAAAGCGCTCTCAAATGAATTAAAGAAAAAATTAATAAATTGATGTATGCCTGACTGCAATTAAGATAATGCTAACATGAGCGGACAAAAGATCTTGTCCTAATCATAAAGAATAAATATGAAACAAAGCATGATTTGCAGAGAAAACACATAAGCATTTGTTTGTTCACCCTCTAAATCATTCATTCAGCTAATCCATCCATGCTTTCCTCTACTCTCTCATTCATTCTTTCCACACATTCAACTTGTGCTAGATTCTGAATATAGAGTGGGAAGTAAAACAGAGATGGACCTTGCCTTTGATATTTATATTCTAGTGGGGGATAAGTAATAATTATTAATGTATTACTTGATAACAAGTGGAGGTAATTTTCAGGTTCTTAGGTGAATAACATTTAGATAATGCAGCTGTTAGTGAAGGCCTGTTAAAGGACACTTGAGGGAGAAGAAGGAGCCATGCCAAAAGCCAGAAGTGGATTGTTCCACAGGCCTGGAGAGCTGGGCAGATGCTCCAAGAGAGGAAAGGGCTTGTGAAGATCTAGGGCTGAAAGAAGAACCACGACCAAGTGAGTGAGCCAGGGAAGGCTGGCTTGAGACAAGGGTGGACAGTGGGACACACATCAAGCTATAATGTGTTGTACAGAGAAACCACAATTAATTACAGATTGTTTTGTTCAAATGCATCTGTAAGATCACTGCAGGAAACTTAGAAGACATTTACTCAAAGAAAGGATAATATATATGATTGTAAGTTGCCTAGTTTGCAATAATAAATTTAACTTGTAATATCTTGATAACCCAACCACCAAAGCTTATAGTTCGGAAGGAGATATACTAGGTTGCAATTGGTACAGCATCCCTTCCACCAGCTTGAGCACAGATGCCCTCCATGGCAATCTTGTAAGGGTTGACTGCTGCTTAGACCTAGGTCCTTTATCAAGCTTATCAAGCTAAGGCCTCATTCATATCCCACCATTCCTGTTCCTATTGTTGTGTTTTTAAAATTTTGTTTTATTTTTAAACCCTAAGAATACATTTTTAGTATTACCGAATGAAATGGTATATTGGTAGAAAATTTATTATTAAAAAATGTGTGTGTATGTGGGAGGCATCTTTTGATAGTTACTGAGTATGTTTTCCCTATGACTTTCTTGTCTTCATGGCTGGGGCCCCCTCATTCCTCTTTGTGGTTCAGGTTTGTGCTCTCACTAGGATTGTCACATTTAGCAAATGAAAATACAAGCTATCCAATTAAATCTGAATTCCAGATAATTTTTAGTGTATGTCTCATGCAATATAAAAAATATCTAATACAAAATCATTGTTACCTGAAATTTAAATTTAACTGGGTGTCCTATCCTTTACCCCACCATGATAGACAATCCCTGGGAATGTGAGATCCAGGCCAGGAGGCCAATGGCTTATCTTAATTGCTGCTCCTCTGCTGGCTTTGTCTCCAAAAAAGGAGGACCTTGTGCCCTTTTTCCTCAGGCCAACTTAATTC
Source organism: Callospermophilus lateralis (assembly GCF_048772815.1). Taxonomy (NCBI): domain Eukaryota; kingdom Metazoa; phylum Chordata; class Mammalia; order Rodentia; family Sciuridae; genus Callospermophilus; species Callospermophilus lateralis. The sequence continues at coordinate 60,569,534 of NC_135306.1, read as the reverse complement.
ACTACTGCATTAAAAGGTTGGGGTTGGCTCTTTTCCACCCATGTCTGGTGTCTTGTACCTAAATAAAGTTGAAGCTGAGATCCTGCCATTTGCTTCCTGGTTTCCATGATGCTTCTGTGCAGAGAACTCTGAGGGCAGTGTAGTATGGGGGGAGAAGAATGTCTCTCACCTTTTTACTGTTTCAAACAGTGCAGTGGAATATTAATAATAAATTTATAGGATTTTTATGTGGATTTGCTATCATTGCTCAATAAGTGTAAGAGATATAACTATGGTAATTAGACACCATAATTCTTGGTAGGCCTTTTTATACTATTTGCCTATTGAAACTCTTCTGTTCATACATGCTGGGGATTTCACAGTATTCAATAAGTTTAGGGCTCCATGAAGTCCTCCGATTTTATTCCTTAGTACTGAAATATATACAAATATATGAATAAATAAAATACCTGACCCACTGACCCTTATTGTCTGCCTGATTTCTAGGTCCCAGTCATCTCACTCCTATCTCCAGATGTGTTCTTACTCAGCCCATTAATTTTATTTAAAAAAAAAATTTTGTAGTTGTAGATGGACAGCATGCCATGTTTATTTTTATGTGGTGCTGAGGATCAAACCCAGTGCCTCACATGTGCCAAGCAAGTGCTCTTCCACTGAGCTAAAGACCAGCCCTCAGCCCATTAATTTTGCAGATTCCTGTGGGGGTTTGTTCCATTATTCCCACCCCCAGTCCTTAGTGATCAGTGGGTTAATTGGTTGGAGGGCCCTTCCTGCAATGGCAACAGCACTCATGAACCTCTCTAAGACTTTCCTGACCCAGCACAAGATCTCTATTCAGTCCCTGGGCATCATTTGCCTCTTATTTATACAACAGTCAACCTTAAGATTTTAAACTACCTGCATGGACATGCTGAGTTCCTCTGCCACAGCTTTGATGTTCCTGTAACTCTATCCTGTGAGCTCCTCCTTATAAAGTGCTGTGTTTGGCTGAGAAGGGCCAACAGGCATGGACATTTCCCTCATTATGTCCCTTATACATGTGGTAGGTCTTTGGATGCTCCCTGTCCAACACACTCCTAGCAAGAGTCGGGAATGTACTTTATGATCAATGATACCCACCTATTTGCTGCCAGCCCCTGTGAACACACATGGGCATTTTAAAAACTTGAACTTTCAGTTTGGGATCTGAGGTCCTAATTTTTAACTAGAAAGTTTTCCACTAACCAAGATATAGGTGTTAGAGGTACTGGCTATGTCTGTCACCTGGTACTGTGTTCTGAAGCCAGGAAAGACTAGGGAGTAGGAGAAAGACAGCGTGGGGTATATATCATACTTTGAAACCTTTCCTTGAATAGACACTCAATGCCTACTCTTTAGCCTTCCTGCCAGTGCCCCCTCCCCACTAATTTTTTTTTTTTTAATGTAATTGAAATGAAAGAAAAGGAAAAGCATCACATTAAAACCTTGGGGATTAGAATGTGGAACGATAAATCTGTGATTTCCTCCGCTTAAACAATGGCAGGAATCTCAAACTAAATTTCTTGGACTTTTATTTCTTAGTCAGAAGTAGCTTACTTCCAATTAATGTTTAAAAACAGAGCTGAAAGTTCCTCCTTTAGGTAACTCCATCCAGAGATAGCTTCTAGCTAAGTGAAGCTGGTAATTTGCACATAAAGACTTCTTTTAATTACTCCCTAGAACCTGTGATTTTTACAAACTACCTCTGACATAAACTGCAGCCATATCCTATTGCAAAAGAATTCCTGCAAATCTAATTCTAGGGAAATCAGAATCTTGTTCAGGACAGAATTTTCCACATAAACATTGAGTTCCAACTGCCAAATTCCTTTCCTGCTTTTAAGCTCTATTGAACTTCTTGGATCATTTTTCCTAGGTCCTAGTAAAAAGCTTTACCCCAAGAACTTGCTAAATCTTCCTAGGATTAGAACCTTTTACTTTTATCCACTTCTAGTTTGGTCATAGCTTGTTCAGTTAGGGTCTCTCAACTTTAGCACTATTGACACTTGAGGTCAGAAAATTTTGGAAGTGGGGCACTGTCCTGTGCACAATGGGATGTTTATCAGCATCCCCTGGCCTCCTTCCACTAGGTGCCAGCTGTACCCCTTAGTGGGGCTACCAAGATTGTCTCTATGTATTTCCAAATGTTTCTTGGGGAAAAAAAAAATCACCTCTAGTTGAGAAATAGTGCTGCATTTGAATCCAAGTTGAGTTGAAAAGAAGGAACTGTAAAGGGGGAGAGGTGGGAAAGGCCTTCTCTTGATGCATATCTTTGTTTTATGTCTTTAGGAATTTGCCTGTCTCTCCTTTTTGCTTATCTTGAATGTCCCTGTTCCTAACTGAACAGAGGTGAGTACTTAGAGATATTTAGCATGTTTGCTCTTAAGGGACGAGTAAAACTGAATTTAAAGTTTGTTTCAGGAAGGGAATTATGGAATCTGGAAAAAAAAAAATACAGAATGACATCCTTTCAAATTTCCTGACTCACAGTTTATCCAGGAAACCCATGTTGAGGATTAGGCCCCTGAGAAGCTAGTGTGAGAATAATATGCATTCGTTGAGTAAGTATGTGTTATGTTTCAAGTTTTCTTGTCACATAGGTTTTATCAGTTAATAAAAAATATTCAGGTGAGGTCAGTGTTATTCCCCTATTTCACAATGAGAACGAGGAGGCCCACAATGATGAAGTAACTTGTCCCAGATCATCCAGATTCTATGTGGCAAAGATGAGAATCAAGGAAAGACCTGCAGATTATAAAAACCATGTTCTTTCCCCTTGAACATGTCCCTTATTGTATTGATTTTTGTATCATCAAATTATAGTAAAATATCTCTGCTCTTTTGGGGACTTCGTGTAAAATGGTTTTACAATATTAGATCTTATTATGCCAGGAGATAATACATGCATATTCCTATGCCAGAATCCCCCACCTTTTGTAAAGTGATTTTTGAATGCTACTAAGTCTTTGTGGTTGTCTGGTTAAGGACTCTTGACCTACATAATTGAGCTGTTTTTCCAAAGTCCAGTCTTGTTCATTATTTTCTGCACGTTGGCACCTTCTGCCTTTTGAATAATAAAGATAACCCCATAAAATTTGCATAGAGGATATATGTTTGACTGAGAACATATGTTGGATGAGGTGTACCTGCTTACTATCCAAATGTTTAAACAATGATAATAAAAGAAGCTGCTGTTATGTTACATTGCTGAAGCTAATGTTTATAATGTTCATTTCCAATGGGGCATAATACAGCCTTGCGAATAAGGAAACAGCACTTGACAGCCCTTTTTCTCTACAATATTATAATGAAATAATCATTCTCCTTTCCTTTCTGGCATAAAATTTTGAATAAAATTATAGTATCATAGAAGTTCAGAACTGCAATAGAAGAGGAAGGCCTTGCTTTGAGTCTAGAGCAGCCAACAACAAGATGTGCCATTTTGGATCAGTCAAGTAACTTTGTGAGCTTGGATTTTCTCATTTTAAAGTTGGGATGATATTGTATACTTCATAGATCTTTTGGGATGATGAATGAATAACTGAGAATACATATAAATGTTAAAATGTTATATAAATTTAAATTCAGGAAACACTTAATGAGCACCTAGTATACAAATCACTTTGCTATGGACCCAAAACTGAATTGAGAAGAAACTCTTGACTTCAAGGAGTTCATCTTCCAGTGGAGGGGGGTGGGCATACAATAGATGAACAAAACAAACAACCAGTAATGCAAATTATACTGTAAGCCCTGAAAACAGGACAGAAAAACCCAGAGCAGAAGGAGACAATGTCTGATGTTGAAAGGTGTATAGAGAAAAGGACATTTGAACTTGGGTATGAAAGATTATTACAGTGTGGACAGGTTAATAAAAGATGAACAATCCAGTTTAAGAAAATGATCAAAGAGAACCACATATGGTGGTGCATACCTGTTATCCCACTGACTCAGGAGCCCGAGGCAGGAAGATTGCAAAGTTGAGGCTAGTATCAGCAACCTAATGAGGCCTTGTCTCAAAACAAAATTAAAAAAAAAAAATTAGGGTGTCATTTAGGGTGCCCCTGGCTTCAATTCCCAATACTGAGGGGAAGAAAAGAAAAGAAAAAAAAGTGACCATACCAAAAACATAGGCATATAAATAGAGATGGCCTGTTTGGGGAGCCTAATTGGTCTAGAGTAGTTGGAAGAAAGACTCAAAGTGGAGATAGGCAGAAGAGACTTATGTTTTAGAAAGATTTCTCTGGAGGCAGGATGAAGTATGGACTAGAACAGGCTGCTTTGTACATGGATTTACCAATTGGTCACCTGTTGGAAGAAGATAGTAATATCAAGATTTGTTGTCTAGGAGAAAAACTTGTTTAATTTTGAAAATACATTTTGGTTTTAGACAATGTTTCTCTGACCACAAATACACTCTGAGATTGAATAACATGGCCCAGATTCTAAGGGTTAAGGAAAAGTAGCAGAGAAGGAGATGGGCATATTACAAGGTGGGTGTGGGGGATTTAAAGGAAATCCTGTGAAGAGGGAATCACATGGGTGTGGACCCTCTGTAGGTAATGATGACCCCAGATTACCAGCAGAACACGGAAGAGGGAATGTGTAACGAGAGAAAAGGCTGGAGATGTAGATGGGGGACAGAGTACATGTGACCTTGCAGGTCCAAAGAGCAGGCTTGGTTTTAGAAAGGAGAGTCATGCCTGATTTTGAGGCAGGGTTTAAACCTCCAGGTCTCCAAAAGATGACTATCCTGTGGACCAAAGACCATTAGTCTTTAATAATAATCTCTAAATTATCAGCAAAACATCTTCTGATTTCTAAATCTAATTCCAACAATCACTTTTCAGAGCGCCACATGATTGTGCAAAATAGGTCAAATGTCATTGTTGAATATGATGTCACAGCTTTCCTTTAGCCTCCTCTGCCTTTTCTCCCCTGAAGTTTGTAACCTCTGGAAAATGAAAGCCAGAGAGCTCAAGCCAGCTCCGGCCTGTCCCTTCCTTCCTACCTTTCTTTGTGCTTTGCTGTTGTTATTTTCAAAGTGGTGCGTGAGGGCAGGACAGAGTGTCAGTCTCCCCTTGAAACGCATGCTGAAAATGGAAAATAAGATGCATTGTGACATTTTAGCTGAGAGACCTTTCCCTGGCTTTGGGAAAAGCCAGCTGAACAGGCTCTCGTTGTCACACAGCCGGAAGAAAACCACACAGCCCAAATGTCACCTCGGAGCTTGTTTGCTGTTATATTTTCAGCGTACATTTGATTATTCTTCCTTTTCATTTTTTAAGAATAAGGGGTCAAAGCTACTCCAGCTCTGCCTTTCGTCTCATAAAAGGCTCCCTCCCTCTTCTCTGAAAGCCACCCACATGCCAGCAAGACTCACATCTTTTTTTCCTGTTTCAAATTGATAGGAGTACATTTGCAAACTCATCTTTACATGAGTGGTTTGGATTCACTCTTAAATTTACACTTTAAAAACAATTTTTTTTTTTTAAGAGAAATTAACCAAAGTTGCCCAAAAGATAAAGAAACATTTTGGAAATTCCAAGTCCTTTGCTGTTAACATTCACCAGTGCTCCTTTTCCTTAATCGTTTGCTTCTCAGTCTTTTAAGGAGGCAAGATCATATAAACTTCGTAAACATTCATATCTGTAGTTCCATGCGGACATGCTCACTTATTGGCTATACATCTTAGATCAGCTTTCATTAAGTCTCTGTTTCCTCATTTATCCAATGAGGATAGTAATCACCCTCACCATATGGGATTATACTGAGGATTAAAGAGATAAGGCAAAACATTTAACCCATTGCCATTAAATATTGTCATAAGACTTCTTAACCTGGCTCAGCAAGACCAAGGCTTCTGACAGAAAAGGGGTGTCAAGAGCTGTATGGACTTACTTATTTTAGCAAATCAGTATATTTTCTGTATTTAATTATAAAGTTAACTTAGTTTTATAATGTTATTTGCAACTATACTTTTTCCATTTGGCACTGTATTTTTTTTGCCTACCTAGCTGAATGTATATTATAAGCTTATCTTAAGGCTGTCCATGTGCTTAATTAAATGTTCATTTTAAGTAAAGTACTCAACTGTGGATAGGAATCTGTATTTTGGATGTGCTTGATCTATCTACAAAGAAAAATTAGGAATTACTTTATTAGAAAATACTCCCAGAAGTCTTAATTGTACTTATTTAAAAATAAATACTGTAATGTTAGACTTGTGGCATTGGGATTAATTAAGGTACATCATTATTGTAGTTTAAAAGTTGTACACGATAAGACATTTTTCGTTTTTACTGTACGTTTTTACTGAATGATCTATTCCCCATCCCAAGGCAAGCTTGAGTAAAATTAGGTTAAATGTAAAACAGCAATAAAAATGAGCTGTATGGAGGCAGAGAGCTTCATTGTTCTTTTTTTCTTCTTTAGCAAAGCCTAAAGAAGCCTGGGAGTGGGATTCAGAGCCAGAAGTGTACCATATTTCACTGCATAATTGTCAGCACTGCATGATCATCACACCCTGTTTTTTTTTTTTCATTCCAAAAATTGGTTGATGATCTTTCACTGTGTAATTGTTGCAAGGTGTAATTCTGTTCCTCACACTGCTTAAAAAGTAAATGGAGCAGCAGTGTATTCACCGGTGGCACTTAGGTGCACATTTGTCTTCTCTAACACTGTGAGCCTAGAGTTCTCAGCGAACACGTGTTGTCAATATATTTCCAAAAGCTGACTTGTGTGGTTTGTTGAGAGTGCTGCAGTGCTTACTGGTAAGTACGAGTGGGGCTGAGGATGGTATATCAGATAAGGAAACCAATGATAACCAGGCAGAATCTTCGGACACAGAAGATTTTGTAAGTCCATACTTTGCAACACTGTAGTACATTTTATCAAGTGTAATATTTTGACTATAATGAGTAAATCAATAACAACTAATTTGTTAACTTTTGCCCCCAAACAGGAAAATGTTCACTAAACTGTCACAAAGAAAGAATGGGTTTCGATTTAGACTCTTCAATTTTAATGTTTAGACTATTCAATTTTAGCTTCAGAGATAGAATGAGAATTCCATGAGAATCCCACAGAATCTGTGTTAATGACAGTTTAATACATGATTTTTAAAAAGTTAATACTGGCCCAATTGTTTTAAAAAGAGCCTCACATGATGGCTACACTCCCCTCCTTTTTTTGTAAAAATATTTGGCAGAAAATCTGTGATAGTTATATGGTGAAACATGATATTTTTTGCAGGTGACGACATCTAGTCCTGGATCCTGGGATACAGTGGGACAACCGGGCTAATAAAGTTCTACCTCCTATGTGGTCCTACATATCTATAATGAGGAAGATCTGTTTGTGCTAGTAGACACTAGAGAGGAAGAACAGGGCAGAGGACCTTGGGTATACCACTTACCAGCTCTGTGTTGTGGGCAATGTATGTAACCGCTCTCACCCTAGTATCTCATTTATACAGTGGCCTACAGATCTACCTCAAAGGGCTTTTGAGAGAATTAAAATGAGGCATCATCAACTATGATTTAGCAAAGATTAACATTTTTAAAGGACTGACTGTGTGCCAGACACTATTCTAAACCAATCACATACATGGGGTCATTTAACCTTCACATACATGGAGTCATTTATTAGTTTTCTAATGCTATAAAGGAGGCCAGGAAATACAAAGGAACTCAAACTACCCCATGTTACCAGGTAGTAGGTGAAAAAGACAGGATTCAAGCAGGCTACTTGGTTTTCGAGCTGTGCTTTAAAATGTCCGCTATATTGTCTAGACCAGTGGTCCTCACAGTGTGGGAGCTGCAGCATCAGCAGTAGCATCACCTGGGAAGTTGTGAGAAATGCAAATTCTTTGGTTCACCCCAGACCTCTTTGGCTCATCCCATAATCAGAAACTCTGGGGGTGGGACCCAGCAGTCTGAGCTTTAACAAGCTCTCCAGGTTTTCTGATATAGGCTCAAGTTTGAGATCCACTGCTCCAGCCCAGAGGTTGGCAACAGCAGTAGCTACCTGGTTTTCTAAATAAGATTTATAGGAACACAGATATGCTCATGCATATATGTCTTATTTGAGGTTGCTTTGTGCTATATTACAAGAGTTGACTAATTGTACCAGGGACAAACTGACTGGCAAAACCTACAATATTTACTATCAGCCCTTTAAGAATATGTTTGCAGCACCATGGTCTAGGCAATACCTCCAGCAAGGTGCTAGCACATAGTAAGAATGATTGTCACTAAGTGCTCGGTAACCAAAACCTTGTGATTTATAGGGGCCCAAAGTGCTCTTATGCCATGGGGAAGGGTGGGCAAGATAAGTGCAGGACTGTCACACCATCACTGTGTTGTCTTTACTTAAGACCCAGATGCAACTGGGCAATTTGGTCATGGTACTAGTCATTTCTTACTGAAGTGGGGACTAGAGACAGTGTATTTTACTCTTTGGGCTATTATACTACTGTATTTTCTCCCAATAACCCTCCTGGTCCTGATGGCTCTCTCAGAGACATGGGCTTTGGAATCTGGAGCACTTGCTTATTGAGCTCACAACCTTGAGCTTCTGCCTGACTCTTGATTTCAGCAGGTAGCGAAAGAAGGATTGATAAATGGACTTTATTCCATATCTCCTCAGGTTCATAGTCTGTTTTGAGTCCAAATGCAGGAAGGTTTCTACAAATCAAATTTGTGTTTATGTAACAATTATTTATTGTACATTCGGTCAAGTACCAAAGATTTACATGTGTCTACAGTGTTTTCAGTTGACAACTGTGTTTTGACTGGGCATTATCCAGATGAGGAAGCTGAGACTCAAAGAGGGAGAGGAACTTCTGAGAGCTTCGGAGATAGTATGCTTTGGTCTTGGGCTTGAGCATCCATCTCCTGAGTCCTGGGCACAGACCTCAATGAGCTACGTTTCATGGTTTTGATTTTACTTCCCTCAGGAGCAAAATGACCCAGTAAGAACACCTGTGTCTTTCTCCTGAGGTCCCCTTTATTTTAGTGGGGAGCCTTGCTTCCTCCTGAGGACGTCAGTTATATTGGAGTATTCTTTTTCTCTGCACAGGAAGGTATAGAAGTCAGGGTCCTGGCGGGAAGCAAATGACATACTCAAACTGGATACTTGAAAAGAGTGTAATAAAGGGACCGGGAACAGCAATATAGTTTCTGAGCCCAGAGCAAAATGAAAATGTGGAACCCTTATTCAAAAATTGTTAAGAATTTCACAGTTATTAAATCAAGTGTGGGCCCTGTGTGATCATAGAAGCCATCCCTGAAAAAAAACTGTTTTCAAATGTGTAGATGGGATCTATAGAAACTAATACAAGGTCCTGCCCTATTGCAGGGATAGGAGCAGTGGGAAGCCATTATTACATGTGGACTGAAGGAGCAAAGGAAGGGAAAATGACTAGAACCCAGAAAGAGACAGAGGGGGAGAGAGCCACATTTGTATAGAAATGGCCTTGTGGGAGGAGCCGTGCCCTTCAGTGGAGGAGATAATCTGCAGGGATCCAGCAGTGAGCCTTGGGAGATAAATACTCTAGCTTTGCTCTCCTGCTGGGAGCCCAATGGGAGAGTGGAGATCAGGAAGCCAGCTGAGGAGTCCTGGGCTCACCTAGGGGAGGGGATGGAGGGGGGGTCTGGAGTGACCAAGACAAAATGGTCAAAATCATCAGCATTCAGGGATTCTCCCTGTTTACTATCTGGCTGGGATTCAAGACTCTCTACCCACTTGCTCCATCCTACCTTTCTAGGTGTTTCTTTTTCTGTTCCCCTGTACTAACATCTCTCAAAAATTACCATCAGAGCATCCCTAAGGTTAGGCTTCAGAATCCTTATGAAACAACCAGAAGGTCAACATTTTCCTTTTAAAGATACCAAGCCATAGAGAACTGAGTTTCTTTTGATGAACAAAACAAAATCCCCAATTCCACTGATTCCTAATTTTTCAAGTGAAAGTAACTACTGTAGACTAAATTCTTCTCCTGCCCCTACTCCAAATCTGTACCTTGAAGACCTATCTCACAATGCAGTTGTACTTGGAAATAGGGATTTGGGGAGGTAGTTAAGGTTAAATGAGGCTGTAAATGTGGTATCCTAATCTTATAGAATTGGTAGTCTTTTAAGAAGAAAAAGAGCTCTCTCTCTCTCTCTCTCTCTCTCTCTCTCTCTCTCTCTCTCTCTCTCTTTCTGTCTCTCTCTTTCTCACCCACCACATACATCAAAGAAAGGCCATGTGAAGATACAGAAGGTAGACGTCAGCAAATCAGGAAGAGAGCCTTCACTAGCCACCTTGATCTTGGACTTATAGTCCTCCAAAACCATCAGAAATAAGTTTCTGTTATTTAAGCTGCTCAACCTGTGGGATTTTATTATAGCAGTCTGAGCTGACTAAGATAGTGGCATTGTAGAAAGATAGGCCCTTTCCTGTACTCTGGCTTTTGCACCAGGAGCTGAGCTTTATCTACTCTAGAGTCTGTGCTTTCTGGTCTCCATAGCAAAGTGGAAGAGATTCCATGTTGGAACTGGGACAATGTGATTGCCAGTCTCTCTTCTTCCATCATGAGTAATTTAACTTGCTAGTTCTCAGCTTCTTCATCCATTGGGGATGCTACCTGCCTTGTGAAATGGTCATTCATTTGAACAGATGCATACATTACACGTGTGGAAGCCCTTTCTCTCTTAGTAAAGCATTCAAGATCACTGCCCAACATTTGAAACCCCTTGACTGGTTTCCTTTTTCCTGAGCACTGCTTCATGGGATTCAGCTTTGTGTTCCCCAGCACCTCTCACATAGTTTCTCAGCAGTGTTTCCTGCTTGGCCGATATTCCCACTCCAAGGAAAGCTGGGTGGTATCCTTCCAAAACAGAAAGTGGCCTCTAGAATTTTCATGGCTGTGCAGTAAAGCTTGGCTGGTCCCTGGCTAGAGTTTTAGCGCTTGGTTCTTTGTTTTCACACCTTACCTCTGAGAACAGGTTCCCACTGGAGCCTTCCTTCGGCAAGCCTCATGCCCAGAGCTGTGGTCTTTCGGGTTTCTCTGCTTCCATTCAGGATCTCCCCTAGCTGTCTAGGAATACTAGTTAATGAAGGGCTTGGCTTGCAGACGTCGGGCCGGGGCCACTGGGAAGGGACACAGACACCTGGCAGGCGGGTTTCAGAGAATTCATTGCAGCAGCTGCGTGGCCTGATTGCTCCAAGCCCATTATTCATTTTGCATAATTGGTGACCTTTCTGTCTGCACTCTCCATGGAGAATTTCAAGCCATTTTCCAGAGCACAGATGAATATCTGAAATGCACAATAGCACAGGAGTCTGTCAGCATCAGCCTCACAATTCTTTGCAACAGTGGGGGAGGAGGGAGAGGCCTACCAACTCGGGCTCTAGCCAGGATCTCAAAGAATCAGGAAGCTTTAGGCCCTCAGACAAAGGAAGACCCTTCTTGCTGTCACTTGTGCACGTTGTCTGCATTTTTCTCGACTTCAGGGCTGAAGAGACAGTCTTTGCCCCTAAGTCACTGATGACCAGGCATATAAAACCCTTCAAAATTGGTAACAAAGTCCATCTTTCCAGCCACATATCTATGCTTAACTCAGTCACTCCTACGTGAGACATAACAGACTCTCAATGGTTCCCCTGAAGAGTCATGCAAATTTATACTTCTTTGTACATTCTATTTATTCTTCTTAGAATATTCTTTCTTTGCCTGCTGAACTTCTTTACTGACCTTCCTAGACTGAATTAATCTCTTTCTCCTCTGCCTTCTGATGGCTGCTTTCATTATCACCCACTGAACACTGTCATATGTACTCAGACCTCTATTGCTCTCTTTGAGGGTCAGGGTCTGGGTAGCATTCATTTCCCTATATCTATTGCCTGATACAGAATAGGCAGTCTGTAAATGATTAGAAAATTAGTGAGTTAAAAAAAAAAATATATATATATATATATATTTTTTTTTTAACTCACTGATTTTTAACATATATATATATTTAACATATATATATATTTTTAACATGTATATATATATATAAATTCTTACCTTAGATGTTACAGACTTACGTTATATTAGCTAGAACACTTTATATTGCAAATAAGATAAACTCAAGGTGATTTAAGCAAAAAAGGAGTGACTTGGATCATGTAACTGAAAATTCTGGATAAACCTAGTTTCAGGAGTGGTTTGATTCAGGATTCCGACAATGTGATCAGCCAACAGCTTCCTCCAGATGTTGTCTTCAGCTACAGCATAGGTCCCCCTCATAGTATTGGGGTGGCTGGTGCAATTTCAGAAGTGGAGTTTTATATTCTCATTCTAACTAATGCCAGAAAACTGAGAATTTCTTTTTCCCAGAAGCCCCAACAAAGGTCTCCTTGGCTCAGACTGGGTTAAGTGCTAATCTCTGGTAATCCCTGTGGGCAAGGGGCTGGCTCAGGTCAATCTTATTTTTATCTCTGTCAATCCCTTTCCAAACAAGATTGGCAAAATATGAGGGAAGTGGTGAATTCCTCAAAAGGAAAAGTACTATTTAATAGGAAGTGAATATAGGTGCCAGCCAGGCAAACAACCGATTTTCACTTTATATATCCACTCCCACAGGCTTAATGCAAGATATAAAATAAGCAAACAAACAAAACCCTTTCAAAAGGTGTAGCAGCCATTTGTGAACTACATTTTTGTGAACTAAATCCAAACCCTAAAGCAAAATGTATAGTCAGATCCTAGACTCTAGAGTTAAAAATTCCTAGGGAGACCTCCATTTTATAAATCACACAGTTGGGTCTTTATTGTTAAATATTATTTTTTTTTTATTACTGTAGACATCAGACGTGTCATTCCTTCCTTTGATCTAGGTGTATTTTCTCTCGTAGTAGTTCACCATTTTATGATTTGGGAAATCACGGTAAGGTCCATGAGTAGAGAATTATAAGTTTCCAGACACAAATCTGTGTCTCAAATTGCTGACTGGGGTTTTCATCTTTTTCTTTTTCTATTGCAAGTATTACCAATTGAGAAGGAAAATAAATCACAGGTAAAATGAAGACATTTTTATCTTTTTAGAAGAAGTATGAAAATTTCTTTCCAGGGAAAGATCAGAGATATCGAAAGGAGGCATTGGTGAGCATGCTCCAGCAGTATTGGCAACCCTGACATCACACAGGTACCCAGCTCTGCAAGAAATAAGTGACTCCAGGTGAGGAGAGGGCAGAGGAGTTAGACAAATCCAGCAGAGGAAGAGGAAGATTCCGAGAAAAAAAGGAGGGAAGTGGTCCAATGGGGATTTTACTTTTTTCTAGGATAGACTAGGCAATTAGTGATGTTGATGTTTCTTCTTTCTGTCTCTTAGGAATTTTTTAGCAAAATCAACATGGCCTCATAATATTTGGCACACAAAGAATTCTTAGGAAGAATCCTAAAAAGAGCTTATGACTTCTTCAAGGTTGCTGCCAGGCAAAAAAAAAAAAAAAAAAAACAGAAGTTGCTTAAGAATCCTCTAATACCTCTCTTACACATACCATGTTTTATCCGTTCTTAGTTGGCACAGTTTAAGAAAATAAGTTGTTGATGCAACTATGACAAGGTCTTCTCATTACTTTGAATATAATATTATGTGATTCCAATCATTATAAGGCTAGTAGTTATGTTATTGGTAATATACGTTAAATTATATCATATCATGTTATGTTGTATTTAATACAAAAGTTCTTTTAGACTTACTTAGACATATATTTTATTGTCACTCATTTCAATGAGCAAAAGAAAACCCAAATAAATTGGTTTATTTTGAGACTTCTTCACATTCAAAGGGTGACTCTTTTGAATTAATTTGCAACATATTGTCAATGGTTGTGTTTCCCCCCAGAATATGGCTATCTGCCATCACAAATCTTTTGTGTTGCAATATTTCTTATGTGTGCACCAATATTGTCTCCAGGATTTCTCTAATTAGCCATTTGCAAGTTAAGTTTCTCTTATTCTCTTGCTCTTACCAGAAGTTTTTCAACAGAAGGTGTTCAAACTATGACCAATCCTCCTACTCATCCTTCCAATGGACATTATATGACTTGTGATACAATATGGAAAGGACACAATGTTTTATTCCTTTTTCCAATAATAGCAACTGAGTCACTATACAACAGCTTTTCTTTAACTTACCACATTGTCAGACGATTACAAAGTGATAACCTGGTTAACAGCAATTTTGAGGTATAACTGTTGAAAAGCATCCTAATTTAAGACATGCTAATTTGTTAATAAATAAATACAATTGGAATTTCACAGTTACTAAGGAACTTTGGAGATCATTCACTGCATTCCACTATCTTGCAGATGAAAGACTGAAACCCACAGAGACTGACAGACCCCCAAATTCATACAAATAGTTAGGCAGCATTGAGACTGTAACTCAGGGTCACATTCCTCTGTCCTGTATTTCATGTAGTCATGCAAAAGCATATATCTACAGGAACTCAGGTGTGTGAGGCAAAGGAGTTTTTTTTCTGGTTTTCATTATTATTATTATTATTGAATATTGATTGTGCTCTGGGATAGGCAGTAGAGTTTAGGGTTAATCCAGAATCATTAGAGTCCCTCACTTTTCTTTTCCCATGAATATTTGTAATGACCTTATCAGTTCAGGAGTACTGTGGAAATACTTTAGAATTATGAAATGTTTTGTGTAAAAATTATGAAAAGTAGGAAATTATGATATTGAAAAAATATACCAATAGAAGGTATTCAAACTAATATTTATATTTATTTATATTATAAAGATAAAGAAGGGAAAAGCAAGTTGGCTGTTGAGAGAGTACCCAGAGAAAAACCCATCAGTAACAGTTAAGAAGAATCATTAGTCAGGGCAGGGAATTTTTATCAAGAGTGAAGGGCCCATAGAACCCTCTGTCCACGCACACAGAGTTCACCATCTGGAACCATTGGATCAGGTTCATAGGTTCATAGGTCAGGGCTGTACTCATAAGGGGATAAAAGTTGGATCAAATCTTCCCAAAGTGGACTCTTTCAACTTCAGAACTCTTTATTTTATAAGCCCAGTAAAATCATCAGGACCTACCCAGTAGATCTCAGCAGAATTGGCCACTGAGAGGATGGGGACTCATTTCTTTGCCAATGATAATCAAAAACATTAGGTATGTTCTTTGTCCTCCTTCTAGTTCTCTATTTTCTAGATAGCTAGAAAAAATAAAATAAAATTCCTGATATCGAAGCCACTTCTGCCTTTGTACCTCATTAATCCTTAATAACCCAGGGACAAAATTGTCTGTTGGTTAAGAAATGAAAACAAAAAGAAACACAAACAAATGTCTTTAATAAGAATTTTGAAATTCAAATTAAATTCAATGGGCTTACTGACTCTACCAGAGTATTCTGAAAAATCTCTCCAGATAATTGCAGCATATAAATAGCTGTAATGTCTCTCCATTCACTTGTGACTTAATTCATCTGCAGGTTTGAGAGAAGTTAATTTTGAATGCAGAAGGTGGAAGGCAGACCATGGCATCCCCATCTTAGTCCATTGCCAGTGATGGGTCTTCACATTCCCTGTGGAGGGAAAATACTGCCTGGGAGATGAAGGGGACTCTGGCTCTTCTTGGATTCATGCTCATTTGCTTGCTTCATTTTTTCGCCTTATGCCTTCAAGATGTTGGTCTTGCACAGAGCTCAGCTTTCCCTTGGCTCTACCAAGGGTGGGGGGTGAAGCCTGCTTTTGCTTCTGGATTTGGGGACAGAGCTTAAATCTTTTCATAGACTAGTTAAGTCACTTCAAAAGAGAACTGCTCCAGCAGTCTTATTCATGTTCACGATGAAGAAATTTTATTTCATTAAACTCTAGACTTGACTCAGTTTCAGCAAGGTCAGGGAAAATGTTACTTGCAACACTATTCCTTAACTTCACTAATGCCATCCATGTTTGATTTATGGCAGCTGTGCCTTTGTGAACCTCAAAAGAGCCTTGCTGAGAAACTCCTGCTTCCTCTGAAATTAAGGGGTGCAGAAAAAGAATGGAATGACTGTTCGAGTGAGACATGGAAACCTCTATCCATCATTTGAGCAGTGACTGGGACCTCTGGGCCAAGGGAGACTGCTCTTTTAAAAGACCAAGGAGGTTTTTATAACTTTGGTCTCATCTGTGTTTGTGTGTGCACATACACATGTACATATCATATGTGTGTGTAAAACCCAAACCTGAGCTTTAAAAAATATTTTAATAAGCTGGTCTTGAATTACAACTTCAGTTATCTCAGACAATGGTTCAAGAAAGAAGTGAGAACGTTTGTAGGATATAAAGTTTGGTTCCAGGGACATTGGACCTTGGATTTCAAGACAATAACATGTTTTTAAGGAACATACCATTTAGGCTCCTTCGAATCTAAGCTTTATTTTGGCCAAGGACCATGCCTAGGCTTAGTGTTTCCAAATTTCAGAAAGATATTAATCTTTAGGGTTTGGAAATGAGAAATTGGAATTATTAAGCATTTTCAGGAATGCCTCAAATCATGTTATTCTTGAAATATGGTTTAATAAGTTATTCTTAAATGTGATCCAAGTTCTTCATACTCTACTTGTTATTAGGGATATGTAATAGATAGTTTAAAAATTTTTTAAAAAAACATTTTAATAGGATTTACCAAGAAATATAGCTTATAATGAATATACAAACACTGGAAAACACCAGCAATACCATTTAATAGTATGTATTCAAATACTATATTTGACTCTCAGCTGGATTAAGAGAGCTACATAAAATCAAGTATCAGAATTGCCAATTAAGAACTTATTTTTCTTCCAAAACTTGTTTTTAAAAATGTCACTCATAGAATGTATAAATTACACTATCTATATTGTAAGCATGACTTGCTGTTAGCAGCTAGATAGAGCTGTGCTTACTTACTGACAACACGGTCAGCAACTACTCAAGGTTAGAGCTTGACCACTTCTCCCTCATGTATTCCTCTTCTAGTTATTGGAACTGCTGATATTGATTTTTAATTCCATATGTCAGCATTTCCTAGTTTTCTTTTTTTGCTTAAAGTAAGTGAATTCCTTGGTGCCAGTAATGTCTCCATGTTCATTATTAAACTTTAATTCTCATAGGATAATTATTATACTTTTCCCCATTTTTCTCAATTTCTCTACTGACATTTCCTTGAGATTTCAGATTTAGAGAATCTAAACTACATAAATTTCCCAGTGAATGCTGAGAAAAAAGTTAGTACATGAACACACTGTCTGGGTTATATCTGCTTTCTCCACTGTGCAGAGAGCAGAACCTTGTAGCCAGTTCTGTAACATGACATATATGTTTCTGAAACTCACTGAGCTATGTAAAATCACACAAGAAAAACCACAGAAAAACGGGCCTAGGCCTACCACCTCAAAACCTTCACCAGTGACACATAAAAAACAGATAAGAGCCTAATAAAACTACTAGTACAGTTTTATATGTAGTTAAATCATGGAGATATATGCAGATTATAAAATAAAAATGATATTGCCTTGAAAAAGGCCTGTGGTTTGCCTATGGCAGTGGGCATGGATGAGGGTTACAGCTTGTGACTTATCATGAAGTGCTGGACGGAGGGTCATTTGAAATCGGATGGGAAGTTGGAAACCGGATGTGAGTCAGAGAGGCTCAGGACACTGGCAGCTAAGTGAGGTAGCAGACTGACATTTGAGTTGTGTAGTTTGTGTGTACGTGACTTTCTGTGCTGTGTTCAACGAGGTACAGTTTTTTTTTTGCAGTGTTTACTCACAGATAAACTTCTGCATGAGTAAATGTGAAATTCACATTACATTCAAATTATTACCTAATCTATCAGTCACATTGGAACAAATTCCTATTTTCGAAACAAGTGTTCTAGCAGAATTGATTGTACATGTAAAGTTAATCAAAGTTGCTGAATGAAAAAATTGGCATTTCAGGCTCTTCTCCATTTATTTCCAAGCTGTTCTTCAGTTTGGTTAAGAAACAGAGGCATTTCCTCAGTGGGGACACTCATCCATGGTGTCTAGTTGGGTCGTACATGTGTAAATACTATGTCCTTGATTCCTTTTCTTTTTCCTTCTCTTTATCAGAGACATTCCAGAGACCCAAGAGCAAAGAAGCATATGTAGCCCAAGGAAGTAACTTCCCTTGGGTATAATTTGAAGGGAGCCAAAAATCCTGCTAAGAATAGCAACAGTCTGGCACCTCCCATAAGTCAATTTATTTATTTATTTTAGTTTTATTGATTTTATTTTTTTAAATACATGACAGCAGAATGCATTACAATTCTTATCACACCATAGAGTACAATTTTTCATATCTTTGTATATAGAGTATGTTCATGCCAATTCATGCCTTTATACAATACTTTGTTTTCTTTTTGCATTATAATTCTTATTACACATATATACCACAATTTTCATATCTGTTTGTATATAAACTATGTTGACACCCAAATGCCACTATGGAAAGCAGTATGGAGAGTCCTTGGAAATCTGGGAATGGAACCACCATTTGACCTAGCTATGCCTCTCCTTGGACTATACCCAAAGGACTTAAAATCAGCATACTACAGGGACACAGCCACATAAATGTTTACAGCAGCACAATTCACAATAGCTAAACTGTGGAACCAACCTAGATGCCCTTCAGTGGATGAATGGATAAAAAAATGTGGCATATATACACAATAGAATTTTACTCAGCATTAAAAGAGAATAAAATCATGAAATTTGCAGGTAAATGGATGGCATTGGAGAAGATAATGCTAAGTGAAGTTAGCCAATCCCCCCAAAACAAATGCTGAATGTTTTCTCTGATATAAGGAGGCTGACTCATAGTGGGGTAGGGAGGGGGAGCATGGTTGGATTAGATGAATTCTAGATAGGGAAGAGGGGTGAGAGGGAATGGGAGGGGGCAGGGGATTAGCAAGGATGGTGGAATGTGATGGACATCATTATCCAAAGTACATGTATGAAGACTCGAATTGGGTGTCAACCATAGTTGATTTAGTCACCACTACTGGGAAATGGGGCATTGTGTCATTTTGGTAAAAGAGATATGGGACTCTGTAATTGGCACATTAGTGCTCCCATAGCACTTGGTAGAAGTATCTACTCTAGCTATATGACAGCGGCGGCAGCAGACTTTAGTGACTGAGATAAGGAATGGTAAATGCTTTTCTTTTTATATTTTTATAGTACACTATATATTTTATTTACTCCTCAAAATAATTCATGTTCACACGAGACCATTTTAGAAAAATAGAAGAAACATAGCCCAGTCCCATATCCAGTCTCCTTATCCAGTCCCTCCAACAACGTTTCCACGCATTTCCATTCAGTTTGAGAACAGTAGCTTTCAGTGGTGAAAGAAGAGAATAAAATTGAACTGATCATGCAGTGATGTTCCTTGCTGGCCTCTTTACTACTGTCTTCATTCAGGAATGTAGGGGCTGAATGAAAGCTTGTGGCTGCTAAGCACAAAAATGACCCTCTGTCTCTTGACTCTCCTGGTTAGAGCTTCACTGCTAATGATTATCCAAACCTTCCCACTGTAATTGGCCTCAGCTGGTTTTGAATACACTTTTGGTTTGGCAGCTGGAGCTCCTGGATTTATCTTCTCAGCTCTTGAATTTGCCTTGTGCAGTTTACTTGGCTAATTATTGAATTTCATTCTTGGCTTTAGGAATTGGCTTCTACTAGACGCCTGGCTTGTAGATTTTAACGTATTCGTGGACCTAGTTTGGGTTGGAATATTGCCTTTGACCTGGTTGAATTAGCCTGCACCATAACCATGTTATAAGCTATCTGACTGCCTAACTAGGTGGGCTACCACCCAACCTCAGTGCTGAGGGAGCAAGATTAGCTGATGAGATCCAGTTACCAGGCAGAACAGGCTTGGCTTGGGTGCTGTGGCAAAGGACCCTGGGTGCCCTCAAGATGACACACACAACCTCCTACTGACCTTCAATACTCCACAAGGCTTCTTTAGCTTCTGTGTTGGCTTCTTGACTGAGTATAGAATGATACAGGACCAAGTTTTTCATTGTGCTGGTTGGAACTCTATCACCTGCAACAATACCTTCATGTCCACCAATCAAATCATCTTGAGCTCTTCTTCTAAATCTTACTTTGATCAGATTTTTTGTTTAGACCAGTGCCAGGGAACACCTCTAAACATGGATTTATCTTCTCAGCTCTTGAATTTGCCTTGTGCAGTTTACTTGGCTAATTAGCTAGGAGTTTTGTTGATTCCTTTGCTTGCTCAGTAACTTCCTGTTCTACAGGTAGTGACTGCCACTCTCCCCATGATTATGCCTTGTCTCTATGCCAAGGTGACTGGCAGCTCCTGGACTCAGGATATCAGCCGAGGCTGAGATAGAGTTATAACCTATGTTTGGCTAAATTCAAATGGGTTGATACTGTGGATACTTTATAATGATACAGCCTTGGTAGAAACGTTGAGGAGGAGTTTGGTGAATAGGCCACCACAAAAAGAATGATCATGATGATAGTGAAATCTTGTTTTATACAGAGTTTTTCAGATTACAAAATATATTCACTTTTATGATTGCATTTTATCACTACCAAAACTCTGTGGAGTAGGCAAAAGGGGATGGTCATGTTCAGAGACATTAGGTAAATTGTCTGAGGATGCACAGCTCGAGGAAAGGAATCTAGGATTCAGAGATGGGTTTTCTGATTTCTATTTCAGACTACATTTTAACTTGACCATCACTGTATATTGCAATAGATTATTTAATCAGCCCTTAATATCAGGTCAGAATCATAAATTGAGGACCAAGGCAATATCTCTCTTTTAATGTATATACTCTAATAATATAATATAATATAAAGACTCCTGTGGAGTCTACCTAATTACTCATAAAAGTAGCTTATTCTTTCAGTTTTAAAATCTCATCATTCTTTTTTCCTATACCTTACAAAATTTTGGATGTAGGAGGAACTTTAGAGATATAGCTTAGACACCTCATTTTATAGGTGAGAGATTGAATCTCAAGAGATTGAAGCTAGCCAGGAAGTGGGAGAGCTGGCGATTTGTCCCATTTTTTGAGTTCTAATCTAGCGCTTTCTCCTACCTTACTCTCTTGGAGGGACAACAGCCCTGTTCACTTCCTCCTCTCCTACCTCCTCTACCCTGTCCACACCTTCAGCTTGGTGTAGTCTTGTGGGGGTGTGGAGACTCCCCCAGGCCCTTCCTTGGGTTAGTGTCCTGGATAAGCTAAGACATCAGGATAAAAGCCAGGTCAGTGGTAAGGTCACATCTGCTTCATGGGTTTGTCTTGGCCTTTACCAGACAGCAAAGCTGTGAGTTGGCAGCCCGTGGGGGCACCATGATGGATCTGGCCAGAGCCTAGACCTCTGCGGTAGAAGACGGAGGACTTGCACCTTGGCTCCCAGGCTAGTGCTGAGCTGTAGATTCCATTCCCATCTCTGTTCCCATTCTCTGGACTCCACTGTCGGGTACCTGTGGTCCTTGGATACAGCTGTACAGGTGGGTGCCTGCTAGCCTGATTCCGGTCTGCTGTTTCTAACCCAAAGAGGGTCATAGATGCCTTGGATTCTTTGGAACCAGAAATGTCAGTTTGAGGAATGGAGCTGAGAGAACTTGCCATCTTTATTATCCCTCTTCACATCCAGCAGACAGTGCAGCACTTAAATTTTATGAAACTTCAGAATCAGAAAAGGAATAGCAATCACCGCCATTAAGTATAATAGCTGAGACCATTTGTAGAGCAGGTGTGTTGGCTGACTTTCTTGGTATCTATCTGAATTCTCATAGAAACCTCCTTTTTTTCTTATTTGATAAAACTGAAAATCAGATGATGGGTGACTAGTGTAAAATATCATTCTTTACAGAGGTCTGTCCCTGTTTGGGTTGAAGCCCTCTTTCTCCAAGTTTCGCTTTTTGCCACTACAAAGGGTGGTGTATGGCAGTGCTGAAATTAGTGGCAGTGAAAGTTTGATGTCCTGAAGGATGTGTCGAGGGTGAAGGACACCTGGAGAGAGAACCTGGGGTAAGGGAGAGAACAAGGAGTTGAGGGGGAGAGCGGTAAAGCTGTCATACTCCTTCAGACTGAACTCTCATTTTCTTTTAGTCCATCCTAGCGACATTTTATGCAGGCAAGGGAACTTCATCAGGGTCTGTGAACTCGGGGTATATAGACATGACTTGTCTTCTGTCACATTCTGCAGGATTAGCTGCCTACTGTTTATGCTGTGTTGAGACTTCTGAGAGGGCTATCCTAGTACCTAGATTTTGACACCATCTTTACAGTTATACTTTTCATACCATCAGTGTGGCCCCTACCCAAGAATGGGCTCTTCTCCCCTCTGGTTCTCAGAGATCATATCCCCACTGTGGGCTGAGATGGTTCCCCAGCCCTCACATGTGCACACCCAGTCATGGGACCATAATGGCATGTCTGATTATCCAGCAGCGGCATCCAAAGGGTTCAGCCAAGATGCCTACATCTAACGGCAAAATGACCTGCTCTGGCTGGCACATGCCAGAAGCATCTTTGGAACTTGAATTTCTCAAACAGTGGAGTGGGGTTAAAAGGAACACATCTACTGTATAACTTTGGGCAAATTTCTTTACCTCTGTGAGTCTCAAATAAAATGCAGATAACAATCATCACTAACTTCACAGAGTTGTTGGATTAACTAAATGCATAGCTTGGCAATGTCTAGGTGCTCAATAAAAACATCTCCTTTCTTAACTCTTTTCCTCTCCTTGATTTCTTAAGACCTTGAAAGACCAGTAATTGTAGAAGATTCTAAAATACTGAGGAGTCTTGGGCTAGCTAAACAGGTAGAGCATAGAACATGATGGTCCTACAAATCAGTCATCTTCTACCTTCCTCAGGATATCCAGCCCCAGTGGGGAATCCTCTCAGTGGTCTTCTGGTTCTTGCACCAAACCCCAGGGCTATTCCTCCATTGGGTATGGAGGAAGACGTCCTTTTCCCAGAACCCACAGATGCCTGTCAATGGAAAGCTACCAACAGCTCTACCCTACCACTTCCCACAACTGCCTCCCCATCCTGACTGCTGTGATTGCAAAGGAGATTAGACTGCCAGGTCTGCTTTGTCTCAAATGTAGTCAGCCATAAGGGAGAAGAGTGGGAACATCGTGGATATCATCAGTAAAAGGTACTTATTGAAGTCCTGTAAGATCCTCTAGTTGTATAGAATTACAGGAAAAGAAAAAATAGAAGGCCTCCAGCTCTCTCCCCCCCGGAGTGGATTTCCCTAGACACTCTATGGAATGGGCACAGATTTCGATGTCACCTACCTCTCTGCTTATGTATCTGATCAGACTCTCTGATCTGTTCTCTCATCACCCGTTCCCTGGAAAACAGGAAATACTTTAGCTTTTGAGGAAGTACAGTTCATAAAGAGGAAGCAGTGGCTCTATCTAGTGCAGGTGGGATTTGGAGCAGTTCTGAGGAGTACTTCAGCATTCGAGTAAGCACATATTGAGCACTTACATGTGCCAGAACATTTTTATGTGATTGTATTTAATTCCAACAACTCTGTGAGACAAAACACATTTAGCTCTTTTCCTGATTTTTGAAGCTGAGACTTAGTCATGTCAAGAAAGGGGTCCAGGGTCATGCCACCTGTCAGCATGAAGTCCGGTGACCAAACTCAGCTCTCACACTAACCAGTCCTCTGCCTGTAACCTTGCAGCTGTCACTGGAGTGCTTGCTTTGAAATCTCCAGAAAGTAAAATCCTGCCATTTTCACCCACCATGTGTTTGAAGCTGCAGATGCACTAATGGAACCTGTCCTAATGAGGTTGTCTGTTGTTTTCTCAGTAAAGATTTTTGCCCCCAGAAAATCTCAATAAACTTTCTTTTCATTACTTGGGTGGAGTCTTTCTTCTGTACATGGAGCAGTGTGTTCATTGCCAGATAAAGGGACGTCCACTGAGGTCACTTTTCTTCTCAGCTAGTGACCGATAGACTCTAGGACAAGTATTGGCTGAAAGCAGATTATTTAGGAAGTAACCTCGTGAAGGTGAATGAGAGATCAGATGTGTGAGACAGAGAAGGGAGGTGGCCTTTCAAAGCAGCTCTGTGGTTCAGATGCTCTGGAAGGCCAGTGACTAGAGAAAGAAAACACTGGAAAAAAAAGAAAATATTGGTCCAAGGCTCCTTCCCTGCCTGATTTTCCTGCTGAGCCCCAGTGACTGAACCCACTATCACACTGGGTAGAAGAACCCTGAGATGAGGCCAAGTTCGGTGAGCTTCTCCCTCACCAAGCCCCACTCCGGGTTCAGGTATTGTTTATAGAAGTCCGCTCCTGGACTCTTGAAAGAAATTTGGTTTAAAAAAAAAAAAGTGTGAATTTCTTTTCTTTCTCTTTTCCCAGCTTCCCCAACCTCACCTTCCCTCTTCTATTCTGTCTTCTCTGTCAAGTTTACAGCACAGAACTTGCAACTCATGATGGCGGCAGGAAAACACAGGGGGAAGAAATCAAATGCAAATGGAAATCAAGTTTGTTCTTTCATGTTCATTCAATAAAAAAAAAAAATGATTGAGTGTTTCCTGTGTGCCTTGAATGTAGATGCTGGGGATACAACTGTGAACAAAACAACTTTATTATCCTTATGGAATTTTCCTTGTAGTGGGACATACAGATTATAAACAAATAAACACATAAAATATGTTTCAGTTTTGGTTCTCCCAAAAGGAGACTCTAGGACAAGTATTGACTGAAAGCTTATTTAGGAAGTAACCTTGTGAAGCTGAATGGGAAATTAGATGTGTGAGACAGAGAAGGGAGGAAAATTAACAAAAGGTACACTAATAAGTGGATTACCACTGCAGACAACTGGGGCTGAATCCCACTGAGCACCCCCTGGAAGTCCATGTAGAAGACTCTTAGGGTTTTCCTCTTGAGGGGAAAAACACTGGGGTATTCATCTACAAACTTTTATCTCTTTTTGCTTCCTAAGGTGCTAACTGCTCAGAATTTCTGGCCTACTTTGTAAACAGGATGAATAGGTTTCCATAGTCACAGGAAATCAATAATGCCATTAGTTAGCAAGACAACGAAAGCCATAAGCTATAAGGGAAGTGTCTATGGTGATCTCCAGTTAAGGCCAAGGATGTGGTCAATTGGATGTGGGTAAGACATCATCAGTACTGACTTAGGTGAGAATAAGAACACAGAGTAATATTTTTTATCATATAATATTATATGATTTTATTTAATTCCAACAACTCTGTGGGAGAGAACACATTTAGCTCTTTTCCTGAATTTCGAAGCCGAGACTTAGTCATGTGAAGGAAGTGGTCCAGGGTCATGACACCTGTCAGCACAAAGTTCTGATGATCAAACTCTGCTCTAACACTATCCAGTGCTCTTCCTGGGGGTGGGGTGGGGTGGGGTGGTGGGGGAGCAATTGAACATAAGGTAGATGAAGATCTCTCTGAGGAGGTGAGATTGGAGTAAAGACCTAAAAGAAGAGAGGATATGAGCCATGAACACATCTGTAGGAAGATCATTCCAGGCAGAGAATAATTGCATGAAAAGACCTGAAAGCAAGAGAGGGCTTGGATTTGTTTTAAATGTAGATCTAATAGTAATCGTATTTGCTGATAGATGGATGTGGGGAGAGGGAGAGTGGAGTCATAAGTTATCCTAGGGATTTATGCCAATATCTAGTAAAATGGAGCTGTAATTTATTGAAATGATGAAGTGTAAGGAACATATTTGGGGAATATTATAAGTATAATTTCAGCGACATGAAATTTGAGATAACTTTTAGATATCTAAGTGAAGATGTTGAGAGAACAGTTGTATCAATTTGTCTGGAGTTCAAGGTAGAATTTAGTTCCAAAAGTATAAATTTGGGAGTCATCAGGGTATAGATGATTGTATTTAGAACCAGGACTAAATGAGATTACTTAGGAGACAAGTGTGGATGAAGAGGCAGAGATTGGAGGCTGAAGCCCTCGAGTATTCCAAAGAGTCAATGTCAGGAAGATGAGGAGGAACATCCAGAGGATCTGAAACTCAAGAGAACCAGTTGTACCCAGGGTCAGGTGAAGAAAACATGGAGAAAGAAGGGAGAGATGGACGGTGTCAAAAGCACAGGCAGGGCTGAGCCAAACGAACTGATTGGCTGGGGTTTTGGTCATGTGAGTGCTCCATGAACGGAAGTGGTGAGTTCCAGTGTCCATGCCGTTGGGAGGCAGAAGGCATCCATGTTTGGCTCCAGAGCAAGGCTGAGTTGAGCGATGGAGGTTGGTCCCTGTGAGGCAGCTGTATGGGCTACCCAGGTAGTTCAGAAAGGAATAGAATGAAAATGAAACCCTCAAGGGGAGATTTTGCTTCGCACTTGCCCCAGGGTCAATGTACCTGCTAATTGGTGTTCAGAAGGTGTCTGACTTCACACAGAAACTCAAATCTGCACTTAAGATTTAGATTTAAAAATCAATCAACAAAATTAATTGAAACGATTAACATTTTTGTGCATTAGTAGATTTAAACTAAAAAAAGACTACCTGAAAAGATGCGTTTTATTCTGCATACACTATAACTCAAGTAACCTGACTTGAGAAAGTTTCATTCAAGGTCTGGAGACATAGCCCAATTGGTAGAATGCGTTCCTCGAATGCACAAGGCCCTGGGTTCAATCCCCAGCACCGTGAAAAGGGGGGAAAAAGTATCATTCAATTCTCAGTGGTAAAGTTCCTTCAAGCCTCCCCCTGCAGGTTTTAGCTAGTTTACATCTGGGCTGAACTCCATCTTATAAGTAGCCAGGCTCTTCTCTAAATGGATCTCCTTTATTACTAAGATGAGTTTATCATAACAATGACCTTAAAACAAAAGCTGGCTTCTTTCTAAATTTTTTTTATTTGTTTTTTTTTTAGTTACACATGACAGTAGAATGTATTTTGACATATTATACATACATGAAGTACAACTTCCAATTTTTGTGGTTGGTTTCTTTGACTCCTGTATTTCCACATCCCAATCTATTCTAAAGACTGCTATCAATCTAATCAGATAAGATCCTGGTCAAGAATTGACAATGGTTTCTTAATTTCTATAGGAAATTCTTGTTTTTCTTTCAAGTTCCTCTAAAATCTGCCTCTGATCTAACTAGCTCACATTATTTCCCCAAAGTACAGACCTTTATTCTAACCCAGTTCACACTGCTATCTAACAAACATGCCTCATTCAGTCTTGCTTCCCAGATCTCCTGAAACTTTCACCCAAAATACACATCTTTTGTCCTTTTATCTTTTTAAATTTTATGCCTCTCTGAATTTACAAGAAAGAGTTTGACCTTTAAAATCAGAGACACTTGGTTTGAATTCTCTCTTTGCCTCTGTTTCCTCATCGGTACAATGAGGGCAATACGGCCTCCTCTCCTCCAAAATGAGAATGTGACCCATTAATGGCCTCCTCCAGTTTCACCCTGGAGAAACTCCCAGATAGGAAGAGGTTTTAAAATTAGTTTACTTTCCTGATCTGTCGGATCTTATTTAGCAGAATTCCACAGTATTTATTTTCTGGATGAAAAATTTAACAGGTATGTTTCATCTTATTCTAGGTACAGTAGTTTTTTATATAAATTGGTAAAGTTTAAATATTAACTTAAACACTTTTATACTAATTTATACAGGCTATTCATTAATTTGTTTAATGAAATCTTGAAGGAGGGATCATCTATTATACTTCTTTTTCTTAGCTTAATGTGCAATGATAAGTACATGGTAATTCTATGGGTTTTCAATAACTGACTAAGTAACTTACCAAGTTGGCTGTCTTTGCTTTTACTCAGACACATAGAGAGGGTCTAATGTTAGTGTGGATTGCCTCCAAGATGATTCAAATGTAGATGCCTTGTGTATATTACATTATATGTGAGTGTGTGTGTGTGTGTGTCCCTAAGTAATTTATATTATGGCTTCTGTATCCTACAATGAAAGTTTTTGCTTCATTTTATCTTGGTAAACTGAAAGCATTAATTATGACAGTGGTGTGGTATAATAAAGCATGGAATTTGTGAAGAGATTTGGGTTTGAATTTCAACCCAGCTCTTCACTGACTGGGTGACTGTGGAAAAATTACTTAACCTCTTTGGGCCCATTGTCTTCCTTAGTTTAAAAGGAAGTAAAAACACATGTGCCCTGGTGTGTGTGTGCTGAATAAGATGCCATGTGAAAGTGCTTGGCAAAGCATCTGGAAAGGGACGGGCATAAAGTGCATGTTTGGTTATGTTCTTCCTTCTTTTTCCTTTAAACTGCACCTAGCAAAGAGCAAGGGTCAAAAGAAGTCACTGTGCAAAAGCACTCTGAACACCTGTAAAACATTACCATAGTTATTACTGTAAACAAGGAAGACAAACTAAGATAGGAGCACTCTACAGAGGAACAGTCTCACTAGGAGGCTATCAGCAAGGTTACAA
This sequence comes from Callospermophilus lateralis, assembly GCF_048772815.1. NCBI lineage: Eukaryota > Metazoa > Chordata > Mammalia > Rodentia > Sciuridae > Callospermophilus > Callospermophilus lateralis. The sequence goes on along the minus strand of NC_135306.1, from coordinate 60,541,041 downwards.
ACCTTGTTTGTGAAGACTCTAGATCAGATTCTACAATGCTCCTAAGCAAGGTGTGACCTGTGGCTGACTGCCAATAATCTTCCTCCAGAGAACCCCTCCACTTCCCAAAGAAAATTCCAGAGAATAACATAATAAATTACAAATGTCATGGATGTCCTGTTATTCCTTCATATATAAGACAATAAAGTGCTTTATTTACCTCCTTTTTTTTGCCTCTTCCCCTACCATCTTTGATTAGAATAGATGAGGAAAATATTGGTAAATGATGATTTTTTTCCTCTCCGGCCATTAGGGATGCTGGTCTACCATAAGGAATCTAAAGACAAAATTCTCATTAAGTGACCTCGTTATGCTTTCTGCTATTGTCCTCAACTTCTCCTTTTTCTAAACTGTTATAATTAAGAGAGTGCCCATTAAATGATTTCATTTTGTCAGATGGATTATGTTTTGTAATGGGGCCAAGTTCTATAGTCATTATAAATCCCTAGGCCAGTGCCAACAAAATGTCGGCACCTTTTCCTCCGCGGCAGTTAAAAAAGCAGAGGAAGGTCACTTAATGACAATTTGGGAGGAAACCAGTGTAGCTTTCAGCCAATGGCCTTCTATTCTTGAATGTCAATAAGGTGTTCTTTTTCAACTCCAGGGTCTCTGCTCTTTATGAAGTAGGGATTAAAAAATGTGCTGGCATCAAAGTGTCTCAGAATAACAAGCAGCCAACAAATCTTAAACTAAAGTGATGTTGAATTGACCCAAAATGACCTGAGAAATGTCCCACCCTGGGGATCCTGGAGGATCAAGACATCCGTCATCCTCATGCCATGTTCCCGTGCTGAGATTGCACCTCGGGGTCATTGTGGCCAAGCTCCCTAATGAAAAGGAAATGATCCCATCAACTGCCCAGATGTTTGGCAGGGGGTAGACTAAACATCTGGTTGATTGACTGCATGGTTTTCTCTCCAGCCAGATGTTTGGTATCAACAAAGTACAGTGTGTGGATACACTCTTTAAAAGAGCATTCTCCTGAGGCCCCCATAACATCTAGTTTATAGAAGTTCTTTTATATTAGCACAGTTTTTGATTCTGCAATGGAATCCTACTTGTTTTACTTACCGTATAATGTCTTTACATTTTACCAACTACCCATCAACAATCTTCCAGCTCTGTTTAATTTCCTTTTCTACAAAGACATTACTGAAGAATTGCTAGTGGAAGTTTTATCAGTGCAAAAATGTATGAGCATAAAAAGGATGTTCAAATCTATTTTTATGACATAAAAGGTTTTACAAATTATCCCTGCATTGAACTTTCTTTGTCGAATGATCTTGGGAGATGATACGACTTATCAATATCACTAGACATTGTGGATATACATATGGCAGTATGGATTTTGTATGAACATCACCCTGCCCTTTCTCCCATCTTCACCTAGGGAATTCTGTGTTTGACAGAAAGTCTCTTGGTAGCATTGAGTGAAGCACCTGGGATCAGAAGCAGTGCAGGAGAGAAGTGGTAATGTGCTACGGTGGAAAGAGCACCAGATTACAGTCAGAATTTGAGCTCCAGACTCAGTTCATTCATTAACTTTAAGTGACCCTGGGCATCAGTTTAAATCTCTCGGCCTCCATTTCCTAATTTGAAAAATGATGAACACAGTGAATGCTTGCAAGGCTCCTTCCAGATCTAACAATCTGTGCTTTTCTGAAACCCAGGAGGTGATGGATGCAATATAACCAATGTCATGACACTGAATTCACATTGTTGCTTGAGGACAAAATTCCATATAGGTAGGAAAAGACACTGCACAATGAATTAGGGGTTCCACATAACCCCAAATATTCCTAGCTATTCCTGAACAATGTATTAAATGTGGCACTGACTTAAATATTCTATAGTCAATTTATTTTGAAGTTTAATTTTTACCAATAAACACAAGTAAATGTGGTTTGAGATAAACACAAGGAAACACTAAAAAGAAAATATAGTTATCAATTATTGCCATAGTAAAAAGTCTTGGTACAGTCACTGAGTGGGAAGGGGTGAAAAGTGAGGGAGAGAATATAGACAGAGGACCGAGGGGCCCAGAGGACTAACTTTACCAATACCATGGTTTTGTCGAGAATAGGTTTGTCTCTTAAATTTTGTTGGATCATAACATCTCAGGGCCAATAGAATTAAAGGCTATAAAAAATTCAGGCATTAAGCAGGCATTAAAATAACTAAAACTAGTCATCGCTTCTTCTTCTGTAAATGACGATGACTGAGCCAATAAAATGTGTACTCTAAAAAACCATATTTCCAAGCTAAGGGAATTTTGAGAAAATAAGTAAGTCTTGTGCATGGGTGCTGGTTTGCAATGTTCTCCAGATGAAATGTCTAAACTTTCTAGTTTTTCTAAAATCTTTTGAAAGCACCTTTACATTTGTGAAATGCTCAACTAATCAGAAAGTAGGTAGTTATTACAAACTTTAGTTACTCTGAGGCTCATAGAGTTATTAAAAAAACAACAACCCTGTCTTCTCTGTGGGTTTCCAAAAATTGGATTGCAAAACTTTAACCTCTATGTCACTAACATGTACTTAATAAAAATCATACAGTTAGTATTGGCAAAGTTTTCCTTATGCAAAACAAGTTTGTTTTCTCGTCTCTTTGTTGGGAGGTCTCGTTTTGTTTTGTTTTGTTTTCTTCTTCCATGAGTCTGGAATATTCTTACTAAGACTTCTCACTTCTCTTCAACCATCCCTGATTCTTCTTATCCAGAAGAGGGTAAAGGTCAGAGGAGAAGGAACATAGCTAGAGTAAAAATTTCATGCCTTCATCCAAACATTTCTTTCTTTAAAAAACAATGTCATAGCTAAAGTTGCAACGTTTTAATGAGACCTTCTAAGAGTGCTTTTTATCAAGGCAGCCAGTGACCAGGAAATGATGGAGGGAAGATGTGGATATTTATCTCCATGCTACATCCTTTACATACAAGATAAGTTCTCAACTGCCTGGCCTGGGTTAAGGGCAGTTCTGCCTGGAGACCTGGAGCCAAGGTGACCTCTCAGATGTTCCCCTGTTCTCTGGTTCCACTGCAATACCCAAGAATTGCTCTAACATATGTGGCATAAAAGTCCATATGGTTTCAATTTCCTTCACTGGTTTTGCTTTGTTTGTGCACAGACCTGTCTTATTCAAAATTCCTGCTCTGCTGGGTCCCTTATGCCACAAAGTTAGGGATGGGATGTGGTTAGAAAAACACTGCAATGGAAGAGAGCTCAACCAGCTCATTCAGTATAATAAAATCCATTCCGCTGTGGTCCTAATTTCATCAAGTAATACAAGTCAACATTGGACGTTAATGAGGGAAGGTTTCTAATTAGATATGGTCTGACACTGGCCCTGCTTCTCAGTCACCTTCAATTGTCAGCGATAAAAAAGGACAGTTCAATATGATATGGATCATTCACTCCAAATCTCGGCAACTCATTTATGACAAACACAACTAACAGAGCATGGGGAACTGCAGAATTGTTTTTCATTATCCTGGCACATTGGCTTCTGACTACAGCTGTAATGATCTTCAGTGGTTTTCCATATCACACATTTTTAATGAATGGTCTAAGATGTGATGGCAACCAGAGTTCCTAGTGAAAACTTCAATAATACTTTTGCATTTGGAAGAACAAATGAGTCTTCAGAAGAAGGGAAGGAGAAAAGGGACTCAAAAAGAAAAAGCAATTTGCTTATATAAGTGGGATGCGTTCTGGTGGGAGTTATGTTGACATTCCAGTAGCATCTAGGTAAGATGAAGGGACCAGGCTTTAGAGTTCTAACCTACAGAGAACCTTGGTGATGACCACACACCCAAATTACATTGTCAAACGTAATAAACTAGATTTTATGAAGCTAGAGGCAGAATCCACATAATTCCAATATGGTAAATAGGGCCTAACCACTAGAATTTCTGGGAATTCACTTATTTAAAAATAGGCTATGTGTCAGTATTCCAGTTCAGGCCAGGATCCCACCAGTGGGTGAGGATATGGAGCCTTGAAACAAACCACCAAGATCTAAAGATACAAAGTCAACCCTTGGCTGGGGTCCATTTAACATTTATTCCTTTGTTGAAATGAATGTTGAAATTAGTGGAGTTCAATAAACAGGGTTCATTTATTCATTGAAATTTTTTTTTTGAACACTCATTTTCTGCCAGATATGGCACTTCTTAGATACTGGTTGTGAGCAAGGTAGATATACTGCCCCTGGGAATGGAGGAGTAAGCAGGTAACCAGAGTCCAAGTTGTGGGCAAGGCAGACAGGAACCTTGGAAGCTTAGTCAGTATAAGAGCTTTAGTGGACTTAACAATTTTTGTCTTTACTTAACAAGTAAACTGTCAATTCATAGAGCTATTTTGATTATACCAGTCATTATACCAACTGCACCTCAGTATCAAATCGCATAGATATTACTATGCAGGGCAGGGCAATAGCTGCCCAAAGAAGCAGATCCAAAAAGGGCATGGGTGTTTAGAATAAGACAAGGTAGGCCCAGGTCATTCAGGCCTTTTCAAATATTTACTGGTGGACATGGCAAAGCTCTAAGCCGGAACACAGGCTAAAAATCTAGGTGATATACATAAAATAACAGCAACAAGGAGACAATAATGTGATCCATCTTTGCCTCAGCCAGGGGCTTCTTAGCTGCCCTTTGCTGGTCAAGAGCTAGTTCTTCCCAACTCTTCACATGGGAATAGAAGGGTAGGTGGAAGCAGAATACACACATATTCCCCCCCATTGAGGCTGCCATTTTTAATTTTCTCAAGTACTTTATAAAGTCAATTCTAATTTACTCCCATTTGGCTGAGTTTCTGAACTCCTCTCTAGTACCCTGAATTGAACAGAGGGGTCAATACTCTAAGAGCCCACTACTCTTACTACACAGCTCCATAGCAATGGTCTCATAATGAATGAAAATCAAAACAATGTTGATCACAAAAATGAGATGGAAAAGACCTCCAAGGGTTCAGGGGCCAGTCTCTGTTTTTCTAAGTAATGATGGATTTCGATCCTATCAGATATTAAATGCCCCACACTACAAACTCTGACATTGGCCTTGGAAGATATACCTGGAAAATCATAAATCTTATTTTTACTATTTCCTTGTGTTCAACATTTATTTTTTTCTTTCCTTCATTGGGTTCCATTTATCCTTATAGTGTTGACTTTTTCCTCTCTTGCTTTTAAAATAATTTTGCATCCTCTATAGCATTTGTACCCTTCAAATATTTATAGACTTCCTTGTCTTTCCTAAGTCATTAGCCAAGTCATGCATATTTAACACTTTTAATCTTCTACACTCTTTTCATAAATCATTGCTCACATTGTTGGTGTCATTTTTGACCCTCTTCCTATATGATCTATAACTTTCTGATTTGGAGTGTTCAAAACTACCTTCCTTTATTCCATTGCAAGTGTCCCTATCATTGCAAATATCTTACTGAAAATCTTTTTTTTTCCTCATCTAATATTAAAGGCATCTCTGTACTCCCCCTGCCAAATTTCAAAACTAACCTGAACTTATTTAATTATCCTTTCCTCTCAAGACCATCTAGGAGGCAACAGAGTTTGGGTAAAAGATAGGTAGCCTTTGTGTTCAACTGCTTGCTTTGCCACTGATTAACCAGATTCTTCTAGAGAATATCACTTCCCCTCTTGACTCTGTTTCCTAATGTGTAAAAGAGGGAATTAGAGTGTATGCTTTTAAGAAGCCATCAAGTTCTGATACCACATGGTGGTTCTGGATTCATGAATTAAATAACTTTGTAAAAATTATGTTCCTGTTTTCACTTAGGATTGTCTCTCCTAAAATGGAAATCATAGTTTTACTCTTGTTCATCTGAGTCATTTTGAGGCTTAAATTAAGCCATGCATGTGAAAATGTTTGCAAATTTGTAAAGTACAATGCAAACCTAGGGCATTAGTATTATTGTTATTATTGTTATGATAATTACAAGTATCACTTCTACAACCCTGAACCTTATGATAGTCAACCATCTATTGACTCTTAGATTCAAAATCTTTTTTTGTATATTATTATTTTTTAATTATTTTATTGGTTGTTCAAAACATTACAAAGCTCTTGACATATCATATTTCATACATTAGATTCAAGTGGGTTATGAACTCCCATTTTTACCCCAAATACAGATTGCAGAATCACATCGGTTACACATCCACATTTTTACATGATGCCATATTAGTAACTCTTGTATTCTGCTACCTTTCCTATCCTCTACTATCCCCCCTCCCCTCCCCTCCCATCTTCTCTCTCTACCCCATCCACTGTAATTCATTTCTCTCCTTGTTTTTTTTCCCATTCCCCTCACAACCTCTTATATGTAATTTTGTATAACAATGAGGGTCTCCTTCCATTTCCATGCAATTTCCTTTTTCTCTCCCTTTCCCTCCCACCTCATGTCTCTGTTTAATGTTAATCTTTTCCTCCTGCTCTTCGTCCCTGCTCTGTTCTTAGTTGCTCTCATTAGATCAAAGAAGACATTTGGCATTTGTTTTTTAGGGATTGGCTAGCTTCACTCAGCATAATATGCTCTAATGCCATTCATTTCCCTGCAAATTCCATGATTTTGTCATTTTTTAGTGCAGAGTAATACTCCATTGTGTATAAATGCCACATCTTTTTTATCCATTCATCTATTGAAGGGCATCTGGATTGGTTACACAGTCTAGCTATTGTGAATTGTGCTGCTATGAACATCGATGTGGCAGTATCCCTGTAGTATGCTCTTTTAAGGTCTTCAGGGAATAGTCTGAGAAGGGCAATAGCTGGGTCAAATGGTGGTTCCATTCCCAGCTTTCCCAGGAATCTCCATACTGCTTTCCAAATTGGCCGCACCAATTTGCAGTCCCACCAGCAATGTACAAGAGTACCCTTTTCCCCACATCCTCGCCAGCACTTGTTGTTGTTTGACTTCCTAATGGCTGCCAATCTTACTGGAGTGAGATGGTATCTTAGGGTGGTTTTGATTTGCATTTCTCTGACTGCTAGAGATGGTGAGCATTTTTTCATGTACTTGTTGATTGATTGTATGTCTTCCTCTGAGAAGTGTCTGTTCAGGTCCTTGGCCCATTTGTTGATTGGGTTATTTGTTTTCTTATTGTTTAATTTTTTGAGTTCTTTGTATACTCTGGATATTAGGGCTCTATCTGAAGTGTGAGGAGTAAAAATTTGTTCCCAGGATGTAGGCTCCCTATTTACCTCTCTTATTGTTTCTCTTGCTGAGAAAAAACTTTTTAGTTTAAGTAAGTCCCATTTGTTGATTCTTGTTATTAACTCTTGTGCTATGGGTGTCCTATTAAGGAATTTGGAGCCCGACCCCACAATATGTAGATCGGAGCCAACTTTTTCTTCTATCAGACACAGAGTCTCTGATTTTATATCAAGCTCCTTGATCCATTTTGAGTTAACTTTTGTGCATGGCGAGAGAAAGGGATTCAGTTTCATTTTGTTGCATATGGATTTCTAGTTTTCCCAGCACCATTTGTTGAAGATGCTATCCTTCCTCCATTGCATACTTTTCTCCCCTTTATCAAATATAAGATAGTTGTAACTTTGTGGATTAGTCTCTGTGTCCTCTATTCTGTACCATTGGTCCACCCGCCTGTTTTGGTACCAGTACCATGCTGTTTTTGTTACTATTGCTCTGTAGTATAGTTTGAAATCTGATATTGCTATGCCGCCTGATTCACACTTCCTGCTTAGAGTTGCTTTTGCTATTCTGGGTCTTTTGTTTTTCCATATGAATTTCATGATTGCTTTATCTATTTCTACAAGAAATGCCATTGGGATTTTGATTGGCATTGCATTAAACCTATAGAGAACTTTTGGTAATATCGCCATCATTGTTACTAGTGGCTCCTAATGTTACGGGGTAGCATTATGTGCTATTAAACTCTTTGGGGCATAGAAGAGTTTAAGACTTCTTTATTTTTAATGGCAAATATGCCTTCATTTTCCTAGCTTGAGTGTTTTGATTTTATGATCAAGTTTATTTTACTTCATCTCATCACTGGTATTTTAGATTATTGGCTCCTAGGGAAATATCGTGCATTTCCCTCCTAAATTAGACCTTGATATATCTTTATCGGTCTGCCTTATTTATTTGCCCTCATTGGTGTTTCCTCCACCTCCTAAAAAAATATCAGCTGAAAATTTCATTAATGTGCTATTTACTCCTTCATTAAGATCTTTGGTAGAATTGGCTAAACAGGAAAAAACAAGAACTCTGAAGGTTGAAAGATCCAGAAATATTAGTCTGAATAAGAGAGCACTAGGTAATGTCTTAAAAAAAAATAAGGGCATTATGCTGAGAAGAGTGAATACTAGAATGGAAAAAAATAAAAGGAGGATGAACACTCAGGCCTTCCAACTCCTAATCATAAACTTTCTTGGTTGCTGTCTCCTTCTTAATTATGGTTCCAATTTACCTACTTCTGTGGCATTAGTTTTTTAATTGTCTTTGGTGCCTTTCAACTGTTGACTATTCCAGAGAATTTTGCATGTGAAAACTAAGCTTCCTTGGGTGGGCAAAATTTTAACTCAAAAGGAATAATGGAGCACTCTCTGGTGTGGCAGTAAGTCTGGAGAGGAGCTGTTTGGTAGGCGGTCTTTCCTACTTCCTCAAATAATGTTCACAAGACAATTTCTAGTATATTTACATATGCATACATCTGGCCCTGGCAGTGGTTCTTATTAAATGAGAGCTTCCCCACATGTTACTATGCCTGAAATTATTAATACCAATCTCTAGAAGAGTATTAGATACATTTATTGACACCTCTTTCACTTTATTCTAATGGATTGGATAGATTTTATAAACAAAAGTCTTACCTGATTAAATAAGTCTCTACTGAGAATATAGTTATGGAAAAATAAAAGAAAAAGCATTATCCGATCAAGGTTCTAGAATTTTGAAAAGTATACTCAGTGCAAAACTGGAATCCTAGATATTCTGCTTTCTACATCTGTTCCACTATTTACTACGTTACTTGAACAAGGTTCTTCACTACTCTCAACTTCATTTGTTTTTGCATGTGTAAAAAAAATAATGAGGCTTTCTTGGACTGCAGCACAGCATTATGATTATGATTAGATGGAATTTTTGCTTATTAAACCAACTTAGTTGCCTTTATTGTAATTTTGCTATCATGGTGGTTTGCGCTTAGTTTTGAGCAAGTGAGTAGCTTAATATTCTTCCAATTAAACAGGAAAAGAAACCAAAATAGAACATGGCTAATATGTACTTTGGGACAATGAAGATAGGAGGATTTTTAATTTTGATAATCAAGAACTCAGAGTGGAGAAGATGGTTCAAGGACTTAATAGGAAAGCTAGGAACCTACAGTATTTCTTGTTTAAAAGCCAGAAACTAGATTCAAGTTATTTGATAAAGCTCAATCTATCAATTATAAATACATTCCAGGAAGTTTGATGATTGGTAATAGTGACATTCCAGCAGGGCAAAGTTGCCGTTGTATAAAAGTATTGCAGCTCATTAAATTTTACTCAAATAGTGTATATGCTGTCTGTATTCCTATGTGCTATTAAAGTGACAAATACTTACATTGTAAATTATTTATAAATATCATAAATTTATAATTAAATATTATAAATTATTTATAAATAATCACATAAATACATAGTAATTATTAATAATTACAGAAATAATTACATAGTAATTATAGATAAATAATTACATAGTAGTTTACATTTATTGATCACTTCATGTGCTCTGTGCTAATTGCTTTACTGCAACACATTATTTAATCTAGATAATAATCCTACATCTATCCTGTATCATAACACCTGTATTTCAAAAAAAAGGAAATGGTGGCATAGAGAGGTGAACTAACCACTCAAAAAAGTCACACAATTATTAAGTCGTGGCCATAATTTGTATCCAAGGCAGACCACATGGTCCACACTCCTATCTACTAAACAGTGAAGGATTCTGAAGCTTATATAATTTCAGGACCCTCTTTGAGAAAAAGTACAAATATTATTAATATAAAAAACACATGGAAAAAAATTAAAAACACATGGGCCCCTGCCAGGGCCTAGAAAATATCAGCTTCATTAGATTCAGAGTAAATCTTCTCTATCTCTACAGTGTGCACCATTTTGATGAAGTTCATTTTTTTTGAGAATAATATTGACCTCATTTGCTTTACTGAACCATGAATTTTCTCCCTATGTGGAGGATTAGTAATTGTGATTCTCTGTCATAATATTTAATATCGAGATATCCTGTCATATTTTGAAAGTTACAGCTTGTTCCTAGAAGAAAGCAAATAACTTTTAAAGAGTGTGTTCTGTAGATCATGGACTTAAGTGGGAAGAAACATGAGAGAATGGCTTTGGGATGAAAAATGTGAAGACTAAAGAGGAGGCAGTAGAGGAACTGATCAGACCGTGGATCTTGGGATCTATCCTTCTGGATCACAGATTCAAGAGCCAACACTTTCATGTGACTTTGTGCCAGTTACCTGACCTCACCAACCTTGGTTTTATTATTAGTAAAATGGTGATGATGAGTCAATTCCTGATCAAATAGCTTTTCTAAACTTTTCAAGCATTTCCTTCCCTGAATGAGTGCGATGATGGAAATGACATAATTGTAGTTTCAGGAAATCCAGGCATTTCCAGGAGACAGGAGTGGTAAATGGGAACAAAATGTCCACTCTTTGGGTTCCCCAAGTGAATAGCTAAGCATTTTAAGAGTGGGCCTATACAATTTAATGAGGTGTTACCTCTACCTAGCAAGGCTGTTGGTAAAATTTTGCTCTCATATAGTCCTAGCACTTCTTGAGAACTGGAGCTTATTGGTCCCAGAGGGAGAAACTTCTGTGAGAAATTCTATACTCAGGACCCCGAACCTCCCTCTGTTTTTCTTTCATTCTCATTACAGAATATGCATGTCAGTATGCCTGGTTAGAAAGTAAACAGTGCATTTCTTGAAGAGTTTTGCTGGACTGGTCTGGCCAAGCTTTGGATGAACTCCCACCATTCATCTGGCATGAAGCTGAGGAACTGACAATACTGTTTGCATTATTTTCATTGATGATATCTCTAAAAGGATAGAAATATACACTCTTGATAATTTTTCTTAGTGACCCAAACAGTTCATATCTTAATGGTGAAACTCCAAAACTTATTTTCTTTGAGGCTAATTTTTTTTCTTGCCTTAATGGAGAAATGAAATTTGCCACATAGGGCATTGCTCTCATATAACTGGATAGCATGTCTGATGCATAAGGGATTTCAATGAATGCTCACTCTTATTTTTACTATTATTTTTCTTCTTTTACATTTCAGGATTAACAGATGTTCTTTGTAATAGAAACTTAGGGATCAAATTAGTTTGAGAGGTGTTTGTTTTGTGTTAATATTCATTATGCACATTCAAGGCAGCAGTATACCATGCTGGGTTTCTCAAACTTAATTGCTAGGAAAAAAATTTTGGCATGAATATACCAATGGTTTGTAGAACACAGTTTGGGAAATGCTGTATTTTATTCAGGATAATTTTTCAAGAGAGAAAGTTCTCTGAACTCTCAAATTAATGTTCTTTTTTTTTTTTTTTTGAACTGTCTTTGGAGGAGATTGTCTTCTTTGTTTTATTTTTTAAATTTATTTATTTATTTTTGCATTACAATTCTTAATACAACATTATACCATAATTTATCATATCTCTGATTATATATAAGGTATGTTGACACCAAATTCACATCTTCATACATGTATTTTGTATAATGATGAGGGTGAAAGGAGACCCTCACCAAATTAATGTTCTGACTATGGAAGTTAAATAGCAATTCTAGTAGAAGAAGTGGATTATATAGAAAAGAGGATAAGTCAAGATGATTGTATTTTATGATCACAAAAAGCTTCAGTTTTGGAGAAATGGGATTCATTTGATAGAACCAAATCTCTTTATTACCACTTCCTAAGGAATTTCTGTATCAGAAAATGTTCCTGAGCACCAAAGTCAGGGCTTCCTCTTCTAGTATGTGGAGTAGTTCCTGGGAAGAGGCTGCCCAACAAGGTCTCCATTTCCCAGCTGTTTGCCTCCAGGTGATTAAGCTTACCCTTAGGATGGAACAGAAGTGATGCGTGCCATTTTGGGCCAAGGTTTGTAAGTAGCAGGTGTGCTTCCTTCAAATTTTCTTTCCCTTTCAACTAGATAGAAGAAGGAGATGCTGTAGCCCCAATTAGTGGTTCTACAAGATGGACTTCAGGGACTCTAAACCACCACGTGGAGGAAAGCTGTGTGTTGAGCAGTAAGTCTGCAGTGGACCACTACACAAGCCAGAAATAAAAGCTCCACCATGAGAAAACTGTTTTTTTTTGTTGTTGTTGTTGTTGTTGTTGGGTGGGGGAATATATTTGTTACAGCAGCTGATCTTCCCTAAAAATGGAATCTCATCCTCGTTTTATTTTCCTAGAAAAATTTTCTTCCTTAAAAGTGTACTATTAGGGCCTGGGGTTGTGGCTCAGAGAAACAGCGCTTGCCTACCCTGCATGAGGCACCAGGTTTGATCCTCAGCACCACATAAAAATAAAGATATCGTGTCCACCTACAACTAAAAATTAAATAATAAAAACATGTGCTGGGCTGGGAATGTGGCTCGAGTGGTAATGCACTCGCCTGGCATGCATGGGGCGCTGGGTTCTATCCTCAGCACCGCATAAAAATAAAATAAAGATGTTGTGTCCACCAAAAACTGGAAAATAAATATTAAAAAAATTCTCTCTCTCTTAAAAAAACAAACAAACAAAAAAACCATGTGTTATTAAGCATTAACTGAGTGTTTTGTCCTATGTCAGACAAGGGGTAAGAGAAAGAATAAGAGGTTAAGACATCATCTCTTTCCTTGGAGAAGTTTACAATTTGGAGAGACAATGAACACTGGACACAAGGACATATATGCACAGCAGTCAGGACTTCCTGAGCTCCTGTGCTGTATTTACCCGTCTTTGAGGTTATGTGGATCAGCTTCCTTGGAGACATAGCCACTTGGGAGGGAGAACAAGGGAGGAAGATTACCTCTAGATAGGGAATAGGGGTGGGAAAGAAAGGGAGGGAGAAGGGGAATAGCATGGATGGTGAAAGGAGACCCTCATCACTATACAAAATACATGTATGAAGATGTGAATTTGGTGTCAACATACCTTATATGTAATCAGAGGTATGATAAATTATGATATAATGGTGTATTAAGAATTGTAATGCAAAAACAAATAAATAAATAAATATTGAAAAGAAAAAAGAGAGAGAGAGATAGTCACTCATTTGGTTGTGCTGAGGGACAGGCAAAAGAGGAACAATTAATGTAGATTCCAGGATTTGTAATCTCCAGTAGCCTAGCCTATCTGCCTCCCACCTGGTGCTGAAGTTTCCAAATAACTGTGGTCTCGATGATGGCTTTGATTTTCAACTGAATAACTCATAATTATGGATGAGAGAATTTCTTCTCAGGATTTTTGACCAGAAGCTTTGTTCTCAATTCATTAAGTTCATTTATTTATTTATTAATTCAGCAAGTGTTTGAACATGTACACTGTGCGAAGTGCTCGAGATAAACAAAACCCCTACTTCAGGGTTATGGAGCTCACAGACTGGGGGAGAGAAAGACATACCCACGACCTCAGCTGATTTCATGAGGACTCTGAGTTGGGGAGAACTCTGCTCAGTCTGCTCAGAGGAAGGGGCAATGAACTCGGCCAGAAATAGTTGGGGTCAGAGAGAGGACTCCTAAAAAAGGTGCTGCATAGGAGAGTGCTGAAGGAGAAATAATAATTTTCAGGAAAATGGGGAAGAATAATTGGAAATGTAGTCTGGACTGCAACACAGGTAAAAACCAAGCCAAGAAAGGGATGATACTGGATAAAGTCAAGAAGTTCAGTGAGGACAGTATTTAAAGTAGCCACTACATCTATAACAACGCCTATCACACAGAAGGCACTCAATAAATATTTGTGCAACGCAAAAATATCATACTAAGGAGATTTGTATTCATCCTGTAAGGAACCAGAAGCCATCAAAATTTCTCAATTAGAGGACTCAGACTAAAAAAGGAAATAGAAGAGCTGGATTTCCGCAAAGCATACTATTTGATTATGAGATAGTCCTTTGAAAACTATGACTGAAATATGGATTTTCATTACAGGCAATAGAGATGAGGAGGTTATAATGTTGAGCTTTTGAAATCTTAACTATGGCATTATTTGCTACTACTTTGCAATATTAGGAAAAAGAACAGGCCCTAAGGCAAGCATCGAAGATCACAGAAAATAAGACTTGGTTGATGAGTTTCTTATTGAGAACATGTGGGAATGGAGAATGCCACATTGAAAACATTCCTACATAAGCTGAAGGTTGTTTATCCTATAGTACAATCAGTCCCTATTATGCTAGTATAAATAAAACCCTCAGAGAATCAGAGACGCCAGGGAAGACTTGAAATTTTGTTTGCATTTTTATCCACTGATGATGCTAAGAAAATAATGGCAATGAAATCATTTGGAGGTTTCAGGAAAGATGGGAAACTCATTGGGATTCAAAACAAAAGCATCATTTTGAATTGGAAAGCAACTACATATGCATACAGGCTAATGCATTTTGCAAGCAAGGAAATGAAAATGCCAAAATATCACTTTCTCTTCAGAGCTCTGTGGAACTCAGACCCATATTTAACAGTATAGAAAATGGTAATTGCTATTTCCAAATGGCACCACCATCCACAATTACATTGGCAGGAAGTATAGGGTCCCATTAGAAGCAGTGAACTTTACTTTTTTTTTTTTTTTTTAAACCAGGAAAATCTAGGGTTAAAGGTTTAGTACAATACACTCATGAAAAATATACTGTGCCAACTATTTTAACTAGCATGAAAATAGTCCAGTTCGATGATGTTTAAAACTTTACCTTGTAGTTTAGCTAAGAAATAATTTCGTATCACCTCCATTTCTTTTATGGAGTGTTTTGGCAGAATCTCTTCTGAGTGTAAATAAGCAGGGCTAGAGGGGAGATACTTTGAGAACCATTGCCTATGTTTTTCCTCTGGAGAAAAGGTATGGAAAGAGCCTAGGATTCTTCATTTACAGATCACTTTCCAGCATACCACAATCTTATCCAAGGTTCATCTTTTCTAATGCCCCTTGGATTGGCAGAGAAGTCTTCCTGGGGCTATTCCAACATAATTCAAATTCCAAATGCCTGGGAGAGTTCAGGTGGGGTGAATTTTCACTGTCAAAGTTGACCAGTACACTCATAAGCACATCTGTATCTTAGGCTAAGAAAATACCTTCTTGGGTGCTGGTTCCTGGGACCTGGTGTGCTGGATTATGCTATTCTTGTCCGTCAGACCCTCTTTCCTCTTTGCTCTGTGTCCTGGGAGGCTGACAAGTATGGATCACATTAGTAGGCTCCCTCTCCCTTGCCCTTTGCTTGAGCTGGATCCTTTCCTCAAATCATAGCTCCTGTCAGACATTGCTTTTTACATGGATTTTTCTCATCTGGTTTAGGAAAATGCTTTCTTCTCATCCCTTTGAGTGTGAGGTGGTGACATTGCCCCACTGCTGCCAGCTCGGCAGGTTGGAACTCACCTTAGGGTTTCCACATACTCTATCCTCATCTATGTACATAGTCCTTCCATTAATCTCTCTGTAAATATGTCAATTCAAGGATTCCACCTATTTTCTACCTAGGTTTCTACTCTAGTTAAATGTCAGCTTCACTCACGATTGACTCAAGTACATGCCACTTGGAGTAGTTCTTTCTATGTCAACGCACCAACTTCCCATCGTTTTATAATTTGCCAAGGAGAAAATAAATCATCGTGTGCTCCTTTAACATCATGCAGCATCTAGCATGGAGGCTGGTGTATTGTCGGTGTGCTCAATATTGGTTCAATGAATGACTGAAATGTTAATTGAATGTTTTGAATCTCACATATTTGAGGTAATGAAGAATGAAACACCTCCAAAGAGATTAGAACATTTTCCAGGTAATTAAAAAAGTGTCCAAACTTCAGAAAAACTGAGAAAAGAGCAATAAAAAATATGCTTGGGGCTGGGGCTGGGGCTCAGCTATAGAGTGCTTGCCTAGCATGTGCGGGGCCCTGGGTTCCATCCTCAGCACCACATAAAAATAAATAAATAAATAAAGGTATTGTGTCCAACTACAACTAAAAAATGCTTATATTGAAAGTAATTTTTTTCAAGTCATTTATTAAAAAAAATGGGAAGAATTAGCAATTATCTTTCCTTTAACTATACTCACACAGTCTTATCAAGAGGAAATTTTTCTTATCTCTGGGTGTCAGGGCTGATCATACAAAAAGAGCAATTTTCAAGGATGAGAATTATAGTGGTTATTGGTTTTTGTGTCCTTAGTACATTTCTACTAATACTACTGGGTACTTTACATGCATTATCTCACTTAATTTAACAATAATGGAGGCATTTTATAGTTAGCCCCACTTGCCAAATAAGAAACTAGAGCTTACAGAAAGTAGGTAAAGTATCAAAGACATGTAGAAAGAAATATAATTAATTGAGACATTAAGCTTGAGTTGTACAGATTGGGGGAGACAAGGTTTTTATTCTTCATCAGGAGGGAGGGGAATGACCTTATTTGGAGATTTGGGAGGAAAAGTAAAGGGGTAGGATTTTCTGGGAATGATAGAGTCCTGTTTCTTATGAACATGCAGTTCTTTTAGTGAACTCCTGTGGAGGCTGATCTAAGGTTGCTGTTATATCAACAATGCTGTATAACAGACAACTGCAAACCACAGTGGTTTAAAGCAACATTCAAAATTGTTCACAAATCAGAAGTTCTTCTGGGTTTTCTCAGATCTAGTCTGGGCTTGGGTGGTGGCCCTACTAGTCACCGGTCTGTGGATTGGTGGGGAGGCTCTGCTTCATGCTGTGGTAACTGGTACAGCCCTGCTCCACCGGGCTTATCACCTTCTTAGGACCTGTGAGCAAGCTAGAGAATGTTCTTCTATGTCAATGCCAGAAGCAGAAATACACAAGGCTTTTCAAGGTGTAGGTTAGGAACTGTCACACTGTTATTTCTGCCCCATTTTATGGTCCAAAACAGCTCCCATGTCTCAACCTGAAGTCAAGAGTTGAGGAAATACACTTGGCCTCTTTAATGGTAGCCATTGGAAAAGCAAGTGGAAAATGATGTGGGAACAGTGAAGAATTTGGGGAAATAATGCAATCCACCACAGCTGGACATTGACTTTCTTATCCCTGGTTTCCAATGATGTTGACCATGTTTTGGTTTGTTTGTTTAATTCATCCAATTTTCTATGAAATTAATTTGCCACAGCCTTGAATCAAACAAAATCTGTGTGGACAACTCTGTGACCAGGAAGTGGCCTTCTGCGAGGCATCTCCAAGCCGACCAGGAAGGCCATTGCTAGCCTACATCGTGCAGTTGTGCAAATTAGAAAAATGCAACCTTTTCCAGCATCGGGCATGGTCGTCATCTTGGAGGAGGGGAAATGACAAAACTTCAGCCTTTTGTGTTTCCATGGCATACAACTACAGAGGCTTAAAATTGTTGTTTTATACAAAAATCATGGAATAATTTTGAATAATTTTTGGAATTGAAATATTCATACAAGGGCTGGGGATGTGGCTCAAGCGGTAGCGCGCTCGCCTGGCATGCGTGCGGCCCGGGTTAGATCCTCAGCACCACATACAAACAAAGATGTTGTGTTCGCCGAAAACTAAAAAATAAAATATTAAAATTCTCTCTTTCTCTCTCTCCCTCTCTCACTCTCTCTTTAAAAAAAAAAAAAGAAATATTCATACAAACTTGAGAGCTAATTACTTTAGATGTGGGGCATAGAGGACATTTTGAGAAGAAATTATATGGGAATAAACTTGAAGCTAGAAATAAACTGGTTTAATATCACCTGCCTAGGATTTGAGGTACAAAGAAACAGAAGCATCCCATGATGTCATACTTCCGCAGGTGTTCTCTGGTTTCTGCTATATCTTTCTTACTCCTTGCAGATTCACAAGGGAATAGATACTCATTAGTAAAGCATCCTTGTTGGATCTCTTCTCCCAGTGTAACTTGCTCCTTATCCATGAGAATTGTAGGTGGTTTGATGGAAGATAATGATGGAAGATTTCCAGCCTTCAACTGACTTCTTACCTTCTTCTTGGTAGAAACCTCTTGTTTTCCTGCACTCCTGAATGTTGATATTATTATAAACATAACTATATGCATATCTAATTAGGACAAATGTTGTATTTTCAAGAATAACTATAAATTTTGTTTGAACTGTGATTGTTTATCCTTTTTGACTTCCCTTTTTGGAGATTTAAGTGTATTTCAGGTGTAGTAATATTGATTTGCAAGACGACAGGAAAATTTCTAGCAAGTTTTGATGGGAACAATTGATAAAATATTTGGACTCGCCTCATCTAGAAACAGAGGAAGATGTTTTCTATGCCTCTTGTACAAAACAACATTATATTATAATCAGAAGAGAGCCTGTGCACATTCCCTTGCCCATCCCAAGCCAATTATTTATGGCATTTTTCTAGCAGTGATAAAATAAAACTTGGGCATAAAATGTCATAAGGAATGCTGGAAAGGAATTAGAGGTAAGCCTTAAATATTACATATTACCTATTCTTAGAAGCATTGACTGATGTTGACCTTTGATAGGGATGTGTGTGTGCTTGTGCATGCTCATTACTCCAAATGGACTTATAAATTCAACTTGCAAAGACTGATAACAAAATTATAACTGTCCAATAGAAATGATCTGAAATTCATGCAGCTAGATCAAAAGCCTCCCCCAGCTCCAAATGAGCAGTAACTGGAATGAATTACATTATGGAGCCTTCCCAACTGCAGCTTAAATCATTTAAGACTTGTTTGGTATGGCACCTGCTGCTCACTTATTTTTAGGAGAGAAAATATACATTCTTGAGCATAAGGGCCTGAAGGATTTTTATACCCAAGGAAAAGCCCAAACGTGCCAACATTTTGGGAGCTGAATTTTTAGCCAGGCAGCTTAATTTGGTTCTGCCTCATGGGGTTCAAGGAGCTCAGATCACAGTGGAAGAGTTCCCAGGCCATGACCCCTTCATGTGCTCCATGGAGGAGCCTTAGTGGGAGGCCATTGTGAGGACTGCTGTGAATTTTTGATCATAGACTTCATTACAGCAGGCAGAGGGTGAGCTTAAGGAAAGAAACTGGAATTCCAAATATTTGCTTAGTTTTCAAGTTTGCTTCAACTCTCCTGATCCTTCATGGTGACCTTTACATTTCAGAAAGGAGAAACCCTGACCTAATTATTTTCTAAGCTCTCTGGTACTGTCATACCTGCTGCCTTTACAAAAAATAAGGGTTAGAGGAGAGTGCTGGAGTTGTAGCTACATGTGGAAGGTTAAAAGGGAAAAGGCAACATTGGTCTATATCATTGATGCCTGCAGTGAGAGAGCTTTGGTACAGACCTGCAATGTCCAGTACGTTATGGTAGCCAATGATCACTTGTGGTCATTAAAATTTGCATTAGACAAGAGTTGAACATTCATTTCCTCAGCCACAGTAGCCACATTCACTAGCAACATATGGCCACTATATGAGACAGCATAGATACAGAATGTTTCCATCATCAGAGAAGTTCTTTTAACAGCAGTGGACAGATGTCTCCAACATAAAAAAAGGACTTGCTCTTAGGAGAAGAAGATTTGAGCAAAGTTTTTAATAGTTCCAAAGTAATAATAATAATAATAAATTTTAAAAACCCCATGTTGTCATAATCTAATTTCTTTTGACCAAATTGATGTGTATTGAAATTTTATTTGAAAATCAGGTTGCTTCCCATTTATGTATCAAATAATTTTCCTGTTGTTCCCCATCATTAAATATCTACCAAATGTCTTCCTTGTGCTTTATCCCATGAGCTTCCCACCTCTTTGTCTTGCTACACTGCTGTTCCCTCTACAAAGAAATCCTTCCTTCGTTTGCTGCCTACCCCAAACTCATCCTTCCTAAAGGTCTCATTGATGTTCCATCTCTTCTGTGATGACTTCTCAAATCACTGCCTCATGTTAATCACTTTCTTTTCTGATAATCTGCCACCATTTTTGTTCTGCTCTTTGATTTTTCCATGTTCTGGTTTTCTTTTATTAATTATATTCTAATTGAGAACAAGGACCCTGTCTTATGTTCTGTTCATCAAAGTGACCTTTGCCATCATACTGCATCTCACGAAACTCAAGACATTTTATATTGATTACTTTCATCTACAGTACCCATTCAAATTTTATCATTTTCCCCAATAATGTGGTATTTTTATATAGTTTTTTTGGGGGGTAAAATCCCAGTTTATGATCATGCATTGCTTTTAGTTGTTTTGGTTTTATTCTTCTTTAATCGGGGACAATTTTCAGCCTTCCATTGGCCTTTTTACCACTGGCATTATGTATATACACATAGATACAAACCAGAGGGCAGGAGAAGCTGCTGTTTGATGCAGTCCCTGAATTTGGTTTCTCTTTTTTGGGGTAAAGGAACCAAGGATTGAACTCAGGGGCACTCCACCATTGAGCCACATCCCCAGCCCTATTTTGTATTTTATTTAGAGACAGGGTCTAACTGAGTTGCTTATTACCTTGCTTTTGCTGAGACTGGTTTTGAACTCGAAATCCTCCTGCCTCAGCCTCAGGAGCCACTGGGATCATAGGTGTGCGCCACCATGTCTGGCTGAATTTGATTTCTGATGTTTCCTCATGATTAGAACAGGTTTGGCATTTGGGGAAGGACTTCTAGATAAATGATAAATGTTATTAGACGTTATGAAGTGGTATGTATGCTTGCCTCTTATAGATGATAATGTAGATCAATGGATGAAAGTATTGTCCAGTTTCTACACTGCATGGTTACTCTGTTTTCTTTTGTAGTCACTAATTGTTTGTGGAGAGATACTTTCAGATATACCTTTTTCCATCAAATTTTTCTGCTCCCCAGAGAAGCATCTGTTGATGATTCTTGCTTGGATTATTACTTGATAGCTGCAACTTAGTGATTTTTAAAATTCCATTATTTTTTCCTATTTTTATAAATCAGCATTTTATAAGGATTTTTAAAAATTCCTAATAGGAATAAAAGGAAGTTTTAAAAATTAATTCGTGCATTTGCTTGTTTATTTGCTTATTTAGAGTATAGATCCATTTATTAATTGGTTCCATTTTACTTAATAGGTTTTGGCCTATTGCTGTCCTTATTTATTTCAAGGACCAAATTTCTCAAATTTGGCCAGTGAGCGATCCTTCAAGCTAGCTCTTATATCCTTGTGACATATCCCTCTCTCTCTCTCTCTTTTTATATTCTTTTACTTTTTAAATAACAATATATTTCAAGCTAATCTTTACATTTTGGCCTCAGCCCAGCAATTGGCCATTTCTTCAAGTAACTGTGGTTCCTTTTAGTAGCAATTAGCATTTAGAAATCAAGATCTGGGCACAAGTCTTCTGAGGGGCACAGTCAGCCAAAGTGGATCTGTTTCTAAAAGTTTGAGGGATGAATATCCTGAATTCACTCTCCCTTCAATTTCTTGCTGATGACCTCTTTAGTGAAACTCAACAGGAAGCCAGAGGACAAGAGACTGATTCAATCCATGTACTCTCTTAGCTTCTCCAAGCAAGAGCAGAGTAAAAGCATGGACAGTGGATATGAAGAGGTGTGGTAGCTAATTTGTCAGATATGATTGCAACACTATTCCTTGCCCTGCCTTTTTCTTCCAGGCCATTGCCACAGGTCCCCTGAGAGGCTGGAGTCTGATCTCATTTCCTTGGGTGGGCCTTTATGACTGCCCCACCTAATGCAATAGGGTGGAAGTGAAGCTACTTAGCTTTTGATGCTGATTGTAATTCAACTGTCACCTGACCCTCTTTTCTTGGATACTTCCCTTAGGAACTTATCCACTATGCACAAGAAAGCCCAGGGTACATAGAATCATTTGTAAAGAACTGATCCCCCTGGCCCTCAGCCCTGGCTGAGCTCCCAGGTGACTGTCCTCTCAGCCTTGTGAGAGAGCAGTCTTGGATCCTCAGCCTTCAGTAGAGTTGCCCCGGTACATAGTGCACACCAGTACTTCTCACCACACACGTTTTATATTGTAGATTCTTGATCTCAATGAATAAATCTTGTGGCTTTAAGTCACTGAAATGTGGGGTAGTTTGTTTCTCAGGAAATGATAACCAGAACCAGGGACAAGTGGACAGCGGTGTCGAGCATAATGGACTTAATGTGAACCTATCCTCATATCTCGGTTTACATGGCTTAAAAGCATGCACCCCTTGCGCTCATCCTTTGTGTTTCTGTCTCCTCCTCTCTCATGGCACCCTGCACTAATCTACCATGACTCTCAACCTATTGTCGTTTAATTACCACAGTTTACTTGTTTACTTTCCACACCGATCACATGCTCCATGAGGGTGATATCATGGCTTGATCATCTTTTCACATCCATGTCCAAGATGGGCTCTTAAACACAGTACAAGTTTGAAATACTTTGGTTAAATAAATGAATGAGGATTTGGACCTTTTTTCCCCCTAGCTTTAACTTTCTAAGAACCTTTACGGGTTGTCATTCATAGCCCCAGGGTGGCAGATTAAGAAGCAGTTGTGAGCAGCACCACAGCATGAGGCTGTAGTTTGAGCATTTTCCCTCTGTAATATACCAGCCTTTCAGAACGCTGGTGTGACACCACTATCATTTTTGCAAAGCACCAATAAAAAATGATTTGATGTCGTTAAAAATGATTTCTCAAATGTGTTTCTCAGGAGGAAAAAAAAACAGGAAAATGAGACAAGGGAAGTTTAAAAATATTATTTCTCTTTTTGAGGAAAGAGATAGGGATGAAGAAAAAAAGGAGGGAGGGAGGGAGGAAGGGAGAATGTAGGGGAAAGAAAGATGTGGCAACCCTACATCTAAGTGGCAGTGCTGAGAGAGGAGACAGCATGAATTCTAGAGTCAGAACTGAATTTGGATCCTCAGTTATTATAAACTGTCAGGCTAGTCAACCCCAGGTCCTCCTTTTAAAATGAACACAATAATAGCCACCACAAAGAGATGTTGAGGATTAAGATAGTCTATGGGTTAACATAATACTTGACATATGGCAGATTCTTAATAAATGATTGCTACGCCATCCTCATCTCCAAACCACCACACAACCATTATCTTAACAGTGGAACTAGACAAATGAGAAAGAGAAGGTGGGAGCTGTGTCTTCTGACCATCCTGAGTTTCAGGGTATCACCTGGTGGGCTACTAGTGCAGATACCTAATACTTGATGATGCATCCCCCCATCCTCAGGTATAAATTTAAGACAGGTGACATCTGTCATACCATTTTCTAGCTATTGCACTTGCTAATGTGCAAGCAAACCCTTAAACTTTTAGAAAAACTCAAGGGACCCAGAATTGGGAGAGATAGATAAGGATATGGAATCAGGTGTGATGAGATGGAACTCTCTTGGTCATCAACCCAGGCTTGAAGAACTGGGCAACAGGCAGCCAGAGGAAGATATATATTTTTTATATTAGAGCTTTATAATTATACATAGTAGCTGGGTTAATCTTGACAAAAATTATACATTCATGGAATTTGACTTCAGTTCATAATCCCCCTCTTTTTTCTTCCTTCCTCCCCATCCCCATTCTCCTTCTTCTACTCCACTAGACTTCCTCTCACTCATCTATTTATCTATATTTAATTGGTTCTTTTTATTTATACATAAAGATGAAATTCCCTGTGACATGTTTATATATGCACATTTTTAAGAATTCAATTTTGCATTGCCTCCCCTTTCCAATACCTCCATTCTGCCTCTTGATCTCTTTGATCTCCTTGATTGTCTTCTTCTATATTACTGATCTTCTGTATATTTTTATGATATTCTATTCTTCTCTCCCCTTTTCCTTTATTTTATTCTAGCTTCCCCATATGAGAGAAAACGTTCAGCATTGCTTTTCTGAGTCTGACTTATTTCACTTAACATGATGTTCTCCATTTCCATCCATTTATTGGCAAATGCCATGATTCATTCTTCTTTATGGCTGAGTAGAACTCAACTGTGTATATATACCACAATTTCTTAATCCATTAATCTCAGTACCTGGGTTGGTTCCATAATTCAGCTATTGAAAATTATGCTGCTATAAATATTGGTTTGGATGTGTTGCTGTAGTATGATGATTTTAATTATTTTGGGAAAATATCAAGGAGTGGGTTGGTGGCTCAACTGGTGATTTCATCCCTAGTTTTTTGAGGAATCTTTATACTGCTTACTGGAGTGGTTGTACTAGCCTTCAGTCCCACCAACAATGTATAAGTGTACCTTTTCTCCCACAACCTCACCAGGGTTTATTATTGTTTGTATTCTTAATCATTTCCATTCTGACTGTAGTAAGATAAAATCTTAATGTAGTTTTGATTTGCATTGCCATGATTGCTAACAATGTTGAACATTTTTCCCTATATATTCGTTGTCCATTTGTGTTTCAGAAGGAAGACCTTCCTAAGGAAAGAGGGAGATGACCCTGGGTTCTTTCCTCATTAGACCACTGATCTAGCTAGGTGTTCTGAGCAAATGATATGCTATTGAGTAGCCAGAAGATGCCATCCAGCACAATTTTTGTGCCCTTCCTCATTGTGATACAAGTATTTTATCCACCATTTTTTAAGATTAAGAAATGGAGATGGTGAATAAATTGGTCAAGATGACTTACTGTAACTTTTAAAGATAATAATTGGGATTAATACTGCAGTCTAATTAGCCACAAAAGCTATAAATGTTATAGTATAGCAAGAAAGAGTATGAATGCAGGAAAGGAGTCAGATTGGCTTACACATGTTGAAGCCATTTCTTTTTGATAGCAGGCAACAGAGAATTGTAGGTCTTATTATTACAGGTGCATGGTGAGTGGAAAGATGTTTAATGTAGCAACTAGAACCCCTTTATAAGAAAAAAAAGTGGGGTTAAATGCCTTGAAAATAATTTGCTTTCTTCCTCTTGAGAGGCAGTGATATACTTCTCATTGTTTTAGTCAACGAATATGGAAGTCAAAGCTCTTGGGTTTCTTCAGCTTCTGAGAACAAATGAGGTTGCATCAACATTAAAAACCTAATTTTGATAGCACTGAGCCTTGTTTCCAAATCTCACAGGGCTAGATGTCCAGGTTGTTTTAGAGATTCCCTATCTGCAAGTATTTCTAGTAATTTCCAAACATACTATTGGACAAATCCCAGTGTCTTCTTGCTACTTCCCTAGCTGAGCAAAAAGTGGTTAGTCTCAGTAAATCTGACAGAGATGTCAATCCTAGCGGTCAATCTGTTTCAGCTTCCAGGAAAAGCTGCTTCTGTGTGTGGAGCAGGAAGTCTGTTGGTTCGCCATCAGGTTCGTTACGCAGCTGACTTTGGAGCCTTTGGAACAGCATTGTTACAGAAGCAAGAACTCCACTGAATTCTTGGAATTGCTAGAAATCCAGAGACTAATAATAGCACTTATGCCACATCAAGGAGTGTCCCAGTCCCATTGTCTTATGCTCAATTAAGTTTATTCCTACAGCAAAGTTGCTTTAGCCACAACATGTTAAGGTGCCTGGTGACACCATTGCTTCACATTCAGATCCTTCTCTCTGCTCTTAAACTGGTGAGAAGTTTTGAAGGTAATCTCTCAGAATCCCCTGAGTCACCTGCAACTCCTAAGTCCTGTTTTAATACCTTGAATTTGAGAGGGTCATGGGGTGATACTGATCTTAAAGGGATAAGTGAAAATTTTACATTACCATTAAAAGTTTGAAGTGAGAACTTCTCTCTGTATTTCAAATCACATATACCTAAAGTGGGAGTTAGAAAACTGTCTGTAAAAGGCTAATGGACAAAATTTTAGGCTTTCTTAATCATAAAGTCTCTGTTGCAACTATTCAACTCTGCTATAGTAGCATAAGAACAGGCACAGATAATTATGTCAACAAATGGGTATGGCAGTGTTTTAACAAAATTTTATTTATAAAATCAAAAGGTAGTATTTTGGTCCATTGGCTATAATTTGCCAACTTCAAGCTTCAGGCATGGTCTATGAAAATATTTTTTCTGTTTAATTTCCATTATTTTATTCAAAGAAATGTTCAATCTATGCTACATTTGAGAATGTTTCTTAATATCCTTGAACTTCAATTTTATCATCAGTAAAATGAAATTGTACCACTGGTCATTTAACTCCTGTGAAGATTGAGAGGATATAGGCACAACACACACACACACACACACACACACACCCCAAAATAATTAGCCTACCCTATTGTTAGCATTCTGTAAAAGTTCCTTGATTCTCTTCTGTTATGGTCTGAATATTTGCACTCCAAAATTTATATGCTGAGACCTAATCCCCCAAGTGGGGCTGTTGGGAGATAAGGTTTTTGTCCCAGGAATGGGATTCGTGCCTTTATAAAAGACCCCTCGCTCTTTCCACCATGTGAATATAGTCACTGTCTATCCAGAAAGCAGGTTCTAAAGTGTCAGGGCCGCCATGAACAGGAGCTGAACACAAGGAGATGAGCCTGTACTCTTAGCCTTGAGTGATGGCGGTATGGAACTGGTTTACACTGCATGCGAATGCAGGTGGACCTCACTTCTGATCAGCAGGAAAATGAAGCTCTGGGAGTGGACATCACCCAATGGGTCTGGGCTACACCCCCCTGAAACCCAATCCCTTGCATCATTTAGGTGGGACTTTCTCCTTGTTTTCCCTCAATAAATAGGGCTTCAGGTGTGCTCGCTCTCTCTCTCTCTCTCTCTCTCTCTCTCTCTCTCTCTCTCTCTCTTTTGTCTGCCTCTCTTGCTTCCCTTGTGGGAGCTGGGGCCTAGGAGCCATCACTGAACCTCTCTGTATGATTATTCAGTGCCAACCCAATTCACCTGGAGTGATCCTGACTGATTCAGTCACGTGTCGCAGCACTAATGAACACAACATTTGCCTTAACCTTGGACTTCTCAGCCTCAGAAATGAGACAGATTTCCATTTTCCATTATTTGTAAACTACTCAGTTTGTGGATTTTTTTCATAGCAGCCTGAATGAAGTCAACATCTTCCTTTACCTCACTTGCTTTTTCTAATTAGCAGTCCTGATTAGAGGACTACAGTCAGGGCGATAAGGGGTGGGAGAGGTTTCAAATAAGGGTAGCTGCCCAAACTGGAAGAGGACAGTGTTTCAGAATTAGACTCTGGAGTCCTGAAGTGAATTTGGTACTACATGTAGTTGTTTAGGATGATGCCTGTGTAGAGAATTGAGAACCAGGCAAGGAGATGACAAGAGAGTGGATGGAAGGAAGAAAGATTTCTTTGCTGTACTTGCTGTACTTGGGCTCCAAAGTCCTCTATGCTATTATGTTCTATACATGATCTTTTACTGCAGATTGTCAATGGGAAATCAAAAATCAGGGTAGTCTGTGTTGGGACTAGGAGGAGGTCTCATGTGTGGGCTCCATTACTTCCAGTCTCAGAGGGGAACCACACACCTTTGGCTGTTGGAAAGCAGAATGTTCTCTAGTGTTGATGATGTAGGTAGCTGCAAGTCAGAGGTGGGGAGTTCAGGGGCCCAAGATAGACCTTCTGAGGCTCCCTCTTACTTCCCTGCCAGGTATGTGAGGATATCTGGCAGAGCTGGTGGGATCCAAGTATGGTTTTTCCTCAGCAGGAGCTGAGGAAACTCAGGAGAGCTTCCAATAGAACATCTTTCCTTACCCTCTTCCCTGCCTTCTTTCCAAACCTCAGACTGTGAGATGGGCTACTCATAATGTCTGTTTTCTGATCATGGTTAACTAAAGCTTCTTGGGAGTGGAGTTTTTGATTACTGGAGAAGTTGAAGGCAGGCAGATTTCCAGGAGCATTGGCTCAGCCTGTTTGGATCAACCATGGGCCCACAGTCCTCCATTCACATGCTCACCACCACCACCTTTCATGGGTGTTTTAAATAATACTGAAGAGATTGCCCAAATACTCTCAGCAACATTGTCATATGGAAAGTTTGTAACCTAGAGAATACCTCTAAGAATTATATATAAGAATTATATATATATAAATCCATTTATTGAAGAGGAAGAAGGATTTGTGTTTTAGAACCTATATTCAAACTCTGATTCACTGCTTGCTTCTAAAGCAGTAGTAGGTGAGTTCTAACTTTTCAAAGCTCGAATTTTCTTATTGAAAAAGAGAATAAAAATGTATTTATAAGTAGTATTGTTATGATAATAGTGGATAACAAATACATAAAGCGCCTATAATAAAGACTGATACATTCTAGATGCTCAATATGTGGATGCTAGAACAATTATTATTAGGTTTAGAAAAGGCGAGAGTGAAGGGAGTGCAGAGGCAGAGTGTTTGGGAGGGAAGGTTGGGGTCTAAGGTTGGGGATAGATTTCTGAAGGGACTTAAAGTCTCTGAAAAGTTTGGATTTTATTTAGTAGATATTATATCTATGAAGATCAGATTATATTAGAGATACTGTATTAAAAAAGAAGTTTCTGATTTAGAAAAGAAAATCTCCTATGCAGGGAGTAGACAAAGAGAGAATGGCTTGACCAGGCAGTAGAACTAGAGATATAAAGGCAGCAGAGTGTAGGATTCAAGGTGTTAGGGGTGCTAACAGCTAGCTGCCTTGGTTTTCCTGCCTTCCCACGTCCTTGGGCAAGTTACTTCATCTCTCCCCATCTCAATTTCTTTCTCTTAAAATGAGGTGGTGGTAGTGCCTTACAGGGTTCTAAACTTTTAGAACCTGGGACATGATGCATAGATTTTTGACAAAAACATCATTCAGAGTAGAAAAAGTTTTACTTGATCACAGATTGGGAATGAGGATGCAGGATGAAGGGAAGTTGGATCAGAAGCCTCATCTTAAGAAACTGAGTGTGTGCTGTTGCCATCAACTGAGAGGAACAGAGGAGGAGGAACAGGTTTTGGACTTTCATACAAATCTGGAACCTGGAAGAAGGTATAGGATGGAGATGTAATTTGTGGAGTGCTTCCCTGGAAGTAATGCGAGTGAACGGTCTCATCCAAAGAAAAGTACTATAGAAATTTGGGGTACACTTTTATTCTTGAGATTGGTTGAGGTCTATTATTTGAGTAAAGAGGAGGCTGAATGACAAGAAGAGAACCAGGGGACATTAGGAAGGTAAAAGCCCCCAACAGAATTATAAGTCTGAGAGGGTGGACAGCAGGGTCAAATGCCAAAGAATTCTATGAAATTATCATAGTATAATCTACCTCCCCAAAGATCCGATCTCTAATGTTTCTAGTAATAGGATCTGCCTTTTTGCCCCATGAATTTCCAGCTGCTTTCTATTTTCAGTCATGTAATGAATCCCAGACACATGCACACATCAACCGTGCAACAGAAGACTCCTAGATCTACCAGCCCACGTGCACTCAGACACACACGGAAAAGCCAAACATGGGAAATGAATTAATTGAGCCAGAGGGAAATTTTGTACATAAGTTGAACACTAATGGTTTTCTCTAGGTTAATGAAAATGGTGCTAATCAGCTCCTCTGCTCTCTTTCCAGACCTTGCTGCTCCCCTCCAAACCGCAAGGCCTTCTGGATGGCCTCACTTTTGTATTTTGGCCACATAACACACATATGTCATCACTGAGACACGGGCTCCATTAACTCAGCTTGCAGAGTTATTACTTACATTCTTAAAACCTGAAAGCCTGGATTATAGAGCTGGCTCTCCCTCACCCTTGCCTCACTAAGGATGAGGGGAGTAGAGTCTCGGGCACATCTGGTGGGAAGGGTTGGCCTATAGTTATTAAGGCTTTTCCTCTGCTTGTGGAAAGAACTGCATCTCCAATACCCGCAGCATAGGAACTCTTCAGGTTTCCAGAGAACAAGAAATGTGTGTTCCCATTCAAAGAAAAAAGCTAGTCTTAAGCACCCACTATGGACACATTTCCTGAGCAAGTAGTTGAAGATGCTGCCACGCAGTATGCCAGTATTTCATTCATGAAGGGTTGGGAAAAGAAAACCTATAACAAGCAGTGTGGGAGAGGAAGAAAAAAATATTGCTTTGGGGGTTTGAGGAAGTGGAACAAATGCAAAGTAATTGTTTCCATTTTCGGAATGCTAATGAGATGAAAAGATTAAAAATGGAGAAGTGATTGATTACCATTGCTCCCGTGACATATTTCAGAGTTGCTTTTTATTTTGGGTGGAAAAAGGAAAAGGTTAGAATATGGAATGAGAAGTTGATGTTGGCAGGGAGAGTTTTTATCAAAGCATTTAGAAGAAGCAAGTTTGACATTAATTAATTAACTCAAAATGTATTTAATACAGGTGCAAGATACAGAAGGACGGAGCGCTGCTACATGTTGGGAATACAGCTGGCCTTGTTGGGAATGCCAGGTGTTTGTCAGCATCTCCTGGAAGTGCTCTGTACTTCCTGGTGAAGGGAGAAGGAAGCTGTGTAGGAAGGATTACTTATGATCCTGTACTGTTTAAATTCTTACAGAACTCTTTTCAACCTTGACTGAGTGTCTATTTTGCTGATGCATCAAGCATTTTCCTCCTCTTACTTCCACCATTAGTGATGAAAACCAAAAAGGGTGGGAATAAATTGTCCATTCCATAGCCATTTGTAGAGATGTTTAGTTAATGGATAGAAAATGCACAGTAGTTAAATGTTAATTAATTCCTTTTTTGAGCAGCATATTCATTTTATGCTATTTATGAGGGTTGTCTTGTAAACAAATTCCTATTACTTTGGTTCATACATTGAATTTCCCTAAGTCACTTATCCTAAATGTTCATTAATTTCAACCAGCTCTAGAGACTGTATTCTCACTGAACATTACCACAAAATGCAACTCGAAAGCAAGGACCGTGTCTGCTTCGTGTTCTCAAAAATGCCCACTAAGGAAGGCAAAGTGCTTGAGGGAGCTCCAAAGACGGGCTTTGATGAAGATAATGATGATGATGATAACGATAGGGTAATGGACATGGCATGATGGTGATGACAACATTGGATCTATTCCCTGTTTTGATGCCGAATGAAGATGAGAAATGTAGTGTGAGTGACTTGTCTTTCTAGGTGCATGAAAAGCATTTTGTGTTTTTTTAACAGGAGCGTGGAGAAAGATACTCATTGGGGAGAGTTTGTTAGATATTCTAGCTTGGAAGGGCAGTTGAAAAGTGAATGGACCCAATAGATTTATCCATCTGCCACGGAGTAAACCTTTGGTCAGCATAGGGGAAGGATTTAAAAGGCAAACTGGCTCAAGTATAAATGCAATGTCAGTTATGTGATTTTGTGTGATCAGGTAAATTCTGGCCCCCCTTTTCTTATCTGTACACGGGATGTAATTCCTTACCTGGAATACCTTATCATGATGATTCCTTACCATGGAATAAATCTTCCACCTAGTTTAGAATGCCTAGGTTGGAGTAAACACACACACACACATACACGCACACACACACACGCACACGCACACACACACAGTGTTCTCTTTTTCACCTTCTCCTTTATCATCAGTTTTCTCTCCTATAGAATTGGATGACAGGTGCATCAAATGTGATCATATATATGAGAGCACTTTGTAAAGCAGACTGTCATAATTTTTAAAGAGTTAATGATGGCCTGGTAAAATAAAGGCTTTCAGGGGTAAGCAGGTCCTAAGGGAAGTGGTCACAAATATACAGACCTTTTCAAAGCTTTTCTGGCTTTGAATACAAAAACAATGTCAATGTCATCCTCCAGTAGAGACCAATAGCCATCCTTCTGAACAGTGGGTGGTGGGGAGTCTAGAGCAGAGGGTGGGATAATGGAATTGACCCTTTGGGACTCAGCTCTTCCATCCTGGCTGTGGAGGAAATGCTGATCCATCTGTAGGCAGCTGGGGAGAGAAAACAAGAGATGGGGACACTGCAGAGGAGCTGCCAGAAATTCATGAGGCTTTGCAAAGTTCATCTGTTCGATGGTTGCCACAAACGACAAAGAGAGTTGGGACCCAGCGATGGGGAGGAATACTGCTGGGAAATTGTCATTGCTGGGCTCCAGTGATTCCCTTTGAGGATGGTACTGAATTGGTAACTTCTTTCAATGGCTCAATGGGCCAACTGGGCAATGTCTGCGTCTTCTACCAGCTTTCACCCCACACTTCCTCTGGAGAGAGCTGCATCGTGGTATCTTTCTTTGCAACTAACAGGGTGAAGGGAAGAGGCGAGGCTCTCCCTTTGTAGCTCCAGGATGATCTGTCCATGTTTTGGCTCCCCGTTAGCTAGATCAGCATGCAAACACTTCACTTTGTTCCTGCCAAACTTCTTTATTGAAAAATAGAACCATCTTGTCTTTATTTTAAAATTTAAACAGGCAAATTATTTTTATTGGTTAAACCACTCTGGAGGAAGAAAGGGCTTTTTACCTTAAATATCATGACATCATCTCATCTGTCACCTTTTAAAAGCCCTGTGTTTGGAATCAAGTCTTTTGGCAGCCTCTGTACTGGGTGGCAGCAACTTTGAAATGAGAGAGAGAAAGAGGAGAAAGAGGCCATAAAGTTAACGGATTGTTGGATATTTAGTGACATGGCTACAAAGAATCAGACAGGAGAGCCAGAGCTGGAACAGCTGCTCCAGCCTGAAGAGTCTGAGCGCCAGAGGCAGCCAGTTCCCAGCACACTGCACGCTGCGACAGATGCCTACTGCAGTGGGAGCATGAGTGGTTATTAGAATGGGGAAAAGGTTGGAAATTGTGTAGGGGCTAGTGTACGAAGAAATGACTGTTCCTCTCTTCCATCCAAGTGTGAGGGAAGTTGAAAGCCTCTAATCGAGGACCAAGTTTCTTTCATTGACTCTGCAAATTGTCTGTTCTCTCAATCCCAATTCTGGGACTCTTGAGTCTTGAAAAGTACCATCGGAATACTTCCTTTCCCAATATTCATTGCTACTGTGGCAGAGGCGACTGTGGCCAGGTTCCACAGTTTTCTGACTGCCCTGATTTATTGGGTGGAACTCCCCAGGAAACAAATGTTGAGGTGGAGATTTGCATGTAGGAGGACTTCTGGTCATGTTCCTGGGATCACTACCCATAAGGAGTGAGGATGATAGGATTGGACAAAGGGCAAAGCACAATGGTGTGCAGCTGCAGCAAGGCTTCAGCTGACACCATAGAGAGCTCTAGAGCTCAGATGGTTCTTCTGAGGCACCTTGAATGGAAGCATTTGTAACAGCACTGATCAGTCATCCACTGTCAGCTATCCCCAGGGAGGGACATAGCCTCCCTGTGGCAGTTTACTTGAGCTAAGGAACATTCTCAGGGAATGACTTAAACTGCAATGTGTCAGTAGACAAAGTTCTATAGCTGGAAAGTGCACATGGGTTCTGAGAGGGGAACTTGTGATGCATACCACAGTATTACTACACTGTCCTCCATCTACTCCTCTGTCCCCCTCAGTTGTTCTCTAAAGTGTTCCCTGAAGTATTTTTTCTAAAATGAAATTCATTATGAAGTTCTTCTGCTTATAAACTTATTACTAGCTTCTTTTTCTTTAAAAAAATGTTCTTTTTTATAATTTTTTATTAGTGCATTATAACTATACATAATAGCGGAACTCATTGTTATATATTGTGCGTGTGCATAATTTGGTCCATTTCATTGTCTAGTGTCTTCCCTTCCTGTCTGCTCCATGCTCTCCCTGTTCTCCCTCCCCTACTTTACTGATCATTTTTAATTTCTAATTGTCTCAAAGTAAAGACCCAACCCTTATACGCCCCACAAGGACCTGAGTCAGTATGACTTTGCCTGGATTTCCAGCTTGGTTCCATCTCTCCACACTTCAAGGAAGGATGCTCTATGTAGTATTTTCACTCTGCAATGCACTGTTTCCATGTGTCCTACCTCAGAAGACTTTTCCTCCCCTTTCTTTCTCTTCCCTTCTCCTTCCTCTTCCCTTTCTTTTCTTTCCCTTTCCTTTTCCCTTTTTCTCCCCACCCTTGTCTTTCTTTCCTCCTGCATTCCACCCCTCTTCCTAGTTTGGGAACTCTCACTTGTGAGTCAGAAGGAAGGAAGCCTCCTTCTTGGGGCCTCACCTAGAATTGCACAGCTGGGGTATTTAATCTTGAGTTAGTGTCAAAAAGCCAAAGGGTCCATGAGCCTCAACTGCTGGACTCAGTGGAAACATCACCTGAGAGGCTGCAGGCTTAGCAGCAGGTCCAGGGGTGTTTCTGCTGGCAGCTTCACTCAATTGCTTCACTCAATTGCTTGTGCTTTTTTGAACTTATTCCTCCCTTCAGTGTTCCCATCCATTGGTGCCTTACCTGACATGCTCCTCATACATTCCTCTTTTGACGTACTTTTGCTGCAGTACTCATACTTTTGATATTGGCTGATGAGCCACTTCCTTACACAGGCCACCAAAGACTCCCCTCCCCAGGGGAGGTCAACTTGACCTCATATGACCAAGTTCTTTTCATTCAGAACACATAAATGTCTCTTAATAATCAAGTATTCATAAAAGGGATTATTTGATTAGTGTCTATCTCCCCAAATTATATTTTGGGGTTTTCTGACAGAAAGATTGTGTCTAGTTTTATTCACATTTTTTTTTTAAAACTCTAGCACAAGACCTAAAACTAGTAAGCAGGCACACATTTTGCATAAACAAAAGAATAATGAAGGTCAGTGGCTGGAATCGGATGTCTATAACTTTAAATAATGAGGTGGATATGGACATAGAGGGAGAAAGACACAGGACTTTATCTGAAGGACTAAAGAAAACACTTCCTTTGTTAGACAATGTCTTCTTGAATTTGTCAAGGGTTTTCTCCACTTCTTTTCTTTTTCTTTCCCCTTTTAGTGAGCTTCTTTTCCCTCCTTAATGACATGATCTTCTACATTCTGATTCTTATCACACTTCAGGAGACTGAAAATTCCAACTTCACATTTTTTTGGATCTGGGCTTTCCCACTGTTTAAACATAACTTGGCTTTGCTTTCCTTCTCACCCTTAATTGGACCTTTTAAAGAATTACTGATGAAATCAATAGGTAACCCATGTGTAGAGCCAGATTCCTTTGTAGAGACTTTATTAGGTAGCTCTGGAGAACTACAGGGGCAAAGACATCTCTTCAGTAGAAACAGCACCATGCAAGAGAAGCTCCCAATTTTTCCCTTTTGGAATTTCTACAAGGTTTCACATTACCAACTTCAAGGACCAAATAACATCCCTTCCATTTAAGCCTTGCCAGGAAGCTTGGTTTTTGGTTGACTTTGGGAGGTCTGGGGCCAGAGATGGATGGATGCTGTACTGATAGCTGACAGCTGTTCAGGACCACACAACCACAAGGGTTTTTGTGGGGACAGTAAAGGGTGTTGAGTTTCACAATCTGGAAATTGTGAAAAGCATGCCTTGCTTTATCCCCCATCCAAGAATATCCACTTCCAATGTGTTCTCTTTGCACAGAGCTCCATGATGTACTTCAGGTCTATGGGTCCAAAGTCAAATTGGAAAAAGGATCTACTATCTTCTTTTGTCAAATTCATTTCTTCTTGGGGGTTAATAGGTGAACATCTAGAACTAGCCCCTAGGGTAGCATCAATCAGCAGGTAGGTAAAGTGGCTGCTGCTCAGGCAGAGAGTGTTAAGACTCCAGTGCATGAAGTCACTGGATCCTTGCACTACCACTGACAAATAGGAAGAGTTATGCCTACTCTACAGACAAGAATATTGAAGTTCAGACAGGGTAGTGGCAAGGCCACTATCACCCAACAATGAAGTGACGGAGCAGTGATTAAAATGAGAATTGATTGATTGAAACTCAAGATCATTCCCATTTCCCCACACTTCTTGCTAGGAGGGCTGAGGGACAGAGAACTTCTGCGCCTGGTAGGAACTCATCCTGGTGGTGACTGCTGCTCACATACAGCACTAATCTCTCATCTATAGATGCTGCTTGGCATTGATCTGCTGGCACTGCTGCACCCCATATGTCTTGAGATGTCTATATTCAGAACTTTTTCTGGGTATCCTACTTTTTGATTGGCATGATATCTAAAGCAGACAGGATGGTGTTGTGAAAATTGAAGGGGAATTGCTTAAAAGTTACAAATCTAGGATTTAGATCCTAGCTCTGCCATTTACTAATTGTGTGATGTGGGCAAGTTACTTTTCTTCTCTAAATTGTATCCTCAAAATGGAAATACCGTTGCCATTGTGGCAGGATTAATATTGCAATAAATAAAAGTCAGTCTTTTATCTTTAAGTCACTCTAAATCTGATTGTGAACTTTCCTACACCTGGCTCATGGAAACATTTTCTGCAACTTTGTAAGGGCTCCACATGCTAGGGTCGTGTAAGAATTATGCATGGGAGAATTCCTTTTGTGCCATGTGCAGAATGGAGGATGGGATTGGACAGTTGGACGAGGATCCTGTTCTAGCCATTTATTCATAAGACAACTGTTTATTCTATTCTGTGATAAGTATGGGGGAGAGAATGAAAATTGACTCAACTGTCCCTGAAGTAAGGCTAAGGAGACAAAGAATGGCATAATAAAGCAAGATGAATATTACTATAGGGGAAGAAAATGGAGTGACTCAACTAGACTGGTAGAGAGATGGTATCAAGGAAAATTCCCAGAGAAGGATCAGATGAGCCAAAATCTGATTATTTCAAAGGAATGAAGTGGTAGGGAAGAGTGATTCAGGCACAGGGAACAGCATGTGTGAAATCTAGGAAGTTGTACATTTAAAAAAACAGATGAAGTTCCCTAGAACTGGCTCAGAGAGCAAGAAGAGAGAGCCATGAGATAGGGCTGGGAGCAAGGAAGACTGAACACTGTGCATTGTCTGCTGCAGGCTTGTTAAAAAGGTTCATCAAGTCTTTCCCCCAAGGAAAGACTTACCTAAGAGGAAGACTTACCTAAGAGGAAATTTGTAAAGTGGAAGGATAAATGCATCAAATAAGATTGATTAGGAAAGACTTACCTAAGAGGAAAGACTTACCTAAGAGGAAATTTGTAAAGTGGAAGGATAAATGCATCAAATAAGATTGATTGGTATAATTTGTGTATGAATTTGCTTATTTCTTCCGTGTTTTGACCCTTGCTGTCTGTCAGACCTGTTGCTGCAGGCATAATCTCATTTTAACATCACAGTATCCTAATGAAATAGACGCTATTATCATACCCAATTTACAGAGCAGAAAATTAAGGTTCAGTGGAATCAAGGGACATGCTCAAGACTACGGTGCTCACAAATTATAAAACTATGATTCATCTAGTTACTTTTTTTTTCCCCCAGAGTCCTCATTTTAACTCTGGAATTTTCAACTAGATGATTGGATAAGTCATCAGTTAACAGAGAACAGTATCCTGAGAATGTTTACATAGGGTTAAAGTGCTTTGATGGTTAGAGAAAACTAGTTTTGGAGAGCTATACTCAGAAAAGAAAGGTAGATTCCATCTTCCAAAAGGAGCAATCATGATATTGTGTGTGCGTGCGTGTGTGCGTGTGTGTGTGTGTTTATTCTCGTGTGCACATAGACCAGGCTGCGGTGACAATACAGTAGGTTGAGACCCTGAACCTGTATTTTCAAACAGTGTTTGCAAAGAATTATAGTCTGACAACTCTTAGGACATTGAACTAATGGAACGGGGTCTGCAGTCAAATGAGGTTAGGAAACCTTGAGAAACAAAGTTAGATTTCTTTACTGCAAGATTTCTCAGGTCCTGGGGCTGGTAGAGCACTTGCCTCACATGCATGAGGCACAGGGTTCAATCCTCAGCACCACATAAAAATAAATAAATGAAGAAATTTTATCCATCTACAACTAAAAAAATATTTTTTTAAAAAAGATTCCTCAGGTCATTTAATATGCTATGTAAAATATGAGATTTCAAGAAGATATTAGTATTTTTCAAAGGTAATTGATATCAATACCTATTATTACTTTCTTTTATTTTATCAATAATGCCATGTATAACATAGGTTAGGGATTGCTGGTCTAAATAAATCTTATAAATTCTATGATCTTACAAATGGTGAAATTAATCATGGTAATTAGTAAGATTTTTATGAATAGTTTTTGACAACTATCCCTAGTAGGGCTCCCTTCTTTGAAATACAGGGATATTTTTTCCTGATTTGTTTGTTTTAAGATGAAAAATTTCTTTATTATTGTCTTAGGACAATATTTGGGCCCTCATACCAATCTGAGCCTAAGGAAAAGCCCTTGCCTCTCTAGATACATTTGAATAACTATGGATTATACTGAGATTTAATACCTTCACTATGTTATTGCTATGTACTCAAAAAAGTGGATGAATTTGGCACAAGAGGGCTTCAAATTAGACTTTAAATCCAGGGGCTGGGACCTCTTTTCCTACAACATAAAGTCTTTTGTGTCAGAAAGACTTATCCATGTTGCAAAGATGAACAGAATGAGGAGTGGAATGAAAATCTGGCTTTTGGAATTAGCAACAGCAGAGAATGGAAATGCAAACAGAATGAGAGAGGAAAGAGAATTTACTGAATTGTAATTTCTTTTTAAAATCTGTTTGGAGGGTCCTTCACTTTTACTGCAGTGTTCATCCATTAAGCTTTCTCTTTTTAGCAGTAAGCATTGATTTGTGAAAATAATGGCTCCTGCTGGAAGATGAGAATTTAATTTAAAAAATAAAAAGCTCTATGTCTTCTAGTTTATGGTATCTTTTTAAAAAATCTAAAAGAAGTAATTGCCAACTTGTTTTTGTGAGTTTTCACTGTGATTGTTTTTCAAATTCTTGGACTGTTTCCATTGACAGAAACAATTTCAGTGCTTATAGTTTGGCAGGGAAATCACTTTATTTTTGATACCCAATAATTGTTTTCTTTAATGTCTCCAATTTAAAAAATGAAAAAATTTCCCCCAAAGATGAAAACTTGCTAAAGTTTGAGTATTTTACTCTTACAAATCCATCCTTAGGAATGATGTTAAATGGAAAAAGTATTTTTTTGCGGGGGGGGGGGAGTTTAATGAGAAAATAACTATATACTTGCATTGAATGCCTCACTAATCACTGTAAAACTGAAGCAGGATAACATCGAAGTGGTTAACATACACAGGAAAGCCAGATACAAAGCATAATTTTCACAGTGTTACTGCTTTTTTTCCCCCTTCTCCAATAAAAAAAAGAAGGAAAATGTCATTTGGATAAAGAGTAACACAAAATAAAAAATCTTTATACAATTTCCAAATGGGTCAGCAGGAATCAACTTCATCAAATGGAACAGAGTCCGTCCACTTGATTCTACTCGGAGAGGGTGGAAAACAAACATGGGTGTGGGGTGGCTGTGGTAGGAAGGAAGAAGGCTTTAAAAGATATGTGATTCTGATGTCTTATATATAAAGAGTACTACTAAGCTTACCTTGCTTCTACCAAACTGTAATCTGATAA
Source organism: Callospermophilus lateralis (assembly GCF_048772815.1). NCBI lineage: Eukaryota > Metazoa > Chordata > Mammalia > Rodentia > Sciuridae > Callospermophilus > Callospermophilus lateralis. The sequence continues at coordinate 60,501,495 of NC_135306.1, read as the reverse complement.
GTATTTCCATAAGCTTCATTTTGTAGGTGAGAAAGCTGAACCTCAAAAAGTTTAACTGACTTGTCCAGGTTCACAGAATGGGTAATAGAGCTAACAATTAAACATACACGTATTATGATTCTCAAGAGAAACTGAACCAACAGCCTGTGTATGTATAGAGTTTTATCATAAGGAATTGGCTCCCATGATTGTGAAGACTGACAAGTATTAAATCTTTAGTTAGCAAGAGACCAGAAGAGCAGGTGTGTAGCTCTTGTCGGAGTTTGAAGACCTGGGAACCAGATTATAAGTTCCAGTGCAACTGGCAGGTTTGAGACTCAGGAAGAATCCATGTTTTAGTTCAAGTCTAAAGGCTGGGAAAGGCCAGTGACTGGAGCTGGAGCTCAAAAGTCAGGCTGGAGGAGTTCCCTCTTACTCAACCTATTCATGTCTTCAGTCTTGATTGAAGGAGGCCCATCCACATTAGGAAGGGCAATCTGCTTTATTCAATATTCTGACTCGAATGTTAATCTCAACCAGAAATATCATCCCAGACATACACCCCAAATACTTTTTGGCTAAGTATCTGGGCACCTGGTATCCCAGTCAAGTGAAACATAAAAAAACTTACTATTACAGAGGCCTTCTGAGTTAGTTCCATGCTCTTCATGCTCAACTACAGTATTATTAAGTCTGTTTTCCAGAACCATTTTGAAGCTTCATTCATGTTCTTGTTTATGTCTTGCAGCAATTTTACCTGTTACCTTTTATGATGCTTCTCTTTATGACTCTGTTGATCAAGGTTTTCCCTTCACAAAGTTTAATGTTCATATTGATCCTTTAAAGCTAACTAGAACTTGAATGGGTTATTTTGTTTTGTTTTGTGTTTAGTTGTCTGTCTTCAAGGAGACCCTTGGCCATGTCTGCAAGTACTTTTAGCTGTTACAACTGAAGTGGAGAGGACATCTGGCATCTGGTGGGTAGAGACTAAGGATCAGGCATCTTTCCAGTGGCTTCACAACAAAAAATTATTCAGACCCAAGTATCACTTGTGTGCAGGTTCAGAAACTACTATAGTATAAATGTTCTTAGGGGCCAATGTGGGTTTTATGAAATTTGTATGCAAAACGTATTCAACATTACAAGGTATAATATGTGCTCCCTGCATCCCACCCCTCAAGGAGGAGTCACGGTTTTCTTCAAATTATGACAGAATTCTGTACCCTCCATGGTGGATATTGGTAGATATGGCAGATTGGAATTTAGCGTTAAGCTTTTCTTGTGAGTTCCTGCATTGTAGAAGCTGGATGGTTAAAAACTGTATTTTTCAAACTCACTTGTTATTGTACTGGATATACATTTAGGTCTTCCAAGTGTATGTTTTAAAATGAAATTTGGAAGGCAAATTGAGGCAGGGGGCCATATTTTTGCTTCTTTGGTTGTTTTCTTCTGGCAAGGGTCTTCGTGGTCATGTGGGTTTTTCTACAGTCTTTCCAGGAACCAGCCACAAGCTTCATGGGTTGTAAGAGGCAGTTGACTGAGAGTGGTGGTGAGCATAGTGATTTCTGTTCATTGTTGGTGACCACAGTTTCAGGAGTAGATTCTACCTTTTTCTGATAGAGCAAAGAAAGTAGCTCTCTCAATAGATCACTTTTCGAATACATGTTTTTAGGAGTCATTCTATAGGTTTGACCTAGAACCTCCAAATCTTCTAAAATCAGGAAATTCTTAATTTCTTATATTAAATCTTATTCTATTTAAATTTGTTGATTCACGTGTCTGTATCTTGCAACTGAATACTGCTGATACACCTCTGAAAGTCCAGGACTGCCAATTTGCTCAGCTGTTGGTTGAGGGACCTGCTGATTCTTTTTCTTTTTTTTTTTTCACTGTAGATTCTCATTTACCAAGTTGGCAAGGCCTTTTACATATCTAAGTCATGGAGCCGTGATAAACATTGGGTCTTGTGTATCAGTAAGTTTATTATTGTGGAGAGCAACAAAAGACCATAGTCCAGAATAAAAAAGACCTCACTAGGGTAGAACCCTTGACACTCATATGAAACAAATACTGAAAGATCAACACTGAAAAGGGCCTTAGAGACCATCTAGACTAGTTTTGCTTTTCTTCAAGCAGTAGGAAGTTGTAGAGATTTCTGAGTTGTCTCAGTAACTGAGGGTATCGCTTAACTTCCTGCCACAGCTAGGACAATCCTATACCATGAGCAATGGCTCCTTGCATGCTAATGGTAGTGTTCATAGCACTCTTGTCGAGAAACTTCATCTTAGTCTCCTTGTTTTCCTAAAGAACAAGTGAAGCATATAAAAATGAGATGTTTTCCCTAAAATTATAAAACTCATAGGGCTAAGACTGAAACCCAGGTTCTCCTACTCCCTGGGCAAAGGTCTTCTCTCATAATATTAGAAGAGGTTGTCTGATGTCACCAAGTGACTGAGGGAGACAGGAAATAGGCCTGGAAATGAAATTAAGAAGAAAAGTGGCCGGAAGTAGGTCTGGTTTTCAATCATCATACACCTATATGGTCAGTCTGTTCAATTTATTTGGCTTTGTATTTGGGGAGCTTCACTCAGAGCCTAAGCTATACAAATTGTTAAATGTATTATGTATCACTCTGAGTTAGAGAAAATTATCAAAGGAAAAAGTGAATTGAAAGACACTGGCTTTGGCATTTGACTCGTTACCAGCATGGGTATTTCATTCTTCTTCTTGGATTTTAAAATGCTGGGCAGTAACCTACTAGTTACATGTCTCCAAAGGGACATCCACTTGCTGTATAACTAGTCTTCCATGACATTTCCCTTTCTGAGGTATTACAGGTTAAACTGGAAATGTTTGCAAATGTTTTTTGAGACTCTCAAACGGTCCCCAGACTCCTGATGCAGAACTAATTGTGCAAGGATCAGTGATTAGTTCTTGCTTTGAAAAAAGAACATTTCTTGGCTGAACAGAAAGCACTTAATGAGCAGGTTGCCTCTTTCCAGTGTAACATTTAGCCATAATCACCTTTCTCTCAAAATCAGGCTCCTGAATCTTTTTGAATTTCATTGTAAGTTTGATATTTACTCATGTGATAATGTGTAGAATGTGGATACTCTAAACAAGATAGAGAGTTAAGCTAGGAATTAGCACATATTATGTTAAATCTTAACCCTGCTCCTATGGGTAGTTTTCATCCAGACTTCCTAGGACAGCGAATTGCTTCTTGGAAAGGGCAATGTGTTATCGTTCTGCAATGGCATAAAATAAATTTAATTCATTTATTCATACCATTGACAAATATTTATTGAGCACTTATGATGTATCTGGAACAGTGAAGTACGGAGAATTTATCTGAAGTGATTTATCTAAAGGCTACGTTCCCCAGCCAAGGGTCAGTCTGTTTGGGGGTACTGTAATTTTATTCTTAATATTTAAAAATGGCCTGGGTTTCTTTATCCTATTTCCATTTTGTGAAATTTTATCTTGGAAGTGACACTGACAGTGGCATAGAGTAGAGAAATCTCTAAAGTGGTCAAGAAAACCTACTGGTCCTTGCCTTTGGGGCACCCCTATTATGATATAGTATTGTACATGGAGCCAAAGTAAACTACCTAATGGGAATATTCCAAGGGTTGGTGGGAAAGTAAAAGCATTCAGTACAACATCTGACTCATGTGAGTACACAATCATTAATGATGGCTGTTATTTATTTATTAATTTATTAATAATTATTAGGTATGTCTTTGCCCCTGTTTTCTAATTGCCTGCCTACCCCATAGGTGTATTGGGTGTATCGGTATTTCCTTCACCCCAGATCACTGTCATTTTTGCTTCCAGACTTCTATACAGAATGGGAAATAAAATAAAGGATCCCAGGCCACTGTAAAGTACCAATAATAAAATTAGGATACCCCCAAACAGGCTGACACCCTATTTGGGAAACAGCCTTAGATAAATTAGCCAGAATTTCTGCATTTGTTTCTCTATTCAGGAAATGGAAATTGTAATGCAAGTCAGCACCTCCTCCCCCTGGAGCTAGGAGCATTAATGGGGGGCCAAATTACAGTTTATTAGTGTGCAGGATGTAAGCCTTCTCTATGGGCAACACATTGATGATAAGCTGCTGTCCCCATCACAGAAGCTAACCACAGATAAAATGATGCTGACTTCATGCTCCACTTGAGCTTTGATAGGAGTGAAGGTGGGAAGAGTCCATGTACATCAGACAGGAAAAAACTGAAATTAATCAAACACAGACTAAAGAACACTCAAGAAATGGAACTGATGAGAAAGATAACAGTGCACTTAGAAGGTGTTTGAATGAAAAGTAGAAGATAAGGCAGGCAACTTTGTAGAGTCTGAAATAATCATAACTACAGAATTTTATGGGAACAGCAATTCCAGAGAGGTGGCAATGTTTAAGAAAGGAGAGAGGTCAAGTCCAGGCCTGACCAGCAACAAGCTAGTGGCATTGGGCAACACTGGAGCTCTCTGAATTTTAATATTCTTATTAATCCAACACAAGTACCTGGCCCAGTCCTCAGAAATTGTCTTGAGAACTTGTGGGAATAAAAAAGGTAAGAAACATGAAAGGGTTCTGTTATGTCTGAATTAGGTCATTCCTCTGACTGCTGAAAATTTACTGCTGAAGTCCTAACCCCTAGTATCTCAAGCCTTCTTTTTTTTTATTGGTTCTTTTTAGTTATACATGACAGAAGAATCCTTTTTTGATATAATTCTACAAGCATGGAATACATCTTATTCTAGTCCCATTCTTATGGATGTACATGGTTCTGGGATTCAATGTGTTGTTTCATATATGTGTAAGGAAAAACTATGTCAGATTCATTCTTCTGTCTTTCCTTTGCTTATTTCCCTTCCTTCCCTCCATTTCCCATTGTCTAATCTGCTGCACTTCTATTCTTCCTCTCACTCCCACCTTTTATTGTGGGTTAACTTTCACCTGTCAGAGAGAACATTTGACCTTTGTTTTTTTGGGACTGGCTTACTGCACTTAGCATGATAGTCTCCAGATCCATCTATTTGCTGGCAAATGTCATAAAGTCATTCTTCTTTATGACTGAGTAATACTCCATTGTGTATATATACCACATTTTCTTTATCCACTCATCTATAGAAGGATACCTAGATTGGTTCCATAGCTTAGCTGTTGTGAATTGAGACTATGAATATTGACATGGCTGTGTCACTCTAGTATGCTGATTTTAACTCCTATGGATTTAAACTGAGGAGTGGGATCACTGGGTCAAATGGTGGTTCCATTCCAAGTTTTTTGAGGAAGTACCTCAGGTCTTTAAAAGAGTAATTAAGCTATTTTGGTAGACACTTATTCAATATGACTGGTGTGTCCTTATAAGAAGAAGAAATAAGCACACATTCAGAAAGAAGAAGCCCCAAGAAAAAGATGACTATCTACAAGCCAAGGACAGAGGTTTCAGAATAAGCCAACCCTGAAGGCACCTTGATCAGATTTCCATCTTCTAGAATTGTAAGAGAATAGATCTCTGTTTAAGACACCCTGTGTGTTCTGTTTTGTTATGGCAGCCTTAGAAAATAAATGCAGGGCTAGGTGTGGTGGTGCATACCTGCAATTGAAGCATATTGGGAGTCTGAGGCAGAAGGATGGCAAGTTTGAGGCCAGCCTCATACACATACACACACACAAAAATGCACAAAGTGCTAGGAATGTAGCTCAGTGGTACAATCCCTGAATTCAATCCCTAGTATGGGGGCGGGGGGAAAGAGAAAAGAAAACTATTACAGGCCTGAACTTTAACAAGATAAAGGTATTATATACTGTTTTTGTAGTTTCCCCTGAGACATTGAGCACATAATAAATGCTCAATAACTTGAATGATGTTATCAAGGAAACATACTATGCAAATACAACAAAGTGGAAATGACACAAAAGCAGCACAACTGTGACATGTGGGAGATAGGACCAGTTCTACTGCACAGAAGGTGAGTGAAAAGGCTAAAACTAGGATGAGGAGCAGATTTATGATCTGGGCAACGGAGCAGGTGACAGCCGCATTGCAGAGATGGGAAACCTGGGGTTCAATTTGGAGGAGCAATATGTGGATAAGGGGTTAGTTCAGTTTGATTTATAGATTAGAAGTTGTGCTTGTCCTCCTAGACTGGTTTTCTTACCTCTTTAAATCTAGAATCACTACATCTACCTTTATCTACTAAAACACGACGACAGATCCACGAGGACTGCTCCTCATGTGTCATCTGAGGTTGGTCCTGGCAAGTAAACAGCCTCTCACGTAGGGGGCTTCAGAGTCGATGCTCTTACCCTCTGACTATATGGTCCAAGCAAGAAAGAGCTGGGAGGCAAACAGGCAAAGAGAATGGGGGAGCAGACACACTCCCCAACAGGCTTCCTTCAATTTTCAAAGAGAGAGCAGGAGGCTGTCGCAGATTTCGGGGTTAATATGTTTGAATGTGAGTGGGTAGATGGTGATTTTTACTAAAAATACATTTGGGTGAGAGGAAGAAAAGATGATCTTTGCTTCTATCACTCTGATTTTATTCAAAGCCATTTTTATTTCCTTTAGTGGAATATTTCTATGCATTGACAGACACCTGTCCAAATGACTTTGCTTGGGGGATTAACACGTTCTCTGTCCTTAGTGCCCTTGTAGGAATGACAAACTAGAGACACATTGCAAATATTCTTCCATTCACTGAGGACTGTTCAAAGGCCCTGGGAAGGAAAACCTTAAAGGCTGGGATAGGTCCTCAGGATCTGCCTGTGAAGACAGAGACCCCAGCTTGATAAGCAAATGGAAATCTTACCACTGCTTTCCTGTTTGTTCCTGGAAGTCACATTAAGGCTTTTGGTGCCAGTTGGCAATTATAACTAAATCTGGTCTTCCCGTTGAAATGCTTGTCAGCAGCCACAGAAGAATCAGCTTGGTAGTGAAGAGACATTTCCGTGTCCCCTTCTGAGCCCAGTGTGTGAATCAGGAGCTCATTAGCATGCAGAAGCCTTGGGAAAATGCCTTCCACTGCAGATAGTACGTTGTAATCCTGGATGTTTAGGGTGTATACAAAGGGGATCTTCAAAAATCTTCCCCATCCTAACCCCTGGCCTTCGGCTGCCTCCTTGTCCCTTCCACACCTCCAGCTATCATTCCTGCATTATGGACTCTGCTGCGTGGTTGTGGTTAGTATTTCCAAAGCACCCAGTCTGCTCTGTGTTTTGTTTTGTTTTGTTTTAAGCTGCCTGGAACTTTCAAAGCCAATCAGCCTTCAGAGAATTCAGTGGCTTCACTGTGAGGTACAAGAGATGTAATGCAAGGAAAGCATGATTTTAAAATGCACATTATCTTCCTTAGCTCATCTTTTCTACTAAACAAAAGCATTGTATATCTGACTCTGATTTTTCCAGGGTGGATGGGAGCTAGAGGTGGATATAAAGAATGAGTTACCACCTTGAGACATGCACAGCACACTCCACCCTTCCCTTCCCGAACTCCAGGAGAACATGTGCATTCAAAACACACACACACACACACACACACACACACACACACACACACACACACTCATGCTCCTGCTAAACCTACGTGAGAAAAAGCCACTTCAAGGGTGAGGGCTGACGAGGTCTTCCTAGGAGGAAGGGAAGGTGTTTCCCCGGCTCTTCTGTGTTTGAGACATTAGCCATGTTAACTGAGTCAAGCCACCACCAGGCACAGCTGTTTTATTTCAAATACTTGCTGATCCACACAATTCCTACAGAGCCCTGACAGTTGTTCTGGGCTCATAAAGGACATTTGAATAGATTGTTCCTAATTCTGACTGGCACTGGAGTGTAGGATTCTGACCTCTCCGGAAACGGCATTTTTCCAAGGGGAAAGATGTTAAATAGAATATTTCCCTCCTCTTCCCTCCCCTTTATGGCCCATGTTGGCTGGGCTGAACTGTTTGGAGACTCATTTCATACTCCATCTTCCTTTCAAAGAGGCTGCAACATTACAACTCAATTACCATATGGCAATATTTAGAAATGATCTGAATAAATGAAAGCAAACAAGCACACAAACACATGCACACGTACACACACACACATACAGACACATGCACATGCATACACATACACCACATCACACACACTCATGTAATTAGCTAAAATGCTAATCTGTTGAAAATGCCATTCTATATCAGTAGTTCTTAATTGCCACCTGGAAAGCATGAGAAAAGTAAGGCATTTCACATTCATTCCTCAGCACCATTAAAATTCATCCTAATGGGATCTGGAATAAATATATTAAAGATATCATCTTTACTGAGCCCACTGAGGGCTTAGATGGCTCATTTTGAGAAAGTTCATTGTCTTCCAACATTGTAAACATTTCTCTCTGTAATGGTTCTGGACTTTTTTTTACTTTGGAGCCACAAAACTAAGAACCATGTTTTCCTTCGGGCAACCTCTTCAGCATGTCTGGTGACAAAGACTTTCCCCTTGATCAAACTTTGGTCAGGTTCCTCTGTGCCCTCTCTCAACTAGACCCGACCTTGGTCTTGGTCCTGCCTCACTCCATTGTAGCAAGGATCCTGTTAATTCAGCTTGGGGAGGATCCTGCACCCTGGACATATGATCTACTGTAAGAACTCAAGTTTTTCATCTCCCACCTTGGCCAACATTTAGCAAGAATCCTGTGAGGCCAGTTTAGCAGGAATATCCCTACTTTGGATGTCTTTAAAAAAAAAACCCTAATTTTTCATACAATAATCTCCTTACTCTGTTTCTTGGTTATAAATCCCCTGCTGTCTTTGCTGTATTGGGAGTTGAGTCCAATCTATCTTCCTTATTGCAATAGTCTTGAATAAAGTCTTCATTACTATTTTAACAAGAATAGGAAGAAGCCTGTGAGTCTTGGGAAGAGCTCCTGGGAAAGTAGAAAAAGGCATCAATAGCCTACACTTCTCTAACTAGACTCAGAATGGGCACAGAGTCAGATAATCTAATATTGTGTCTATGTTGGCCTCGGAATAAAAAACACAGCCCATGTCAAACAAAAACAAATCTTTCATCAAAATAAATTTAACAAAGTTTGTTAGAGAAATAATGATCTATGAACAGGGCATCTTTCAGAATCCTAAGTAGTTTGGAGACTCTGTTCTGAAACATAGGCAGTTAGTATTTATAGAAGAAAATGTGTTATGTTTTAGATGTGAGGTTCCCCCAAATCTCATGTGTGAGACAGTGCAAGAAGATTTGGAGGAGAAATGATTGGGTTTTAGCCTTAACCTAATCAGTGAATTAATCCCTAATGGGATTAACTGGAAACTGGAGGCAAGTGGGGTGTGGCCTGGAGGAAATGGTTAATGGGGGGCATGGCTTTGGGGTCTATATTTTGTATCTGGAAAGTGGAGTCTCTCTCTCTGCTTCCTGATATTCCTGTGTGCTGCTTCCCTATGCCACATTCTTCCACCATGATGTTCTGCCTCACCTCGAGTCCCAAGGAATGTGTCAGCCTTCTATGGAAAAAGGCCTCTAAAACCCTGAGCCCTCAAATAAATTTTCCCTCCTCTACAAATGTTTTGATTGGGTTCTTTAGTCACATCAGTGAAAAAGCTGACTGAAACAAAAGGGAAGTAAAGTACAGAAGTAGTTTTATGGGTTACAGGTAGAAATTCACTTTATTTGGACATGGTCTGATCAATTGGCAGCTTATGATTGGCTGCGACCTCGTTCCCTATAGCAAAAAATATATTTTTAAGTTTTGGTTCATTTATATAATAAGTTAGATTGCAATTCACCATAGTAAGGGGACAGCCTCAGGATACTGACTTTCTGCTTATTTAATTTAATAGCCAAGATGGTACTTAAGGCAACCACAGAAAGTCTTTATTTTAGGACTTGGGATGGGGTAATGGCATGGTTATGGGGTAGAAAGATTTCTTTTTTAAATTTAATGGCTTAGATCTTAAATTGAAAAATTTAAGATACCATCTCACTCCAGTCAGAATGGCAGCTATTATGAAGACAAACAACAATAAGTGTTGGTGAGGATGTGGGGGGAAAGGCACACTCATATATTGCTGGTGGGACTGCAAATTGGTGCAGTCAATATGGAAAGCAGTATGGAGATTCCTGGGAAATTTTGGAATGAAACCACCATTTGACCCAGCTATCCCTCTCCTCGGTCTATACCCAAAGGACTTAAAAACAGCATACTACAGGGACACAGCCACATCAATGTTTATACCAGTACAATTCACAATAGCTAAACTGTGGAACCAACCTAGATGCATTTTAGTAGATGAATGAATAAAAAATGTGGCATATATATACAATGGAATTTTACTCAGCAATAAAAGAAAATAAAATCATGGCATTTACAGGTAAATGGATGGCATTGGAGAAGATAATGCTAAGTGAAGTTAGCCAATCCCAAAAGAACAAATGGCAAATGTTTTCTCTGATATAAGGTGACTGACTCATAGTGGGGTAGGGAGAGGGAGCATGGGAGGAATAGACAAATTCTAGATAGGGCAGAGGGGTGGGAGGGAAAGGGAGGATGCAGGGTGTTAGAAATGATGGTGGAATGTGATGGACATCATTATCCAAAGTACATGTAGAAAGATACGAATTGGTGTGAATATACTTTATATACAAACAGAGATATGAAAAATTGTGTTCTATATGTGTAATAAGAATTGTGATGCATTCTGCTGTCATGTATTTAAAGAATAAAAAGCAATTTAAAAAGATGTTTATTTAGATATAATGTGTAAATGGATAGCTACATCAGTTATGGAGATGTATGTAACCTCTTCACAAGCAAAATGCTTTAGACCCTCATACTATTTATTGTTAAGAGGAGTAACAATGGTCTGTTATTGGAAGGCACTTGAGCCTTTGACTTAGAAATTAATCAGTCCTGTAATACAATCATTAAGTAGAAGGTGATATTCTTAATCTACATGTGCCCCATCTGCCCTCTAAATGGTGGGGACAAAGGAAGAACATTATTTTGTGCTTTCCTAACAATGGCATATATATGAAATGTTGCAGGTCTAACTTATTGTTGTCAATTCTTTCTCTTGAATCATTTGCTTGAACAGAATCATGACTAAGGTAAGGCAAGGCAGGCACTTAGCATACAAAAATTTCAGGAGATAGTCACTCTTAGGGTTGCTGCAAGTCCTAGCCTTGCTCCTAAACATGACTCGGCTTTAAGAAGCAACACAGAACATCTCCATTGTGGGCCCTCTGAGAGAGTAAAATCTTTACTGGTTTGCTATTTGATTCTTAACAAAGCCCTGCTAAGAGAATTGATATCTGTGACAGGCCATTCAAAGGATCTCCTTTTCACCCACTCCTCTAGATACCATAGATTCTATTCTTGGATCAAGTTATTTTCAGAATTATTCATAGTTGAACTCTTTTTTACCTTAGCTGCTTTTGGAATTAATATCTTAATTGAGTTTTCTTTTAATGGTATTCCCTTAGCTTTTATCAGAGAATTACATTTTTTTAAAAGCCACATCACGTCTATAACTACACTTTTTGTAGTAATCTTGCTTAGAACATTATTTCCTCTAGAATATTCAATTACTTCCTAAATTAATTCTTTTAGAATTTAGTGCTAGGAAAAGTTTTACGTCCCTTTAGGAATAGGTATGAAACCCTTTTACTGATAATTAATTGTACGTACTTGCCTATATCCTCTTTTTACTTTGACATTCAGGATATTCAGATTCAAGTTTGAAGCATATCTCTAACACCTACGCTAATGCCAGATGATTGCCTTTTAGTCTTCTTTATCTTGGAATTGATTATCTACATTTATTTATAGCTTTTTTAGTCACAGTATTTAAGAATACTTAAATTTGATGCAGTGCTCGTTGTGTATCATGTATAATCTAACCACTTAGTGAGGATTATTTCATTGAATCTTTACAATGATGCTGACGGTTTGTTAACCATGTTTTTACCAGGGAGTAATTAAGGTGTGAAATAGCTAAATAACTTGCTCAATATCATGCAACTAGTAATGACAGAACCCCAATTTGAAGACAGTAAGTCTTACTGTTAAGACTTAAGTTAATATTTTTAGCTATCATCTATGTGAGCTATATTTGAATGCAATGATATACTGATTATTCTTTCTATGCCTTTATGTAAATCACCTCAAATGCTTTGAGGAGAGAAATCCATGTATATATTTATTTTGATTTTTCTTCTGACCCTGGTTTATATTTAAAATACAAAGTCTCTTTATTTATTACTTCTCCACTATAGCCTTTTCCAATAAACTTATTTTGAACAAATTCAAGTTTAAAGAAGAGTTTCTAGAACAGCACAATGAACTTGGGACACTTTCCATCTAGATTTTTTCAATTGTTTACATTTTTGCTATATTTTCTTTTATCACTTTTATATGCATCTGCATCATTATTATTTTCAAACTTTTTGAAGTTACAGCCATCTTGACCCTTTACTCTTGCACACATTAGCATATGACCCCAAGGAACAAAGACATTCTCTTCTGCTGTATGATTATAAATTTGAAGAATTTGTCCTTAATGCAATGATATAATCTAATATACAGACCTCATTCAAATTTCTCCATCTGCTCTAGATATCCTTTATTGAACTAGCGTCTCTTTCCTGTCTTCCTTTTTTCTTCCCTTTATCCTTTTCTCCCTTTCTTCTCTCCTTCTTCATTCCTTCCTTCTGTCTTCTCTCTCTCTCTCTCTCTCTCTCTCTCTCCCCCACCCAGGATCCAGACCAGGACTACATGTTGCACTAAGTCGCCTCACTATGTGTTTTAGCATTAAATCTCTCCAAACACTTCTTTTCTCTACTGATTAGGCCAATTTTCCTCTAATTAGAATCTCTAAGTCCACCTTTTTATTTTTTTTCTTTGCCTCCAAGTAATTTTGAACTACTTCACAATGAAGTGGGGTTTTCCAACTTCAGAGCATCTCCTTCCTAAAGAAGGGTCCACTTTTCCTGTCTGGTTCTTCAGGTAACTGCATCCTCTTCCTTCCTGGCATTTTAGGAAGAAGTCAAAGTGAGCTTTCATCTTTCCTCACCTTTCCACTGGAAAACTTTCTAAACCATTCTAGATCAAATATGATTTCTTTGTCCCCAAAGCTGTGTAAAATCAAAAAAAGCCAAAAGCAGAGGAGTGTGATTTTGAGAGCAAGTGTGTTATTGGGTAGGAGTGTGTCAGAGTGAGAGATTCTGAGAATGAATAGGTGTGACACATTGGGGAGGGTATTTAATAAGAGAAATCATCAAATCAGCTCATCTCTATGTCAGATATAACTATGTTTGAAACTTTGTCTTCTAATTTTGAAAGTCAGAACAAAAATAAAAAAATAAATTTTCCAAAGTGAAAAACATGGGCATTTTAGTTTTTTCCTAGAACACATGTCCAGGAGCTCCTTCAATGCATTTGTTTATACTTCGGTCCACTGAATTAGAGCTGGACAAAATGCAAGGATCAGATAATCAATTCTCCATCCCTCTCCCTCCTGAGAAACAGAATTTTCAATTCATATGAGATTATTTTAATGCTTAAGACTACATTTTTGCATTGTTTTACAATGTAATTTAAGTAGTTTTTATTTTTAAAACGTCCCTCTCCATCAGTTAGTTGAATATTTTAACACTCTAATTTTAAGGCTCTCTCCCTCCACCTCCAATCTTCATGTCAAATACTTAATGATCTATAAATATTTAGAAAGTTCTAATGGAGCATGCTATTAAAAGCAAACCTATAAGAGAGTCTGCTATTATTTGAGTGATCTCCCCTAATTTATCTCTTTGTAAGTTTGGATACATGAATATTGAATTTTCTTAAATGGAATCTTATTCTCACCCATCATTTTATTATATCCCTTCCACCCTCTTACAGACTGATGGGAAGAAGAAAGGACAAATCCTGCTATCCTATGGGTAGATTATTGGACGCTCTAGTGATGGCTGAGAACACTGGTAGGATAACAGAAAAAATGAGGAGGAAGTCCTTTTGTTAAAACAGTATTGCCTATGAAATTATGAACATGACTGGTAATAATTGCATCTAATCCAGTGGGTTGAATTCTCCTGAGTTTTTTCACATTTGTCTTCCAGCTAGGGTTCCTGGATATATTTGCTCATGTATTCGTGGAGACAATGTGGTTCATAGGTAAGGATGATGAGCTAGGGATTAGAAGTCACCAGATTCTGCTTGACCTGTGTTGCTAACAGATCTGTCTGTGATTCTGAGACTGAAGTGTTACCTCTCTGGAACACTCTCATCTTCAAAGTGATGGACTAGATCATCTTTCATTTTCTTTCCAGAATTAACACATAATCCTGAAGTATAAAGCCATTAGATGCAACTCTAAATTTGCATCTTTTGATTGACATTTATGCTTTATTAATATTATATTTATTACATTTAGTATTGGTTTATTTTTATTTTTTCTAGTGGTTTGCCAATGTTATACTATGAATCCAGGTAGGATTCTTAAATTATAGATGTAAGAAAATAGTACAGCATAATGTAGGTATGTAGAATTTTGATTAAATGTTTTCTTTAAACTTTTAAATTAAAAAAAAGTAATTCAAGGGGATGCATTTACTCAAAATGCCTTTACTGTAGAACTGTATATTTTATTAATCAGCTCTTATTTACCTTCTGAATGAGGTACTGTACTTCTCTGGGATGACCAATAGGCCTTATCTGAAGTACTGACGCAGGTTAGGATGCTTTCTATGGTTGACAATCAGTTTCTTTTTGGGGTAAGAAAAGTGCTTGGTGCCTTCCATTTAGTGACCCTTAAATAGACCATCGTTAAGAGTCCTCTACTTCCCTGTCTCACTGAGCAACATTATTAATGTAGTTAGCCCAGCCTTCAGCCTGTGGAGTCATCTTTGATTCCTACCCATCCCTCATCTTTCCTTTAGCAATTCACCACCCAGCTCTATTTACTTCCTAGGTAGTTTATTACCACCATCCCCATCCCAGCCATCAACACCTCTTGCCTGAACTACTACCTCCTTCTCCTTAACAATGGGTTCCCCTGTAGGTAGACTGAGCATGTGCTTATGGTACTCAACAAATCAGGGACACATTTCTTCCCCTCTCCAAACATAGGTCATTAAAAAAGTTGAGAAAAAGTCTATTTATATATCAGCATTCATGTCCACTTGGGTCATTTAAAGATTAAATACCATTTTATGGAAAACTATATGATTGTTAAATTTTGCATTACAGAATAGTATTCTTGTGTTTAAGCGGTGGTGCTACAAGTTGTTGTTGTCCCCCAGTCACAAGACCTAAAACACTGTTTTAGGAAATAGTGTCTCCACAAGACTGATTCTGACCCTGCCTCAAATCCATTCTCCAGAGTGTAGCAGAGCCATTTAAAAGCAAGGTGTGATCTTGTCATTTCCTGATTTCCACTGCCCTTAGGATAAAGCCCAAGTCCTTTTTAAGTCTGGTCCTGACCTGCTTCTCCTGCCTCATGTCCCTGTAGCTTCTCATTCTATGACTCAGGTTTGATCTCTACCCAAACATTTCCTGCTCATAGACATCCATCCAGATGAGACCAGAGCCAACTGCATTTTCCCTTACTATCAAGATTTTAGCTGTATAGTCCTGATCCTTTGATTTGTTCACATCTGTCTCCTATATTACAGAGGAAGCTCTAGCTCACCATTGTTCTGGGAGCCCCAGGTGAATGCCTGGCTAGGTAAGTACATTGCAATCAGTATGTTTGTCAACTCCACATCATCTAAGATTCCTGGTAAAGAGGTAGAAAATAAGTAATATAAAGAAGTTAGTCTTGTTCCCAACATTCATTCTTTGGTCATGACTCAAATTCAGCAGTTGGTGAGGATATATACCAGACTTTTAAAAGTTCTTGATTGTAGTAGTTACCTCAGGAGTTTCTAACAAGTCCTTCAAGCTTTCTATATAGCCAAACAGAATTCTTGAAATTATCTTTCTCCTGTTTAAATAAAACATGCCTCTCCTAGCAGTTCTCCTTAAGGGCTCAGATCCTATTATCAGTCTTAGTTTTTCCCTTCTCTTCTCATCCAAATCCAATTCATCAGCAGGGTTATTGATTCTATTTTAAAAATACACCCAGATCTGGGAATAGTGGCACATGCCTATAATTCCAGTGACTTGGCAGGCTGAGGCAGGAGGACTGCAAATTCAAGGCCAGCCTTAGCAACTTGGTGAGACCTTAAGCAATTTAGTGAACTCTGTTTCAAAAAGCAACAACAACCAAATAACAACAAAAGGGGCCAGGGATGTGGCTTAGTGGTAATAAGCCCCTTTGGTTCAATCCCCAGTACCAAATAAATAAATAAATAAATAAATAAAATAGATAAATAAATAAATAAAACAAATCCAGAATCTTACTCTTCTTACCCTCTTCTCAGCCATCTCCCATTTCAGGCCACATACATCTCTTACCTGTACAATTTCAGTAATCTCTTTTCTAGCACCTGTTTCCAACGGTAGCTCTCTCAGTCTGATCTTCACATCATGGCCAATAATTTTTCAAAATTATTTATTAGACCATATCCTATCCCTTCTCAATTCCTTTGCCTTCTTATATTTGTTTTACCATTAAAATAAAATATTATTCCTTAGCTTCCACCCTCAAATAATTGACTTCTGTCTTGTTTTGGTTTGGGCATAAAGTGTCCCCCAAGAGCTCACATGTGAGACAATGCTAGCAGGTTCAGAGGAGAAATGATGGAGTTATGAGAGCCTTAACCCAAGGCTCTCATAATCAGAGAATTAATCACCTGTGGGATTCACTGAGTGGTAACTGAAGGCAGGTGGGGTGTGGCTGGAGGGGATGTGCATTGGGGGTGTGACTTTGGGGTATGTATTTTTGTCTGGAAAGAAGAGTCTCTCTCTCTTGCTTTCTGATCATAATGTGAGCTGCTTCTCTCTGCCCCACTCTTCATGATGTTCAGCCTGACCTTGAGCCCCAAGAAATGGAGTCTGCTGTCTATGGATTGAGACCTCTGAAACCATGAGCCTCTAAATAAACATTTTCTCCTCTACAGTTGCTCTGATCTTTTAGTCACAGCACTGAAAAAGCTGATTAAAACATACCTACATCTTTATTCTCATGGCTTACTACTCCCCTACCTTCCCGTCTCCCCAATTATTCTGAATGAATAGGATAGTTTTAATATGTGAACAAAATCATTTACAGCATTGAACATACTCTTTTGAAGCCAGATAATACACTAGATAATTTTGAGCCACAATTAAAACTTTCTAGCAATTCTTCAACCACATAACATACAGCCTAACTTCAGAGCATTCCTGTTTGCTGTCCCCAATGCCTGGAATCCCATTCCCTATCTCAACACAAGGTGGCTCCTTCTCAACTTTCAAGTCACAACTCAAAGGATGAGTCCCCTTAGCCTTGGCTATCTTTCTCTCTCACTACTAAACCCATCTTCTGCTGAGCATTTATCACGATCTAAAATTATTTTTTTAATTTATAATCTACTTATTGTTTTTACTGTCTTCCTGCACTGATGTATAATGCTCAAGAGAGAAAAAGTCTTAGTTGCCTTGTTTCCTGCTTTATCTAAGCCCCTGGAAGAACGCCTGTCACATGGTAGTTACTCAAAGTGCTGAATGAATGGAAATTCACTTCAGAATAGATTGGTGCTGGGTAAGAACTAGAAACCAATAAAAATGTTTCTGGAAAATCATTTATAAGGACTTTAGTCCTGTGATTATTTTTATGCTTTTTTAACCCAAGGTTTCTATACTATAGTGAGTTTGCCCACAGCTTTTTACCTTGGAGCATAATCAATCAAATGGCTATTTTTAAGGAGTAAAATTTCGTGATGGATTGAATAATTTTAATGATTGCGAGCTGCATTATTTGGATTTTTTCCAAGAGAGCATTTTTGTTAAAATAAGTAACTATTCATTGGTTTTCTTGGCAATCAACTGATTACCTAAAGCACATTGAATTTTTGTCTCTTTCCCAATATCTTAGTCCATAATTCATATTTTATGCCACTGTATTATACAGGAAGCCCCCATTTGCATCATGCATTGGATTCCTAGACACTGAAGGTGAATTGGATGGCAGTGTCAGTTGTAATCACCCTTTGACCTCACGCTCGCTGGTCTCAGTTTGACCACCAGGTGGCACACATACTATGGTAAGGCAGAATGCTGGCTGACAGGAACTCATCTGGAGAGTGTCATGGGAAAATCTTGAAATGAGTGTATAAAAGGCAAGAATTGGTATTTTCAAAAAGGATATATAAGAAGTGTGAATCACCTAAATGAAATATGGAATGACTACTTGAATTTTCTCAGAGTAATCAATGCAAAAATTTTAAAACCATTATATAATAATTTAATGTTACATATAGAGATTGTTATTTGCTTACTATGCTTTGGACATAAGTTTTAAATGATTTCTGACATTAGTTTTATAAAAGTTTTAAATGAATTTCTTGTTCTATTTTCATATGCTTCTTTGGTACTGAGGAGAAAAATCTAGTTAGATGAGAGTTATACTTAGCTGAATTAAGATAAAGTGAGGTTTTAATTTCATTTTATTAAAGTAATAAATGCATATGGCAAAATATCAAATATCATAGAAGGGCTTATAATAAATAGTAACAATTCTTCATCCTTCCCCAATCTTATTCCCCAGAGAATAACTTTTAAAAAATCTTTATAAAGTCATTATTTAAATAGAAAATACATAAAATAGTTTTGACTAGAAAATAGTCAAAATATTCATAGTCATCTTTCCAGAAAGATAAATATACAGTGATAAAGTGTGTATGATTCTGCTGTGTACTTGTTTTCAACTACCAATGGCAATGGGTTCTTTGTAATGCAATCCTTTAAGTTGTATACAAAAATGTTTATGGCTTTGGAAGCCTTTTCTTATAAATAATTTTACCAGTGAAGAAAGGAATGTGAAGAGAGAGAGAAAATAAAACAGAACGAGTGATAGCAAAGCCAAAGAATAGCAAGTGATAGGATATGGATGGAGAGGACCATTTTTCTGTTCTCAGACTCCATCATCTACTGACTCTGGTTGGTTAATTCCTTATTGAGACACCTCCAGTGTTACCAAAACCTGAGCACACTACACTATCCAATTCTACAACTTAGCCTTCTACTCTTGAGAACAAGCTCACTCAAAAGCTTCTGATGGTTTTCCAGCTTGCCAGTGTGATCTTGTTACCCATAGTAGATATGGCATTGAACAAGTAAACAATCTTTCTTACCAGTAGTGATTTCCACAGTGGACTCTTCCTTAGGCATTCGATATTTCCCATCAGCTATTTATGAGCCCAATTATTCTGAATGAATAGGATAGTTTTAATATGTGAACAAAATCATTTACAGCATTGAACATACTCTTTTGAAGCCAGATAATACACTTATTGTGCAAGAATCTTGATAGAACTTGATAAAACTTCTTCTTTTCCTTCCAAATCTCTAAACACCCATTTTCTATAAATTACACCTTGAAGGAGGCCACAGCATGGGGACAGGCCCACATGTACCCAGAACTCTAATTTCTGTTTGTACAATTGACTGGTGCTTCCCTGACATATTTATTCTGTGTAATTTCACTCTTTCACGTCATATATTTTAAATTTATACCATCCATTACCTACTTATTCTCTACTTTGATCCATACTGTAAAATGAAAATAATTAACTGGAAATTATATTTCTATCAGTTCTATAGTGATCACTTGGGCATTGAGAAATCCTCTGTCCCCGATTCTTGAGAACCTGGGAAGACTTTCTGCTTAATCCCTTCTATGCATATGTTGAGATTTTTCACATAAATTTCTTGTAGCCACTAGAAAATTGGCTAACCTAGAAATGGCTACTGGGTGGAGCTTCCTTGTTCATACTCTGTCTTTTTTCACTCCTTGATATCAGGATAATTCAGCATCTTCTCTTATCTGGTACTTTTTTTCATCATAATTCCAATAATAGCAGTGGAGTGCTTTCATTCAAATTGACCAGGAGCTTGGTACAGGAGGTCATGTGTATATCAACCCAAATCTTTCTGTAGCCTTATCCCACTGAGTAAATAAATCAGTAACACAACCACATAGATACAGTACTTTACAAACAACTAAACCTAAACACAATAATAATTTTATTTTATAATTCAATAGATACACACATATGCATGCATAATATGTAATTGAAAAAATATAAAACAATATTTACTTTAGATTTCTATTAAATAGTAAAAATAGGAGTTAATTTGAACGTAAGTACTTATTAACAAAGAAAAATATTTTAAAATACAAAACAAAATAAGCAATAACAGCAAATTGCTGGCTGTGACCCTGTGAGTTGGTTTCATGACCTACTAATAGGTTATGTCACCTGGTTTGAAAAATACTGATATTGAATAAATAAATAAATTGTTTCCTGATTCCTTTTGCAGGCACAAGTTTTTCCTTTATACCCAGAGGCAGCTATTACTTTGGCTTTCCTTTGATTTCTGTTGTGCTCAAGTGCAATATCTTTCCTGCTTATTGATCCAGTTCTGGGTCTAGAGAGAGATGCCCTGAGAGGTCATGATTTCTAAGAGCCTCCAGAGTTTGCTCCAATTTCTCTCAGATCCCATAGGATTTCAGGTTGCAGACTAACGGTACTAATGACATTTTCCAGAAGAATTAGGAAATCCAAGGCATTTGCCATATTGGACTGTTTGATAATGATGCAGGAGAACAATATCTCAAAGTCTTAGAGGAGGTAGGTCAAAGTCTAAGAGGAGGTAGGTCATGTGCAACAGGCAGGGCATGAAGTGGAGGTACGCCACACCACATCACTTAGCAAGGTAGCTCACTAGTGGAGTTTGAAGGTATCACCCAGGACATGAAGGAATGTCCATGTAAATGGACATAATATTCTCCTGAAGATGTTCTTCTTCTATGTAGGATATCATCTCTCAACTCTCCTCATTGGCCAGCTCTATTCTAGTAGCTTCTGTGAAGCTATCCTCCAAGAAGGCAACCATTTCCAAATTAAAGTAGCTTCTCTGAAAAAATATGTGATCTGTAGAAACTCATGGATCTTTTTCAATGGGATAGTGCTGTCCAGAGGGTCTTCCATTATATTCAGAGATAAGGTAATTCTTTGCTGTCTTAAGTTTCTCCACTTCCATGGTTGTTGTTCTATGGAGTGTCAGTGCAATTGCACTTTGGCCCTCAGGCCCTTGGAAGCTCTGGATCCCAGGACCTCTCTCTGTTTCTGAAGACCAGTAGACAGACTGCCATTTTATTATCATCTTTACTTCTGTTTCAATGCTGCCTGTAAACTTTCCTCAGAGATGTAATCTCACTATTATCTAAAAGCTCCTGTCTTAATTATATTCATATTGCATTAGGAACTGAGAACCTGGAGGGAGGATTTTATATTTTTCTACTATTGGTTTCTGCTGCTTCCTTCTGAACTGAGGCAGCTACATGGAAATGTTGGTCTTTATAGATTTTAGAAGCAATCTTCAAATCTTCAAATAACATGCTTATACATTCTTCTGCATTATTATAAATGATAGTATGCATCACACCATGCATTTCTTGTCCGGTTTTGGTTTTTATTTCCTAGTTTTTCTATTTGTTCAGTCTATCTCAAACCAAAAGACTAGCTGTACATGCAAACCAAAGTGCCTTTATGGCACTTTCTTGAAAAGGTCAGAAATATATCCCTGTGTATCCTGGGAAACTTCTTTAATTCCTATGCATGCCCCTGGTGGTGTAGACCTAGAAGATCAGTGAATATTCAACAGCATCAAGTAGTCTGTAAGTGCAACTAGCAGAGTTTCCTCCTGTTCTGTAAATTCACTTAGAGATAAGAGCTTTGTTTTTAGCTTGACTCAGTTGAGTAAGATGACTAACTAAAAGAAAGCTTATATTGTAAAGGCTTCTTTTAGCTTGGAGAAAGAATCTGGTTCTTAAATCTGTAAAAGATAATGTAAAAATAGTGCCCTCTTTCATTGTTAATATTGTTCAAGGCCTTAGCCAATATAATATCATGATATTTCCATCATCTCTTCAGTTTTCCTCTTTCTTTCTCACACCTATGATCACGTGCTTCCTCGTTTACCTCAGCCTCGTGATGTACTGTCTACTCTGTAGAAAATGTGTAGAAGGGAAGTCAGAGCTCTGTGAGTGGCCTATGTAACTGTTTCTTGGTGTTCTCTTTTCTCTTTTAAGCTTCTAATTCCTGGAGTAAGATGGATCCTTTCATTCATTTAACAAATGATACTCTGAACTTTCTATTTTTCAAGCACTTTGAGGTAAATGGGATAGATAGGAGACCTGTCTTCAAAAGACTGGCAGCGTAGCCGAGAAGACAATGAACAAATAATAGCAGTGAGGTGTGACGACTGCAGAGGCAAGAGAGAGCCATGAACGGGACTATCAAAGACGTACTCCAGATGTGAGGAAAGGCACTCCTGAAGGAGCCCCTTTTCTGCTGGATCCTGAAGATGATACAGAAAATGTTCTTCAGGGGGACATAAGGAAATAGCGTAGTAGAAATATAGGGGTGAGAGGGAGCCTCAGTGACATTTTTGAATAACTGATGGCACCTCAGGAGTCTGGTAGGAAGGGGACCTGAAGACCCACGCAGTGCCAATGACCTCTTGATTTCAACAAGCTGTGGAGGAGATTGATATGTCTTTGTGGACAATATAAATGGACATCCTCTAAACCCTATTAGTCAGGAGGGTGACAGAACCGTGTTAATATTTCAGAAAGATTCTTCCAGCTTCAGGGAAGGCAATGACATGCTCAGGACCTAGTGATTGATTGTATCGAGGATGTGGAAAAAGAAGGAAGAATAAAATTTTGATGAGGACAACTGGATTGGTGGGAATGACATTTAGCAAAGTAAACTTTGGAGAAGGCATAGATTTGACAAAAAGGTATGTACTTCAGTTTTGGACATGTTGAGTTTGAGTAGGCTGCAAGGCACCTTTATGGTTTAGATATGAAGTGTCCCCCGAAAGCTCATGTGTGAGACAATGTGAGAGAGTTTAGAGGTGAAATAATTGGCTTATGAGAGCATTAATCAGTACATGAATCCTCTTGATAGGGATTAACACGATGCATTTCCACCAGGATGTTTTGCCTTATCTCAGGCCCTGAGGAATGGAGTCGGCCATCTATGAACTGACACCTCTGAAACCCTGAGCCCCCAAATAAACTTTTCCTCCTCTGAAATTGTTCTTGTCTGGTCTTTTGGTCACAGCAGCAAAAAAGGTGACTAAAACAGCATCCAAACTGAGTTATCCAGAGGCCTTTAGATAAGGTGTTGGGGGGAACTGCTGGACAGTCGATATCTTAGGTTTTGAGGACCAGAAAGTCTCTGTTGTTACTGCTCAACTCTGCCCTTGTAGTGTGCCACAGACAGCACATAAGCTAGTGAAAATAGCCAATTCAGCTTTATTTACCAGACATGTGGAATGCCAGATTAGGCCCTGTGGACCCCTGAGCTGGGAAAATGGAGCTGGCAGAATGGAGATGGAGGGTCAAGAACTATGAATCTAAACTCAATGACCCTGGTCTGAAGAAATGTCTTTTTTTAGTTAATTTTTCTAGAATTATGAGTTGGTTTTTTTTTTTTTTTGAAGACCCGTTTCTGAGATTTAAAAACTAAGGTTAAAATTTTTAGGAAAATACATCTTGGTGTATGTCCAGAGAAAATTGTATACATTTAATTACAGATTTTTATTTTTAGTTATTTTAAACATTGTAGTATAACAATTGTACTGTCAATTCCAAACCAGGACTGAGGAAGAAGTTGCTGAATGGAAAATGTGTGAAGCAGAGAGAGGTGGCAGAACCTGGTTATATGGAACAGCATGTCACCAAAGTGGGAAGAGAAGAGTCACATGGCAGAGTCCACTCCCTGTGAAGCTAGACTTCTCAGGTCCACTAAGGACTGTCTTTGGCAAGGCTGGTTTGCCTTGTCAAGTCAATGAAGTTAGGAACAATTAACTTGCCTTCCTCAGCTTGGGAAGGGACTGAGTGCACATCCCCTGGGAAGAGTTGATCTTTTACAAGGCATTCTTTTTCCATCTCTTTCTTTTTATCCTCAAATGAATCACTATATTCTTGACTCTGAAATCACTCCTCTTATCTAAAAATTCTCTGCCTTGAACCAAAAATGTTTAAACAACATTTCAGGATGTGAGCTTCTATCACAGGGGAGAACTATTGCCTGTGGTAATTGGGTGTTTTGCTCAAGATGCCTCTGCTTTGGGACCGTCAAGGGCTTGCTGTTAATAAGGCCTGAGCTAGCCCTCCACTCACTCTCCCTTCTTTTGTTCTTCCAAGCTCAAGGATTAGCAGGTGGTGCCTAATTTATTCTCCCAGGATTGCTGGGAGTTAGTAAACATGGGCCTGTCTTCACCCTCCTTTTCCTGTTGAGGACACTAAAGCATAGGTTGGTCAAGCAGTGCTTGGGTTGTTATCTGTCAAGTCAGCCAGAGGACTTGGCAAAGGACCCAAGAAGAACCTGTCCTACTGTTTGTTCTGGGAGAGCAGAGATTTTCATATTGTGAGAAGCCAGATTCAGGAGGGGGATCTTGGAGATATGTAAGAACCAAGGAGGAAGCTGATTGGGGGAACTTTGATCTTTGAACTCTTACTTCCTCACACTTTTAAGTAGGCTTCAAGGCATCTTTATGGTTGAGATATGAAGTGGCCCCCAAAGCTCATGTGTGAGACAAATGAAATGATCTGGTTATGAGAGCCTTAACCTAATCAGTACATTAATCCCCTGATAGGTATTAACTTGGTGGTGTCTATAGGCAGGTAGGTTGTGGCTAGAACAGGTGAGTCCTGGAGGTTTATGTTTAAAAATTCTATACCTTAAAAAAAGTCTATTTTTTTTTTTCTTGAAAACTGCTGGGTGCAGTGGTGCATGCCTGTGACCCGGTGGCTCCAGAGGCTGAGGTAGGAGGCTCACAAGTTCAAAGCCAGCCTTAGCATCTTAGCAAGGCCCTAAGCAACTTAGTGATAGTAGTGGGTTCATATCATACAATAAAGGTACTTGGCAGGAGGAAGCACAAGATAAATGGCTTGAGGAAACTGCAGCGTTCTGAGAAGTCTCTGGGGGTGTTACCCTCCTTCTCCCACCTCATCACCACACCCTGTTGAGTACGGCGGCAAGTCTGGAGCTCCCCTTCTCCCTGTTTTTTGAGTGTTACAATCCTGCTGCCTTCTTTATCCTCTGTGTATTTTCAAACTTCTAAACTGGAGAAAAATATTCTTTTAGAACAGGAACCAGACGTTTACCAGTTATCTATGATCCTGGAAGTAAGATTACTGCCTTGAATAAACAAAATCCTCCCTGTGTTTCTAGACAGGAATTCAGGGGAAAGAATCACCTTAAGTGTAAAGTCGTCTCCTTGATTACTCAACCATGTATCTATTACATGCTTCCCATGAGCCAGGCTATTTCCTAGGTGCTATGAGAAGACAACTGAAATATAATCCACAAAACTCATAAGATAGTGGTTCAGAGTCATATAAAGGCAGATGCGTGGTTATTTAGGTCACAGCTATCTCCATATGAAATCCGAGCATAAGCTATCTAATTCATTCATCCATCCACCTGTGCATTCATTAACAATTCAGTCAATGTGTATTGGGTACCCCTTGACAAGGAGCTAGCACAGATGAAGAAAACAGGGACTTTGCTAGAGAGATTCACCATCTCCATTGCAGACAAGTATAGTATAAGTGCAATATAAATTCAGTACTAATTAATGTATTTATAAAGACCAGTGTAACCCACCTATAATAGGAGGCACAGAAAAAATTGGAGTAGAAGAAACACAGGTTTATAAACAAGTGGCATATAATTCTTCTTCTTCTTCTTCTTTTTTTTGGTACCCAGGATTGAAACCAGGAGCACTTAACCACTGAGCCACGTCCCCAGCCCAGCCTCTCAGTATGTATTTTTCTTTGGGTGTGTTGGTACCTAGTGTAAGTTGAGGGTGGCCCTTGCCTGATTGGTGGCCTATCTCTGAACACACAAGGTTACTCTTGTCTGCCCCAGCTTTTCCTTTTTCCTACAATGTGGGGACATCTCTACGTGGCATCTCTTCCTTCATGTTGTGGAATGGATGTTTGTATGCCCTCAAAATTCATCTGTTGAAACTTTAAACCCTCAATGTGATGGAAATAGAAGGTGAGCCTCTGGGAGGAAAGTGAGTGTAGACAAAGTTATAAGGTTGGAGCTTTCATGATGAGATTAATGCCCTTGTGAGATCAGGAAGCAATACCAGAGCTTCTCTCTATACTATGTGAGTACCCAGTGAGGAAGCAGCCATCTTCAAGCCAGGAGGAGAGCTTCACCAGAATCTTACCATGCTGGCACCCAGCTCTAGACTGAGAAATAAATGTCTACGGTTTAAGCCACACAGTTTAACAGGCTGTGTGACATAGAAATATATTTTTGGTTTCTACCCCTGGTTTGTGAGACAGGTTTCCTAAAACCCTTGTACAAGGGATACTAGAAACATCTTTTGTTCAAATATTTGTTCTTTGACCCAGGTTCCTAACACAAGAGATTCTAAAACTTGGGGTTTTCTGAGTGTTAGGCATAAGAGGAGGATTTTTTTGTTATTCCTAGTAAGTCCTTTTCAACCATACTTGAGGTGACTTGGGGAGGTGACTTGTGGTGGGCTGCAATGCAGATGGAGGAGGGTTGTAGGAGATAACAACTTAGAAGGTTGATGATTGGATGGTTGGCATTGTCAGCTTCACCCCTGACCTCTGGGGAGGGGAAGAACGGAAATTGAGTTTATCACAAATGACAAATTATTTGATTAGTGATTTCTCTATGATGGTGCCTGTATAAAATCCCTAAATTACAGGGTCCCAAGAGCTTCTAGATTGGTGAAATTGTACAGGGGCTGGGAGGGTGATCCTAATTCCACAGAACTCTTCTGGACTTGACCTTTATGCTTCTTCATCTGGAGCCTTTATTATATCTTTTATAACAAGCTGGTAATGCTAAGTTGTGTTTCCTGAGTGCTGTGAGCCATTATAGGAAATTACTGTACTACACTGAGGAGGGTCATAGGAACCCCCAATTTGTGTCCAGGTCAAACAGAAGTTTGGGTAACCTGGGACCCACTATGGGTGTGGGGAGCAGTCTCATGAAACTAAGTCCTTAAACTGTGGGGTCTGTGCTAACTCTGGAGAGTTGGTGTCAGAACTGAATTAAACTGTAGCACACCCAGATGGTGTCTGCAGAGAATTAGAAAATGTCTTGGCGTGGAAAGCCCACACATTTGGTGTCAGAAGCGTTGTGAATAAAGGAACAGTTTTTTCTTGTTATAGATAGAGCTGACTAAGACATTCTACTTTAAATAAAAGAAGACCCTGCTCTTTTCTGTCTCCACTTCTAGTTTCCCTATCAGCCAGTGAAGATCTGAAGTTCATTGCGTCAGTCAGAATACCAAAATTCTGCCCCTGTATTTACATGCACCTTGTTGGACGGAGGCCAAGTATATGCAATGCACCTTCTAGATCATGTCTGTCTTGAGTGTGGCCTGCTCCACACTTCCCTTTGCTCCTTCCCCTTACATAAACACCCTACTCTATGCAATCTTTGTAGGGATCACACCACCTCTCTTCAGGTCCCTCTAGGTAACTTAGGAGCAGGGACAGGCTCATCAGCACCTTCCTCTCCCAGGATAATCATGTCTTTCTCAAGCTCCTTTGGTTCACTTCCATCTTTGAAATTCTCCTTTTCCCCATATGTAATGCAGATGCTAGGTTTTTTCAGAAGCCTCTGTAGATCTGCTCCCTCAAATGATACCTGTGGATCCTTGAACCTGTATCACTTTGTATTTCTTATGAAGCACTTTTTATATTCTTCCTGTTACATGCTTTAATTCTTAGTTTAGTCCATACTTTTAAAATTGCAAGCATTTTGGAGGTAGGGAAAGACATTTCCTCATCTTTTCTATTGCCCGTACCATCTATCTCATTATATCACTAGTGAATGACAGATGTTCAATGAATATTTGTGGCACTTAATATTATATATAGGATGATAAATAGGTTTCCCTGAATGTGCCATCTCCAATGGATTCAAAAGTGGATGCCTTGGACTGCGGATTGAACAGGAAGTATTTGGAGTCAATAGGAATTCCAAACAATTAATAATATCTGACATTGATGAAGAATGGGCACCCAGTGTGAAGGGGTGAGGGTCCCATATGGCATTTATTGGCCAGTCCTCTCCTACTTTTATTCATTACTTTTGTTTCTTCTGGTAATTATTATTTGCTTTTTTCCCTATTTTGATTCTGCTTGTGTCTTACAACGGACCTTTCTCTTTTTGTTATCAAATGCTTAGTTTTTTCTTACTAAGTCAAAGGAGTCTTTCCTGTAAATTTCAGCTCAATTTTCTCCTATCCTAGGAAGCTTTTTCATACCAAATCTTAAGTGTCAATACAATGTCTCATTCTAAAATATTCTTAATAGTCCATGAAAAAATTTTCTTTTCACTAAATAATATAAAATGCAAAAGTGGCAAAGTATTAAGGGGAATTGTTGGGCATGGGGATGGCGGTAAGGTTTGCTATTATTTAAATACATTATTTGAGCTGGAAAACAGCCAGCTTTTAAGTGCTTGTTTACCATTAACTCAAAGCTGAGAAAATAAACCTTAAAGATTATAGTGAATCTGTCAACTGAAGTAAATTAGACATTAAGACATGACATTTTAAAAAATTACATACTAACCTGGGCTCACTTTCCCCAACACAGGGAAATGGGAGCAAGATTACTATCAGCTAATCAGGACAACAGGAAATGGTTCAATGGAAATCATCAGATAGTCTACAATCTGTATCTGTACTCAATGATATAGAAATTATTCAAACCACCTAATTTTACTAATGAAAGTTGAAACCCACAGTAGTTAGTTTAGAGACTCCCCAAGGTTATTCTATTTTTAATTACAACAAAGTGGGCACTAGAGCCCATTTTTCTCAACTGTTGTTGAATTCCTTTTGTATATTTATATTGTGCTTGAAATTGTATTAGACATGCTCTTACCTTGCTGTCAGACTCTGAGGACTGACTAATTGTGGGGATCCTATGCTAGCTGGGAAGGGTGAAGTCTAACTGGGTTGTGATTAGGCATGGGGGTGGTGTCAGAAGAAAGAAGAAGGTGATTCAAAAGGTATGCTTCAACTCATTCTTAACAAACTGGCATAACTTTGACATCTGTGTCAGAGTTCTTTAAAGAAACAGACTGATAAGATGTACGTATGTACATGGATGTACATATATTCATGGAAAATTGGAAAGTCTAATTTTCAGGGTTTGTCACACCGAAGAGAACCATTGTTCTGTTCAAGTCTGTCAGGGAGGAAGAGTCATTGATGCAGATGAGGGCTAAAGGCAGTCTGCTGGAGAATTCTTTCTTACTTGGTGGAAGGTCAGTACTTTCATTTTATTGAGACCTTTAACCAATTAGACAAAGTCCACATACAATTGTAGAGAGCAATCTGCTTTTATTTACCAAGCAGAATGCTAATTCCATCCAAAAATTCCCTTGCAGAAACATCCAGAATAATGTTTGACCAAATATTTGGGTATCCTATGGCCCAGTCAAGTTGACACAGAAGATTAATCATCACAATGTCCTTCAATTTTGATATAGCACATAGGTGAGCCCTTGAGCATCCTTCAACTTGCACAGGACACACAAGTAGTATCATAAGCATCCTTCTATTCAAGTGGAACATGTAGATAATATCTTGATTATGCCTCCTATATAGAACTGGTGAGGAATGTGTCAGTCATTTATATCCAACTTTTCAAAAGCATATGCAATCATAAAAGTAAGGTACAATTGAACTTGTCCTCAGCAGATGATGTTTTTGCTTGGATTAATTATTAATACCCAAGCCACTAGAGGGTAAGGAGTATTTCTTTTTACTACAAATATATATACATATGATGAATAAATGCAGTTACTTGGCCTGGGCCATTAGGTCTTTGCCAAGAGCGAGCTATACGTACGATGTCACAGTCATTGCCTTCCTAACTTAGTATGCTTGGTTAGAGCTTGCTGGAAACTTTTACTTAAATTTTCAATTTTCATATTTGATTTCACTCCAAAGGTGAATATTTTTGATTGTTGAACGTTGAGAGAAATATCTGTTCAGCTGTTTATGACACCTGGGAAATTGAAGAAAAAGGAAAAATAAAAAAATTAGCCTATCCTCAGTTCTATGTCATAAAACCATGTGAGATTATTTTTTTGCATATGAATGACTTTAATATAAAATAAATTTAAAGTTTGAAACTTCCCATGAATCTATTCCTCACAGTGGGATAAACAGGGTCATTTTGGGAAAAAATTATAAATGCAAATATAAAATAGTTTTAACTGGTCAAAAGTTTACTTTGTTGGGCTGGGGATGTGGCTCAAGCCGTAGCGTGCTCACCTGGCATGTGCGTGGTGCTGGGTTCAATCCTCAGCACCACATACAAATAAAATAAAGATGTTGTGCCTGCCAAAAACTAAAAAATAAATATTAAAAAATTCTCTCTCTCTCTCTCAAAAAAAGTTTACTTTGTATATGCAGAGCCTGGATTGGAACTATTTCAGTGGTTCCATTGTTTGATAAATATATAACAGCTCTATTTAATGCTTTCTGTGTGGGTTTTTGTATATCTGACTACAAATATGCTTGAAGTTAGTGATACTATATGTTGGTAGATAGGCAAGAAGGAGTTGAGTGTTATATTTTGTCTTTGTTTTTTTGTTATAATTTTTTGCTGCCTTTCTAACCCATGCTCTTTATTTCTAGGCTCAAGGAAAGTCAAGGTTCATTTTTACTCAGTAAATTTTAGTCTACAAATCTCTTTACATTTTTTCCTTGGATTTTTATGTTAGTTCATATAGTTTTTTAATTATTATTTCTTACAGGTGCATATTAACTATAGAGCATAGTGAGTTTCATTGTGGTATGTTGGCATGTGCACATGACATAATTTAATCCACGTGATTTCATAGTAACTGACATAACTTTGATATCTGTGTCAGAGTTCTTTAAAGAAACAGACTGATAGGATGTACATATAGTAGCTCAAGTGATTATGGAGGCTGGCAAGTCCAATTTTCAGGGTTTACTTTTCTTCTCTTTACTTCCTTTCCTTGCTACACTTCTTCTACCCTATTTTTCTCCCTCTACTTTCATGGTGTCCTTTCCCCCACCACCACCAGGTTCCATATAGAAAATATATAGTTTTTCTGGCTCATTTCACTTAAATGAGGTTTTCAAGTTTCATCCATTTCCTTCAATGATATATTTTCATTCTTCTTTATGGCTGGATAAAACTATATTGTGTATATGTACCACATTTTCTTTTTAAATTGTTCTTTTTAGATATACATGACAGTAGAGTATATTTTGACACATTGTGCACACATGGGGTGTCTGTGTATATAATCTTTATTCTGATTAGGATCCCATTTTTGTGGTTGTACATGATGTGGATTACACTCTTTGTGTATTCATAATGAACTAATTGTTGAGTATTAATAATGAACTAATAATTTAAGGATAAATTATTTACCAAAGTTATGTCTGATTCATTCTACTGTGTTTCCTATTCCCTTTCCCCCTCTCTTCCCTCTATTTCCCCTTTGATTAATCCAATGACCTTCTAATCTTCCCCTCTGTACCCTCCCTTGTTGTGGTTTAGCATCCACCAATCAGAGAGAAATATTCAGCCTTTGGGTTTTGAGGACTGGCTTATTTCATTAGCATGATAGTCTTCAGCCATCCATTTACTGGCAAATGCCATAATTTAATTATTCTTTATGGTTGAGTAATATTCCATTTCTTTATTCATCTATTGACAGACAGCTAGGCTGTTTCCATTGCCTGGTTATTATGAATTGCACTGCTATAAACAGCAGTATGTATCTATTTCTCTGCTATAAACAGCAGTATGTATCTATTTCTAAAGTATTATGACTTTAATTACTTCAGATAAATATCAAGGAGTGGTTTAGCTATATTATATGGTTGTTCTATTTTTCTTTTTTTGAGGAAACGCCATACTGATTTCCATAATGGCTGCACTATAACATTACTTTGTAGCAGTGTACAGCATTTATTGTTATTTGTATTCTTGGCGATTGCCATTCTGACTGGAGTGAGAAGGACTTTCAGTGTAGTGTTTTTGCATTTCCCTGATGGCTAAAGATATTGAACATGTTTTCTGTAGTTGTTGGTCATTCATACATCTTCTGTTGAGAAGTGTCTATTCAGTTCATTTGTCATTTTATTGATTGGGTTACTTTTATTTTATTTTTAGTTTTTGGTGTTGAGGTTGTTGAGTTCCTTATATATTCTGGATATTAATCCTCTTTTGGAAGAGTATCTGATCAAGTCTTTGTCCCATTCTGTGGACTCCATATTACTTGTCCATTATACCTCTGGGATCCATTGTCCTTGTTATTATTCTTCATCCCTCATTGTTATATATAGCACATTACCTGCCTCTCATGTTATACTCATAAGTCTTTTGTTTGTTTAGGTCAGAGATTGTACTTTGTCTTTTCCCAAATGTTGAACCTGGATCTAGGGTACTTTAGGCACTTTTTTAATGTTGGATGGCTGGATGATTGAAAGCAAATGTTTACACAAGCTGGTAGTCAGACCCCTGAGGTAGAAGACTTATAGACCTCTAGTTTGGTGTTCTGTCCCCAAGTTGATTCTACTTCAGTCATAATTTTTAAACAATCTGTCCAGTCCTTCCCTCATTTTTATGACCATAAAATGGTGCCATGATTCTTGCCCTTACCCTTTAAGAATCTTCAGGACTCATGAGCATACAATAAGTCTTTCTTATACTTGAATTTTTAATCTGTATCATGAAAATATAAAGCCATTTGAGCCTTACAAATATGTAATATTCCAGTGTTGAATATACTTTAAAAGCTAACTTTCTCCACTTCTGCTACTTTAAAATGCTGCTATGTTTCCAAGTGAGGTCATGCAATTGCTCTTAGCCACCTGTGACCCCCCTTCTTTTCACCCACAAGAATTCTGCTTTTAACATCCTCAGGAATAGCGTCTACATAAGAAGCTTGCCTTTTGATTTTTGTTTCCAAATGTAATTATCCATGAAGTCAGGAAGCTCTGAGCTAAATCCCTATGTTGCAAATTCTCTGATATTTAGTTCTGAGAATAGTTTGTCAATGTCTCCTGTTCTAACTCTCCATGTAAAGAGAGAATGTTAATGAGGTCATTGTGTGGTCTTCTTTTATTTTGTCTAGATTAAAAGACCCCCAAACCAGTTAAATTTTTCTCTTATGGGTCTGATTTGTAGATTCTTTAATTAATCTCAGCTGATATTCTATGTATTTTTTTGGTCCCTCTGCTTTATTCCACATATGCTGTCCTCAAAGATCTGAAAAAGGTAAGCGTAATTGAGGAACAACTTACTAACTTCCTTTTCACAGGGGAAAATTGGAACTTCTGGAATAAAATGACTGCCTAGAGCCTCAAGAGAAAGGGGAAATAGGGTAGAGTCAAAGAACTCAGAGAGTACCCATGGAGACAGGCTTAGAATCAAAATAAGGGCTTAGTCTATCACCCACCTTCGGTGTCATTCATCAGCCATGTGTGAAGTGGGGATAACAGTGTCTTCTCTTTCCCAAAGACTTCATCAAGTTCATAAAAGACCATTATAAACAATGGTGGATGGCATAGAAATGTCATCAGAACCCAAGGTAACCATAAAGTGCCCCATAACATCAAGAAAAAATTAACCCCTAAAAGTGCAATGATTAAGAATTTAAGTATAGCAAATTAGATTAATGATTTGTTGCAAAAAATCAGTGGTGGAGATAATTTAGGGATAGCAAACCCAATCAAGATGATACAGTGGAAGGGTTAGCAAATACATTAGCCATTACTCAATGTCCACTGTATTATAAATAAACTATTATATTATTTTTAACCTTTCATACATAGAAAATATGTGTAGTAATATTTTTTCTCCTCCTTTCACAAAAGGACTCCTGCCTCGCTAAGAAAGGTCAAATATTTGCCAAAGGCAGTGTGACAATTGGAAGCAGAGCCTGGACAAGAACAGTCATTTAATCTTAGTCCTATTTTAATTTTCTTCAGGAGTCTAGGAACACAGCTGAGGAGGGCAGCTGATGCATTGCGATCCTATGTCTGAAGGTGTAACACAACCACCTATAAACAATGAACAGCTGAAGCTGACAATCAAGAAGCTGAAATAGCAATTGTGTTCTAGAGAGACCATGTTCATAGAAGGATGTGGTAATGGAATGCAGTAAAAGAAATCTCAAAGAGGAAAAAACTGCTTTGTTGTGAAAAAGTGTATAGTCTTTAAAGGGCAAAAGATGTAAATGAGGCTATGAAGACCAGGAAGAAAATTCTTTAACATGACCATGTTCCCTGGACCTAATTCAGATACCAAGTGACCTTGGGCTGAACAAAGGTAATGGAAACATCTCTATCTTTATCCAACAGTACTTTGGTGGTATGCTTTGTATAACAACCTTTTGAAAGAAATACTATTAGGCATTAGTCCCTAAAAGCCAACAGAATTTTGTTTCTGAAAATCAAAGGCTGTCTATAAACAATGGTAACCTGGGCCAAATTCTAACACACCTTGGAAGCTACTCTGTTGGCTGACCCTTCATCTGTGTTATCTGACATTCTATTTGTTTTTATTTTTTGTGATACTGGGGACTGACCAATGGCCTGATGCATACTAAGCAAATGCTCTACCAGGGAGACAGTGCCCGTGTCCTGTCATGTCTTCTTTATTTTAAATATCATGATACTATTTATATCTATTATATCTTAGAATCATAGAATAGGTTTTAACCTTATTTTTCATATTCTAGTGATATTGACAGGTTAAGCATCTTGCCCAAATGACATAATTAGTGACAATGTTTAGACATGAACCAAGTCTCCTGAGTTCCATTAGAATCCGCTTTTTCTATCTCTTTTGCTATTTCTTCCTATATTCTGCCCTTCATTTTATTTTTTGAAAACTCCCTATAGCAGGGACCATGTTTTGTCATCCATGTTCTAATTTTCTTTCTTGAAACTGTGGGTAACAATACTTCCATTATAGGGATGTCATAGGAATAAAATGAGACTAATGTAAATACATGACACCTTGCTTAGGATGCAGTAGATGCTGAATGCATTAACTTCCACTCATTCCACTCCAGGTGGTCTAAGCACTTTGCTTCAGTGAGCCTGGTTTTGTTACTTTCCTCCACAACAGTAGAAGCATGTGGTTCTCAGGCTCGACTGTAATTGGGATCCGCAGGGGTGTCATAAAAGCTACTGATGCCAGGTAGATCACAATCCCCTAGGTTCTGACTTAATTGCTCTAGGGAGGAAAAGGGCCAGGTATTAGTATTTAAAAATCTCTCTAGGTATTTCAAATGTGTAGTCAAAAGATGAGAACCATCACTGAGAGTTATTATAAAGGCTGGGCTTTTGTCATGCTCATCTTTGGATTTGCAGGGCCCAAATCAACATGTTACAGGAGACACTGAATTTTGGATTATTTGGAAGGATTTAAATAATCATGGTATCACTCAATTGTTACTGTATTTGTTCATGAATTCATTAAGTAATTAAAATAATTCTATCCCATTATAGCTGTTCTTCTCTCATATTTAATGTAAGTCATACCACATAGTTAACCAAGTCATTCTTTCATGAACGCACATCATTTCTTTCCTCCTAATATGTTTTTTTTTTTTTTTACCTTTTTTTCTGGTTTCAACCTCAGGCTTCCAGGAAACTTGGCAATTAAATGTCAGTTGAAATTAATGTTCTCATATATTAATTCATGGAGTCAGTATGCATTTATTGAGTCTCTAAAATGCTGACCACTGGGGCTGGGTAAAAGAAATATAAAGATGAATAAGACAGGTGTTTTCAAGGAGTAGCAAGCGCACTGGTGAGATGTGCTGGAAAATATAAACAATTGTGATAATCATTTGATGAGAACCCTGGAGAATCATGGACTCTCAATTGCCCAGAAATAGCTATTATTTTTCCATGTCTCTTTGGTCTAGTTTTACCCTCTGTATTACATAGCATACAGATAGAATTTTACGTTGAATATAGGTTAAAGTCTTATGAAAGTAGTTGGAGTGAGGCATCCAACTAATAAATAAATAGAATGAACAAGTCTGGCACTCTTTGATAAAATTCTTGAAAACGATCTGTCTTTGCTCCTATCAGAGGAGAATTTTTTTTTTGCCATGACATTTTGATAGGATTGATTATTTATAGCAAAGATTTGTTTCTATTCTCAGTTCTTTTTCATTATCACATGAAGTATATATAAAATCATGCAGAGTTTCAGAACACACTTTTCTAATTATCAGGGGGGAAATTCTTGACAATTTGAGGAGATTAAATTTCTTATCTCCTGACTGAATTACACCCACTCACCCACCTGTTCTCCTAGAGACTCCCATAGGATATATTCATTTTAGATGGTAAGTCTGAAGGCTAGGCTTCATTTGACCAATGAAAATAAAATATTATATACTAAGGGTTTGGAAAGGAATAATAGAAAACATTACTTCAAGTTTTTCTAGTCCTATTCATTCAGTGAATGGCTGTTTTAACTCAAAACCAAGTTTCAGGCATTTTGTATGTGAGGTTGGTTACTTAATCATCTTACAAGGCTCTTTGACAATGGAACCAAAAGGGGAAAAAAAAAGCTTTTTGAAGGGCTCAGAAAGATCTGGAGAATGAGCTGTGGTTAGATAAGACATCCCAGAAGAGAACTGACCATAAAGGAGTTGAAGCTGTGTGTGTGTCTGCCCGTACTGGGGAGGGACAGTGGTACTGATAATAAAGATGCACCTTCTCTGTGTCAGTTCTAGTTTGTCTAGGGCAGGGTTTCTCAACCTCCATTTGAATGACATTTTAGACTGGATAATTCTTTATTGTGGGGACTGTTCTGGCCAATGTAGGATGCTTAGCAATATCCCTGGCTTCTACTTACTAGATGCCAAAGGCACTTCTAATTGTTTTTTTTATAAAAGCATTTTTTATTGGTGCATGATAAGTATACATAATAATCAGGATTCATTTGGACATGATCATACACGTGTGCAATATAATTTACTCCAAATCAGTCCCCAGTACTTCCCCGTCCTTCCCTCTCTCACCCCTCTTCCCTTTTCTATATGCTACTGGTCTTCTATTTATAGTTTTTTCAAATTAGCACAGTACAAATATGTATAAAGGTGAAGTTTACTGTGGCATATTTATATATGTACATAGGAGAGTTTGGCCAGTTTCATTTCACTCTCACCATTCCTCCCTTTTCCTGTCCCTCCACCCTTCTGCTCATTCTCCTTCCACCACTCCACTGATGTCTCTTCTGTTTTCATGGAATTCTCCTGGCCCTTTCTTTGCTTATTTTCTGTCTAGCCCTCCACATATGAGAGAAAACATTTGGCCCTTGATTTTCTGAGCCTGGTTTATTTCATGTAGCATG
Organism: Callospermophilus lateralis; assembly: GCF_048772815.1. Classification (NCBI taxonomy): domain Eukaryota; kingdom Metazoa; phylum Chordata; class Mammalia; order Rodentia; family Sciuridae; genus Callospermophilus; species Callospermophilus lateralis. The sequence continues at coordinate 60,463,908 of NC_135306.1, read as the reverse complement.
ACAACTCCACTTCCAACCATTTATAGCAAATGCCATAATTTCATTCTTCTTTATAGCTGAGCAAAACTCCATTGTGTACATAGACATTTTCTTTATCCGTTCATCTGTTGACAGGCACCTGGGCTGGTTCCATAACTTAGCTATTGTGAATTACACTGGTATAAACATAGGTGTGGCTCTATCCCTATAGTATACTGATCTTAGGTCTTTTGGCTGCATACCAGGAGTGGGATAGCTAGGTCATATGGTGGTTCCATTCCTAATTTTTGAGGAATATCCATACTGCTTTCCAGAGTAGTTGTACTGATTCATAGTCCCATTAACAACATATGACACTCTCAATTTTGGTAGATATTGCCCAAATTCCCTTGGAAGCAAAACTGCCTTGTAGAGAACCACTAGTCTAGGATAAGCCCAGGGATATTGAAGCCAAACAAGTTTTAAAAATCTATTAAAAAATCTGTAATGTAGTCCCAAGTTATGCTCTACTGTACAGTGAAGTCAAAAGGGCATGAACCCTGTACATTTAACTACTGTTAACATTAATAAACAAATAATACTGAATTGTGAACATACACATGGGCAAATGACTTAGGTATTGGAAGATTAGAACTTAAATACTATGTTTATATAGGAACTTCTAATTTTTAAAAATACTTAAGAGATAGGAGAATCAAACCTACTCTACATTTTTTAAATTTGTGTTTGTGCATGTATATATACATGCATCATATATATGTACATAAACACACATAAATATAGATACTTATATACATATATAGTACTTGGGACTGCAATTCCTTGGTTACATTATTGAGAAAAATAACCACTTATCTTGCTGTATAAACCTAGAGAAGTTATTGGCTTCTGGGGGCCTCTGTTTTCTATGAGATGGGGATGATAACTGCTTACCCCATTATAAAATAAAGATCAAGACATAATACAATGATGTCAGTTAAATTGAAGTATAGGAAGTCACTGAATTTGTTCTCTCAGAAAACCCTGAGTTAAATATATATATAATATTAAAAGCCCTTATAAGAGTCCCCCCCAAAAAATTTTGAAAATCATGGTACCCCAGGCAAGCTCAAAGTCAAGAACAGCTGCATTGAAATGGATAAGAATATCTGTTTAATTTTAACCATATTTAGTCCTTCCTGTAGACTGACATAGCTTGTAGTTTGGAGGAAAATTCCAACTCACAACTTTGGAAGGTAAGCGAAGAGTGAAACACATGTGTAATGTTTTAGCTTTTGGGGTTGTTGGATAAGGGACTGGTTTCTGTTGTGCCTAAGTCAAAGCATTAATGAGAAATTGGCATAATTTGGGTGCCTGGAGGTTACTTAGGGCAAGAGAGCTCAATAGTTTGTGGCAGCACCCCAAAGAACTTACATCAGGGAAAAGCTGGTTCAGCTCACCGCAATCAGGAGAGATTGCTCAGCTTGTGGTTTCTCACTTGGGTGGGAAAGAGAAAAGTAGAATATGTAGGCATTGTTCTGGCTTTTGGGTTTATCCGCAGGACTTATTTCTGTCTCATCTGACATGAAACTGTAATGGGACTAACTAACATTCTTGGATGGCTGATGGCTGCAGACAGCAAGAAAGCTAAGCCACTGTTATAGTTCTAGAGAGCCTGCAGTACTTCAGACAGAATACAGATCAAAATTTCTTGGAAGAAAAACCCAGCAAATCTCTCTAATTGAGAAATTACATGCATAAACTCAGAGAAAATATGTCCCTATGAAAATTTTGAGAGGCTTCCAGAATCTCTAACTGGATTAATTGATGAGGATATCCCTTTATAGGATGCCAATCTGTAAAGACTGAGAGAAGTGGTTGGTTATTTCAAATGTATAATTCACAACAAAAATAACAACACAAACACACACATACACACACACACACAAAATAACAAAAATGAGAGAAACATGACCCAAACAAAGGACCAAATTAAATTCCCAGAAATGGAACCTACAGAAATGGTGATCTATAAGCTATCTGGCAAATATTGATTTAAAAATTATCTTTAAGAAGCTTACCACGCTACAATAGAACACTGAAATAACAAAATTCAGAAATTAAAGAGAAATCATTATAAATGATGTCACGGAAATAGAAAGGACATGAAGAGATTATTATGAACAATTGTGCTCCAACAAATTATATATCCTAGAAGAAATAAATACACCTATCAAGCCTGAATCATGAAGAAATTAAAAATCAGATCAGACCTATAATGAATAAGAAATTTGAATCAATAATCAAAACATATCAACAAAGTAAAATCCGGACCATGTGACTTACCCAGAGAATTCTAAAAAATATTAAAAGAACTAACACTGATCCTTCTTAAGCTTTTCCAAAAAATTAAAGAGGAGGAAATACTACCAAATTCATATATAAGACTAATACTACTCTGATAACACAATCAGAAAGATATATAAGAAAATAAAACTACAAATAAATATCACTAATGAATATCAATGCAAAAATTCTCAACCAAATTTTAGAAAATAAAATTCAACAACAAATTTAAAATATTATACACACTGGCCAAGTGGGATTTATTTCTTGAGTGCAAAAATTGTTCAACATATGAAAGACAACCAATGTAAAATAAATAATCCTTGGCTTACAATAGGGCTGCATCCTAACAAGTCATAAAAGTTGAAAATATTGTAATTTGAAAATACATTTAATATAGCAACCACATTGAACATCATAGCTTAACCACAGTGCATATTGTTGAATATTGTTTATTTACTCTTGGGATTGGATGGCTAACTGCAAGCTGTGGCTCACTGCCTATTGCCCATCATCATGAGAGAGTATTGTGATATGTATTTCTAACCTGAGAAAGGGTGAAAATTCAAAATTTGGAGTAAGGTTTCCATTGAATGCATATTAGTTTTGCACCATCATAAAGTTGAAAAATTGTGGATTGAACATAGAAGAATGAAGTTTTAAAAAAATCACAGGATGAACTTAATGCAGAAAAAGCATTTGACAAAAAGCAATATTCTTTCATGCTAAAAAATAAAACAAACTCAACAAAATAGGTAGAGAATGATACTACCTTAAAATAATAAAAGTCGTATATAAAAATCCCACACTAATGCACACTCAATGGTAAAAACAAAAAAACACTAAACAAAATTGAAATCTTTCCATATAATATCAGGAACCAAGCAAAGATGACCACTGTCACCAAAGATGAGCACTTGCCTGTCCTAGATGGGGCTACAGGCAAGAAAAAGAAATAAAAGCATCCAAATAGGAAAGAAAGAAGTAAAATTACTTCTGTAGACACATGATCTCATGTGGAAACACTAGAGATTCCACAAAAGTTCTATTGGAATTAATAAATTCAGAAAAGTTTAGGATCCAAATTCAACATTAAATTGCATTTCTACATACTAACAATGATAAATCAGGAAAGGAAATTAAGAAAATAATTCAATTTATAATAGCCTCAAAAACAATAAATTACTTCAAGCTAATCTTAATCAGAGGTGAAGAACATTCTCTGAAAACTATAAAATAGTGATGAAAGAAACTGAAGGAAAAACAAATACATAGAAAGTAATTTTATGTTCATGGATCGGAAGAATTAATATTGCTAAATTGTCCATACTACTCAAAATGATCTACAGATGCAATGTAATCTCTATCAAAATCTCAATTATTTGTTTTTTTTCTTTACATAAATAGAAAAAGTATGCTAAAATTAATATGGAGCCACTAATGACTCTGGATAGCCAAAATAATCTTTAGAAATAAAAACAAAGCTGGGTGACTCACACTTCCTGATTTCAAAACATTACAAATATATGGTAATCAAAATACTGTGGTACTGGCATAAAAACAGATATATGTATTATATGTCAAAATTCTTTCTGGTGTCATGTATGAATTAAATAAATAAATAAATATAGAATTAAAAAATTAAGTTAAAAAACAGATATATGGACCACTGGAATGGAATTAAAAAGAAAAAACAAATAAACCCTCATATACATGGTAAAAGGATCTTTGAAAATGGAATTAAGGCTACATCATGGGGAAAGGCTAGTTTCTTTTACAAATGGTGCTGGGAAAACAGAATACCAATATATAAATGAATAAAAAATTATTTTTACATATATAAAAGTTAATTTAAAGTGGAATAAAGACCTAAATGTAAGTCCTGAAACTATAAAATTTCTAGAAAAAGCATGAGGTGGGTTGTGTTCATGATACTGGATTTGGCAATGATTTCTTGGGTATGACACCAGTGAAAACAGAAAATACATGATTACATCACACTGAACAATTTCTTTGTAGCAAAGAAAACAAATGGCAGAGTAAAAAGGCAACCTATGGAATGCAAGGAAATATTTGTGAGAAAATTGTAAGAATATGAGAATTCAAGAAAATATAGTTGATACAGTGTTAATATTCAGAATATATAAAGGACTCCTACAACTCAAAACAACAACAAAAATCCAATTGAAAAATGAGCAAAGGACCTGGAAAGACATTTTGCCAAAGATGATATGCAAATGACCAAGAAGCAAATATGCTCTACATGAATTATCATTAGTGACATGCAAATAAAAACCACAACAAGCTATCATCACACTCCTGTCAAATTGGACACTATTTCTAAAACAGAAAATAACAAGTGTTGGTGAGGATGTGCAGAAATTGGAAACCTATGTATTGCTTGTGGGAATGTAAATGGTACAGGAATTAGGCAAACAGTATGGAGTTTCCTTAAAAGATTAAAAATAGAATTGCCACATGATCCAGAAGTATTGCTTCTGGATATAGAAATAGAACATCTCCAGAATGGTTATTGTGGGGGCTGGGGTAAAGGAAAAATGGTAAGAATGTTGTTCAATGGTTGAGTTGCAGTTGAAAATATGTAGAGAGATTTTGTAGCATGATGTGCTTATAGTTACTATGTTATACACTTTAAATTATTAAAATTATAAACTTTGTTTTTGTGTTTTTAACCATAATGAAAAACATGATGCATATAGGATGTTGCGTATAATACCTGGATATATTAGCAAAAATATCAAAATTACTAAAAAACGGATGATTATTATTTGCCACTAAGGGTAGAAGTATTGAGCTTAACCTTTCAGGAGAGGAAAAGGAGTTCAAGAACATGCAAAGAATTTCAATAACAGGAGCCCAGAGATAAAACTTGAACCACTTGCCTCCCTACCATACTCCTCTCATTTTGAGGAAGATGTAAGCAGTATAGTTGTTAATAAAAAGGATTGAAAGTTCTGAAGATAGGTTCTTTTAATGAAAAATTTATAGTTACTAGGAGCTTAGCAAAGATCACCTACATGTCATAGATAATTGAATCTACAAAAGATACACATCAACATGGTGTTCACAAGCACCAGAGTCCAGATGATTATCTGGGTAGGGTGAAGAGTATAAAAACATGAATGAAAAATTAAAGAAACATCAACACAGTAGGAGTATTCTTCAAAGGGGCCTTTAATTCACAGATTTTTTTAAAAAAGTCTTTTTTCCAACAATTCATGAGGCAGAAACTTCACACGAGGGTAAAGAGAGTGCATGGGAAATCAGCTAATAGCTCTAAGAAAGGACACTTTAATGGACTCTAGCGATGCTCTTAGGATTTTTTTTTATTTGAGTGAAAAAAAGGAGCAGAAAGTATAAAAAGTGTCTGAAAATGTATGACAGAGACTGAATTATTTGTCCCCACAGACTTGGTTAGTCTCTGTGCCTCTGTTGGCAAGTGAAGAGGACAGTCAGAAATTCCAACCACTTCCCGGCCTTGACATCAGTAAATTTTAAGAATGAAAGGGGAACCCTCACCCACAAAAGGGAACTCCACAACTCTTCCCAATCCGACACACTCATCTCCTCCTCCCACCCAGACACTCCCAGCCTCACTAGAGACCATCAAGGCTAATCTTATTGCATCTTTCATTCTTGTTTATGCATGTCTCTAGAAGCCCAGGATGCCCTGCTCCGCCCCGTGGTCCTCCACACAGCCATTATCGACCCCCACTTCTGCCACTATTTTTTTGTAGAACTCACTTCATTTTTCAGGTAGTATTCATCAACAGCCATCTTACTCATGTTGTCTTACTTTGTTTTTGTTTTACACTAAAACTTAGTTTTAATGACATTAGACATTTGTGTGTGTTTTGTTCAGGGCTATATCTCCATCACCTAGAACAATGCCAGGTACATAGCAAGCATTCAACAAGTATTTGGGAACAACAACAAATGAGCTTGATAAATATGCTGGGACAGCGTGCTAGAGATTGTTCTAGAGAGGCACTGGTGGAGGTGGGTGGTATTTGTAAACAATTGGTTGAGTCTTTGTCCTCAAAAGTTCTACAGTCTAGGTGGAGAGAAGATTATCATGGGAGGCACAAAGGGAGATACCAAAGCATCTCTGGAGGAGATGATGAGATGATGATCACCACTCTAAATAAATTCTAAATATTTACTGTATTAGCTTTTTTTTTTTTTTTTTAAAGCAGCAAAGAGGTGATTATTGCGAGCAAGCTCGGTCCTCCGTGCGCACACACAGCAACTGGTGATGCTGAGAGGCCCCGAGCCCAGGGTTTGCAGCAGTTTTATACATTCTTTGGAGAAGGCAGGGACTTCACATACATCATAGCAAATCATCACACACCACAGGAAAATCAAACAACAACTCTAAAACATGATTAGCACATGCACTGGCGGGAACAAGTTGGGTAGGGGTGATTGGTCAGTACAAAAGGGGTATTCATTTGATTTTTTTTATAATTTTTATTGTTGGTTGTTCAAAACATTACATAGTTCTTGATATATCATATTTCACATTTTGATTCAAGTGGGTTATTAACTCCCATTTTTACCCCACATACGGATTGCAGAATCACATCGGTTACACACGCACTGATTTACATATTGCCATACTAGTGTCTGTTGTATTCTGCTTCCTTTCCTATCCTCTACTATCCCCCCTCCCCTCCCTTCCCCTCCCATCTTCTCTCTCTACCCCTTCTACTGTAATTCATTTCTCCCCCTTGTTTTTTTTCCCCTTTCCCCTCACTTCCTCTTGTATGTAATTTTGTATAAACCTGAGGGTCTCCTTCCATTTCAATTTCCATGGAGTTTCCCTTCTCTCTCCATTTATCTCCCACCTCTCATCCCTGTTTAATGTTAATCTTCTTCTCATGCTCTTCCTCCCTACTCTGTTCTTAGTTACTCTCCTTAGATCAAAGAAGACATTTGGCATTTGTTTTTTAGGGATTGGCTACTTTCACTTAGCAAAATCTACTCTAATGCCATCCATTTCCCTGCAAATTCTATGATTTTGTCATTTTTTAATGCAGAGTAATACTCCATTGTGTATAAATGCCACATTTTTTTTATCCATTCGTCTATTGAAGGGCATCTAGGTTGGTTCCACAGTCTTGCTATTGTGAATTGTGCTGCTATGAACATCGATGTAGCAGTGTACCTGTAGCATGCTCTTTTTAGGTCTTTAGGGAATAGACAGAGAAGGGGAATAGCTGGGTCAAATGGTGGTTCCATTCCCAGATTTCCAAGAAATTTCCATACTGCTTTCCAAACTGGCCGCACCAATTTGCAGTCCCACCAGCAATGTACAAGAGTACCCTTTTCCCCACATCCTCGCCAGCACTTGTTGTTTTTTGACTTCCTAATGGCTGCCAATCTTACTGGAGTGAGATGGTATCTTAGGGTGGTTTTGATTTGCATTTCTCTGACTGCTAGAGATGGTGAGCATTTTTTCATGTACTTGTTGATTGATTGTATGTCCTCCTCTGAGAAGTGTCTGTTCAGGTCCTTGGCCCATTTGTTGATTGGGTTATTTGTTTTCTTATTGTTTAATTTTTTGAGTTCTTTGTATACTCTGGATATTAGGGCTCTATCTGAAGTGTGAGGAGTAAAGATTTGTTCCCAGGATGTAGGCTCCCTATTTACCTCTCTTATTGTTTCTTTTGCTGAGAAATAACTTTTTAGTTTGAGTAAGTCCCATTTGTTGATTCTAGTTATTAACTCTTGTGCTATGGGTGTCCTATTGAGGAATTTGGAGCCCGACCCCACAGTATGTAGATCGTAGCCTTTTTCTTCTATCAGATGCCGTGTCTCTGATTTGATATCAAGCTCCTTGATCCATTTTGAGTTAACTTTTGTGCATGGTGAGAGAAAGGGATTCAGTTTCATTTTGTTGCATATGGATTTCCAGTTTTCCCAGCATCATTTGTTGAAGATGCTATCCTTCCTCCATTGCACGCTTTTAGCCCCTTTATCAAATATAAGATAGTTGTAGTATTGTGGATTGGTTTCTGTGTCCTCTATTCTGTACCATTGGTCCACCCACCTGTTTTGGTACCAGTACCATGCTGTTTTTTATACTATTGCTCTGTAATATAGTTTGAAGTCTGGTATCGCTATACCGCCTGATTCACACTTCCTGCTTAGAGTTGTTTTTGCTATTCTGGGTCTTTTATTTTTCCATATGAATTTCATGATTGCTTTATTTATTTCTACAAGAAATGCCATTGGGATTTTGATTGGCATTGCATTAAACCTATAGAGAACTTTTGGTAATATCGCCATTTTGATGGTGTTATTTCTGCCTATCCATGAACAGGGTATATTTTTCCATCTTCTAAGATCTTCTTCTATTTCTCTCTTTATGGTTCTATAGTTTTCATTATATAAGTCTTTCTCCTCTTTTGTTAGGTTGATTCCTAAGTATTTTATTTTATTTTTTTTGAGGATATTATGAATGGAGTGGTTGTCCTCATTTCCATTTTAGAGGATTTGTCGATGATATACAGGAATGCCTTTGATTTATGCGTGTTGATTTTATATCCTGCCACTTTGCTGAATTCATTTATTAGCTCTAATAGTTTCTTTGTAGACCCTTTTGGGTCTGCTAGGTATAGAATCATGTCATTTGCAAATAGTGATAATTTAAGTTCTTCTTTTCCTATTTTTATGCCTTTAATTTCTTTCGTCTGTCTAATTGCTCTGGCCAGTGTTTCGAGAAATATGTTGAACAGAAGTGGTGAGAGAGGGCATCCCTGTCTTGTTCCAGATTTTAAAGGGAATGCCTCCAATTTTTCTTTGTTCAGAATGATGCTAGCCTGAGGCTTAGCATAGATAGCTTTTACAATATTGAGGTATGTTCCTGTTATCCCTAGTTTTTCTAGAGTTTTGAACATAAAGCGATGCTGTACTTTGTCGAATGCTTTTTCTGCATCTACCGAGATGATCATATGGTTCTTATCTTTAAGTCTGTTGATGTGGTGAATAACATTTATTGATTTCTGTATATTGAACCAGCCTTGCATCCCAGGGATGAATCCTACTTGATCACGGTGCACAATTTTTTTGATATGTTTTTGTATCCGATTCGCCAGAATTTTATTGAGGATTTTTGCATCTAGGTTCATTAGAGATATTGGTCTGTAGTTTTCTTTCTTTGAAGTGTCTTTGTCTGGTTTAGGAATCAGGATGATATTGGCCTCATAGAATGAATTTGGAAGTTCTCCCTCTTTTTCTATTTCCTGGAATATCTTGAAAAGTATTGGTATTAGTTCTTCTTTAAAGGTTTTGTAAAACTCTGCTGTATACCCATCCGGTCCTGGGCTTTTCTTAGTTGGTAGTCTTTTGATGGCTTCTTCTCTTTCCTCAAGTGATATTGGTCTGTTTAGGTTGTCTATATCCTCCTTACTCAATCTGGGCAGATCATAAGACTTAAGAAATTTATCGATGCCTTCACTATCTTCTATTTTATTGGCGTATAAGGATTCAAAATGATTTCTAATTATCTTCTGTATTTCTGAAGTGTCTGTTGTGATATTGCCTTTTTCATCCCATATAATTTGAGTTCTCTCTCTTCTTCTCTTCGTTAGCATGGCTAAGGGTCTGTCGATCTTATTTATTTTTTCAAAGAACCAACTTTCAGTTTTGTCAATTTTTTCCATTGTTTCTTTTGTTTTGATTTCATTAATTTCAGCTCTGATTTTAATTATTTCTTGCCTTCTACTTCTTTTGCTGTTGTTTTGCTCTTCTTTTTCTAGGATTTTGAGATGAAGTGTGAGATCATTTATTTGTTGGTTTTTCCTTTTTTTTAAGGAATGAACTCCAGGCAATGAATTTTTCTCTTAGAACTGCTTTCATTGTGTCCCATAGATTCCGATATGTTTTGTCTGTGTTTTCATTTATCTCTAAGAATTTTTTAATTTTCTCCTTGATGTCTTCTATAACCCATTGATCATTCAGTAACCTATTGTTCATTCTCCAAGTGATGTATGATTTTTCCTTCCTTCTTTTATTGTTGATTTTTAGTTTCATTCCATTATGATCAGATAAGATGCATGGTATTATCTCTACTCCTTTATATTGTCTAAGAGTTGCCATGTTACATAATATATGATCTATTTTTGAGAAGGATCCATGTGCTGCTGAGAAAAAAGTGTAACTGCTTGATGTTGGGTGGTATATTCTATATATATCAATGAAGTCTAGGTTATTAATTGCATTATTGAGTTCTATAGTTTCTTTATTCAACTTTTGTTTGGAAGATCTGTACAGTGGTGAGAGAGGTGTGTTGAAGTCTCCCATAATTATTGTATGGTGGTCTATTAGACTCTGGAACTTGAGAAGAGTTTGTTTGATGTACATAGCTGCACCATTGTTTGGGGAATATATATTTATGATTATTATGTCTTGTTGGTGTATGGTTCCCTTGAGCAGTATGTAGTGTCCCTCTTTATCCCTTTTGATTAACTTTGGCTTGAAATCTATTTTATTTGATATGAGTATGGACACTCCTGCTTGTTTCTGAAGTCCATATGAGTGATATGATTTTTCCCAACCTTTCACCTTCAGTCTATGTATGTCTTTTCCTATCAAATGCGTCTCCTGAAGGCAGCATATTGTTGGATCTTTTTTTTTTTTTTTTGATCCACTCTACTAGCCTGTGTCTCTTAATTGGTGAGTTTAAGCCATTAACATTTAGGGTTATTATTGAGATATAGATTGTTCTTCCAGCCATATTTGTTTACTTATGTTACTTAACATGGTTTGTTTTTCCTCTTTGATTATTTTTTCCCTTTACTGTACTACCTCCCACTGTTGGTTTTCATTGTTATTTTCTATTTCCTCTTCCTGTAATGTTTTGCCGAGGATGTTTTGAAGATATGGTTTTCTAGCTGCAAATTCTTTTAGCTTTTGTTTATCGTGGAAGGTTTTAATTTCATCTTCCATCCTGAAGCTTAATTTCTCTGGATACACAATTCTTGGTTGGAACCCATTTTCTTTCAGCGTTTGAAATATGTTGTTCCAGGATCTTCTAGCTTTCAGAGTCTGTGTTGAAAGATCAGCTGTTATCCTGATTGGTTTACCCCTAAATGTAATCTGCTTCCTTTCTCTTGAAGCTTTTAAAATTCTCTCCTTATTCTGTATGTTGGGCATCTTCATTATAATGTGTCTATGTGTGGATCTCCTATGATTTTGCATGCTCGGCGTCCTGTAGGATTCTAGGATTTGGGATTCTGTCTCATTCTTCAAGTCTGGGAAGTTTTCTCGTATTATTTCGTTGAACAGATTGCTCATTCCTTTGGTTTGGACCTCTATACCTTCCTGTATCCCAATGACTCTTAAGTTTGGTCTCTTTATGTTATCCCATATTTCTTGGATGTTCTGCTCATGGTTTCTTAAGAGTCTCGCTGAGCTGTCTATGTTCTTTTCAAGTTGAAATACTTTGTCTTCATTGTCTGATGTTCTATCTTCTAAGTGTTCTACTCTGCTGGTAGTATTCTCATTTGAGTTTTTAAGTTGGTTTATTGCTTCCTGCATTTCTAGGATTTCTGTTTGTTTGCTTTTTATAACTTCTATCTCCCTGTATAGTTGATCTTTTGCTTCTTGGATTTGTTTATGTAATTCATTGTCGTAGTGATCTTTCATTGTCTGATTTTGCTGTCTAAAGTCTTCCTTGAGACTCCAGATCATCTGAAGCATGTAAATCCTGAATTCTTTATCTGACATTCCATCTGCTGCAGCTATTACCTCTTCTAAAGTTGAGTTGACCTGCATTGCTTGTGGTCCTTTCTTTCCTTGTCTTTTCATACTGCCCGCATTTCTTTCTGCTTGGTGAAACTGTTATGTTATTGAATTTTCCCTCTATATATTTATATTGCTCTTGTATAGTTTCAAAGTCTCCCTTGCAGGGGCGGGCAGCGGCTGTGCTCCTCCTCCAATTGGGGTGATCTGTCTATCATGCCTGCGGGCTGCTGGGCCCCTTCTCCAGGTCACGTGGTCTGCCTACCTTGCAGGCAATGGCTGGGCCCCTCCTCCCATAGGGGTGATCTGTCTACCACGCTGGCGGGCCGCTGGGCCTGTTCTCCAGGTTGCAGGTCTGCCTACCTTGCAGGCACGGGCGGCGGCCATGCCCCTTCTCCAGTTGAGTTGATCTTTCAACTAGGCCGGCGAGCCACTGGGCCCCTTCTTCGGGACGCGCGGTCTGCCTACCTTGCAGGCAGCAGCTGGGCTCTTCCTCCAATTGGGGTGACATGTCTACCATGCTGGTGGGCCGCTGGGCCTGTTCTGCTGGCGGTTGCAAGGTCTGCCTACCTTGCAGGCGCAGGCAGCGGCTCTGCTCTACCCCTCCTCCAATTGAGGTGAGATGTCTACTATGCAGGCAGGCCACTGGGGCTATTCTGCTGTACAGTTGTAGGTCTGCCTACCTTGCCAGGGCAGGCAGCAGCTCTGCTCTGCCCCTCCTCCAATTGGGGTGATGTGTCTAACAAGCCAGCGGGCCGCTGGGCGTGTTCTGCTGGTTGGTCGCAGGTCTGTCTACCTTGCTGGTGCCGGCGGCGGGGCAGCGGCTCTGCTCTGCCCCTCCTCCAATTGGGGTGACATGTCTATCATGCCGGCGGGCCGCTGGGCCTGTTCTGCCGGTTGGTCGCAAGTCTGCCTACCTTGCAGCACGGGCCAACTGTATTAGCTTTAAGGATCGTAAAAATTTAAAGGAAAGGGAGATCTTTGAAGTTTGGAGGAATCTAGGAAAAATTTGTAGAGAAGAGTATTTAACGTTGATCTTGAAGATTGGATACAACTTAATACTACTATGAATAATTTATTAAGTGTTCTATGCTCTATGCACTACGTTCTATATGGTCCATTCAATTCTTCATCATCCCTGCGGACAAAATCTTTTCAGTTTTAGGAAACCAAGACTTAGAGATACTAATAGTGTATCTAAGACACAAAGGTAGGATTCAAACTCAAGGTTATTTGTTTGTTTTTTTATCAAAGCAGATTTTCTTAACCATGAAGCAATTGTGCTGAGGTTGAAGAAAGAGGAGTGAGTCTTTGGAGTGGAAGAATACATTGGATTAAACTCATTTGCCTTGTTCTAAGACTCAATAGGATGTTGACTCTTGGTTTTCCAGCAGAAATTTCTACCCTCATTCTTCTGGCTGTGGTGGAAGAACTAGATGATCTCTGAATAGTACAAAATAATGGGTCTGTCCAGTTATCAGCTTTGCTGTGTGAGCCACTTCTTTGTATTTCCAAGCATGAAAACCTATTTCAACTCTCCTACACAGACCTACAAGGAAAGAAAGCAGTGGGTGGCTCTGATTCCAATTCACCCACATCGCTGATCAGTCCTACTCTGCTGAACATTATCAGAGGCTATGGGATCATAAACTTTGAACAGAAACCAAATAATATCTGCTAGGACTCCTGCTAGATATCAGGTTGCTGAGAATCATGGTGTGCTCTCAAGTTTCACTGGAGAGACATTAATGAAGAAACTGTGTGTAGAGCTGAGGATGTGGAATGAACTCTCAGGAAATCTACATGAAATGGTGAGGCCCCAGGGATCAGCAACATGAAGAGGTCATTGCCATTTCTAGGGACAAATAAGAAAAGTGTACTGGAACTGACAAGAGCTAAATCCATGTGTAGTAGAAAGAAAAACTGTGGAAGCCGTTTGCAAACGTGACTGAGATACCTCCCTGATTGGTTGTGAGACCAGGTGTGTCAGAGCTTTCCCCACCCTTGCCAGGTGCGAGGGCTTATCCGTATGAGGATGTGACTGACCATTGACCTGGAAACCAATCACTGACCTTGATTTTGGAATGCTGTCTCCCTTGACCTTCATTGGATAGAATTTTCCCCTGAATTTTTTGTTCCTCAATAAAAGCCCACTCTCTGGTGTGCTTCTTCCTCTCTCCTGCTGGTCTCTAGTGTAAACCTCGCTACCACCAGGTGGCTCCAGGCAGGAGCCGGGAGAAGCCATCTCTGAGCCGGGCAAGAAAAAGGTAAATTGAGTTTTATGTGTCTTTATTTTGATCTCACTAGTTAACTTCTATGTTTCAAACCTCTAGTATAAAGCTAGCGTGCTAGTGGCACGGCAGAAATAATGGCTTCTAAAAGATGTTGGTACTCTAATCCCCAGAACCTGTGAATATGTTACCTAAGGTGGCAAAAGGGGCTTTGCAGATGTAATTAAGGGTGAGGACTTTGAGATGCAGGTATTATTCTGAATTTTCTAGATGGGACCAGTCTCATCACTTAGGTCCAGATAGAGAGCCTTTCCCGGTTATGGTTAGAGAGAAATGTGACAAAGGAAGAAGAGTTAGAGATATGTGATGTTGTTGGTTTTGAAGATGGAGGGAGGGGGCCATTTACAAAGGAACGTGGGAAAACCATAGAATCTTGGAATGGGGAGAAAATGAATTATCCTCATCACCACCAGTTTGGAATGTAGCCTTACAAATATTTTGATTTTAGTCCATCAAGGCCTGTGTCAGACTTCTGACCTATAAAACTGTAACATAATACATTTATGTTGTTTTAGATACCGTGATTGTGGTAATTTGTTACATCAGCAATAGAAAATAATGTACTGTGTAAGAGAGTTTGCCTGATAGGAGCTGTGAGCTAGAAAAAGAATTGCAGCCACTGACCAACTATACTCCAGCAAATTTAAGGAGGAAGATAAATATTCTCACTTCTCCTACCCTTTGTCCTGTGAGGTTTTGCCTGTGTCTCACATTAGCTAAACCCATTAATTGCGAGCTACAAGACAAAACATCTTGACTGATGTAATTCCTATCATTTAGTCTTTTAAAGTTTAGAGCAGGGCAGAAAAGGATAGAGAGTGGATGTATGGGGTCACATGGGAAATAATCAGCATTAGGTGCTGAACGGGAAAGTAGAGGTTTCAAATATTTGTTTACTTCACTTGATTTCACTCATTATCATAGAAGGGAGGTTATAGCAGGAAGCATTGCCAAAAACCTGCTTTCAGGTATTTTCATCTTTATAGCTAGGGAACATATATTTAAATGTGTTCATTCAGTCTAATCAATCAGTCCATCAATTTAGTCATTACTCAAGAAATCTACTTGAAAGAACTGCTAATCATTAGGCATTAAGAAGCATGTGGGAGTGAGGTGGGATATAAGATATACAGACACAGGCCTTTGCTCTGAAGGAATTTAAAATATGCAGAGTAGAGGTGGAGTCAAATGAATGAAGAGACAGACATCCACAGCCATTCTCAGTTCATCCCTCAGGGTCGTCTGCATGTATCTGTGAAAGAAGTGGGAATGGATGAACAGTGAGGAGAGTGGGGGGTGGGGAGAAGTATTAACAGAAAAGTGTTATTTAAACTGGACCTTGAAGTATGTGCAGGACTCTTCTTATCTGAAGAAGAGAAAAGAACACCAAAGAAGCAAAAATGGTAGATGCAGAGAAAAATCCCAAAGCCTTGGCATTCAGGAAGAAGATCTGTCTTACTGGAAGGTAGGATTCTTGGAGTGTATGGTACAGAAGGGTGGGGCTTGAGTCAGGGTGTGTTGGATTATGGAAAGCCTTGAATGTGTACACATGTGTGGTTTTAGCACAGAGTAAAATATGTGTTTTAGCACTTGACGTGGCCTATAGAAATAGTGAGTTTATCATAAACACACTTTTAAAACAAAATAAAAATAAGCAAAATGTGTGAAACAAGTCATTGCTTCCATAATGTAAATATTTCCAGCTCTTAAAGTTAATTCTTGTCTCATGCCCCCACATATCCTGCTCTGCCCACTTATTTGTGGGATTTTATATACCAAAATAAAAATTTCAACAAAAATGCTGAGAGAATCACAAACTCTGAACTCCCTGAAGGCAAACACATGGCAGAAGTGACTTTTCTTTGCCTCAGATGGTTCTTGTCCTCTTTCTCGCTGTACCTCGTTTCCTGTAATGCATACACATACTCCAGAGAAGCTCAACTTGGACAATTCCCTTCTGACTGCAGTACGCGATGTCACCTCTCAGGACATTTCATGCTTCCTGAGGAGCCATTCAGCTGACTCAACACGTGTCCCATTTGGCATCACTCAGAGACAGCCTCTGGCCTCAAACAAGCGTGCCAAGTCTTACTCAAGAAAAACAACACTTCTATTTCAGAGGGTAGTTAGGAAGAAGAAACGGAACAAGTTTCTTTCTCCAAATCTGTCAGAACACCTGGCTAGGCCTCCCATGATGTGGATCACAGAGTTAAATATGTCTTTTTCTGGGATTAGACCTTTCTGTAATGCAAGTGGGCTAGACAGTGCACGTAGAGATGGCTGTTGTTATGATAGACGTTCTATTTAATTACCTTTCCAACGGTCTTTAGTAACATATGCTGAAACTCAGTGGTAGCAACACACTTCTTTTCCAAGAACCTCAACAGTTAAACAAGCATGAGGAAAGCAATATTGAATCAGAGAGAAAATTCCAGTCAGGGATTCAAGAAGTCTTAGGCTCCTGTGAAAGTTGGTTTCACCTCTCTATAAAATAGGAGGCTGAACAATATTGCAGAGAGACAATTTGGAAACTGTGAAAAATAACAGAAAAATGTTTCAAACTCAGCTCTACCACTTGCTAGCTCTGTGATCTTGGGCATGACACACTGGTTTTTTTGGATTTTGACTATAGAAGACCATAAAAAGAGTGTCTAGCTCACAGGGCCCTAGGGAGGGATCAATTATAAAAATACATGCCAAGCGCTCTGCACGGTATGTGTGTTCACATGTGCATGCATGCTTATGTTTTACAGGTACAGAAACAAAAAAGTCAGGGGCAGAGTCCCTCTGCAGTCACATAGGCACCATTAAGTTGAAAATTTAATGTTGACTATTGGGAGAGGGGAGTAGATCATGGGTGCCATGGATCTGTGGGATGGACTTCACATAATTACTTCTAGTAAAAAAGTTTTTCTAATACATAGGAGGAAAAACACACCCAAACCCCAAAATGGTGATAGAAAAAAACTCTCCAGGCAGAACGAGTGGAGTATTTAATAACAGCGTTCATATCACATGAAGCAAATACTTGGATGCAGAAACAAAAATTTCTGGTTGGACATGAATACACATGACCACTGACTTGGTGTCACCTTTTATTAATTTTGCAAATCAGCAGTAGATGATGTACCCTCACATTTTTTTCCTAACTTCTTTCCATTGGAATTGCATAACTAGATCAGCTTACCCAACCTCTCATCAAGAGGTTATGAAGTAACCACAAAGTACAAGGAAGAGAGATTTATCCTGGATCAAGTACTGCAGACCACACCTCCTTGGACTTACAGGAAGTGACTCATAATTTGGGCTGTGGAATTGTCACAAGGTGCATGGGTAGGGATGGGGAGGAAAGACTTATCCAACTGAGTGCTGCCTTTCTCAAGGTAAAGCCATTGGTCATGCTAGGATCATGACTGTCCCTTGAAGAAAGAGGAAGGCAGAGTGGTTATCAAGTCAGGAAGATATTGAGGGCTACAGTGAAATATTTTCTCTTTATGGACTGAGAAAGAGGACTTTTTTGGGGAAAAAAAAGAACAAAGAGAAATTTAAAAATCTAAACTAGCAAAGATTTACTTCATTCAAACTCTTCTCTATCAAACTCTCTCATGACCAGAAATTCTTCAAATACTTTTCCCCATTCCTGGGACCCAGGCCAATCATAAAGTCGAATGTTCATCTCCTTCATGGGTGTGAAAAGTTGTTCTTTCATTAGAAAAGGAATAAAGCAAGCCCATAAGTCTTTCTTTACAGCCCTGAGTTTCATCATTATCATCATGATGATGGCCCTCATCTCTGTTCAGAGTTGGCTTACTGAAACCATTTTCAGTGTCTTGAAGGTCCCTACCTTTAGCCCAACATTGCAAAAGGATTTCCTCTCCTTGGCAGGGAATGGTAATTATCTTCATATGTATAGAGGTGACCCAGAACATAGTTGGACTATCACTAAGAAAAAAATACCTTGATTTGTGGGTATTAATTCAGTTTTGTAATGGTAAAATCCTTTGTAGCTTTATTTCCTTATATCTTTGAGATTGTAATGAGGCCTGCCCCATATTTATGTATCATTTACTATCTCAGTCAAGTCATCTTAACCAATGTTATATTATTGTTTCACTTTTCTCCTTACCCAAGAGCAGTTTGAAACATCCATCCAATGTTTCAGCACATTCCTCAATTACCACTGTAATAGAGTGCTTTTGAAAGACCCTCCATTTTCTTGCTTCTCAGGTTCTTGGCTACCTTCCCAGGAATGTACCTTTTGACACAGTTGTTATCAGTCCAGGGTTAGCTCCTCCTTGTCTCTGCCACTTTACATATCTAATTTCTTCTGACTCTAACCCCGATGAGATTACTGAACACATCTGTCTAAATAATAACAAGATACTTTTGAACACCACTTTACATATTTCAGAGTATTTTCCATGAAAACTCTGACACTTAATAGTTTCACCAGCTTTAACTTAGGACAAGGAAAGGACTACTGAGTGAGTACTTTCTAACTTGAAGTTATATTCTTGAGAAATATTGTGGAGCTGGCTTGCCCTGGTTGTCTTTAATAATAGCAAAGATGCTGGGCAGACATCGTTTTGAATTTGATTATAACCAAGAGGATAAATTTGTTGTTTCAGATCACATATGGTCTGATTTTCATGTGTATCATGAGGAGCTTTTTTAAAAAATTCAAAAATAAAAACAACCTGGTATAGTTATACATCTGCATTTCTCAGCGGTTGTGTAAGCAGATATTTCTTTATGTGTTTTGGGATCCCCAAACCATCCCCATCCCACTAAAATATCTATCATTTGTCCTTGCATGCCTTACAGAATCAGTGTCATTATTTGCTAAATCAGATCATACCTACTAGAAACCCTCACTCTCATGGAACTTGAAGAAAGTTCTTGTGTTATTATTACTAATAATGTCTGCAATAAAAAAACAAAATACTGATCATATAAAATTTATTTTCACTTTTAAAGAGCTTCTGCTTCCTCATTACTCAATGTGGTCCCATTGCTATTAATCTAAATCAACTGCAAGTGTTCTCCAACGTTTAGATTTATTGTTCATTCATAAATATCAGTGCAAGCATTCACTGACTCAGAAAGTCATGTTTATTCTTCTTGTTGGAGATTGCTGGATGCAAGAGATCTCTAAATTAGGTATGAACTGAGGATCTAAATACAGAGCTCATAAATATCCATAGGTCATATATTACTGTAGTTATTCATACTCTCTGGGCCACTTTCTTTGGGAGTTCCTCAAATCAGTAGGCTTGGAGTTGCAGGGACCCTGCAGATATGATGTTCTATAAGGGTCAGGTTAATGAAGATCATACAACTGACTAGTGGCCAAGTCAGGGCTGGCCAGAACCGAGAGACTTGGTTAATTTGATTCTGGAGTTTCTATTGCCCCATGTAATGACTTACTCAAACCAAATTTCCCAGCTTATGTATGTAGCCATTTGTCACTGAAAGGATAAACTCGAGACAAATATTCTCCTATCAAGGTATATGACAAGAGACATTCATAGTGTAAACCTGTTTTGACCCTTAGCCCTGCATGGAACTTCCACTAAAATAAAGCCCACTCTGCCCACTCCTGAATGCTGCCTCATCTCCCTGGTGCTTTCATTTCTTTGCAGTCCCGCAATTATTCCATATCTTTTGAAACAGTACTTACACAAGATTGGAATCCCACTGGGACTCACTGCAAAGCAGAAATCACTATTCCAGTACCACTCTCACCTTTAAAATTCAATTATCTAATTACAGGAATCTTTAGAAAATGTAAAGTTGCTTCAACATTCCAATTCTGCCACACCAAAAAATTTGGATTGACCACGAATTCTCAGGACCACATCAAATGACTCTTTTAAAGATTTTGGATCAGTTAATTTACCTGATCTTTGCACTTTACCTCCACAGAGGTTTCTCTCCTGGGGGCTGACCCAAGCTAAGCTAATCTGATTTTCCTTCTTAGAAATTTGAAATTGATAATAGAGGGTCAGGTTGCTCTCTACTGGGCTTTGGAACTAGGAGGTTAACCACCCAGGCTAAGACAGCAAATTTCTGTCAGTTACACAAAAAGAAAAAAGAAATCCTTTTGGCAGGGAGAAAAATAAAGTAGACATAATGTAAAAAACAGATGATGATCATATGGTTCCAAAGAGGTGGAGATAGTAACTTGGAGTCCTGACCTTCCAATCCTGGTTCAATTATTACGTAAGGTACATTAGTGTTCACCCATAAATTCTCACTGAGAATTTAGTGCGAGCAGCATTTTGTTTCTTGGAAAACATAAAAGCCCAGTTCTTTCTCTCCCCCACAACCTCTCTCTCTTCCACCCCTGCTTCCCTCCCTCTCCCTTTCTGCTTCCTGGCTTTCCTCCTCCATGCCTTTCCATCATGATATTCTGTCTTACCTTGGGCCCAGATGGAGTCAGCTGGCTCTGGACAGAATCTCTGAAAGTTAACCCAAATTTCCAGGTTCTTCCAAGTCCCTGACCTTCTAATATTGTGGATCAGTGCATTCTCCCCATCACCCACAGTTCCCATACTGCTTCGATTCCAAACTTCAGAGGAGTTGAAATCTGCAGCCTACCTCATTTCTACTGTCTTGGATTCTCATGCCTGCTTTTAAGTTTTTGCACGTTCCTAATAAACTCATATTTTATTTTTCCTCATTTGTATTGAGATAAAAACATTATGTAATGCATATCTTTATAAAAATGAGACAAGATTAAAAAAAATTAAAGCCAGGTCAGTTCAAGGCAAGAGCCAATTTCTTCGTCCAAGAAGCAAAAATGGTTGTGGAAGAACACACAAATAATGTGACTGGTCTCAACTTAAGCTCACATGCACAAATCTTAAATGAAAGTCTAGCACTACTAAGTGTGCAACTTCCCTATATTAATTTAAACTTAACTTACCTCTTTCTGCAAGCTTCCAATATTCCCTTCCATTATTATTCTCACCTAATAACCCTGATTTTTATTTCATAGAGAATATGGAATGAATGAGAAAAAAAATGACTACATATTTTTGTAGACAACAAATTCACCAGTTTACCTGTGCATGCTTATCTACTCTGCCTTCCTTTCTGGTCAAGTTGATCAACTGTCCATATACCTAATAAGGAAAACCCCTATTTATTGGTAGTGGGTTCCATTTTCTTTTGCTGACTCAAAACTTTAGTCCTTCAATGACCCCCCACCCCGCATGCTTTCCTTCTCTTATATAGTCCATTTTTAAAAGTATTTTTTTCAGTTGTAGTTGGACACAATACCTGTATTTTATTTATTTTTATTTTTATGTGGTGCTGGGGATTGAACCCAGCACCTCGCATGTGCCAGGTGAGTGCTCTACCGCTGAGCCACAATCCCAGCCCCATAATTATATGGATTACCATTTTTGTTTCTGCATGTGATCAGACCTATCTTTATAAAAAAGAAAACAAAATTATTTCTTGATCAAAGGCCCTACATATCACTCTATTTCTCTGCAACATTTTATAGCAAATCTCCTTGTGATAATTGTTTGTCCTTTTCCTGTCTTTACTTATTTTCTTTACACCACTCCCTTCAGGTTTTCGTCACCATCGATGCTCTACTCTCTCCTGAAGGCCAACAGTCATTTCCAAACCCTCTGGCTGGCTCTCAGGCTTCATTTTCTCTAATGCTTCATCTGAATTTAGTTGCACTAATGACTTTTCTGAGGGCACTCCATTTGAGTCGTGTGTAAGAGAAACCACATCCTCCTGATTTTCTTGTTTTCTTGGACTCCTCTATTGGCTTTTCCTTCTATTCCACACTATAATTTTTTCATGGCTGAATCACTGTCTTTATGCTGGAGTGTACTATTGTAAGTGTGGTTTATCTGGGAACTGTTTCCCAGCACTGTCTTCCCACTATAGCACAAAGTTTGAATTCTTCAGAATAAGAACTTAAATGAGATTTTAGAGTGAAACTGAAAAAGTTATTGCTCTCTGAAGAACTTCAAGGGAAGATATGATGATGTAAAGACAAATAAATTCCTGGGAAGTTTTAGCTTGTCTTGATTTCTTCTACTCCAAGTCCAGTTCTTCCTCCTGACTTCTGGTTCTCATAACCAGAAGTGGAGATCCCAGGCTACGGTAACTATTGGTGCACAGAAATGGTAGTTACACAGATGTAGCAGCTTCTATGTTTTCACAAAGAGTTTCCTATTTGGGTTCCCACTTCAGTGATTGGATGAGCCTACTTTCTCAGATTTCCTTGAAAGCACTCTTTGTTTGCCTCTACCTGTTCTTCAGAAGGACTGGTGGTTAGTGATATCCTTGAGTGGTTTACTCCCTCTCTCAGAGTGACACTAGTCTAGCTCCTCCCATAATTGTGTAGAATCTAATTCCTATAATAAATACCTTATCCCATATAATCTTTAATTGGATACTAAGACAATTATTGGTACCCCTAGAAGCAGTTCCAGAATAATACAACACTAAGGATGGCATTATAGAATTGAGACTCTGCTTGACTAGATTAATTTATTTTCAGTGGCAAATGAGTCACTGCTAGTCTATGTCAAGCAATATTCTTAGTTAAGAAATGCATAGTTGAAATGTACAACCAAGAAACTGACAGAATCCCTGTATTGTTTCCCTGATATCTGGAATAGGGCTTTATTATATGAAGGTCCAAATGAACACCAAATCAATATGGTGTTCCTAGAGGGAAGGATGAGATTAATGCCACCATCAAAGACATTAAAAATGTGGGGGTGGTGGTTCCTACCACATCCCTATCCAACTTGCGACTTTGAACTATGCAGATAACAGATAAATCTTGGAGTATGACAGTAGATTATCATACACTTAATCAGGTGATGAGGGACTCCAGCCTATTCCAGATATGGTTTCTTTACTGGCTATAATCAAAACATTCCCTAGCACTGAGAATGAAGCTATTAACTTGGCAAATGTTTTCATATCAGTTAATATAGACCATCAGCAGTCATTGGCTTTCAGATGGTAGTTAGTAATATGTTGCTCTCCTCAGGAATATATCAGCTTTTAATTTCTTAATCATAAAGTTTCCTAGGGAAACTCCTTGCTTCCTTATTTCAAAGAGCACCATGTTGTTTCTCCTTGCTTCTTGGATCTATTGAGCAGATGTAGAAACTTCTCTGGACATACATGTGCCAGAGTTTAAAAAACATTTTCCATGAAATGCAGGGCTCTGCAAATTTGGTCAAGCTTTTAGGCATCCAGTGGTCTAGAAAGTATCATGATATTTCCCAGGTTGAAGGCCACTGAGCATAGTACCAGGGATTTCAGATAAAACAGAGCTTATTAGAGAGGGCAAATATTCAGAGTGGTAGAGTACACAGTGTTTCCCGAAGTCTCATGACTCTGTAGCACCTGATCATAATGGACAAAGAGGGTTACTTCATTCAGAAATTTGGATGTGTAGAAAAGCAGCCCACCTGCTCACTTACCCAATCGTCAGTTTAACTTAAGAGTAGGAGAGAGTTACTGGTTTCTTGTAACAAAAGGCAATAAATCAAAAGATCTCGGAACAAGCTAGGGAAGATTCCTATGGACACTGTGGGCTAAATGAGCAATCTTGACTACCAGCAATGCTGAGTCAGCCAAAGGCTTTACCCTGTAGGCTGACTCAGTTGAACCAAGCCAACTGTCTCCTAAGCCATTTGGATTTGTCTTGCGTCAATATCTCTTGCAAGAAAAAGGAAAAGTTTCTGTATCTGCCCCTCCTCCATTTCTAAAGTAATACGTCTATTTGGTTTTTCATTTTGCCTACAAGAAATGGTTGGGTTGGTTTTATAAATCTGCGCTAATTTATGGGTCATGGCAAATGGTTTGAGTGGAAAGTCAGAGAATTAGGAGGAACACCACAAGAAATTTGATGTTAGTCACAAAATAGTATGTTAACAGACTTCTCCCAAATAGGCACAAAGTATGTATATGTCCCATGTGATTGTTTACCAAAGAGCATCCTCAGCAGAAGCAGATCTTGATGATCAGGTAGACAAGATAATCCATGTTGTAGACTTTAATTAATTTCTTTTCTCAGCCAGCTCTATTCTTGTCTAACAGCCTTATGATCAAGGTGGCCATAGTGGCAAAAATGAAGGCTATACACAGGCTCAAAAACATGGACTTCCACTTAGAGAGACCAATGAGACTTTGGCCAGTACTTAGTGTCACCACTACTAAGAGACGAGAAGGTTGATTGTATTGGACTACTTCCATGATGGATAAAATGGAACTGTGTACTCAGTGGAAGGAACAGATATTATTGAAATTGATTTATCTTCCCTGCCTATTATGATTCTGCACAAACCGCTATTAATAAACTTCTAAAATGCCTGATTTAGTGTTATAGTTTTTCACACAGTAGTACTTTTATCCATGAAAATTATTCAACATCAAATTCACTGGTCAAAAAGGGGAACAATGGGAAGGGAGTGGAGACTGGAATAGGACAGAATAAATTGTACATAACTTTCCTATGTTCATATATTAATACATGTCCAGTGTTATTCCATACCATGTACAACCAAAAGGAGGGGAAGTTATACTCCATGTATGCATAATCTGGAAAAATACATTCTACTGTCATGTATAACTAAAAAGAACTAATAAAGAAAAGGGATACAAAATTCACTGGTCAAAAGATATCCATCACTCTGAAGCAATAGACCTGATAGGATAGCAGAATGTCTTTGTGAAAATCAATTATGTCACCAAATGTGTAGCATTATTTTATAGGGCTGGAGTAAAATTATACAGGATGCAGTTTATACTATCAATCAATGAACAATATATCATCCTATTTCTTTCATAGCTAAGATTTATTATTCCAGGGAACCTAAGAGGTAGAAACAGGAATGGTTTTCCCTGTTACCCCTAATAAACCTTTGGCATAGTTTGTTACTCCAACTTTGGGCTCTGCCATTTTACATTTCTTACTTAACTTTTGTGAGAAGACACAAAAATGATTCACTAAACCAAAAGTTGAGACTCTTTCCTGATCATTTTGGGTTCTTCGTACTAGTGAACCAGCAGGCAAAGAAGTGGGTCATTGCAGTAGAGAGGGTGATTAATCCTGTTGAGGGGCGGTTCTGTTGCTACTATACAATAAGGGCAGGGAATGATGTATCTGGAAAGCAGGAGGTTTTCTCTGTATCTCTTAGTGTTCCTCCATGTTTTATGTTAAAGTTAATGTAAAACTGTAACAATCCATAGAGGCTGAATCACTAATGACACAGACCAAAAAGGTATAAATTTTTGGATCACATTGGCATTGAACAAGTGTGAGAGTTAATTTAATGTGTTGACTTGACTGGGAGATGAGATACTCAGATGCATAGCCAAACATTATTATTTTGGGTGTGCCTGTAAGTATATTTCTTGGTGAGATTAACCCTTGAATCGGTAGGCAGATTTCCCTGGTGAATGTAAATGGGCTTTATCCAACCAACTGAAGAATTGAATAGAACAAAAAGGCTCAGTGAAAGGGAATTTATCCTGTCGGATTATTGAGCTGGGACATTAGTCTTTCTAACCTTTAAACATGAATGTAAACATTGGTTCTTCCTAGGTTTCAAGGCTGCCAAGTTTTGGACTGCAACTTATATTGTTAGCTTTCCTGATTCTCAGATCTTTGGACTCAGGTCTAGAACTATACATTGACTCTCTAGGGTCTCCAGCTTGCCAACTACAGATTTGAGAACTTCTCAGCCTTCATGATCTTGTAAGTCAATTTTTTATAATGGATCTCTCCTTCTCTACGTCTATATATTCTTTTTCTATTGACATACTGGTTCTGTTTCTTTGTAAAACCCATGGCCAGTCAAGATGCTTGCTGAAGACGAATGAAATAGGTAATTAAATATAGTTGTATTCCTTCAGAAACTTATGATAGCAAAGGGAGAACTAATTTCTGGTTTTCTGACCTTCCATATAGCCCATAATAACATTCAGGATGTCCTCTTAGTTAATGAAGTTTTATTTTTAAGGTCTAGAACTCCATACAGAGAATTCCAGGTTAAAAGGATTTCTTCTTGTGGTTTCCAGTAGAACTCAACTGTAGAAAACACAGCTAGTTCTGTGGGAACTGCAAATTCTTTCTGAATCTCTGCTTCTCATTTTTAAACTGTATGGTTTCTGCTCACTGTCTCTCTACACATCTACACTGTACTCTTTTTGTAGATTGATTGGATTTTATCCTTTTGCTGTACTTTCCCATGGCTTTATCAAGGCCAACACAAAGTGGTTCCTGAGGCTATATGAATTTTTTATCATGTCTCAGTGTCTTGACCTGTGTATCCCAATTCCCAATTACCTGAAGACAGCTAGTCTTTTCTACTAATATCCTGTGGTATTGATTCAGAACTTCCCAGTTTTATGTGTGGGTAGATCAGGAAAAATGAGTAGGATGATGGTTGCTTATAATGGTTTGGATATGAGGTGCCCCCCACCAATTCCTATTAATACAGGAATATTCAGAGGCAGAATGATTAGATTATGGGAATTGTAACCTAATCAGTCCATCCTAGTTTGAATGGACTGATTGGGTGGTAACTGTAGGCAGGTGGCACATGGATGGAGGAGGTGGGTCATTGGGGGCATTCCCTAATAGGGTTGTTCTTTCTGTGGCCCCTTCCTCCTTTTCTCTTTTGACTTTCTGACCCTGCAATGTGCTGAGCAGCTTTCTTCCACTGGGTCCTTTCTCCATGATATTCTGCCTCATCTTGGGCTCAGAGCAATGGAGTCAGTCATCAATGGGCTGAGATCTCTGAAAACATCATCCCCTTTACTTTCCCTCCTCTGAGTTGTTCTTGTCAGTATTTTGGTCATAGCAATGCAAAAGCCAATTACAGTAGCAGTTGTCTCCAATAATATATTACTCTTTTATAGTTTCCTTTATAAATCATTGAATAGAAGGCCCAGTACTCAAGACAATCTTCCACAGAGCATCCTCCAATATGTCTATGTATCCAGTTTCTTCTTCCCTTCATAGCAATAGTTGGCTTCTTGTTTGTTGATGGGACCTCTTTCCTGATATACCTGGGGATTTGTATTTAATACAAAATCTCCTTTACAGTGCTGAAATGAAGCATAGTCCTTGACACAAGTGAGATCAGCTCTGTGGATGCCACAAAATAATGGTTGCAAGATGGCAAAGGGGCCAGTATTGCAAGGCCAGTAGGTAGAACGTTAGTCATGCAGCCACACCCATTCCCATTAAAGGGAATTTTAGGCTACTGGTAGATAAGCCTTCAGAAATGACAGCCCTTTGATAGCAAAACTAAATGGTCCTGAGGCCATATTCATTAATATACATTCTCTACCCATGAGTTCCAAGTGATTGTTTTATTCTCCTAGGCTGTTCTTTTATGAGTGTGTGTGTGTGTGTGTGTGTGTGTGTGTATTCTTAATGCTAATGGCTGCTGAGCATGTGTAGGCAGCGTGCTGAGAGGAGTCAGATGAGGCCAGTTTAGCTGGCAGTGTGCCACCAGGGAGATTCTGCTGAAGCCCGAGCCCTACTGTATATCATACTGGAATCAAACCTCCTATTGCTGAAAATCACAGTGCCTCTGATCTCAGAACTATCAGATAAGCTGCCAGAAAATAACATCTTAGATATTTATTTAACAGGAGGCAGGGGTGTTGATAGAACTGTCTTGCTTTGAAAATTCCTACAAGAAGGCAGAGCTGAACAGACGAACGACAAAACTATGGTAGAGGCACCAGAGAGACAGAAGCTGAAAGCATGGCAGAAACAAAGGATGTGGGGATCTTTGAAATGTGTTCCCTTTTAAGAGCATTAAACAAACACATGGCAGGGACTCCAGACCCCCTAATTATTTTCTGGCTTCTGTGCTCACAAACAAGCGCCATGTGAAAAGCAAAGCATCTTCAGCATACGAAAGGGAAAAGAATGACTACAGAAGAGCACAGAAATGTTCTAGAAACTTCCTAACTGCCACTCACCCTAAGAACTGGCAATTTTGCTGGTTCCTGGGGTACAAAAATGGCTGATGTGAAACTTGACTTCCAGAAACTAGACAACACTAATTTTGATATTATTCTGTCCATGACTCCCAACCCTGGGGACTCCCTTTTCATTCCTGCTGTCATCAAGCCAGCCTTGGTCCCGTCATCTCATACACAAGTCACTGGAACAGTTTCAGGTCATCTTCCTTCCTTCATGTTACTGACAAGAACAACACTGTTCTAAGATTTCATTTCCTAATAGTGTATTTATCACAGAGGGTTCAGAGATTTCCCTAGTGCATATTGGATGGAATCTGAACTTGATGGCCTTGTGTTCAAGACCCTCAGTAAGAGAACATCTTCCAACACGTCCACAAATCCTGCCTCAACTTCTCTTCATACCCAGAGTGGTCCCACTGCTTCACTGATAGGTTGTTTTATTGATCTACCCGAATAGCGCTCTTATTAAAAGTGCGTAATTGACACTGATATCTGGAAATGCTAAAAATGCTTCTCTAACCTTTCTTTGACTGGGTCTCCTTGTTACTTTCCTATTCTTGTTGGCTGGTGAAACTTGTTCACGCTAGTAAAGACGACTGGCTGGCAGAATAATACCTATTAGAATGAAAAGTGATAAATGCTAACCTGACCTAAAAGTGTTGATATATTGTATGGGCAAATATTGTCATAAAAAGACATTGCTACTATTTCAGTGTGCCCTTTTTCTTATTTTTATGCCTTTATTAATAATATTCTACTTGCTTAACAGTATCCCTTGCATGTTTTCTGACTATAATTTCCTGACTATAATTTTATCAAGTAACAATTATATTCAATCACTTGGTAAATAGGTATTTGTAACCTGTGCACATCAACCCAGAATTTGAAATTAGATCACCCTGGAAATACATATGTATATTTCATAGAGTCTGGTATTACCAGTTAATGCAGGTCCCGGAAAAGCCCTTTCTTTCAAAGAAAGCGTATTTTAGTCCATTTGGGCTGCCAAAACAAAAGAAAATAGATTGGATAGCTTATAAACAACAGAAATTTATTTATGAGTGGTGGCTCAGGAGGCTGGGAATTCCAAGATCAAGATGCCCGTAGATTCTATAACTGGTGAGGTTCTGTTTCCTTTTCACTTTGTCCTCGTATGATAGAAGGGATGATCAACTCTCCAGGGCCTCTTTTATAAGGGACCCAATCCCATTCATGAGGGCTCCATTCTCATAACTAATCGCCTTCCAAAACCTCCTAGCTCCCAATAGTGTCGCACTGAGAATCAGGTTTCAATATGAATTTTGGAGGGACAAAAACACTCAGACCATAGTTCTCAAAAACAAATTTTGTCAGTTACAACCCCCCTTTCCTTGCTTTGGACTTTCCTTGCTTTTAGCTAGCTGCTTCCATATCGTCCAGGCACCGCTGTCCTTCTCTGGAAAGCTCAGCTCCTGCCATGTTTTTGCTGCCTAGAGTGGGGGGATTTCTGCTTCCTCCAGGTGCTCCTGCTTCAGAAGCCCTGTCCTTCTCTGGTCTCTACTTTGGTTACTATAGCTTTACTTGTGATTGATTGGAGGTGCCAGAGCCATGGACATCTTGTGGTATAGATGGAAAAAAGCTCTACTTACTTGCCATTTTTAAAACTTTCTCTTAGAAGAATACCAAAGTTACATAGCTTTTGTTCCAAAGTCTTCCTAGTTGCCAAACTGTTATAGGATGCAGACGTGAGCCTTATGGGTCTGAGGAGTCAAACCACCACACTGGACAAGGTCTGCACATCTTGGCTTCCTTTTCCTTTAGACTAGTGCTTTCCAAGGAAGTTCTCGAGTTCTTCCTGTTTTATCAGTTCCCCCCTCTTAACCAAACAGTCTATAATGCTATTTTGGGCACATTACACACTCAGATTTGAACCAAGCCATACATTTATTTAATGGTCTTCATTACTAAGCAGCCATGTGAATTTGGTCATACCACTTAATCTTCCTGAGTCCAAGTTTCATCACCTAGATGATTTCTTAATTCTCCTTAAATTCTAAAATTCCATGCTTTTTGATATTAGACTAGTTTTCACCTAAGTGAATGATGGAGAAAACCCTGATTGCTTTATACAGAAAACAAATATATACCTTGATAAACCAAAAGCCCCTATGTGACAGTACTAGAGAACAAATAAAAGCAGACAGACTCTCATGGGAAGTGTGCATGTACCTGCAGATAGGGAGATGGCATGCTGTGCAAGTCAGTTACCATCTCCATCACCTTTAGATCATAGCTAAATGGTACCTTTGCAGTACACAGAACTATGGGATACAAGTGGAAAAAAACTGCCATCTTTAAGGTTTGGAGAACAAACGAAAAAATGAAGCCAAAAATTAAATGCTGAGGAGAGTGGAGGGAAAACAGAAGAAAGGAGCCATTGAGGACACCCCTAAATTATATCTACTCATACCTTTGACTACTAAACCATGAATGCATGGAACAGGTATCTGGGAGGTACCAACTGAAGAGAGAGCAGAACAGATTAGTTCTGGTAGAGAATAAACTAACTTGGGGAAGAGAAGATGGGAACTGTACAGGAAAGTTTCTATCTCTGCAACTCTTATACTGGATCCAATGCATTCCATGATGAACAGGACAGCAAAAGCATACAGAAGCAAAAGCATACACGGAGAAAACTGGATATCTGTATACAGCAGAATGAAATTTAACTCCTACCTCTCACCCTGCACAAACTCAACTCAGAGTAGATGAAGGACCAGAGACCCTGCACCAACTAGAAGAAAATGTAGGCCCAACTCTCCATCATGTTGGCTTGGGAAATGACTTCCTCAACAAGACTCTTAAAGTGCAGGAAGTCAAATCAAGAATCAACAAATGGGATGGATTCAGACTAAAAAGCTTCTTCTCAGCAAAGAAAACAATGAATAACATGAAGAGAGAGCCCACAGAATGGGAGAAAATCTTTGCCTCCTGATCCTCAGAGCATTAATCTCCAGGATATCTAAAGAACTAAAAAATGTAACAACAAACAAATAAACAAACAAACAAATAAATAAATGGACAAAAGAACTGAACAGGAAGTTCACAGAAGAGAAATTTGAATGATCAACAAATATATCATAAAATGTCACAACATCTCTAGCATTAAAGAAATGCAAATTAAAGTTACACTGAAATTCCACCCTACTCCAGTCAGTATGGCCATTATCAGGAGTAATAATAAATGTTGGTGGAGATGTGGAGAAAAAGGTTCACTCATACATTACTGGTGGGAATGCAAATTGATGCAACCCCTCTGAAAACCAGTATGGAGATTCCTCAGAAAACTTGGAATGGAACCACCATTTGACCCAGTTATCTCAGTATATACTCAAAGGAGTTATTACAGTGACCCAGTCACATCAACATTTATGGCAGCACAATTCACAATAGCTAAGCTATGGAACCAAAATATGTGCCCTTCAACAGAAGAATGGATTCAGAAAATGTGGTATATATATGCAATGGAATATTACTCAGCCATAAAAAAGAATGACTTTTTGACTTTTCCTGGTAAATTGATGGATCTAGAGATGATCATGCTAAGTGAAATGGGCCAATCCCAGCAAACCAAAGGTTGTATATTCTTTTTGACATGTGGATGCTAACACACAACAAGGTGTGGGAGGGAAAGAATAGAAGTTCTTTGGATTAGACAAAGTGGAATAAAGAGAAGAGAGGGATGATAAGAATAAGAAAGACAGTATAATGAATGTGAAATTATTTTCCTATGTTCATATAAGAATACACAACCAGTGAAACTCTACAACATGTACAACCACAAGAATAGGATTCTAATTTGAATAAGTTATACTCCATATATTATAATATGTCAAAATATACTCTACTGTCCTGTATATCTAAAAAGAACAAATATCCCCACCACCACACACACAGAATAATTTGAATATCTTCAGCATGAGGATGATGAAAAGAAAAGCCTAGAAACCATGAATGACGAAGAAAGTTGGAGAATTCTATAAGGAAAAGATCCAGAGTGTAGTCACCCAAGCCCCGATTACCCACATCTTTGCATGACCCTTCACTACCCATGTGTGAAACAGATTCAAAGCAACCCAGCTAAAGATAAAGGACCTAAGAGAAAGAAAAGCTGCCCTCCAAGAAACAGAGTTTGAAGTTCAAGCCTAGCCAAAAGAAATTTTTTCACTAAGACAAAATAACAATTTCATACTAATTGGAAAAAAATACAATTTAGAATCTCTGTAAGGTACAAAGAGCCAAGAGAATGTGACACGTACTCAAGAGAAAATAAAATAAACAAAATTCAACTTTGAGATAAAACTGATATTAGAATTACCACAAGGATTTGGAAGGAATTATTTAAACTATGCTCAATGAATCACAAACTCTCAGCAGAGTAAAAATCTCAATAAAGAAGTAAAAACAAGAACTGGGGTTGTGGCTCAGTGGTAGTGCTTGCCTAGCATATGTGAGGCACTGGGTTCGATCCTCAGTACCACATATAAAAAATAAAGGTCCATTAATAACAACAACAAAAAATTTTAAAAAAGATGTAAGAACAATGCAAAGAATGAGATAGAAATTCTAGAAAAATTAAAATTTCTAATGTTCAAACAATCACTGGGTGTATTTAATATCTGAATGAACATGAGAGTACAAAAGAAGTGAATTTAAAAATGGATGTATAGAAATTATTGAGCAAAGAAAAGGGACAAAAATTATTAAAATAATGAAGTCGTAGAAGTCTACTACTAGATAAAACAAACAAACAAACACAAAAAACCCACAAAGTATTTGTAACTGCAATACCACAGGTTAAGAAAGAGAGAATGTGATGGAGAAAAATATTTGATTAAACAAAACCTCAAAATTTTCCAAACTTAAAGAAAGTTATAGATACAAGATGTTAAATGAACAGCAAGTATTAAAACATAAGGAACCCTTTGTTGAGGAACACTATAGTCATACTGTTGAAAGTTAAAGACAAAAAAACTTGAAAGCATAATAAAAGACATACTATGTACAGCTTAATTATACACAGCATAATTAACAGTTTATTTCTTATTAGAAACCAGAAAAGCTGAAGAGTGGAATATCTTTGAAGAATGGGGGTGGGGGACCAGAAGAAAAGAAGCATATCAAAAAAACTTTCATCAACTCAGAATTCTGTAGTTGGCAAAAAAAAAAAAAAAAATAAGAATAAAGACAAACTACAGGCACTTTCAGATGAAAGAAAACCAAGAATTTGTTACTAGCAAGTCCTCACTATAAAAGATGCTAATGGGAGTTCTTCAAGTTGAAGAGAAATGACTCAAAATTGAAACTAAGATCTTTAAAAAGTGAGTTTAAAACATTTAGAGAAGGATGAACAGAAGGGAAAAACGATGTACATTTAAAAGTAAATATGAAATGGTAAATCTGAACTTAGCAATATTAATAATTACATCAAATATTAATGGAACACTGTAATGAACAGATATTATAAAAATAGATAAAAATACAAAAGATTCAATTTCATGTTCTTCACATGAGATGTATTTTAAATATACAGATACAGAAAAAGATATTCCATACAAGCTGTATGCATAGAGAAGATGATAGTAATATCTAGTAAAATATATTTTGAAATAAAATGTGGTAAGTTAATAGAATGTTTATAATGACAAAATGATCAATTAACAGGGAGATATAACAATCACAAACATTTGTGCACATAATAATAAAATTTCAAAAAACATGAAACAAAAATAGATGGATTTAAGGGGAAACAGACTATTTTGAAATCATAATTGAAATATTTAACATTGCTCTTACAGGAATTGATAGATTAACTAGACGAAAATTTGGCAGAGATTAGATCTAAACACCTCAATAAAACTTTTTTGTTTTATTGACATTTATAGAAGACTATACTCATCAATGGCAGAATACACATTCTTTTCAGAACACATAGTATATTTATTAGGATGGACCATCTATAGGCTATAAAGAATCTTCAATAAATATGTAAATATTAAAAACAGATTATATTCTTTGACCACATAGAAATTAGTAATATTGAGATGGCCAGAAACATTTGAAAATGTTTGGAAATTAAACAATACTCTTAAAATAATTTTTGGACCAAGATGAAATTATAGGAGGAGTTACAAATATTAGGAGCTGAATAATGAGAATACAACAATATAACTTATTAGATGCAAGTAAACAAATTAGAGGGAATTTAGAATTTTAAATGTTTATATTAGAATAGAAAACTCTTAAAGCCATGACCTAAACTTCTATTTAATAATCCAGAAAAAGAAGTACAAATAAATTAAAAAACACAGAAAGGAAGAGTAGAAATCAATGAAGAAGAAAATGTACATATATTAGGTAAAAATCAATGAAACCAAAAATGTTTTTTTTTAATACAATAAAATTGGAACTGCGGTTGTAGCTCAGTGGTAAAATGCTTGCCTTGCATGTGTGAGACCCTGGGTTCAATTCTCAGCACTACATAAAAATAAACAAATAAAAATAAAGATATTGTGTCCATCTACAACTAAAAAAATATTTAAAAAACAATAAAATTCATATACTTCTAGCCAAATTGATCAAAGCAAAAAGAAGAAACAAAGCTACTACACATGTGAATATTAAAAGGTCATTACAGATCCTTTAGATATTGGAAGAATAGTAATCAAATATAAACAATGCTTGTAAGTTAATAAATTTGACAATTTAAAGTAAACAAACAGGTCATTTGAAAGACCAAAATACCAAAACTGACCCAAGAAGAAATAAACTTGAAGAGCAACTTAACTAAAGAAGTTGATTTATAATTGAAAAATTAAATTCATTAAACCCACATTAAATTCCTGATTTAGATGGTTTCACTGGTAAATTTTATTAAACAAAAAAGAAAAAAGACAGTGCCAATTTTGTAGAATTTACTTTCAGAAAATCAAAGAAGTGAGAACACTTACCAACTTGTTTTATGAGTAGAATTACTCTTATTTCAAAACCAGACAATCACAAAAACTAGACCTAAAGGCCAACAGACATGAACCAGAAGTACAGCATTTGCTTATCTAATCAAACAATATATTAAAAAGATAACACATCAAACCAAGTGTAACTAAGCCTGAAATGCATGTTTGATACAGTAAAGTCAATCACAATTCCCCCATGATAATAGAGCAAAGGAGTGAAACTATCTTTTAATAGATGCATGAAGAATAAATATTTAACAAGGACTTCATACTTTTTTACAATAAAAACTCTCAGCAAACTTGGAATGAAGAGAACATCCTCAGTGTGGTTTATGGCATCTATGAAAACGTTTTAGCTTCCATCATACTCAATGGTGAAAGGCTCAATGCTTTCTATCAAAGATCAGAACATCACTTTATTTAACACCACATTGGAGATCTAGTCAATTCAATGAAGCAAGTAAACCAAACAAGAAATACACAGTTTGGAAAGGAAGAAAGGGAAGGATGAAATAAAGCTGTTCTTATTTGTGGATGACATGATCATGCATGTAGGAAATGTATAGAGAATTCACCAAAAAAAAAAAAAAACTAAAATCAAAATTAAAGCAAATTTTTAAGATTTAAGATCAATAGACAAAATTAATTACAAAATTAAATTAAAAGTCCATTCAATAGCATTAAAATACAGATCAACCTAACAAATGATATGTAATACCTGAATACTGAAAATTATAAAACAAATGGATTCTCTCTCTCTCTTTCTCTCTCTCTCTCTCTCTCTCTCTCTCACACACACACACACACACACACACACCCCACATTCATAGATTGAAATATTTATTTATCTATTTTAAATTTATTTATTTATTTAAAATAGCAATCCTTCCCCAACTGACCTAGGTTTTCAATGCAATCCCATGAGGCTTAAAAATACAAGGAAAAAAAAGTTAGCAAGCTGATTTTAAATTTTATATGCAAAGATAGAGGACTAGAATAGGAGTTTCAGGAAAAGAACAAAAATGAAGAACTAACAGATTTCAAAACTTAATATAAATCTAAAAGATTCAAAATGCTGTGGTATTGGTATAAGAATTCACATATAGATCAATAGAACAATGTAGAGGGTAAAAATAGATGTACATTTAGGGCCAGTTGATTTTCAACAAATATGCTAAGATAATTTAGACACTTAAATAGCTCTGTATGGTGTGTGTGTGTGTGTGTGTGTGTGTGTGTGTGTGTGTATTTATATATTTGCATATTGCTAGTGTAGGTAATGCTGCAGAAACAAACTGTCAACAACATTGCCTTGAATACACAATTTTATTTCTTGTTCAGGACAGGTGTTTACATTTTTAGAACAACTCTCTTCCATGGAGAAATTCAGGGATTCAGGCCCGTGTTGATCCTTACATTTTTCAAGGTGTGACTTCCAAGATCCCGCTGAATATCACTATGGATGGCAAATGCAGCATGAAAGACTAGGTAAGTGAGGGATAGGTGTGAATGTCTTTTATAGGCCTGATCTACACCTCAGTTACTCGGTCTACCCCATCCCCAACAGGGGCTAGAATTCGTGGTTTAGCTGAAGGCTCAGGAAGAATAGGGAATGCATTTTGGTGAAGAGCCAATAGTCTTTGTCACAATGTGGAAGAGTATGCAATATAAGTAAATTGTCAGTTGCAAATAGAAAAAAGTATATGAATTATAAATGAATGAGATCTACACTAAAGAATGACATGGGCCAACATAATTCTAGAGACAATCCTGTAAGGGGAGATGGTTACCAACCTCCTAAAGACGAGAATGATGGACTACAATATTGCCCAATGAATCTGTAGCTAAAGCCACAACTTTTTCCTTTTTAGGTCCTAAATCTAGGAAATATATATCACGTGGAGCACACATGAACAGCACAACTGATTATGAACATGGAGCCTTCACGGAAATTGTCAGGTTACAAGTTACACAGACATAAATTATATGACTGATCCCTAAATAGAAGCAGTCTTGGATTCCTTGTGTGTGGAGGGTCTTGTATTATTGTGTCTCCCTGTATATGAATGCATCAGGCACTGTTTTTAAGATAGTTCTTTAGTTAGTGCCTGTGAATAAGTAAATTATACAGGCATTGTGCTTAATGTTATTGGTTTTTCCCATATTAGCAAACTGGGAAATTACTTCTTCTGTAGAAGGAGAACAGAACTTCTGTTTTATGGCTTCTATTTGTTAGAGGAACAAGAACAAAGTTATGAACAGCTCCAAAATATCATGAAAAGAAACATACAGGCAAAACAAATCTAAGAGACCTGGTAATAATTAATGATGTCATGTGTCATCTGAGTCTCTCTCTCTGTGTATTTGTATCAGATAGTCATGTGAGAAAGGCCAGAAAA
Organism: Callospermophilus lateralis; assembly: GCF_048772815.1. Classification (NCBI taxonomy): domain Eukaryota; kingdom Metazoa; phylum Chordata; class Mammalia; order Rodentia; family Sciuridae; genus Callospermophilus; species Callospermophilus lateralis. Next base: position 60,426,156 of record NC_135306.1, on the reverse strand, counting down.
ATTCTAGGTTATGTCAAGGGAGACATGAGATCATAGATTCTTGTTCCAAAATGATATCACCACTTTTTAAACAAAAAACCTAAAAAAAATATTTAAAAAGAGAAAGAAATCACAGAATATATTCTAATGCCTGACTGCTATTCAAATTTCAGGTATAATATTTGGAAGATCTTTGGAGAGATTGCAAAAATCTAAGGAAGCATTCTCTTCATTGGCTCAGTTTTATAAATGGCTTGGGATAAAGCAACCCATTTTCTAAAGTCTTCATAGAGCTAAGGATAAAAAGAAAATAATATTGGAGTGCACTATGAAAAAATGTTTATTCATCAAGTGTTTATGTGTATCAGAAAATGTGCTTTCCGCTTTATATGCATTTTTACATAGAGCCCTCAAAACAACCATACAAGTTAGAGATTACCTCCCATTTTAAAAAGTGCAAGCATTGAGGCTCAGACAGGGATAAATAATTTGATTGCTGACATTCCATCTGTACCTCTTGCTGATTCCAAATATCAGTTTATTTCATCAGTATGAATGTCAATATAATGAACAGTAGGCCATTTGTCTCTGATTTCCTGCAGAGAGCACACTAGGACAATCTTTCCTTCCATTAGGTTAGATCTAGCTAGAACTGAAGGCTTTTTCACTTCTGCCTAGCTTTTCCTTAATCTTCCCTTTGCTCCTGCTGATCCTGGTTCCTCTTACACAGACTTTGCCTCCACAAAAATTGGCAAGATAGAGCTGGGTATAAACTGCCCTCTTTAAATGTGGCAGAAGCTCTTTGTTTGCCAAAGTGTCCTCCTCACTCTTACTTATTAACATTATGGTTGAGTGCCTATGGCCCTTTATCATCATGCTAGGATTATTGCTTCTCTTATAGAAGAGTAAACCAGGTGCCATGGCACATCCTTGTAAGCCCAGTGACTTGGGAGGCTAAGGTAAGAGGATAGAAAGTTAGAGGCCAGTTTCAGGAATGTAGTGAGTCCCTAAGTAATTTAGCAAGATCCTTTCTCAATTTTTTTTTTTTTAAAAGGGAATAAATAAATAAATAAATAAATAAATAAATAAATAAATAAAAGAGTTAGGAAGAATGTAGCTTAGTGGTAAAGCACCCCTGGGCGCAATCCCCAGTACCAATAAGTAAGTAAATGAACTAATTAACTAGGAGGGATCTGAGATATTTATCATCCCCACATTTTATCAAAAGTGAGAAAGGAAGCATAGACTGAGGGATCAGTGTGTTCCACTCAGCTGGCCTCACTTATTTATAGATCTGCCTGTCCTGGAGGAATTTAAGGGTTTTTTTTTTTTTTTTTTGTTTTGTTTTTTTATTCCTTTGATAGAAACATCCTGTGAGCTTTTCAAAGAGAAAACTAGCTTGTTTGATAAACTCATCTCTGTTACTATGCTGAGTATAGGAACCTTCTCTGCTCTATCTGTATTAGTTTATTATCTTCTTCTTCTTCTTTTTCCCCTATATTTCATGTTTGTTTTCTAGATCAGTAGTGTCCAATGTTGAATCAACTAGACTGAATGCAACTCAGACATCTGGAAAACTGGATTAAAATATAGGGTTTTCTCAGGCCTGGCTCTAGACATTCTGATTCAGTAGGTTTAGAGTTGAGTCTGGGAAACTGTTTCTGGGCAAGCTCCCCAGGTGAATCTGATGGGCAGTCGTGTTTAGGAACCATAGACTGATGAACAACTCTGCATGGACGGGCAGGAGAAGACTGTTGGAGAAGAACATTTGGGGGAGGCAAGGTGTTACACCACCCAAAGGAGCCCACTTACCCAGACTGCCCTATATGTTAAATGAGCCCTGTTGTTCAGTTTGATGTGAAAGACACCATTGGCAGACAAGCCTACCTGCCTGTCTTCCACTTGTGTTGGTCTGGTTAGGGCTCTGTCACCATCAACTTTGGGGGAAAAGGGCTTTCTTATGACTTGAGAAAGCACAGTTATGGAAATATTTCCCATTATAGATAACGAATCAAACAGGTCTTAGGAAGATAACGTTTTCTTCCTTCCTCTTTTCTCTATCTTTGATAACAGATCAACAGACTGCAGATTTAAAGCAATTAGATAAAGGATAAATTCATATCATTGCATAATTTCTGAAGATTTTGCTTTATACTCTTTTATCTGCTGTTGGCATTTATTTGGGGTTGAATTTTAGCTCTGTAAATCCTTTTATTACTCTTGATTGGAAATATTAACTCTCAATAAAGCTTAACTAAAACTATAATTAAAATACTTAAAATGATTAGTTAATTGTATATACCCAAGAGTTTCACATTCTCCCAGTTAATCTTATATGTAGCTAAAAATATGGAATGTGTGTTGGAGCTTTCACTACATAACTGGATCCAGAAGCAATAATAAAAAATGCATTATACTTGCTACCTGGAGAAGTATGAGGATGTGTTAAGCAGGTGAAGCTTTAGGTGTTAATTTTCACCCTGAGTGAATGCTTGGTGGGTACACAGGACATCTGAATGAGTAAAGAGTTTAAACACTGAATTTCATCCAGCTCTTTCAAGGTGGTCATGGTTTTGAAGTTTGTCTTGTTTTCTTGAGCCAGTGGTACCTGGGAGTTATGTTGGGGAATGCAAGTACCTTGCTCAAAAGAAATTAAGATTTTAAGTTTTCACTTTTAAGTGTGATCTATTTCATTTTGGTCCAAGGTATAGCTTTCTTTCATCTTTGTGGTAAAGTCCACTGCAATAAAAAGACAGTCATACCTGATTTTAGCCAGATTCCCTCAAAAAGCAGTCACTCAAAGCTCACTTTTCAGCTCTAGGCTATGGCTCACTGGTTTTACCCTGTGATGCTTCCTCTCTGTACCTTATAAAATGGGTTGCCACCAAGTGCACTTATTACATAAGACAAGTTGCAGAGCCTGGGAAGTGAATTTCATTAAGCTAAGAAGCTTTCTGTATTTTATGAGTTTTACTACTGGTTTACAATAATTCATCCATCTAAAATAATTTGAGCCTTAGAATTTACCTATGGAATTGCTTTCCTTATTTTATTATATACTCCCCCTTCTTTCATTCCTAATATGTTTTTTTTAATTACTTCAGTCAACTGACCACCAAATTTCTTAAAATTTTCTTAGCCAGCAGATTTTTGAAGAATGATATTTTCAAATCTCCACAGTGCACCTGAAGTGGGTGATAAGGTAGAAACTTGTGGTCATACAGAACATCAAGAGTGTGGGAAATGTGAGTAGAATTGTTACAGGGTCAAATCCTGGCCAGAGATAAAAATGTGCTTAGCTCACACAGAGAACTACATTAAGCTATTGTCCTTTGATGGGTGTCATGGGAATAAACATGAATGGGTTGCATTGTGCAGATGTGCACGGCTTCAGGCAGGAATGTTGTCTGTTTGCACTAGGGATATTTCCTTACTCATTCCAAGACACAGGAGTGTTGACAGGAAGCTCTGGGTGAAGTATTGCATGAAAGACTATTGGGAAGTTGGCTATCACCAGAGCCAGATGATTTCATCTACAACATAACACAGTCCATTCCTTCAGATATGAATAATGGTTATCTACTCCTGCTCATTCTTTTCTGTTCTGCTGTTCTTGGTGTATGTTCAGGTAGCCTACACGTGTACAGGTGTCCTTTGCATGGCCATAAGTCTTGACACCAACAGCAATCTAGAAAGTCATACCTAGTTAACTGTAAAACTTCATCCTTTGGAATTTACACTATGGCTGTGAAGATGGGAAGGCTTGTGCTATTGCACTGATAATAGTGCTATTTTTCTAAACAAATGGGTTATAAATTAGAATTCTCAGTCGTTCTGTCATTCATCATCACCCCAGTGCTAGAGGGGTGGTTGCAAAATACCCAGCTTCCTAAAGAAAGGGCTTTCCTGTCTCATCCAAATAGAAGCTTATTTTCTACCCAAAATTAGACAGCCAAAGTGTTATACTTAAGGCATGAAAGGCCTCCAAAGTCAATAATGGCCCTAACTCATCACTTTGCCCTTTACTGAACACAAGCCTGTTCCCTCTTTCAGTCATTGCTTCAAGATCCATCATCCATCCTGTTTTTCTCCATTGATTGAATCCACCAGGATTTTGGCATCAGGTCAGAGATAAATGTATAAACAATTCTATTATCCAATGAACATTTCCCAAGTGATTTTTTTTTCTTCTTCTGCCAACGTTTGTGCTAATGACTCAAGTCGGTATAAAAATGAGATCTCAGATTTTATTTTCCTAAGGAGTCTCTAGAGATGTTTTAAACTATTACTCAGATGATCGACAACATTTACCAGCCATCTGTAGGGCACAGGACCTGGTGTTGTGAAGCATAGATTTCAAACACCTCTTCTTACTTCCTGGATACTCAAAAGACCTTTTTATTCCATCAATATTTCATTAGCATGTGGTGATAGACTGAAGAGATTGAGAGGGGCTAAATAAAAATACCTGTTCAGAACTTCATCTGAATAGAGATAAAAAATATAATTTTATTCATTGAAGGGACAACTTAGCCACTTAGCCATTAGCACTTGTCAGCCCAGTCTTTATGCTGTGTTGGGATTATTTTCCATAATGACAATATATTTGCATTTATCTATCTAGGCTGGCTGATCTGGCCCTTTCATGGCCAGGAGCACCAATTTTGAGATAACTTAGTTACAGAAAGGACACTGATATCAAGGTTGCATATAAGGCCCTGGCTTTATACCTGTTATCTCTGATTAATCAAGTCATATAGTCACTTGAGAGCAAAATGATATTTAAAAGGCATCTCAGACTAGGATGATATGAGTATCTTGAAACTACTAATGCTTTTACTCGTCCATATATATGTGACAACTTCCCAAATTTTGTGCTTTAAATATGTTTAGTTTATTGTGTGTCAACTAAACTTTAATGAAGCTCTTAAATATTTTTTAATGTTTTTCACTATAGGGGCACTTGAATTTTCCAAAATACTACTATGAGTTTAAACTCTTATTAGAGACATCAAGAACAGCAAGTGTAATCAGGAGAGGGATATAGACACAATATCATGGTGTCTAGTTGACAGATACCTGTTACACAAGTAGATTCTCCCGTTTATATTTTGATCTAAATATGCTGTTTGAGCCACTGTTGTCGGGTCCTTTAAAGTAAAAATCACTTATTTAGTTCTCTTAAGGAAGAAAATAGATAATGTAATCTTGAATCACAACTGTATTTTTCTGTCCCTTGAAGCAGAACTCAACTGAAAAAAAAATGTTAAACATCTGAAATATCACATTATAGTATTGGGGGGTGGTGATAAATTTAGAGGAGAAAACTGAGTTTAATGTCCTGCTTCAAGATTATTTCTTAATTTCTGAACCTTCCTAAGGAAAAGTATGAATTGTTCTTATCTTAAAGACCTCCAGCTTCTGATGGTTCCCAACTTAGAGGAATACAATAAAGTGCATAGGAAAGGCCCTGGCCTGGGATTCTCGTTTCTCTGGTTGTCTTTGGCTAAGTTAGTTGGCCTAAATTATTAGTTCCTATATACATGAGAAGAGGACTGCGCTGGATGATTCCCCTATAGGTTTCAGTTCCAGAGGGCAGTGATTCTACTGTGCAATATGTGAGCTTTGAGGTATTACAACAAACCCACGTGTGATGAGTGAATGTTTTATGAGCAAATGTCTAACACAGTCCTGCCTTCTGCGCACTTCACCCCTGTTTCTGAAGATGGCTAATGCTGCATTACCCTATGCTGCTACTTACATTTTCAAAGACAGGACAACTTTGAAAAGAATAATAAAATTGGATTTATTTTATGTCCAATATATCTAATGAGGCTTCTCCCCTTTAATCATTAGAAGTTAGAGTAGGACAAAATTAAAATGATTCTAATATTGGAGGAGTTGTTCATCCGTTGTGAGAGAGAACAGATTATTCCTGTCCCCTTTGAACCTCTCATATTTTTCCTTATGTGAAATAAAGGACAGTCTCAGCAGCATGGTAGTGCTGGATAGATCATACACAAATTGCAAGCTTTAGAAGGTAAATCTGTGGACTGGTTTCCAGAGAGGGAGTCTTTATTTCTTTTCTTAATCCCACCATGTGAATGCTTCACTGAGAGCACAGGACAGTTCGTAGAATTCCTGGGTCTAAGAGAGTCAAAAAAATACAGCTCAGGGGGCTGGGGTTATGGCTCAGCAGTAGGTGAGGCACTGAGTTGAAGCCTCACTTAGCACTACATAAAAATAAATAAACAAAATAAAGGTATTGTGTCCATTTACCAGTAAAAAAAAAATTAAAAGAAAAGGTACAGCTCAGGAAGATTTTAAATAGACACAAATGTTTCAAATTTTTGAAAAGTATTTTCAGTTCTTCAAGTGTAACATGTTATCCCAAATAGGAGTGCATGAGAGGTAAGTAGGATGGATCATTCATTCTGAGAGTGGAACAGGTTATACATCCCATGCATACAAGGGGTTTGAAGATGAAAAGGATGATTCCAAGCCTCCCCCTCCCCCTCTGTCTTCCAGCCAGCTGCAATGAACAGAGGAGGGTTCCTTACAGAGCTCAGGACTGTAAATGGCTGCTTGCCTGATATAGGAAATGTTTAATAATGCAGCATTCCTGGAACTGACTGCCCGCCTGTCACAACGCCGGCCTTTCCCTCCCGAGATTATCAGGCTCAGTCTATTGTTCATGCACCAAGCCTTCTGACACCTATTGTTATAAATGACCCTACTTTTTTGAAGCTATTCATCATTTCCATAAATGGAACAATTCTTCCTCTTCTAGCAGATATTTCCATCCTGTTCTTACTTAGAATGGGAGATGGATAGTTTCTAATAACTGCAGCTATGTGGCATGGTAATTTGCTATTAAGAGACTCACCTTTCAAAATAAAATGAGACTTATTGAAAGAGTTTAATTGCCACTGAGAACTTCACTTCTAGACAGCCTGCCAAGCACAGGCATGACAGTACTAGCAGTAACAGTAGCCAAAGAGTGTGAAGAAATTCAGGTGACATTCCACTTCTTATCTTTCTCTCCTGGGGAAGGTATATGTGGGGTGTGTTTGTGTGTGTACTTTTGGGTGGGTAGGATTGGTTAATATGCAATTACTTTGTGTAAGTCAGAGTTATCTCTCACGAGTATTTATTCATTACACTGCCTCAACTTGTTGGAAGTGGTACTGTTCTTTGCAGTGCATGCATAGCTAAACAGTTCAGCATATGACTTGCTGACCTTAGAACCATCGTGTTGCCCAATTCTAATGACACATTATATTCTACATGAATTATGCCTCCTGCAGTTGTGTAGTGTCTCTGCCCATCTTGATTCCTACTAGAGATTTAGTATTTATTTTTCCGCAGCAGGACTTCTTATAGAATCCCTGTTTAAGGGGTTCTTTGTCATACTAGATGTGCCTTCAACATCTGCCTTTCTAGCTAGGATTTTAGGTACAAGTGTGCCCTGGCAGTATAAGCTCCTCCCCAGTGCCCATTATTGTGCTTTGCTATCTCCAGAAATAGCATTTTGGTCCACTGTCCATATTTCCTTTTAGCACCTGTTTGGATTTTTTTTTTTTTTTTTGATAATGCTGGAGTGGGAAAGGAAACTTTGTAATTAAGTCCCTGCTGTGCCCATGATTAATTATGAGGTTATACACTTTCCAACCTCAATCTCCATCTGTACAATGGGAATAATACTTTCCTCCTAGAATTGTGATGAGACTAAATAGTAGTTTATCATGGTGGTTTTGTAAAGTATCATTTGGCTAGGATAAAGTACATTTTACAGAATATCTCTCCTGAATGTTTCTGCTTAGGGTAGACCACAAAAGAGATCCATCCATGAGTTTTGGAAGATGGAGGACATAGCAGTCATTTTGTAGATGAAGGACATGGTTGCTCATCTGCAAGAAATGGAGAGATCTGCACTTGCTCCCTTTTTCATGGATCCTCCTTGGGGTTCTCAGATTCCTGTATGCTCAGCTCTGTGATGAAGAACTCAGGCTTCTATAGGACACCGCACCATCAAGGTCAGCAGCAACAACTGGCAGGTTCCAGTCCATTCTTAGAGGCTCTGGCTTGTGCTTGTGTCTTCTTGCTAATCCACTTTCTCCCTCATTTTGCAAAAATCTTTCCTTTCCCTTGTCTAGTCTTCAATCTTAAGCATGAGTCTTAAAGTTATACAGTCTTACAGGCACTGCTTCACCAGCTGCCACAGCTGCCTATGTCAAATTTCTGTAACAAATCTTTTTACACACAGATACACACACACATGCATAGAGTTGTGGTTTGATTTCCTTAACTGAGTCTTTTCCCACAATATACTATACAAAGTATGAAGAGCATGGGAGGTACTCAAAGGTGGATGCATGGATGGATGGATGGTTGGGCAACACAGACCTACTGATTAAAATACAGATTAAAAAAATAGGGACAGAGAAAAGAACCTAAAGTTATTGAGCACCTTTCCTACACCAGAAACTATGCAATGTGCTGAGGATACAGTTGTATAAAAGTCAGACCAACTCCTTGCTCTCTTGACAACCTCAGTTCAATGACTTCTTTAACTGGCTAATTTCCTGCTGATAGTTCATTTAAAGATCATATAGCACATAGGTCATGTTGAAGCTTTTAAAGAAAACAGATGACACACACACCTCCCTTTTCCCCTACACCTTGGCATCATATTTGGTCCACAGCATGTGCTAAGTGTTTAATGAAGGAAGGAAGCTTAGGGCAGCTTGGATTCTGACAACTATCAAAGGAGACACAATTGTGGGTTTTGAAGGAGCAGGCTAGTCACACTGACCAGGTGTTCTCCCTTGTTATTAGTCCCTTTATTAAGGAACATTTTGACCACATTCTAGACAGTGGTCAGCTCCTTTTTGCTGACATAATTTTTAAACAGATTAATCATTTCCCTGGCCTAAACTGGTCTGCAATGTTCAGAGTCATCTTCTCTTTAGAGCATGACACTGACTCAGCAAGTTTATTTAACCTACCTCATATCCAAAATAAAGCACACATTTTTAAGGAAGGTTTTTGGTAAGTTTGTTGTTTGCCAAGAGTTGTGCTGAAGATAGCACAGACAGAAAATAGTCTAAACAGGTCTTGGGAGTCTTAGAAGTTCCCTGTTTTGTGTTGTCCTAATCCATAAGGTCCTGGGTTCCAGGCAGATTTAGGAGGTCCTGGAGAAGAGTCAGGATGGTTGAAGATTCAGATTTTCCCTGAGAAGAGTCAGGGGCTCAAAATGGAGGGTGGTGGGGGTGGTGGGGATGATTCTTCTCCATCTTCTCCTCCTTTTCCTTCTTTTTCTCCTCCTCCTCCTTCTTCTCCTTCTCTTCCTTCTTCTAAACTTTAGAGCTTTATAGTTATGCATAGTCGTTTGGTTTACCCCAACAACTCCTACATGCAGGGAAATCAATTATTCATTTTCAGTTTATGATCCCCTCTTTTCCCTCCTGAATTCCACCCCACCCCCATTCTCTTTCCTCTACTCTGCTAGACTCCCTTTTGCTTATCTATTTTTTAATATTTAACTGATTATTTTTTAAAAATATATATTTTAGTTACACATGGGCACAATATCTTTGTTTATTTTATGTGGTGCTGAGAAACAAACCCAGTGCCTCACATGTGTGAGGCAAGTCTCTGCCACTGAGCCACAACCCCAGTTCCTAAATGGGTCTTTTACTCATGCATAAAGGTGAAATCCCCTGTAGCATATTTATATATGCACATAACATGATTTTTAAAGAATTCATTCTGTGTTGCCCCTCTTTTCCCATCTCTCAATTCTTTCAATCTTCGCCTATATTACTTCCTTTTATTTTCATGATATCCTATTTTTCTCTCCCTGCTTTCTTTATTTTAGTCTAGCTTCCTTATATGAGAGAAAACATTTGACATTTGAGTTTCTGAGTTTGGCTTATCTCACTTAGAGTGATGTTCTCCATTTCCATTCATTTCCTGGCAAATGCCATAACTTCATTCTTCTTTATGGCTGAGTTGAACTCCATTAGGTATATATACCACAATGTCTGAATCCATTCATCTACTTATGGGCATCTGGGTTGATTCCATAATTTGTGTGTTGTGAATTGTGTTTCTGTAAACATTTAAATGGCTGTATCACTATACTATGCTGATTTTAGATCTTTTGAGAAAATACTAAGAAATAGGAAAATACCAAGAAATGGGTCATATGGTGGTCCCATTCCTAGTTTTTTGAAGAGTCTCCATACTGCTTTCCAGAGTGGTGGTACTAGTTTGTAGTCACACCAGCAATGTATAGGTGTACTTTTCTCCTCACAGCGTTTATTATTGTTCAAATGTTGCCAGCATTTATCGTTCATATTCTTTTTAAAAAAATTATTCTAATTTGTTATATATGACAGCAGAATGCATTACAATTCCCATTACACATATAGAGCACAATTTTTCATATCTCTGGTTGTATACAAAGTATATTCATACCACTCATGTCTTTATGTATGTACTTAGGGTAATGATGACCATCTCATTCCACCATCATTTTTACCCTCTTGTCCCCTCCCTTTCCTTCTCCTCCTGTTATTCATACTCTTGATAATTACCATTCTGAATAAAGTGAGACGAAATCTTAGTATAGTTTCGATTTACATTTCCCTGATTGCTAGAGATGTTGAACATTTTTTTCATATATTTGATGGACATTTGTGTTTCTTCTTTTGAGAAGTTTCTGTTTAGTTCTTTTGTCTATTTATTCTTTTGGGGGGGTATTTTTGAGTTCTTTAAACATTCTGGATATGAAACCTCCATTGGAGGAATAGATAGCAAAGATTTTCTCCCATTCGGTAGGTTCTCTCTTCATGGTCTTAATCACTTCCTTTGCTGCACAGAAGGTTTTTAATTTGATGGCATCCCATTCATCAAGCCTTGGTTTTATTTCTTGCACTTTGGGGATCTTGTTAAGGAAGTCAATGCCAGTACCTATATGATGGAGTGTTGATGCTGCGTTTTCTTCTAGCAATTGCAAGGTTTCTGGTCTAATGCCTAAGTCTTTGATCCATTTCAATTGAGTTTTGTGCAGGGTGAGAGACAGGGATCTAGTTTTACTTTTCTACATGTTGCTATCCAGTTTTCCCAGCACCATTTATTAAAAAGGCTGAAAAGATACATTTCTCCAAAAATTCATTTGGAGAAAAATGTAAAATGAAATATAAAATAAAATGTAAAATGAAAATACATATTGGAGAAATATATTTTGGGCACCTTTATTAAGTATCAGGTGGCTGTATGTATGTGGATTTGTGTCTGTGTCTTCCATTCTGTTCCATTAGTCTCTATGTCTGTTTTGACAATACCATGCTGTTTGTGTTCCTGCAGCTCTGCCATAAAATTTCAGATCAGGTATTGTGATGCCTTCTGCTTCACTTTTCTTGCTTTGGCTACCCTAGGTCCCTTATTCTTCAAAACAGAATTTTAAGATTGTCATTTTCTAATTTTGTGAAGTATGTCATTGGTATTTTGATTGGAATTGCATTGGATCTGTATATTTCTTTTGGTGGCATGGCCAATTCAAAAGCATTAATTCTGCCTGTCCAAGAACATGGGAGGTCTTTCTATCTTCTAAAATCTTCCTTAATTCCTTTCTTCAGTGTTCTATAATTTTCACTGTAGAGCTCTTTTACCTAAAATGAAAGCATGTTGATTAGTAACTGGTAAAGATGAACTGATGTATACCAGCTAAAGATCAGTTGGGTGCTTATTTTAATTCCACCATTCCAGGCATATAATTCCAGAATAGTCTATAAGACTACTTGATAATTATAATTTAGGACTTGAAGAAGCCAACCAAAGATTTGGTGGGAATCACTGATTCCACACTGTAGTGCTATGTATTAAATATAAGAATTCTTGCTTATTTGCCTGCTGCTTATAAAAAGAGTAGTCTATCCTTTTGGTTCAAAGTTTTTCTTTTTGGGTTTGAAAGCTATTGATACTTTTCTAGATTTTATTATTGTCACACACCAGCATGCCCCAGGATACACATGCTTGATTACTTGTCTCTGTTCAAGATTATTTCTCACATATACATGTGCATGGGAGTGTATAAACACACACACACACACACACACACACGTACACACCTCTTCCACTTCATATGAGCTCTTGAAATTGTTCAGCCTCTAGAAGAAGCTCTTTGACACATGGAGTGCCCCTCTACACATTCACAGCTTAATATTTGGCAACAGATGTAAGGGCACCTTATATTGGGCTCCTGAGATTGCTTCTCTATGTATCTCTGTCCTCTTCAGTATTCTCCCTCAAATTCCAGCCCCCTCCACCTGCACCACTCTCATCTCTTTTTCCTCAACTCAAGGCTCAGGTTGTCCCTCCCAGCTCCATGGCTGGAAAGTGCTTCTAGACACAAATCCAAGTCATTCTTAGGATGCCACTTATTGTTTATTCTATCACAGGGACCACATTCCACAGCTGTAGGTCATCTATTGCCTAAAGCCAAAAATTCTAATTGTTCCTGGCCAGGTGGTGGATCAAGTCTAGCACTCCCAATGTAGTTGAAAGCAGAAGCTCCCCCTTACTTTTTGATTGGGGAATAACAACAGTTCTTCACATTGCTGCCTTTTTAACCTGGCCTCCGTGGGCATGCACACATCCTTCTTCAACATGCTATGGCAAACAATAGTGTTATTTAAATTCTCTTTGGAGGAAGGAGTCACTCCCTAATTAAAGTCCAAATTGAAAAATTTTTTTTTCCTACTTTGGGAAGAAATATGATGACTTACTGTGGATAAATATCATCAGACAGCCTCGTGTTTTCTGGCTGTGGCAGCCCAGAGTGTGTGGGTGTTCATATTTTAACTTTGTCATGGCTAGTATCATGGAAGCTGCATATCTTTTCACATATACTCTATCAGAATAGAGTGATAAACACAGACATTTGTCTAATGAGATGTATCTCTCAAAGTCCTCTGTCTTGCTCTGGGGAGGATTGTAGGAATCACACTAATGACTAACATTTGCATATTACTTCTCAGATTGTAAACACTTTCATATCATTATTTCATTGACTCCTCACAAGGTACTGTATGAAATAAGCAAGGCACCTAAAATTTTTCTAATGCACAGGAAAGCAACTAATAGTGAAAGACTCTAAAATTATGGTTCAGATGGTTTCAGAATTTTATTCTGAGTCCTTTTGGTACCATTTATCATGAATGTATCTTCAATAAGTGCTTAATATGATTATTAAATTAGTATAATGCAATAGAATGAAATAAAATTTGCTTTCACTGTCTTAACTTTTAAAGATATAGCCTAGATTAATTCAAACCTGTGTTTCAAATGTGTTCTATTGTGATTATTCAGTGAGTCATTCTTGTGGGGAATGATTTTGAGACCATAAATCAAGCACCACCAGGTGGCAGCTTAAACAATTTACCAGTACAGCCTCTGAATAGAATAACCTCCAATGTGTCAACCTTAAAAGCCTTAACAGTTATTGTATATGAATGGCCTAATCAACACTGCTCTAGATGTAGAACAATAGGGAATTGGTAGGTATTTCAGGAGACTGTAGGGAAAACAGTGTAGAAGAAACCATTGGGGTTCCTACCAGTTCTCACAATCTTTCTTTAGGAATTAGTCTCCAAATTCCTAATTTAGGAGAATGACTCTTGGAGTCTCAGAAAGATGTTTAATCATCAATCATCAATTCAGCATTTAGTGAGAACCTACTATATGTCAAACTCTATGCCACCCCCTAGAGATACAATATGAAAATTCAGATCTTAGGAGACACAGGTAAGTTAATACCTAATTACAGCATTTCTCAGCAGAAAATGAAAAAGTAAACCTCTTTCTATGGTTCTATTTCTATGGTCCCATTGCTAAGTGAGATTTTGCCCCTTGGAGGTGCTGAGCTGTGTGCACAAGGAATCACCTTAATGTCCTAGGAGGACTCTGGGGTCTATGGACAGGAACAATGAGTCATCTTCTTGTCAATCCCATGTATTCACAAGCACAGTATTGGGTACCTAGGTGGGTGGGAGAAGGCGCAGGCTAAAGAGGACATCATTATAGACAAGCTACCCATTCTGATGGGAGAGAAATAGGCCAATATCAGAAAATAATAGAGTCACCTATGTGAATGGAGGACCCTGATTTAATAATAATAATAATAATAATAATAATAATAATAATAATTGTAACAACAACATGAATATTAGCTACCAATAACGGTTCACCAAATAGACACCTAATATTGTATCAGATACACAACATACAAAAAAGATACCTATTGCAATACAGCTTTAGTTAATAACACTGGGGCTCTGAACAGTCAAGTGACTTTCCCTAGGTCACAGACCTAGTGAATATGAGAGTTGAATTTGGTCCCATACCTGTCTGACCTAAGTCTCTACTTTGCAGTTCAGTTGGTAACATTGACTGGTAAGTTGATGATAAATATGTCACATTTATTGATTTCTCATCCTAATCCCTTGCTCCACATTTTAGATGTGGGCCATTAGTAGAAGGCTGCAGAGCTTTCTAGAGTAGAGATTTCTGGGTGAGGAGCATCTGCCAAGAGAAGTAGGCAATCCTCATAAAGCAACTTGGGCTCTTTGTGTCAAGAGCATTGATAGAGAAGGCAAGTGAATAAATGTTAGTTTTCTGTATAAAAGAGGTGAGAAGCAAGAGATAGTAGAGGAAGAAAAGAAAAACCAGTTATTAGGCCATTTCATCTTCTCTGCAGCCTTCGCTCTGCTGTCTGGCTGGGCCTGGTCCAGAATAAGTAGCTGCAAGCACTGGTTGGTATCTTGCTTTGCTCAGTAAATATGTTCAATGGACAGGGGAAAATGATTATTTCCCATTGCATTGTTATTAGAAATTGAAGTCCCCATATAATAGAAGCAATTTTTCGGTTCTGTTGAGCTGCAGTTTGCTACCTTGAGAAAAATAAAGGTTGTGCAAAATATATACCCTGAGCATGACAATTTTAAGCTTCAAATTGTCAAAGAAAATTCACATTGTTTCCTATTTAAGGAGAATATGACCTTGTGTGTATAGGTCTGTGCATTTGTGTATGGAATGCACATGTGTAAGGAATTTGGGAGGATTAAAGGAATTAAAGAAATGGGAAGTTGGGCCAACCAGATTTGCTATTTCTTTTTTCCGTGTTGGATGATATATACATGCACACCTGTGCTCACATGTCCACACACACACATAGCCTTTATTCAGCTCAAGACATGAGGAGGCTGGATCATTTTGCCTTACAGAAATGTTAGAGAAAACATCTATCACATCCCTCTCATTCTTCTTTGTCTGCAGCCCTCTCAGACTCGCCTTACTCATTTATGGCTTAGCATATGATGCATCTGAAGGCGTGAAGCCTCAGGGCCTGGGGAAATACAGCACCAGTTCAGGCCTTGTATTCTCAATTCAAGTTAAGGTTACCATTTGTCCATAGGCTGATTTTATTTAGGTCCTGGGCATCCATGCCTGTGCTCATTTTTGTGGCAATAATAGCAATTCCCTTCAAGCAGAATCTAAACTGAAGGGATCTCATTCTTGCAAAAGTCTAAGTTGGTACAGGGAAAGGCCTGAGGAGAAAATGGTAAAGAAAGGAATTGATGTTCACCTGGCCCAAGGGCAAGTCATGTCTAATTTATTCCTTCATTCTTACCCAGCTTACAGCAAGCATTTAGCACTAAGGAATATGACAATGGTTTCAACATGCTCCCCCACCTACAAGGAGATGGTATTCTAATAATGGATATGGATATTTAGAAGCACAATTTAGTCACCACGGTATGATTGCCTTAATATGAGAATAGGCAGAAAGCATATGGGGGAAAAAACATCCATTCTTCTTTTTTTGCCAAAGTTCTAGACATTCATTTCCATGAGCATTTCTTTCCTTCCTTCTTTATAATTAACCAAGTCCTGTCACTCCTCACCCATTACTGTCCCCACAAACATATTTAAATCTCTCTATTCCCATAATCGTATCTTGTTCCAGGAAGCCCTCATCTCCTACCTGGATAACCACAATAGGTTCTTTTACATGTTCCTGCCTCTCTTCGCTTCTCCCACATCTTTCTCCTTATTTAATCCTTCAGTGATTCCCCACTGACTTCAAGAATTATCCAAGGAATTCCCAGCTGGGATTGCATTTTTGGGTTCTATATCATTAATTATACCAATGTTTATTGAGCACCTATTATATGCCAATGTGCTCTGTACTAATAGAAAATGTTGTGGAATCTGGCTGACATTTTTACCAAATAATATTCAGTTGTGTTATCTTTCAAATAAACTCAGAATTTTGTGTAATTATTCACTAGGTAAAATGAGATGCTTCTGAGAATGCCTTAGAAACAGGAAATATATAGATAAAGGAATATAAAGGTAAGGACTTGCCATGGCATATACCAGAACATTTGAGCTTCGTATGAAAGTGTTGTCTCTCAGGCATAAGAAAGGAGAAACCAATGTGGAAAATAAAGTTGTGTTTCTCAAAGTTACTCCTTGGGCAGCTTAGTGTGGCAGTTAGGAAGATCATGGTTTTAGAACTTAGTTTGTTCAGGTTGCTGCAACAAAAGATCATAAACTGAGTAACTTTTAAGCAACAGAAATTTATTCTCACAGTTCGGGGGCTGAGGACTCCAAGATAAGGGCTCTGGCAGATTCAGTGTCTGGGGAGGGCTTGCTTTTTGGTTCAGAGATGGTGCTTTCTTATTGTGTCCTTACATGGTAGTAGGAAGCAAGCACCTCTCTGGGGCCTCTTTCAAAAGGACACTAATCCTATTCAAAAAGGTTCTGCACTCATGACCTAATCACCTACCAAAGGACCCATTTCCTACTCCAATCATTGTTCTATTTTATTTGTGCTGCTATAACAAAACACCCATGATTAGGTAATTTATAAAGAAAAAAAAATATTTTCTCACAGTTCTGGAGACTGTGAAGTCCAAGAGCAAGGCACCGGCATTTGGTATGGTGAGGACCTTCTTGCTGTGGCCTCACGTGACAGATGGTGGAAGGGCAAGCAAACCAAATGCTCGGGGAAGCTGCTTTCCCCAGGACCTAAATCCCATTAATGAGGGAGCAGCTTTCACGACCTAATCAATTTTTAAAGGCCTGCTTTTCAGTACAAGCACATTGGCAACACCTGAAATTGGGAGGGAACACATTCAAACCATGGCAATCACCCTGGTGATTAGGTCTCAACATAAAACTTTTGGGAATAAAAAAATCTTTCAGACTATAGCAATACTGGATCTGCCTTTCTTCAACTCTATAACCTTGAACAAGTTCCTTAATTTCTTGGGTCTGAGTTTCTTCTTCTATAAAAGAGGATGATAATAACAGTTTATTCTTAGGATTACACTGGAAATGTAGGGAAAGCAGTTAGCTCAGTGCCTGGCATGTGACAAATGCTCAATAAATGCCAGTTGCTGTTATTTCCCTATCTGAAATCCAGGTGTTTATAGGGCCAGTGCACCATCAAGAGTGGGAAAGAAATTTTTATAGTCACATATATTTACTGTGCATATTTGCATCTGTAGGACTTTGGTTCACACACCCCCTCCTTTTCTCTTTCATCTTCCCAAATTCTAAAATCCTTAATTTCTTTGCAAAATATATCAAGAAGCAAGAGTCGGAAGTGGAGGGAAGTCATCTCAGAGAGGAAAAAAAAAAAATCCATCTGTGAAAGTCAGTTCCACACCAAGCAAATCTGCCAACCAGAGCATCATTAGCTGAGCGACTCTCAGGCAGGCCTGGCCCAGGTGTGGGCTGACAAAACCAGCCCCACTGTGCGAATGAGCAGGGCAAAGGTTCACAGCTCTTAAAGTGGGTGCCCCTTTCTCCTGGAGGAAACATGAAAAATGCTGACTCCTTGGACAGAGAAAATATGTTATTTGGTTTGAAATATATATATGTATATATTGACCCCCCTGGGGTCTTATCAGAAAAGCCATATTTTTAAAACATTTAACTTTTTCCCAGTCCAAATTGGGGCTGTGTCTAAGTTGATGGTGCCTAGGGAAAGATGTGTTTCTGATCCCATTCTGAAAGCACTCTCTGGAGACCTCCTTTGGAAACTCCTGCCTGACAACAGAGCAAGACAGATTGGCTGAGATCGTTTAAGCAAAAGGAAACATATTTTATTTACAACATTACTAATAAATTTTTCCTACTGCACTTAAAGTTCCCTCTCTTTAAGTAGGGCTCCATAAAATCTCATAAGAACATATGGCGTTTCTGACATGTCTGTCTAGGAGAAAACCCTGAATGGTGCCTGGGGCGGGGGAACGAGCTGCCTAAATGAACCCCAAGGATCCCCAACTCAGTAACACCTGCCTCAGCTTTACTGTCCCCCTCAACCTTTTCCATTCTTATACCTAGGTGAAAAAAAAAAAGCACATCCCCTTATTATTTTACCCCCTCTAGCAAATAAAGCACTTTTAACATGTCATGCCATGGATGCTCTTTTTTCAGACAGGCAGTATATTGTACTAAGGACTTCCACAAGTCTGACCCCTGGCTTGGCCCCAGAGAGAAGTGATATCATCCCTGACTGGGAGGAAAGCATGGTATTCACAGGGATTAGGAGGGTCAGACATGAAAACAAATACTCATGGTGATGTGTGATACAAGGTACAAAAACCAGGAAAGTGCTATGATAGGCTAAGTGTGGGGGGTAGGTAGCAAGGAGCATTTTGTAGAGGAGTTAGCTTTGCAAATGGGTTTTAAAACGTGAAACTGAGTTTTAAAAATGAAGAGTGGTGGAATTAGATGAAGGAGGATGAAAGAATGAGACAAACAGAAATGGCAAGATCAGCTGCATTCAAGGGATGTTTATGAACTAAGAAATAGGACTGGAAAGAATTTGGATGTGAACTGTAAGGGAAAAGAAGGGCTCAGAATGACTTCTGCAGAGAAATGTGCATCTCAGGTTAGATATTTATTTTAAAGACAGGTAATTAAGTCAGTAGAGAGAGCATCTGTTTAAAGAGGGGATGAATTTGGATATTTTAAGATCCTAAATCCAGTACCTCTGTAGGATAAGAAATCTAATAAAATGAACAAAAATTAAAGATTTGAGATAGGCTGGAAGAAATAGAAGAAAAGAGATAATTTGTTTTCTTTGGCATTAACAGTGAATGTTTTCTGATCAAAGGGAAATCCTCTAAGTAGGAGAAAGTTGTATCAATGATTCCAGTGAAAGAGGAGGGATGAACACAAGCATTTATCACTGTTTCCTCCTGAAAGTCTTTCAAAATGACTATAACTGAATACAAAATAAGAACCACAAAGACAAAGAGAAGAGCAGAGGGTGAGATTGCAGTAAAAAGATGTCAATAAAATTTTGGAGATGGGAGGCAGATGGGTCGGTAGTGACAGAGTAGAGAAAGCAGATGCTGAATCCTGCAGGAAAGGAACTGAAGACATCAAAGCCCGTTTGTGTACCCAGAACTCCAGCAGTGCTCACAGAGAAGCCTCAGAAACCTCTGATGGCAGGAGAGAGCTGTAGGGCTGAGAACAGGATTGCTAAACATCTGTTGAAGAAGAGGTCAGAACCCAAATCCACTTGTCTGCTCTCAGAAGTGGTGGTGATGGTGGTGGGTCTATGTTTCCCTAATCAGACAGAAGAGGGAGGCTTGCTTTTGGAAGAACTGACCTGGAAAACCTCTGACCCTCAGATCCCTGAATATAGCTGGAGAGATGGGTGCACCTCCATACAGAGCCAGAGCAATAGGTAAGAATGACACACCATTGTTCTTACCATATCTCCTCCTCGGTTTTCAGAGCACTGGCATCCAGTCTCATTGCCTACCTCCGTCCTCCCTTCACTATTCCTTTGGCCCTTTGACCCTTATTATACCCAGGCAGGAGATTGGAAAATCTCTCTCTAGAGAAACCAATTGGTCCATAGGAAAAGATGTAGATGTTTCAAAATGCGGAAATTCACCTGAAGAAGTCTGCTTACAAACATAGCTTCCTTCAGCGAAGCCCACCAGACATGTGCTAAGACTGGCAGGGCCTTGCTCTTAAATAGAAGGGGAAAGAATGTTTAAGAACACATCTAATGTAAACAATGCAGGCCTCAATCTCTGTCTGCCTGTCTTTTTATCTATTTATCTATCTATCTATCTTCTATCATCTATCATAAAATAGAAAAGCTAAAAGAATTCATAGACAATAAAGGAAAGAGAAAAATGCTCTAAAATTCTAATTAATATACTTTGGCAAATGATAAGGTGCTCTTCAATAAACAAGAAAAACATGAACATTCAAAAATATTCACATATAGTGAATTGGATCATGAAGAAATCTGTCACCCATATTATGAAGCTAACTTTGTCAAAGGGACAAAAATCATGAGGGGAACATTAAAAGATGTTAATGACATCCCCTGTCTAAGATTGGTCTTTTGGACCCCTGTCTAGAAGGAGTGAAAGACGACAATGGAGAGGAAGAAATAGATCATTTTTCTGAGCTGAATGGACCCTAACCCTAACACTAACCCTAACTCTAACCCTTTCATCATGGTTTACTTATAAAGAATATTGGAAGAGTGGTTTTATGTGTATATATTTTTCATTTTAGAAATGTACAAATAAAGAATAAGACAATGTGCCTTTGGAGAAAAAGGAGGAAGTGGAGGAGAAAGGCAGGGGGAGAGGTATAAAGCGAAGACAGAAGATGACACCATGTAAACACATTCTGAGGACATGACTTTGAAGCTAGTATTCAGTATTCTTCAAAAAAGAATCAAAATTAAACCACAAATCATTCAGGAAAGTATCAGACTCTTGTTCTTTATTGGATGATAGTATTCAAGGTGGTATCTATTAAAATAAAAGGTGGAGTAAATGGATAAGCAAAATTTGACACATAAATAAAATGAAATTTTATTCAGTCTCGAAAAAGAAGTTTACAAGCTGCAACTTGTATGAACTTTGAAGACATTATGCTAAGTGAAATAAGCCAGTCCAAAAAAAAAAGAAGAAAAATATTGTATGATTCCACTGAATGTTTTGATTAATCAAATTCATAGAGACAGAATGTAGAATGGTGGTTGCCTAGGATTGGGGAAAAGTTGGATGGGGAGTGATTGCTTAATAGGTACAATGTCTGTGTATGGGAAGATGAAAAAGTTCTGAAGATTGATGGTAGTTTCACAAAAATGTGAGTATATATATAATGCCTTTGAACTATGTGCTAAAAATGGCCAAAATGGTAAATTTTATGCCATATTTCCACTATAAAATAAATAATTCATAAATCTGTGAAAGAAAAAAATACTGAATGTGTTATAGGAAAAGAAGAGTGAACCATAAAACCAGTAAAACTTATGGCCAAATCTAAATAATAGTTAATTATGAGTCTGTGGGGCTTAATGTTATTCTTTAGAAAGGATTTTTAAAATAAAAGAGAAATAATTTTTATAGCATCTTATTTTTCCTTTGATTTTTTTTTTTTTAAATTAGTATATTGGGCACAACCAACTTGATCCAATAAAAATTCTTGGTTGTCTAAAAGTGGGTATGAAAAAGCAGATGATGGAAACAGCCCTGGGGTGGTAATGGGAAGAGCAGAAATTCAAGATGATGAAGAATTCCTGAGTGTTGGTGAGAATATTGTTGACATGGCCAATCACGGCTCAGTTTGCATGAAGTTTTATGAAAAGTTAAGAAAAGGGTTTAGTTTTGGTCTCTGATGAGCTGATTTAGAGGGACCATTGAGTAAGAAGGGAGAAAGGGGCAGATTTAGTGGGAATTATGAGTGGTATAAAGATACAGAAGAAAGGCTCAGAGAAGGACATTTCCAATTTTCAGACCCTGACACAGAAGAATTCTTTTCGATAATGCAGTTCAAACTGTTGGTTTCTGAAAAAGAAGATTTAAAGGTATTGTACCTGAGGAAATTAGGAAACCATGAAAAAGTGATGTTAAGAATTTTCACCAATATTTCTATGATGCCTTTTATGAAGCTGAGTAGAGGCATCGAGACAAAGAGGATGTTGAACCAAAGCCTGGAGTCTGGGATGGAGTCCACGGCACAGCAGGAACATGGTACCGGTGGATACAGTAGAGAGGAATGGCAAGCAGGACTACACAAACCGGCATAGGAGAAGCAGCAGCCTCTGTTCATCTGTGAGCACTGACAATAGTGTGTTTTAAATGTCACAATTAATTTGATAATATTCAGAATCACAAATGTATATTTTAAAACAATATGCATAGTACACTCACAGGTTGAGGCATGTGAAACACCAATATTAGGTGGTAATCAGAACTTTCAGGGCTTCTTCAGTTTTAGGGATCTTTGACATATTTTTAGTGTGTCATTTTAGAAAAATTATGAGCTCGATGTTTTCTAATGTCACATGGAAACATTTGTTGCATAGATGGGTATGACTAAGCGCAGGTGGGGTGAAAACAGTCACAACTTTTTATGGTTTTCATTTTGTATCCTGGTTATGCAGAACCCTTCTAAAATATTTCAGGAAAATTCTGAAATGAGGCTTTTCAAGTATTGTTTTTAGAATCCAAAGGAAACACTAGGGAACTAGACTAATTAAAAATATTCCAACTTTTAGCTGAATTGGATTCAAGTAATGTTTATCAAGTACTTAAGCACTTTCTACATTCTAGCCTATGGGCAGGTTTTTAAAATACATCAGTTTCTTTAAACTAACAATTCTTTAGGTAGTCTTATGCTGCTGGTTACATACTATTTTCTCATTCTTCAGAGGGAAAACAGGGTTAGAGAAGATTTACATGGAATGGAATGGATGAAGAGTGGAGATAGAAATTAAACTCTGGTCTCTTGACTTTAATTTCTTGTTTTTTCTGCTATTCCATGATTCTTACCTCTAAATTTCTAAAGAAAAATGGAAAAAATGTATCTAAAGTAAGATACAAAGTCTGTAAAGAAAGGAACTGATTAGATATTCTTTATTTAATTAGGCTAACATAGATAACCATTACCATCTTCTATCATATAGAAATTAAATTATATTTACATCTGATATTATACATGTTATAGTTTTGAACTGGAGGTCCCTGTCACTAAGATAGTGGTGAGAAAATTGTCACATTACCCTGGACTATGGGAAGAGGGTGGTTTAAGGGATTGGCATGAGCATAGAAGAGGAGTACAAGGCAAGAAAGTGCCGACTGCCCTCTGTGACCTGTAAGTTTGGTTTGTCTTTCTATTGTTTCTTGCAGTACTGGGATTGAACCCAGGGCATCCCTGATGATAGACAAGGCCTCTCCCACTGAGCCACACCTGCAGCCCTGTGACCTGGGGACACTGAAAAGTGTGTGTGTGTGTGTGTGTGTGTGTGTGTGTATTTTCTATGAATTGTAATGTGTAATTTGATGCTACCCAGGAAATAAAATTTTTCTGAAGCATCTTATATATCATACAAATAAGAATGTACATAAAGTTTAAATAAGAGACTATGGTTACATTACAGAGGATTATTTAGTTTATGTTAGTGTCATCACAGTTTAAATAGTTTGATTTATACATGACTTTTAGAAACACATCTATTCTATAAAGAAACATGCATTTGTCCTTTAGTGATGTGAAATCACAGGTCTTTGAGAGCATAGACCTTCTTTCTTCCTTATCTTCATGCCAAGATTCTTTATATTTTATGGAATCATGATCCCATTAAGAATTTGATGAAAGCCAAGGAGTCTCTTCTGAGACTAGATAGATCCATATACAACCATGTATTCCATGACAGGACTATGAACTTCTTGGCACCAACCCATGAACCTCTTAGGGTTAAGACCCATTTGGCACCAACCAGTAAGTTTCATAGGTATTTTTTATGCTCCTTAACCTCTGTGGATAAGATATAAGGTGTGACATGGAGGATAAACCCATCACTCCACAGCTCAACCTCATCACTCCACATGACACATCTCCTAATTCTCAACCCATCACTCCACATGACATGGAGGATAAACCCATCACTCCACAGCTCAACCTCATCTCCTGTAACTCTACTCCATCCACATTCCCCATACTTACTGAAGGCAAGAGGAGGGCTCATAATCTCTGTGGAGGAAACAGTCAATCAGTCCTTTTCAATGAAACCCATTTTGACAAATCTACTCTAGCTTGGAAATTCTGAATTAGAAAGAAACAAGCAATAAAACTTAACTTTGAGAATTGCCAAGTGATATGAAACAACCATCCTCACTTTAGTCTGATGCGTATCAAATCATTGATCCCTGTGTTAAGGGAATGAATCAGGAAGGCAAGGGAGTTCGGATATGAGTTTGGGATTAAAAAATTAGAGATAGTCCTTTTACATATGAATGCTGATGAAAATAATCCAGTGATTTTACATTTGACAAGGTTATTGTACATCCATTCATGCTGAGAGGAGTGGTGCTAGAGGAAAACCAGTGCATTGAATTCTATCAAGAATGTTTCTGGAGTCAATGGCTCACACAATGATTTGTGGCAAAGTTTGCTTTCAAAGTTTGCCCCTTTAACTGGCACCATGGAAAAGCTTAATTTGTAAATAGACAAATTCTGAGGTCATTTCCATTGTATGGGGACACTGGATCAAGTTAATGGATAGCCTTTTGTATAGTAGCACATTAATTTTGATAGTAGACATTACTATTTTTCACTGATATACCTTTTTCTTCTTCTACAAAAAAAATGGATTATACTTCCCAGCTCCTTGAAGTTAGTCGGGACCATTTGATTTTCTTTGGCCAAAGAAATGTTAAGTAAAATAAAATTTAACATGCATAAGTATCTGCCTCTCTTTCCATTTGCTTCATTGACCTATGAATTCCAGATGATAAAAATTAGCATCTCGATCCCTGAGTGAGGATGACATGGAGAAAAAGCTACTGCCAACCTGCAGTGGACACATAGAAGGAAAAAGAGAAACATTGGTTGTTACGTGCCACTTTTAGCCTTATCTGTTACAGAAGCATAACCTCGTCTATTCTGTATGCTAGTTACATATGCTAAACTTGTACACATTTATTTTAAATAATGTAAACAGATTAATGGGGCAGTGAATGTGTGCAACAGCATAAAAGGGGAAATTAACAGTGCCTTACCTTTAACGGCTAGCCTGTTCCTCCATAGAAATGTCTCAGCCAGTTGTTCTGCAATTCTTGGCTGCACAACAAAGCAAATATATTTGTGCAAACGCTGTACAGCAATGATGCCTTAGAGAATTCACAATCACTGGGCTGGCCCAGTGGTCCAGGCAAATAAACACCACTTGCTATTTTTTCCCCCCTCTCATTTTTTTCAGAGTTGGAGAGTACTCGAGTCATTCAGTTTCCTCCACTGGGACAATGTGACAATGATCCTGTTGCACTCTGGAGGCTCCATGTCATGGTTAAGTCACTTGAAACTGTTTAATAGTCTGTGCAGGGCCTTGTTGGGTTGAAGTCCCAGAGCCACTTCCTTGTGCATTACCTTCTACCTCCCTCATTTTTTTTTTTCTGTAAACAGATGAGTCTCTCAGGATCCTTATAAAGAGCATCCATCACAGAGCTGGCTACAGTGTGATGGGGGTTGGGAAAGTACTTTCACCATTATCAGGCACAAATTGAACAAATCTCAGTAGGTGACAGCAACAGTGATGAAGAGTTCATTCTTAAATTTCAAAATTTTACTGTGTCACCTTCTAATTTGACAGAAGATGATTTAGAGGCAGAGAGTCAAATGTTGTCATGAGAAAAACACACGATCTAGAATAAAAGATCTTGTCTTAAAAGCAGTCTCTTCTGTTTACTAACACTGTGCTTTTACCTATTTGATCTGCACCTGAGTTTCTTCACCAAGACCAATGGGTGCCGTGATGCCTGTCTTCCATGGTAGCTCAGAAGATGCATTTCACAGTTGGGCTCTCATCCAATACTTGTTTCATTTTTTTTCTTTCTTCCCAGTTAATAACCATTTCTAAAATTCAGGAGTCCAGTTTTCCTCTAGTCCTTAGGGGGGCACATTTTCCTTTATTGCCCACATTTTCCTTTATTGCCTCCATTCTTCCTAATCCAAGAAATACAGTCCTTTCTGATTCCATTTCTCAGACTTACCTGAGAATTCTAAAAGACTGTGTGAATGTTTCTCAAATGTATTGTGGCTCTCCCTGTCACCTTAACCAGCTGTCTGTCACCAGATTGCAGACTGATTCTCTACAGTTGTTCCTTGCTCTAAATCGTCATCCCTATACTGTCTTTTCCCTAAGTTTGGCCCATGACTATCCCTCTATTTCCTCAGCACAGCAAAGATTGGAATCAAGATTGTTCAAGATTGTCTTGAACACCTAAGGATAATAGAAAAATATTTAAATATCAGGATGGGTGGCATGGAGGAGAAGAAGGGCTGAACGCTCATTATGTTCTCACTGTCAGACTCAATCCTCATCTGCAAGGCTTACCAAATCACCTCTGCAGAAGCATCATCTAGTCACTGTCTTAATAAGAGATGTCTCTGTTAAACACAGACCTAGTGAATTAGAATCTCTGAGTGTGGGAGGACTCAGAATGTACATTTTAATGGGCTTCCTACAAAGTACTTACGAAGTAGGTTCTCTGTTGGAACATTGGGAAGGAAGTGTTTGGGTGCCGCAGTCCGGCTGCAGCAAAATAACGGGGTGAGGGGGGGTGACGAACAACTTGTGTACATTGACACAGCAGGAATAGGAACCGTTTACTGTAGGACAGGAGCGGTATTTATACATTCCACACAGCTTATCTAATTAACATAAACTTGATACAGCAGTCAACCAATAAGGAATCTCCACACTTAATGGCTCGCTGGTGTTACTTCACAAACCACTCCCTCTGGCATTTTGTCAGGTGCCATCTTGACTTGTTTACAGACCCTAACATTTCTCTGGCAAAATGCCAGGCACCATCCTGACTTGTTTACAGACTCTAACATTTGGGAATTTGTGCAGTAATGCCCTGTTTCAGAAATCAGCTTACATCCCAACAGGAGTGATTTAATGCTTCCTGTTTCACCTGGATGGAGTCTGAACATCAAATTTCCAGGACCAAACAAAGAAATTAAACAACAATAATGTCAACACTAGATTCTTGAAAATTCCTACCTGGAACAAGCATCATTATTCGCCTATTCAATACCCATCTCCCCTTTTCTTTGCTAATGGAAACCTATTTAGTTGAGCAACAGTGTGTGTAGCTTCTGCTGATGAATTAAGATTGGTATAATTCAACTGGGAGTAGTGAATTGTGATCCTAGTGGTTCAGGAGGCTGAGGCAAGAGAATTACATGATCAAAGCCAGCCTCAGCAACTTAGCGAGGTCTTAAGCAACTCAGCAAGATCCTGTTTCTAAATAAAATACAAAAAAAGGACTCGGGATGTGGTTATGTGTCCCTGGGTTCAATCCCTAATACTTAAAAAAAAAAAAAAAAAAAGATTGGTACAACTCAGTCTCGACTCTCCTGTCTCCTTTTAGCCTCTCTTACAGCTAGGGGTAGTCTTATGATCCAAATCTGAACATTAACCTATAAAGGGAAACATCCTGGGGAGGAGATGGGAAAGTCTGGGAAAACTTTTGCTCTTTAACCTTAAATGTAGCTGTGATAATTAGATAATTGGCAATCATCTTCTGACCTTCAATGAAAGGAAAAGAAAGTTAAAGAAAACAATTGCCAGATCACTAGGCCAAAGTCAATCGTTGCCTACCCTCGGTCTTGCAACCAGAAAAAAATGACCCGGAGAAAAATGATCCCCTAACTTTAAGCCACTGTGGCTGTTTCTGTTTGTTTGTTTGGTTTAGAAACTGAAAGCAGTCCCGATCTCAGAGGGTCCTCCTTATAAGGATAATATCATTTCAGTATTAATAACAATGATATTATTTTATGCTACACAGACCAATTAGCTCCTCATTATTGAGATTGTTTTCCGTTCCAGAGGAGACTTGTGGCTTATCAAAGACAATCTCATTTTCCCTTCAAAATGATGAAGTTTGTCCTTAAATTTTTTTCTTTAAAAGTGGCTTGTCCTCCACCTCTGAAGAGAGTGAAAAAGTACTGTCAGCTTTAAATAAACCTCTCTTCCTTACTGTTGCATTTTCCCTCACCATTGCCCCCATGCATGCTTCCATTTACAATTTTAGAAATTACTAGAGTGTGTCTCAGATAAAGCATCCTTTACACAAATACGTAAAATTCTTCACTGGCATTAACCACAATCTCCTAAGAAATTTCCCTATACCTACACGTATAACCATCATCTTTTCCTCTTTTCTGTATTATAAAGCTAAGAGATCCTATGAACATGTGGAAAATGGTCTACTTGCTCATTTCATGAGCACATGCAATAGGAGTCATTCTACATTTCATAAATGAATCCTTTTAGGCAGAGTCTAGGACAGTACTAACCCATACTGCATTATTCTAAAGAAATGTTATTCAAAATCTGATTTCTATGTTTTTTTTCTGGAAAAAAAAATAGAAAAGTTTCTATGTAAATATTGAGAGAAATGTGATAGACCTGTCACTTTTAGGGATATTTTCCTGGTCCCTCATATGTTGTGGCAACCACAGGGCCTTTGAACATATTTATTGCCTAGAAATCTCTATCCATTTTCTCCTCAATTTAAACTCATTCAACTCTCAGTGCCATATGGAAGCTGATGTTCTCCCTGATCATTAGAAACCAAATCTAAACCTCTTTTTGTGTATGTTTATACCACTGTGAACCTCTCCAAACGAGGCTGATTATAATTTTGTTTTATTTGTATAATTATGTGATAAATATCTGCCTTTCCCCTTACACTATAAACTCTATGGAGAAAAAGACCATGCCTGGTTTTGTCCAACAGATGGGGTATGTTAGCATCTAATGTATGGTAGGCATTTAATAAGTGGCTATCAATGGGATAAATAAGAAGACAATTTTTTTTTTTCTTTTGGTACCAGGGATTGAGCTCAGGGCTACGCAACCACTGAGCCACACCCCCAATCCTATTTTGTATTTTATTTAGAGACAGGGTCTCAATGAGTTGCTTGGCACCTTGCTTTTGCTGAGACTGGCTTTGAACTCGTGATCCTCCTGCCTCAGTCTCCGGAGCCGCTGGGATTACAGGTGTGCACTACTGTGCTCGGCTAAGAGATCTTAACTCTACATTTCCCACATTTGAAACACAAAACCATTTTTTTTCATATAATTTTCATTAATATCACAAAATAAAGGGTCTGAAAGTATATATTAATAAACTCTTTGCTAAATCAAATTGACCATTCATTGATGTAAGTATGAGAAAGTCTTAATATTTATCTAGATTAACACACTCATATGACAGAGAAAGAAAACAAGCCACCATAAGTGTTCTAAGAACACACTTCTAGTTACTGGTAATAAAGGAGACCAGAGATTAGCTCTTCTGATGCCTACCTGGTTCAGTCTTCATGTCTTTGTATGAATTCAATAAACCCAGTTATGTGAAATTCAGTTTTTTTAATTACATTTTTAAAACAGTTTTTTAGTTATAGGTGGACACAATATCTTTATTTTATTTTTATGTGGTGCTGAGGATCGAACCCAGTGCCTCACGCATGCCACTTCTGAGCCACAACCTCAGCCCGATGAAATTTAGTTTTTAAACAGTAGAAAAATGAATGAGAAGGAGAGCCATTTTGTGTAGAGCCATTCTAGTTTCTCTTCAGTTTTATTCAGGTATTTAGTTTTATTAAGGTTGGTGACTTAGACACATAACATTTATTTAGCCTCAGGTATTTAACACTAGTGACTATAATGTTAAAACTGAAAACATTGACATCCAATTTAATCCTTAGAGAAGCTTCTCTTCAGTTCTAAAAAAGATTCAAATTCTACTTTTACCTTCAATGCTGTGGCTGGATGAAGAATCTCCTTTTTTGTTTGTTCCATAATCCTTTTCCCCAGAAGTTTTTAAATGATGATATTACATTTTCAGGGCCCAATGAGCTCCTGACAGTGGTGTGGGGCTATTGAGTGGTCCGTCAGTAGTACCATGGTGCTCAGTGGAAGCTGAGGTTGGATTGTAAATTCACCAGTGCTGTAGGCGAAGATTTATTTCAGAGATTTGGGCTGAGAAACATTGTTTCACAGACACTTCTTTCAGAGAAAAGGAAAAATGATGAACATGTATCTTCATTATGTTTTATTTTTCTAGTGAAGATTGCTTAGAATAGATAATCTGATATAACAAGGCAAGAAATAAGGAAAAAGATAAGAAATGGTGACCCAAAAGTATAGAAAGTAAAAAAAAAAAGTCAAAAAATAAATGTTAAGGACTCACAAGAATGGGGTCCTAATTAGAATAAGATATATCCCATGCTTATATAATTTTATCAAAATGGATTTTACTTTCAGGTATAACTAAGAAGAACCAATAAAAAAAAGTTGAAAAAAAATTAAATGATAGGAAATTGATGAAAAACTCTTAACCCAAACCACAAAAAACATTTGCAGCAACATGTAAGTCTATTCATATAATCTTTTTCTCTTTGCATATATGAGTCCATGTGTGGATGATTATCAGAGATACACTTAGCCAAGTTTATAGACCATTGCCTGACCCCGGCACTTCTTTGCCAGTACTAGTATTTGTTCGCCCCTCTTTTCCCTACCCTTTCACCCCGCACCCACATTCATATATTCATATCCTCTTTCCACATGTTAGAAAACAGGGTTAAGAAATTGTAGAAAGATACCTCTCTGGTTTTAGAATCCAATTGTTGATTTTAAAAATCGAGATTCTTGGCTTTTTTAGATTATAACTTAACTACCAACAACCCACTGGAGGGTTAAAAGTCAATTTCTAGTCATAGGTCAGATATAATCCACATAGATTGACAAATGTTGTATGCAGTGATAACTATGTGCTAAATCACAGGGAAACACTCTCAGCAAATCAAAGCAATCAAGACAAAGCCTGAGGGGTTCATAATCTAAAGAAAAAAAGGATGCCAATTAGAATTTAGTGGATTCATCTATGAGCCTGGACCTGTTAATAACAGACGCTTCACCCACATAGATGTCAGGTGTGCTAAATTGGTCTTAGGTCTTACATTTCTGTTCTACTGGTTACTAAAGTGGGGCCATAAAACCAAGGGGCTTTATATCACTAAGTTGCTGTTTTCTCATATATAAAGTGCAGATGGGAGCACCTATAGTGCAAAGATTTCATGAAGATTAAATGAAATAATGTTTAAAGTGCTTGGCATAATGCCTAGTGCAAAGAGTTATCTTAGTGATAAAATTAAAATTGGAATCCAGCTATGATACGATGAATAATTACTCAAAGATGCCCCGGTCCTAATCTCCAGAAACTGTGAATATGTTAACTTCCATGGCAAAAGTGACTTTGCAGCTGCAAATTAAGGCTTTTAAATTAAGGCTCTTTAGACAGGGAGACTGTCATTGTTTATTTGAGTGAACCTGAGGGAATGGCAAGGGATCTTTTAAGCAAGAGGAAGGATGGTCAGAGTCAGAGAAAGAAGTGATGAAAGAAGACAAGGTCAAAATGATGTAGCCAAGAGTGAAGGAAATTGGGCATCCTCTAGAAGCTGGGACATTTTCTTCCTTTGAGTGTCCAGAAAATGTTCAGCTCTGCCAACATCTTGTGTTTAGCCCAGTGAGACCCATTTTGGATTTCTGATATTCAGAACTCTAAGATAATAATTTTGGGTTGTTTTAAGCCACTAAATTTGTGGCAATTTGTTATAGCAGCCAAAGGAAACTAATACACCAGAACATGCTCTTTCATCTATACCTTGTTGTCTTCTGCAAATTCATTTTTTTTTGTTCTTTTTAGTTATACATAACAGTAGAATGTATTTTGATATATTATGCATACATGGAGTACAACTTCCCATTCTTCTGGTTGTACATGATATGGAATTACATTGGTTGTGTATTTATATATGAAAATAGGAAAGTCATATCCAATTTACTCTACTATTCCCATTCCCATTCTACTTTCCTATTCCCATTCCCCTCCCTTCTGTTTATTCCCCTTTGTCTAATCTAAAGTACTTCTATTCTTCCCTAGCCCACCTCCCTTATTGTAAATTAGCTTCTGCATATCAGAGAAAAAATCTGGCCTTTGGTTTTTTGGAATTGGTTTATTTTACTTAGCATGATAGTCTCTAGTTCCATCCACATTCTGCAATGCCATAATTTTATTTCTTTTTATAGGTGGGTAATATTCCATTGTGTATATTTACCACATTTTCTTTATCCATTCATCTTTTGAAGGGTGCCTAGACTGGTTCCATAGTTTAGCTATTGTGGATTGAGATGCTATAAACATTGATGTGGCAGCATCACTATAGCACACTGATTTTAAGTTCTTTGGGTATTTACCAAGGAGTGGGACTGGGTCAAATGTTGGTTCCATTCCAAGTTCTCTGAGGAATCTCCATACTGCTTTCCAGAGTAGTTGCACCAATTTGCAGTCCCACCATCAATGTATAAATGTAACTTTCCCCCCATATTTGTGTCAACATCTATTGTTACTTGTATTCTTGATGATTGCCATTCTGACTGGAGTGAGATTAAATCTCAGTATAGTTTTAATTGCAAATTCAAAATTAAATAACCGAGAAATATAATGTCAGCAACCTGGTTTTGGTTTCTTCTTGAATTCCTATTCTGTTTCTCTTGCTGTTTGTTTTTCTTCTTCCTGCTGCTTCTCTCCTGGTCAGATGGATTTAGCATGTCTGTTTTCTCTATATGATTGCCCTTTCTGTGGTTGTTACCTTGAGAGAGACACAGAAAGAGAGGAAAAGGCATGAGAAAGAAGAAATGGAACCACTGGCCAAAAATAAGGACTCTTTTGACCAAAGGCATAACCTTCATACCTGTGGGCAAGGTGGTTCTAAGGTAAAAATGTACGCCTTCCTTCAGAGGGCTGCAGTCTTCTCCATCCTTTTTCAAACGTGCTTCTTCATACTTTTTCACTTTCTCCTCAGACACAAACACAGAGCATTTGGGAAAATCTGAGAGACTCATCTGATGGAGACCTTAAATCCCTTTTATAAATTTCTTTCCCATGTTGTTGCTTTTAAAATGCTTCCTCAAAAACTGATTATTGTGAAAAGGCAAGGGTGGCTCCAGTCTTTGTTTAAGAACATGCATTCACTTATGCATTTATTAATTTAAAAAATACACTTTGAGAACCTCACACATGCCAAATACGCTCATGAAGAGTACAGTGGTGAGTGAAGAAGTCAAAATTCTCCCATCAGGCACTTGAATTGTAATAAAGAAACAGATTCAACACAAGGGAGTACACTTAAAACCTTGTGTCAATAGAACTGCAAATTTTGCTAATACAAGGAAGTCAACCAAGGCCTGAGATAGCTAGAGGGATGTGGGGAATGGGGTGAGGAAAGAGAGCTGCTTTAGATAGAAGAGTTAAGGGAAAGTTTCAGACATGGAAGCTAAGATGGCCTTAAAGGATGGATAGGAGGAGCTTTGTGAAGCATGAGAATATTATAGAAAGAATTCCAAGCAAAGGGCAGAGTATATACAAAGGCTCTGAGGCTGATAAAAAGCTTAGAATTTCCAGGAATTGAAAGAAGATGATGTGATTAGAACACAGTGAGGCACAGCATATTGTAAGGTGTATTTGGAACTATCTATCTAGCTCATGGATGGTCTTGGAGGCAATGGCAGGAAATTTGATCTGGTTTCACAATTAGGAAGTAGAAATGTTTTACAGGAAGTGACAAATGCTGGTGCATGTCACTGGGGTTGTTAGGAGAATGGAGAAGAGTTAAGATTGCAAATGGGAAGACTTGTTTGTGGGCTGTTGAAGAATTTCATGTGAGAGCTGGTGAAGGCCCGGACCAAGGTGATGGAAGTAAATTTTGTTTGTAAATACAATAGAAAAAAAATTGAAAATAGACTGGATACAGGGGACAGTGGTGGGGAGGCTCCTGGCTTGATTATTAGTATTGATGAATGCCATTCCAAGTGAGAAGGTAGAAGTAAGGAAGAAATCATTTTGACCCAGGAATCGGGAATTCCATTTTTTTGTGTTGAAGGTATCTGGGAATTATCTAAGTGGAAATGTCAAATCATAAATTGGAGGTGTTTTTAAACCTGAAATTCAAGGGATAGGCCTGGGCCAGAGATAGAAGTGTGAAAGTCAATAGTGTACTTATTATACTTATGTCTAAATGATTTATGACACACCTGGAAAATATTATAGAGCAATAAGACAGCTCAAGATGGAGTCCTGAGGCTCTGCCACATTGAGATGACAGAATAAGTGGAACAAGAGACATGGGAACCAAAGGAAGAGCAGTCACGGAGGGAAGAAGACACCCTGTGTACGGGGTAGGCTGCTGTCTAGAGAGTGCAGTGCCAGTCCAGGAGGATGATGGCAACTATGCCAAACGATGAAGTGGATCTGTGGGACTAGGACAGAGAGTGTCTCTTGGATGAGCCAACGTAGGAGTCACTGATATCCTTGATAAGATGGAGGTACAACTAGGTCACACAGCAGATTGAAACGGGATAGTGAATGTATTCTAAGGAAGTACAAAGTATTCGAATGTAGACAATTCTGAAGAAATTTGATTATGGTAGAAGGGCAGATAAATGAGGTGGAAGCTGGCAGGGACTATATGGTCAATGGAAGTGTGTGTGTGTGTGTGTGTGTGTGTGTGTGTGTGTGTGTAAGACAGGAGGTACTAAAATATGTTTGTGTGCTGAGAAGAATAAGTAAGCAGATGGAAAGAAATCAATGGGAGACTGGAAGAGCAACATTCTTGAGAAAACCAGAAAGGATGTGAACTTGAAATTCACTGTTAGGGACAGTAGGAGGCAAAGGAGGAGAGCAAGTGTTGCTGATAGAAAAAGATGTTTCTCCCATCTGATGGCTACTATTCTTCAAAGATTCCTAAAAAAGTTATCAACTCAGGGTAAAGGTAAGGTGTAGTTAGTGGGAGTTTTGAATAAAGAAGACAAGACATTAAATTTTTGTTTTAGAGAAAATGCAATGAGAATATCAAAGAATCCTAGGATTTCCAGGAAGTATTGAAGGTAAATTTTAGATGTGAGAGAATGTATTTAAAGTGAAACAGGTTTTGTGTAGAATATGAGGAGTTCTTTACTAGTGGTTGGGAGCTTTAGTGGGATGTTGAAAGAGAAGGAAAATGGCAGAAATTATTCAAAATTTCAGCTTTTCCTAGAAGCTTAAATAAAGGATACTAAAATGCAGACAGCAAAGGAAAAGGTTATAGAATATTTTTGCAAAATGATGATAAAAATGTAAGACCATGGAATCTGGGCTGAGTAAGAGGGATCAAATAGTAGTGACTATGTGAATTTGTCACTATGTTGAGTGTCCTGTTGTAATGGGGGGGACTCAGACCTTGTTGAACTGGGTTATACACGCATAAAGTATAGTGGTCCGAGAGAAGGATTTTTGAAATTGAGATTTTAGAAATGGGGCAGTTTGGAGAGAAAACAAGGTACAGGAAAGAAATAAATGTTTGAACTGAAATGAAAGGAAAAGTTGTTAGAGTTGGAGAGTTCAAAGAAGCCAGGATAGTGAACGATTTATTCATGAATACATCAAAGTCATCTGCAAATGTGATGAAGTTGAGTTTCAGGGAAAAACTGTGAGCCAGGACTAGATTCTTCTCTAGGCTACAAGTAATGACTAGAAGTTGGTGAATAATGGCAGGAGGAAGGGTTAAAAATAGGATCGGGATGTGTACACTAGAGTTGGAATCTTGAGTGTCCCCCACAAGATATCGTATTGGAGTTCGACCATTCTCTCTTTTCTTTGCCATATGTTCCCATTATGATATGCTGCTTTGCCTCATGCCCCAAAGCAACAGGGCCAACCAGTCATAAACTGGAACCTCTAAAACTGTGGGTCAAAATAAACTTTTTTTTTCTGTTTATAGGTTATCTATCTCAGGTATTTGTTATAGTAACAGAAAACCAAATAACAGGGCACATATCCTGAATGAATGAATAGGAGTGTGTGTACCTATATGGGTGCATGTGTGCATGCATGTGTGTGTGTGTGTACATGCACATATTCGAAGAGAAGCAATGGTATGGGAATTGTGATGGGAAATAAAGAGGGATTTTATACCATCTGTCTCTGAAGTAAAGGGGGTATAAGAGGGCAACCCAACAGAAACAAACTTCCCCTAGAGATAGATAAGGCAAAGATATTAAACTGATTAACAAAAGAAAGAACATAACAATAACAAGCATTTTGATAGCAGTAAAAGCGCAGTGAAGGGAGACACCACACCAAATGTCAGCCACACCATGCACACACAGACTCTCTTCAGCAAGGAAGGCTTTCTGGCCACAGTGCCTGACCCATCTGATTCCCTCTGTGGAGAGTCCCCAGAAGAGTCTCAGAACCTGGTGCCTTTAAACATCTGAATGAGAGGCTCACACCCTTCAGCTGACTCCAGGTCATCCTGGCAGACCCTGATATCAGCACAATGGACAAGGTAGAGGCTTCTAGGTGTCATAAACAGGAAGTTAGAAGTTAAGAATTCTTCTGGCCCATGTCTCCTAGGAATTCAGAGAAGTTCAGATCTACCAAACTTTCATCTAAACTGCATTAACTTCACCGATTTGTGCATGTTTCTACTGGAACAGTTCTTGTCTTGTCCCACACCCTCCTTTTAAACTTCTGTAAGGATTACATCACTCACAAACATTTATAAGAGGCAAGTAAGGATCATTCATTCAGGCCTGAAATAGCTTGTGGGACTTCTACCTCTTGAATGATATACATGGAGAATCATCAACAACAGTCTCACTGATGTGTCATTTTATGCCCCCTAATGTTTCCACCTTTCATGATATAAGGACAAAATTTCTGCTAATCAGTTCTTACAGAAATCAAATGAATAAACAACATGGAGAAAAAAGGCAGATCTTAGATTACTTTGGGATTAAGGGGACTTCAGGTCATTGTCAGTATTGAAAGCTATGTTTCACTTGAAGCTTGAAAAATGTGTTTAGCCAATGACTTCATAATTACTGGAAAATCTATAAGAGGGATAAAAACATTGGTGGGGTGTAATAATACTTAACTTTAGGTCACTAACATCCTGGATGGCCCAAGGCCTGGTCGTTCATCTGTTCCTATCATCAAGCTTTCAGTTTCTAAATATTCAAGGAAATGTCACCTTATAATATTTTAAACAGAGTGAATAAATCCAGAGGAAGAGATTACAAGTTTCTTTGTCAGATGTGCTGCTTTTGCTATTCCCTTCTGTGATTTTTCTTAATAAGTCATTATGATAATCATTCTTCTTGTAGACATCTTTATTTATTTTTTCTGCCAAAAATTTATAAAAAATTATTGTGGGTCATAGACAAAGAAAGCCTTAAATCTCACAGTCTGGGAGTCGTGTGTGTGTGTGTGTGTGTGTGTGTGTGTGTGTGTGTAAGATAGGGAAGGAGGGGGAGAGAGAAAGCAGAGAGAAGATAAGAATTTTTGATGTCATATAGAGTGTCCCCTTGCAAAATGGAACTCGAAAAAGTCATCAGATAACTAAAACAGGGCATGTACATTTAATCCAAAAATATTGAACATCTTATGTGAACAAGACACTGTACTAAGTGTTGCACTACAACAGTAAACAAACCAAACTTTGGAGAACTCTCCCCCTTAGGAAACTTATTAAATTCTGATGGATGATACCTGAGTCTGTACCCCACCATCTCAGTGATTGTGTCCCACAGTTAGTGGAAGTTTCTGATTTAGTACTGTGAGACCCAAAAGGAGATGAAATCTTTTTGTTTCCTTAGGTCAAACACAAGCTGGGGTGGGGGTACTTTGTCTTTCTAGTTGACTTAAATTAAACAAGAAGTGACTTTCAGGTTTATAGTGAGCAGAAGGGGATGATGGTATTATTTACTATAGCAAAGGAAGCTTATTTGTGGAATAGTATGATTAGATCTATTAAGGCAGCATGCAAGTAACAAGAAAACAGCTACCAAATATGATCTCTTAGTTGCGATAACATTGTCTTCTGCCCTATTGAAGTTGCCATTTCATTTTCTGAGAAAACAAATATTTTTGTTCGATGGTCGAGAAACTCTCAAACAACATGGGCACTAACCCTTTGCCCCTGTTTCTCTGTCTCTGTATCTTTGGCTCTCATAGACACCGCCCCTCCTCCCCCACCCTTCTGCTCTCAGCCAGCCACTTCAGTGAGTCATCTCAAAGCTATCATCTAAAAACAAAGGCATGTTTTCTCCTTCCCAATCCCCTAAAACTTCTCTTTGAAGTAAAATCAGAAATTTCACTGGAGTCATTTTCTTGGTTGCTGAACAGCCCGTCACTGCATTTTAACACCAGGATCCTCGAGCTGCCAGCTTTGCTGCCGAGGTAACATGGGGACTGTCTTCCTCCTTTTTTTTTTTTCTCTGCTCACATAGAGAAGGAAACACATTAGGCAATTCGGGAGCATATTACATCCACACTTGTCTCATTGGCATCATTTATAGATTCTGTGCCGACACACAAGATCCTCTATGATAATGAAGAGGGTAATTAGACTATAATTAGAAGTTAATCACAAATCTATAAAAGAAATTTCAGAATATTGACAAGGGATTTTCTTGAAGTGACGTTTCTATGTATAGTTAATTAATTGCTGATCTCAAATTGGGTCACAGGAAATGTGTTCTTGTGATGTTTAGTAATTTCTCATCTAGAAGTACTTTTTAAAAAATTCAGATTGCAACTTTAGGTGCTTTCTGTGCAATTGAGCCACACTGTATTGGAGCAAACCATATAGGATACAGTTAATACAGTTACTAGCAAATGACCCTGATACAGCTGACGCACCACTGGAGTCTTCTTTGTGATTGACAGGGCATACTTACCCTTCCTCAAAAGACATTTCTACTGCATATTTTTAAGAAAGTCAGTAAACCAGAGACAACTCAGATTTCACTGCACAAATGTGAATTGTGATATGTGACACACAAGATTAACAATGAGAAAAAATCAGGAAGCAGTTCAGACCCTTTTTTACTAAGCACATTCATATAAATAAATAATGTCATGTAATATATATGCCTGTGAGACTGTACTAAGACTTGATGTATGGAAATCCAATGGAGTTTTAATAGAAAAGAATGTCAAGATCGCTATGGAATTACACTAGTATTATATTCACTAATACCAAATGCATTAGTTACAGTTAATACTATTACCATTACTGGCTAACAGGGTTGCTCACACCTGCAATAATCTGTAGAGCAGATTTCATAGAGACTTTCTATCAAGAAGTAATAAAAAGTGAAATGCTTCCTAAGGCTCCAACTAAAGAGAAAGATAATAGTGTCAGAAATTGGGAATTAAGCTTGAAGCAATGTTCATTTCCTACGTTATGTTCCAGTTCAAATAACACAGCCATGGGCAAGTATGTCCAATGATTTTATTCCATGGCCTGAGTATTTGATAAAGAAGGGTCATCTATATAGTTAGACTCTGGATGTCAGACCCCAATTCAGATATAGCTCCATTCATCCATAGGCTTCCTGCCCTGCCTGTTATTACTATAAAGCCATTGGATACTACATCATGGTTCACAGGCTGTTAAACAAAAGGGTCCAGAATTGGGTTGATGTGGCAAAGCTGTAATGCAGCACTGGTGCTAAAATATTCTGCATTTCTACCTTGATCCTACTGTACTCCTATGTGCCTTGCAGAAAGATCCACTATTTTTCTGACTCTTACACGCCCAAAGAACCTGAAGTGTCTGACATGGTATGATACTGTGGTTTACCTAAGCAGAAGAAGCTGAAACTTGTGAAGATTTGGTAAACTATAAGTAAATGCAAGTAAATGGCTAAGTTGGAAGTAAAATCCAGGATAATTTCAATATCTCTATAGATATTGAACTACCACCTTATGTTGTCTCCTTTATTTCTGAAATTGTGGCCTAGATCACTGATTCTTCATGGCCTATACCACTGATTCTGCTACACATTATAAGCCAAACAGGCTTACTAAAATTACATGTCTTGAGCTTTCTTCCCTCAGTCATTTTGCCTCACAAGATCTAGGGCAGAGCTATGGAATCTGATATATTCTTAAGTTCCTCCAAAGAATATTCTTAAGTTCCTCCAGTTCCTCCAGGAACTGCTAACTTCCATCAATACAACAGACCAGAAACTCAATTTGAAGTTTTTTCATTGCTTTTTTTAAACAAATACTTGTTGAATGTTTATTATATACCTGGAACAGTTCTAAGTGCTTGTGATAAATAGGAAATTAACTCAATAAAATTCCTGCTCTTATGAAACTTATATTGTAGTTGAAAAAGCCAGACAAAGAAAAAATTTATCCTCCATTGATTGATTAAAAAGTGCTCTATGGAAGAATAAAGCACAAAGGATAGAGCGTGAGGAGGCAGCGGGGATGGGATTTCAGGTGTGGTGGTTAGTGAAGGTTTCCCTGATGCTCATGTGAGCATAAATGAAGTGAAATAGCAACTCATGGGACAGCCGAAAGGGTGTCCAGAGGCAATTTCAAGAGCAAAAGTCCTGTGATGGGATTACCCTTATTATCTCCAGGAAATATTAACAGGATGGCTGTGATTAGGTGAGCAAGACCAAGGGGAAGATGATAAAAGATGATCTGCAGGGGAGGAAGGAATGTTCTATGGTTGAAGAGTGAACAGATTCATGGATAGATTCCAAAGAGATTGCTACAACCAACACTTTTGGAAATGAAATGAGGCTGCTCTGATGTTTTTCTCCAGCTGTTGGGGTAACTATGAGGTAACAGCACAATCTGAACTTATTCTTGAAGTTGCATCTTCAAATGTGGAATTTCACATCCTACAGACTCATCTCTGCCTGTTCAGTCAGCAAGAGAAAATTAACTCAGCAGTGCTGACAAAGAACCACCCTTTGATATTATAGATAATTCATTGCTAAGCTAAAGATCCCAAGGATGCTTGAAATACCATTTGGTTCTAGGTAGTTCTGAGAATCCTCAAAGCTTCTGCACAGGAATAAAAGTACATCAACAGAATAATTTACAAATAGATCCTGGGGGATGCTCCTCCTTCCTCATGGCAAGCTCGTTTATATCATGAAGTATAATATACCCAGCCAGCATCTTCTATAATCCTGAACTCACCAAGTACAGGTTCAATGCTTCCACAAGGGTTTTTCTAAATAACATTTGGATGTCCAACGCTTTGTTCCGGGACTAAGTTAGAATTTTAGAAAGAGTTAACTTAAATAATAATAGTGCTCTCTATCTGTTTGAAGAGGCAATGCTATGGTAGCTAAGGGTTGGTGGTTTTTAAGAAAACTAGGAAAAAGGAAGGTGGAGAGGAAGGGTAAATCTTTGTGTCTCTAGACCTGGTCAGAGAAGAGCAGTCTGTCTAGGTGATACATATATTCACTTAACCTTCACCTACTTACAGGGAAATGGGTGTGTCTAGACTTCGAATTTTGAAAGACATTAAATTATCAGGCTCCTTTTACTCTGGTTCTAAGCGAAGTATACAAAAACCTCATAGGATTTAGGTGTCTTTGTAGAAGAGAATATTTTGAGTAGTTAACCTAGTTATTCCAGACTTCTTGAGAGGTTTTTTTTTTTTTTTTTTTTGAATTCACAATTTCTCACTGTGAATCAATCAGTAGTTTGATTAACATGAGTCGATCTTAATCCAAAAAGTTTGACAAAATTGAACTTCTGGGAACAATCTAGTCAAAGGGCAGCTGTTCTCTCTCTTTAACATCTTTCCTCCCAACTTAATCTGGATCAATAGACATGATCTATCATGATGCTGTTTTAGACTCAATTGTAGATAGATGGATAGAGATAATGTATTCAAAGTAATGACCTGAAGAAAAAGTCACCCTTACCTTATAATCTTAAGGGCTCTCTGATAAAGAATAAGAACAATTAACTCATTTCCTTATTATCAGTATATGCTATCTAGGGCATAACATATTTGCAAGGATAGAAATTCTTTAGGGATACTTTTGTTTGTATATAATTACCAATTAGAGCTCCTTTTTGGAAGAGACCTTGAAATAGCATCTGATTTAGCTCTAGCTCTGATGCAGTTAAGGACTAGGAGGTAAATCACTTGAAGTTATAATAATACTTAGGATCACTGATATAATATGGTTTTATCAACAAGAAAAGCAAAATACTCAGCAGACATATTTGTCAGTGGCAAATTTTGTATTAGAATCCAGTTTTTTGGTCATCTGGTCAAGCAACTTTCCTATTACTACTACCATAATATTGCTATCCTACCATTCATTTTTACTGATAAACCTAGCGGGTAAATGAACTTGCCCTGAGAGTTATATGACATTTTATTATCCTCAGCAATATAATCTGAAAGTCAGCTATAGTGCAGATTCCATACACCAAACAAGAAAGATAAATACACTTGAGAAAAAGAAAATGAGCGTTTTTATGTTTAACTTTATTTCAATCTTACTTTCTTTTGCAGTTGATTTCCTTACCATTTTTTTTCCATTTAATAAGCTCACTTGCTAATTCTATCTTTTGGACAAGTTGTATCTGCCATCTCTGTTTATGTAAGTTCTTCTAAATGTTTATTACCCTTTACTGTGGAATTATTTTTCTCCACATTCTTTTGTTTGTATCTAAGCACTTGGGTTGTTTTAATGACTTTGCTCCTCAGTAAGTTTGTTTGGATTTATGTCAGCAGCATCTCTTTCCCAATTAAACTAAGTCACCCCAAGGTTTCTAAGAACATAAGATCAAACTTATTGATGACTTCAATTGTTAGGAGTCAATCTCCCCTTATTGCGTACAGAGCCTTAACTCAGGAACAAGGTCTTATTACAAAGGGAGAGCATACGGCGGTCATTATCACAGATATTGTCAGGATAGGTTATTATTATCCATTGAGAGAACTGCAAGCTTAAAAATTTGCTTGTAGTTCTGTCATCCCTCATCTGTTTTAAATAAGCAACTTATTTAGCTAAGACCAAAATGTCCAATAGAAGGAAGACACAAAGAGTTACCTCACAAGAAATTGAAAAAAAAATAATGTGTCTTGAATACTCAATAGTAAAATCAACACTTAATGAAAAAGGACAGAGATATAGGAAATCACTTTGAGGATGTAGTGATTTCCAGGATAGAGAAAATATTCTTATCAAAGGCATTAGCACATCTGAATGATGAATGAGTCAAACAAAGGGAGTTGTTTAAGCATAAGTGTGAAGGGAAAGGAATGCCCAAAGACAGCAGAGTATAGGAAGAAAGGGTGGATATGCTCCATGAATGGATGTTAAATATGACAGATGTCCTGAGGTTTTCAGAAATTACCAAATGGCTTCAACAATTAACTCATCTCTAAGATGGAGATTAAAAGTATCAATTTCATAAAGCTAGAATATAAGATCCTATTTTAAAATGAGAACAAGACCACATGATCTAAATAGTGGGATAACAAGTGTAGTTTTACTCTCTGTCAGTCTTTATATCAGTTGCATATCTATTACAATGTATACCTATACTAGTATTTACTTAATATTTACTTTGAAAGCAACTCATTTTTTACTAAAATTGATTTAGATAGAAATAAAATGATATCACCATGGTAGGTATAAAACCATGTCATTTTTTAAACAGAAAGCTATAAAATGAAATATTATAAAAAGTTTCATGTCCAGTTCATTGAAAGCCATCTACACTCTGATGGAGTGAGAAGATTCTAAAACCTTCCTTGCTAGATAAGGCATGGCTTTGAATCAGAGCAATATAATCTGGAAGCTTGTCAGACATGTAGAATCTCAATCCATTTCAGAACCACTAAATCAGAATGTGCACTAACAAAATACTTAGGTAATTCATCAGCATTGTTCCAAAAAATCTCCTTTCTTATCCCTAGGCCCTAATCCTCTCCACATTAACCCCTTGATCTTTCACTACCACTTCCTTCCTTGATATCTATATTCCTTCTTCAGTATTTGTGATCTATTAAATAGAAATATTGTGTTTTTTAATTTAAACTCAGGTTGACTTAGATGTTAACCTGAGTCACTTATGTATGCCATATAGACTGGGTTTCTAAAGTTATCCTGCATACCAAAAATGGTATACCTATTACACTGGGAAAAATCAGGGATGAGATGCCTTTCTTCTGAGTCCTGTTTATCATACCTCCAGTTACGGAGAGGTCCTTGTGGTTGGTCACAATAATCAAGACCAGAGGTATTAAATCTGTAAGTACCAAAGACCAGTTGTTATATTCCCATTGGAAGAACTATTTTGTGCTAGAAGAAAGCTTTTCAAGATTTTTTCAGTTGACAAACTTGTTATATTTATTCCTTTATTATGATTCTTTGCTCCTTGTACAACCTTGACTGACAATTTGGAAAGAAATAATGTAGTGGTCATGCTATCTGTACATCCAGAACATATAAATTCCTGTAAATTAGTAAAATTAACTTCAAGATGTATATAGTAATCTCTAGAACCTGGTTAATATTTACATAGAGATACTCAAGTTTTATTACCAAGTCACATTTTTTTTTTTAGCACACAATGTTAAGGTTTCATTATGATCCCTAGTAAATGAACCAGGAAAATTATATCTGGTAAAACCAGTT
Organism: Callospermophilus lateralis; assembly: GCF_048772815.1. Taxonomy (NCBI): domain Eukaryota; kingdom Metazoa; phylum Chordata; class Mammalia; order Rodentia; family Sciuridae; genus Callospermophilus; species Callospermophilus lateralis. The sequence goes on along the minus strand of NC_135306.1, from coordinate 60,381,509 downwards.
ATACTCAAAAGATTGGCAGACAACCTCCCCTGTGGACACACTGACCTAAAATGTACTTTTCTTTTTTATAAATATAAACATTAAATCATGCTGGTTTTGAGATAAGCTTACTGAAAATTATAAATAATTTATCAGCTCAGAGTCTCATAAAGAAGTATTAGACTTCTTAAATTTTCAGTGCCCAGCCAGTCTTAAGATGCTCTGGGGCTCCAACTCACGAAGGGGGCAGTCAGACCATCTAAAAAACTCCTACTAGCTCATCTCAATTTAGGCCACTTCAAGCACTAGGTCTTTTTTTTTATTTTTATTTATTTTTATTTATTTTTTTTTATTCAAAACATTACAAAGATTTCAGAATCACATCGGTTACACATCCACATTTTTACATAATACCATAATAGTAACTGTTGTATTCTGCTACCTTTCCTATCCTCTACTATCCCCCCTCCCCTCCCCTCCCATCTTCTCTCTCTACCCCATCTACTGTAATTCATTTCTCTTCTTATTTTTTTCCCATTCCCCTCACAAACTCTTATATGTAATTTTGTATAACAATGAGGGTCTCCTTCCATTTCCAAGCAATTTCCCTTTTCTCTCCCTTTCCCTCCCACTTCATGACTCTGCTTAATGTTAATCTTTTCCTCCTGCTCTTCCTCCCTGCTCTGTTCTTGGTTGCTCTCATTATATCAAAGAAGACATTTGGCATTTGTTTTTTAGGGATTGGCTAGCTTCACCTAGCATAATCTGCTCTAGTGCCATCCATTTCCCTGCAAATTCCATGATTTTGTCATTTCTTAGTGCTGCGTAGTACTCCATTGTGTATAAATGCCAGATTTTTTTTATCCATTCATCTATTGAGGGACATCGGGGTTGGTTCCACAGTCTAGCTATTGTGAATTGTGCTGCTATGAACATCGATGTGGCAGTATCCCTGTAGTACGCTCTTTTGAGGTCTTCAGGGAATAGTCCGAGAAGGGCAATAGCTGGGTCAAATGGTGGTTCCATTCCCAGCTTTCCCAGGAGTCTCCATACTGCTTTCCATATTGGCCTCACCATTTTGCAGTCCCACCAGCAATGTATAAGAGTACCCTTTTCCCCACATCCTCGAATAGAGGACACAGAAACCAATCCACAAAATCACAACTATCTTATATTCGATAAAGGGGCTAAAAGCATGCAATGGAGGAAGGATAGCATCTTCAACAAATGGTGCTGGGAAAACTGGAAATCCATATGCAATAAAATGAAACTGAATCCCCTCCTCTCGCCATGCACAAAAGTTAACTCAAAATGGATCAAGGACCTTGATATCAAATCAGAGACTATGCGTCTGATAGATGAAAAGGTTGGCTCCGATCTACATATTGTGGGGTCGGGCTCCAAATTCCTTAATAGGACACCCATAGCACAAGAGTTAAAAACAAGAATCAACAAATGGGACTTACTCAAACTAAAAAGTTTTTTCTCAGCAAGAGAAACAATAAGAGAGGTAAATAGGGAGCCTACATCATGGGAACAAATTTTTACTCCTCACACTTCAGATAGAGCCCTAATATCCAGAGTATACAAAGAACTCAAAAAATTAAACAATAAGAAAACAAATAACCCAATCAACAAATGGGCCAAAGACCTGAACAGACACTTCTCAGAGGAGGACATACAATCAATCAACAAGTACATGAAAAAATGCTCACCATCTCTAGCAGTCAGAGAAATGCAAATCAAAACCACCCTAAGATACCATCTCACTCCAGTAAGATTGGCAGCCATTATGAAGTCGAACAATAACAAGCACTAGGTCTTTATTCATTCCTGACTCCGAAGCCAGCTTTCTCTATTGGGTGATGAATTCTGGAGGCTGGCAGATCTTAGAAATCCATCTACACTTGTGATAGACACTAAAGAATATAAATTAGGGTAGAAAAATATTTTGAAGCGAAGAATCAGAAGTTCAGAGAACTTGAGAACTGGGAAGGACTCCGGAGATCAGACAACCTAACCCCTTGGAATCCTGAGGTCTAGAGAGATGAGGATATCAGCCAAGGTCACAGAGCTGGTAATTAAAGAGCAGAGATGGGGTTACAATCAGACCTGATGACAGCACTCTTACTACAGTGCATTCTTCATCACAGAACTGCTTTGGACTGATTGCTATTAAATAAGTCAGGAATGGTAGAGAAACAAAGCAAGACGCAGAAAAAAAAAAAAAAAGAATATGATTTTGAACTTGGTTTTCCCTGAAAAACAAAATCTTTAAAGAATGCTCTCATTTTGGTAGATAATGTATTCCTCCAGCAATATTTGCAGCCTTTCTTTTCTTTTCTCAGTTCAGTGTGGTTTAGTGGAAGATTTGGGGACTTTTCTACCATAACTATGGCACTATTTCCTAATCATTATTCTGCATTCCTTTTCCATTTATCAAATAGTTCCACCATGTATAATCTACCTTGAGACTTATTGAACTTTATTAGCATTCACTTTGCTTGTCACCTACCATTTACCATGTCTGACTGCACAATTCCTGGGCTTCTCGTGGTCTTATTGACATCTGGTACCTATGTTTTCCATCCCATGGCATCCTCCCACAACTCCAGGCCCTAATAGGAGGTAATTAGAAGCTTATATGGGAGGACATCAAAAAATGAGAAAATAAAACTCTCTTAACTTTCAAATCAAAATAGGAATTTTCTGTAAGATTTTTATATTGTATTGAAATAAAGAATCCTTTATTTCTGCTCTTAAAAAATATGACCTAAAATCAGAGGGCCTTTGTATAGATGTTAGATGTATAGATGTCAAAAACCAAAACCCAGTTTCCTTTGGGCACAGACTATCTTAAACTCATCTCCATTTAAAGAATTAAAAAGGCAAAAATTAGATAAATAAATAAATGCTCTAGAGGAATTTAAATCTTCCTTCTTCTCAGAGGGCTTAAAGATGAGTTCTGTCTCTAAATGTTACAGTCCTCAGTGTAGTTGCAGGAAATCTCTGAATTATTATATTTAGTTTTTCCATCCTCAAATAACTCCCACTAGAGCTCTGTGAACTAAATTATATAGATGAAGCCAACCCTCAGAATGGGTTCTATTCTATAAAATTCTTAATTTATTATTCATTAGCTGAAAATTGATGATTTAACTTTTTCCAAAATGACAGAGGCACTTTTTAGCTTAGGGGAAAAAGATGCAATCAAGGTGTTATCTATCTCTCATTAAAGAACCATCAACCCCCAGTGTCCAATACATTGATGAGAGAGCCACATCTGAAATATTGAATGTGGAGTCATTCTGGTCATGGGCCCTCATGAAAGATCTATTGGCACTGAACAGTTTAGAGAATGACAAGGAAAAATGCCTATGGAGAAGGCAGAGGGAAGTTGGGTGTACTTGAAGAGTCTGCTCAGTGTTAGGTTTTATAGTGCCATAGAGAAAACAGATGAGTGAGACAAGTCTCAGGTCATGAAGTCATTTGAATTTTAGCATTTTTTAATTTAGAAAAATAACTTAAATATTGATGATGCAAGCAGAATTTGGCATATGTTTAAGAAATGTGAAGAGTATTTCAGAGAAAAGACAATGCCAATTGGAAAGGTCATAGAAGTCATAAAATACATCAAATAATGAATACGATTGGGTGTGCATGTGCTAAGTAAGACACAAGGGAATATAATAAAGAGGGACTACAGGGAACAGGGTTAGTATATTCATTAAGGTATAATTGATAGCATAACAGATAATCCCCAAATTTCAATGGCTTAACAAAATAGAAATTTAATTTTTATGCCTATAAAGTCCAAAATGTATATTCCCACTTAGTTAACTATTTGACAAGTGACAGGTGATTTCCACATTTTGACTCCCTAATCCTTAATACATCCAAGGTCACTGTGCATATCTAAACTAAGCTAGTAAAAGGAGAAAGGACATGGAAGACAATGCTTTGGAAATTTTTGTGGGCTGGATCCGGAGATAGTACAAATAATTTCTGTTTATATTCTATTAGAAAGAAATTAGTCACATGTCCACATGTAAGTTCAAAGGATGCTAGAAAGTGTAGTCTAGTGAGAAGAAAAAAAATACGTACCTAAGAAGAAGAGAAAATGGGTCTGATGAATGAATAGCCAGATGTCTTAGTCTGTTTTCTGTTGATATAAAGAAACACATATGAGAATGGGAAATTATTAAAGAGATTTATTTAGCTCACAGATCTGGAGGCTAAAATTCTAAGATCATGTAGCTGCATCTGCTAGGCTTCTGCTGAGGACCTTGTGCTATTCTATGCATTGCAGAAAAGTAGTAGGGTAAGTAGCATGTGCGTAAGGAGACAAACCATGAGTAATCTTGTGTTATAATATCCTGCTCTCAGAGTAACCAATCCAGTTCCATGAGAGCGAGAGCTTACTCCTCAGAGATAGCATTAATCTCTTCATGTGGGCTCTGGCATTATGACCCAGACAACTCTTGCTGGGCCCAACCTACCCACGCTGCCACATTGAAGAATAAAGCCGCAACATGAGTTTTGTTGGCAATAGGCCAACAAACTATGGCACCAGCTCATTTCTTGCACATTCAGAGAAGTTTATGTGTAGAAATAAGTCAATTTAGTTGAAATAGAGAATGGAAGATGAGAAATCATTTGAGATAAAGCTATAGAAGTGAAATGAGAACAGTTTTATTTTTGATTGATTGATTGATTCTTTCATTCCTTCATTCAACAAAATTTATTTAAAACCACTATATGCTGGATACCCTACTAAATCTTGAAGATTCAATATGACATGGGTTTAGTGGAGAAGAGGGTTATGGGCTGAAACTACTGTAATAGAGGTATGTGGGAAATGCCATCAAAACACAAAAGAGAGGCAATAACTCTGCACAGGAAGTCCAGGAACGAGAATCATTTTATGCAAAGAGGATGGGCACTGGAATATAATGGAAACAACATTCCATGTGGAGAAAACATCATTGGCAAATACATAGGTATATGCAAAAGCATGGAGTCACAAAGTCATAGGGAACGTGAACCCCCTTCCCCCAGGACACTACTTTATTAGAAATCAGGCCAAATGTACAAGTCTAAAATTATAAATTTTCTTGTCTGTAAAATTATAGGACAAAAAGAAAAAACCATAGGAAATGTTACATTTCACAGTGGATCATAAACTGACACATTTTTTTTCACTTTTTTTAACTAGTGGTACAAGCTAGTGATATACTCACTTAGCAATTAGGTAAAGAGACAAAACTGAGGCTGAGACATCCACAAAGTGTCATTCAGAGAAGTAAGAATGTTTGGAGGTACATCTCTGATCCTTTGCACTTAGTGTTTTGTTCTGAATATATTGTCTGGGGGGTCATGGGCTTTGAAGTTTAATAGGCTTGACTTTGAATCATAAACAGCTTGCTAGTTGTGTGACCTTGGGTCATTGTCCCGAATTTTAGATTTCCTTGTCAGCAAAATTAGAACATTGATTTTGTATATTGTAGTGTAGTCAGTTAGACTTTGTTGCCCATTGTTTAGTGGCTTAATGATTTATTATTGGCTTATAGTTCTAAGAGTTGAAAATTTGGGTTGGACTCAGCTTAACTGTTATTTTGTCTGGACTTACCTGAACTAATAATGCATGTGGCTGCAAACAGTTGGAAGGGATCTGGGGGCTGGTTGCTCTACAATGGTCACATGTGTGGTGATTTGTGCTGGCTGTTATTTGGTACTGGATGTTGGTTATGGTCACTGGGATGAATGTACCACATGTCTCAAGTGGGCTAATTTGGGTTTTATTCACACAGTACTGTTATGATTTGGATGTGAAGTGTCCCCTGAAAGCTCTCATGTGAGACAATGTAAGAAAGTTTGGAGGAGAAATGATTGGGTCATAGCCTTAGCCCAACCAGTGACTTAGTCCCTGATGGGATAAACTGACGTGGTTGGGTGTGGCTGGAGGGGGGTGGGAATTGGGGCGTGGCTTTGGGTATATTTGTATCTGGAGAATGAACTTTCCTCTCTCTGGTTCCTGATATGAGCTGCTTCCCTCTGCCACACTCTCCTGCCATGATGTTCAGCCTCACCTTGAGCCCCAAGGAATGGAGCCAGCCTTCTGCGGAACAAGATCTCTGAAACTGTGAGCCCTCAAATAAACTTTTCCTCCTTACAGTTGTTCTGGTCAGATCCTTCATTCACAGCAGCAAAAAAAAAAAAAAAAAAAAAAAGCTGACTAAAACAAGTACCAATCTCAGGATTCCTAGGAAAGCCAAGCTTCCATGTTCAACTGCTTTATAATCTTCTGTTTTTGCCATGTTATTGTTGCCTGGTCAACCCAGGTCATGTTGTCCCACTGGCTAAGCCCAGGGCCAGAGAGTTGATTATTCATGGGAGTAGAAACAGGAAGACAAACACAAATTGGGACTGCAATGATCTGTCACATCCAATCACAAAGTTGCTGTGTAAATTAAATAACATAATGTAAATAGTGGGATAATATGTTTATCAAATTTGCTGACGTGAAGTCAACATTCAATAAATGGGAATGATGAAGAAGATAATGATGTATGGACCACTGCCAATGTGACATATCTAATTTCATGTACAGTTGAGGACAGTGTCATATGGGGAATAGGAGATCTGGATTCAACAATAGGGATTAGGCTTCAACATATAAATTTCTGAGGTGGTGCAGAGATATTAAAGCCATAGCACTACCAATCTGCTGCAATTCTTCTCCTGCCACTCCTACCTTATATCACATCCCACCTTTCTGTACTGTCTCTCAATATCCTTCCTTTTCCCAACTCACCACAATCACTCTTTTCTGCCCTCCATTGCTACCACTGTACGTGTGACTAATATAAGACCTCAGAATGTGACAGATCTCCTGGGTACTTTTCCTTTCTGAAACTTTGATGATATTTGTTAGAATGCTTACAGATATCCAAAGTAATAATGGAGAGATTATTACATAACCAAAAACTTCTCTTCTGCGAGTAATTACTGAGTTGGTTAATTGATCGATTGATTCAGATGCTCAATAAGTGATGTAAGGATTCAGAAATGGTTTCCCTGAGATTCTCTTCGGTTTTTCTCCTGCTGTTATTAAAGACAGTATTTACATCCTCTTTTAGTCAGCTGTTTTGCTGATGTAACCAAAAGACTTCATAAGAACAATTAGAGGAGAAAAAGTTTATTTGGGGGCTTATAGTTTCATAGGTCTCAGTCCACAGAAGGCCTGTTCCATTCCTCAGGGCTTGAGGTGAAGCCACACATCAGAGCAGAGGAAAGCAGCTCAGGAAATTGTTGGAAATCAGAAAGCTCTGCTCAATAAAGGCAAATATATATCCCAAAGTTATGTTCCCTACCCACACCCTACCTGCCTTCAGTTACCACTCAGTTAATCTCTATCAAGGATTAATTCACTAATGGGGTTAAAGCTCTCATAACCCAATTATTTCATCTCTAAACTTCACATCTAAACCATAACACATCCAGACAACCTGTCTCTCATGACAACATCTAACTGCAAAAGAGAAGAGGGATTTCCTATTCTCCACTCTTGGGACCCAAATTTCCTTTTGTTTGTCAGACTTATAAACTTCTTTCAGAACCTTTTCCTTAACTCCTCATCAACCAAATGTGGCCACATGATCACCTCCATAATAAGATTATTATGGTTGTATTATATTTATCATGTTTCTTTTTCCCTTTAGAATTAGGAAGGTACACACATTCCTGGGTGTATTATCATAGAATACATTGTTAAGATCCAGGTCTGTGGAGCATGCCCATAATCCCAGTGACTTGGGAGGCTGAGGCAGGAGGATCACAAATTCAAAGCCAGCCTCAGCAACTTAGTGAGGCCCTAAGCAAGACCCTGTCTCTAAATAAAATATAAAAAAAGGTACTGGGGATGTGGCTCAGTGGTTAAGTGTCCCTAGTTTCAATCCTTGAACCAAAAAAAAAGAAGAGAGAGAGAGAGAGGAAGGAGAAAGCGTACATTGTTAAAATGTAATTGTTTTTAAGTTTAATAATGACTCTCAAACTGGTAAAATGAACATGTATCCAAGATTTTATGTAACCCCTTAATTAACAAGGGAACCAAACAAAAAAAATTACAATCAGTTCCAAATGGAATCCAGAAATGATAATTGTGATTGATGAAATGGATTTATTTAATGGATGAAAAACTAGCTTCTTCCATGTAAAGAAATTTATTTGAACCTTCATCAAATTTATTTGCATATCCATAAACAAGAAATGTTGTTTTGCCATGAGTTTTCTCTAAGTTAACTTCTATATCTACAGGATTTTTAAATAACTCAAAGACAATTAACAGGAGAGAGTAAGCTCTGGACAGCACTAAGTATTCAACTGAAAACAATTCATAGTCTTTTGGTCCATTTAAAATTCAATTTTCCCTTATCAACAAAGTCAGCAAAAAAAAAAAGAACCAACAGAGTCAGAATGTTTTTAGCAAGAAATAATGGGGAAATGGTTGTTGTGTAGACAACCCACAATGTCTCCAACAATCACAGAGCTAAGAATAAGGAGAAAAATAAACATACCCTGACTTGCAATGAGACTTTCACACCTCCTCACAGAGATCACTTTGAATGCAAGTGATACACAAGGCAGGATTGGTTGAGACAAAGAAAGGCTGGTGATTTGCCCCGAGTTTAAGCCTGGGGAGATGAAACAACAAGTTGGCATCTCACTTCTGAGGTCTCACACAAACTGCACGTTAGGAATCATAGCCAAATGTACTTCTGTCATGGAGAACCAGAATACGAGTGATTTCCTTTTGGAAGTGGAAGAATTTAATTTTTCTAATGTATGTGACCAATCTCTATTCTCATTCCCACCCCCTTCCTTGGCTCTTTCTGCATTTAGTATAAATTGAATTACCAGGAAATTATACCAGAGATCACATGCTCTTCATTTCAGTCTGTTGACAGGCAATTTTTCTGCAGTACCCTGCTGGGGGATTTGATAGCAAGAGGAGGTGGTGTGAAAATGTGATATCTGGTATTCTTACAGCTTTTGTCCCCAATCTGGTGTTTATGGGCTGCTTTATTCCTATGTCTTATGCAGTTTGGGATACTATATTTTTGTACTTTAATTAGTTTCAAAATTAATAAATTAAATGTTTTTTCTTTAAAGTTCTAAGCCACATAGTGTGCTTGCCAGGATTGCTTGTGTCTCAGCAAGCCTGTCACATGAAAGAAATCTAGACAAGCTTTTGCTAAATGCTACATTTCACACACATCTGATTTTGTCTGTGAGTTCATTGCTCTTTGAGAAAGAATTGCTGATGCTTTAGAGTAATAAAAATTATTTTGCATCATTACCTTGTAACTACATACATGCCCACTGGGCATTTCTAAGGCCAACTTGAGGTCTACCTTTAAAAACATTGCTTTCTCTAGGTGAGCATTCTAAAACTGGAGCCTGCATCATCATACCTTAGGGGGACTTATTCAAACACAGATGCCTGGGCCACACCACCAGAGTTTCTGATTGTATAGGCCTGGATGGGCCCAAGAATGGCATTTCTAACAAATTACAAGGTGATGCTGCTGGTTTGGGGTTCAGAATTTAAGAACTACATTTTAGGCTTTGTGCTTTCAGATCTGAAAGGATTCTCTCTATCCAGGAGGTAGTTACAAATCTACATGCATGAGAAAAGGGAAGTGGTTTTATTAACACTAGAGAGTGTCTTGGCCTCCAAAAGAAGCCTAGTTGTTTTTCCATTTTCTTCATCCAATGAAAATACTGACATGAATAATCCAAAATGGCAGATCACTAAAAAGTACTGTACTGAAATCACTTCAGAGATTCTAGCTGACTGTCGATTTACAATATAGACAGGAGAAGGAATCTGAAGTGAAGACCACCAGATTCAAAACTGGAGCACTATTTTTAGCATGCTTGAAACTAACCATCTCTGTAACGTATGTATATTCGTATATTCGTGGATAAAGTTGTAAACTGTGATGGTTGCTATGGCCACTTTGATCCTTATCAGCCATGAATCTGATTCTAGTCAAAGTTCAAAGGATGTCCCATCTGCTGGTATGGGCATCTAGAACAAAGGCATCCAGCAGGAGGAATCAGTATGTGCCCAAAAGCCCACAGCTATGGTTTTGCCAAGCTTGCTGTGACAGCATGAAGAGATGAGTTGAGTTTCTTTCTTTCTTTTTTTTTTTCAGTATTTAATTTTAATTTTTTTAGTTATACGTAGTATATATTTTGACATATTATACATACATGGAGTATAGCTTCCCATTCTTGTGGTTGTGCATAATATGGAGTTATACTGGTTGTGTATTCATATATGAACAAAGGAAAGTAATGTCTATTCACTGAGTTGAGTTTCAAGGGACTCAAGATTTCATGGCAGGATAGGATTAACATGAGTAGCAGGGTATTAACGTGGTTTCTTAGCAGAGCTGCTGTGGAGTTACTAGTGATCTCCAGTTGCTGGACACTGTCTCATATGCTCTTGCACCTGTACCTTCAGCATTATTTTAGCACCCAAGTTCCTCTATTGAGTTCCACCTTCTCAGGGGGAACTCAGAAAGCTTTCCTAGGAAGTGTTTCATTTGAGTAGCTAACACCTGGGAGGTGGAATGCTTTAGATTTCACCTCACAGTCAGAGGGTTTTATGCAAAGTTAATGGGAAATCAGTGACCATTTGGAAAGGAACCTCTTGCTTCCTCTCATGGTCAGTTGTGTATGTGAGTATATGTATCTCCTGTGCAAGACTCTGGGCTCTTCATCTAAGGGCTGCTCTTCTTCCATCTTTGCTTCACCATTGACTGTTTCCTCACTTTGTATTATAAAATAACATGCTCACAGAACCCTGCTTCTCTTTGTCCCCCTCCTTCTTTCTAGAGCTTTTAAATCAGGACCTGAAACAGAAGAAATGTTTTAAAAAAGTTTTATGGATGGATAAATATAATTGACAGCAAAATGCTGCTTTTTGTGTCAAGGTAAATATGAGATCTGTTTTGTTGATTTGCTTGTTTGTCTTCAGAAACCTCTCCAGAATCAATAAAATTATCAATAAATTAGCAAATAAATGGTTTCTAATATAAAAATAAAAAGTTGTACTGGAGGCTCAGGAACTCCATTGCTTTGGGGCAGGCTTACCTCCCACTGGCGCACTTCTGCCTGACCTGGAAGCAGTCCCTTATAAATTTTTGAGGAGCCTGTCAAGTACCCACCCAATTCCCTACTCCCCATCATTTGGCCCACTGGCCTGCTTCTTTCTTATGCAGATTTTAAATAAACAACCTATGATGCATCGCAAGAACCTAGAAAAGCAAGAACAAAATAAACCCAAAATTAGTGGAAGAAAAGAAATAACAAAGATGAAAGCAGAAATGAATGAAATAGATTCTAAAAATACAAAAATCAATTAAATGAATAGTTTAACTGTTTTCTAAAAGGATTGATGAAGTTGAGAAACCTTAAGTTGGACTAAGCAAGAAAAGGAGAAGACCCAAATGAATAAAATTGAAGATGAAGAAAAAACATTACAACCAAGAGCACAGAAATACAAAAGATCTTTGGAATTTTTCTGAACAACTATATGCTAGCAAGTGGAAAAATGAAGAAGAAATGAGTAAGTTCTGAGACACATATAACCTCCTAAAATTGAAACACAAGGATGTAAAAATTGGATTGACCAATAACAAGTAAAAAGATTGAATCAGTAATACAAAATCTCCCAAAAATAAAAGTTCAGGACTAGATGGCTTCATTGCTGAATTTATCGAACTTTTAAAGAAGAACTAACACTAATTATTCTCAAAGTATTCTAGAGAATTAAAAGGCAGGAAGCCCTTCCAAACTCATTCCGCAAGGCCATTAATACCCCAATTCCAAAACTAGACAAGGACACAAAAAACAAAGGAAAACTATAAGCCAACACCCCTGATAAACATGGATGTGATAGTTTCAACAAAATACTAAAAAGTTGAATCCAACAACACATGAAAAGTATCATTCACCATGATCGGGTTGGACTTATCCCAGGGAGATAAGAATTGTTCAACATATGCTGATCAATAAATGTAGTGCATCACATCAACAGCATGGATTATAAATCATATGATCAGGGACTGGGGTTGTGGCTCAGCTGTGGAGCACTCACCTAGGATGTGAGAGGCCCTGGGTTTGATCCCCAGCACCACATAAAAATAAATAAATTAAATAAATGTATTGTGTTCAATTACACATAATTTTTTTAAAATCATATGATCATCTTAATAAAAGCAGAAAAAGCATTTGATAAAATTCACCATCTCTTTAGCGTAAAAACCTTGAGCAAATTAAACACAGAAAGATCACACCTCAATATAATAAAGGCTGTATATTACAAACCCATAGACAACATCATACTGAACAGGGAAAAGCTGAAAGATTTTCCTCTCTGAGATCTGGAGCAAGACATGGATATTACCTTCCTCTGCTCTTATTCAACATAGTACTAGAAGTTTTAGCTAGAGCAATTAGCTAAGAGAAAGAAATAAGGCATAAAAATAAGAAGATAGTAAGTCAAATTATCCCTGATATAATTCTATGAATAAAAAACTCTAGAACACCAAAAGACAATTAGAAATGATAAATATTCAGTAAAGTGTTAGGACACAAAATCATTGAAAAATAAATTGAATTTTATACACCAATAATGAACTTGCTGAGAAAGTATTCAGAAAATCAGTCTCATTTACAATAGCTACAAAAAAAAATGTGTAGGAATAAATTTAACCAAAGAAGTAAAAGACTTCTACAATGAAATTGCCAAACACTAATAGAAGAAATTGAACACACACACACACACACACACACACACACACACAAACACACACACAAATGGAAAGACCTCCCATATTCATGCATTAGAAGAATTAATATTGTTAACATGTACAGATTACTTAAAATAATTTATAGACTCAATGCAATCCCCAGAAAAATAACAATGATGTTTTTTACAAAACCAGGAGAAACAATCCTAAAATTCATAGGGAAGTACAAAAAATACCCTGAATAGTCAAAGCAATCTTGAATAAAAAGAATAAAGCTGGAAGCATCACAATACGTGATTTCAAGGTACAACATTAGAAACAACAACAGCAAGGTAACAACATAACAATAGACACGTAGACCAATGAAACAAACTAGAAATAAGCCCATGCACATGTAGAGTCAACTGATTCCTCCCAAACAGCATCAAAAATATACATCATAGAATAACTATCTATTCAATAAGTAGAGCTGGAAAAGTGATATCCAGAGGATTTAAACTCAATACCTACCTCTAAGCCTTCACAGCTGCCAAGTCCATTTTGTGACATGAGGTAATATATTCATAGGTTTCAGGGATTAGGAGGCAGACATCTTTAAGAAGCCCACATTCAGCCCCCTCAAGCTTATTCTCCAAAGGCTCAGGGTCATCATTGCCTCTAGAATAATGTGAGAGTAAGAAGCAATTAGCTAAGAGAAAGAAATAAAAGGCGTAAAAATAAGAAGATTGTAAGTCGAATTATCCAAATGAACTCAAAATGGATCAAAGACCTAAAAGTAACAGATGAAACTACTAGAAGAAAACACAAGGGAAGCACTTGAAGACATTATCTTAGTCAATGATGTTTTGATTGATGAAAGCAAATATAGACAAATGGTATTGTATGGAACAAAAGCTTCTGCACAACAAACAGTCAACAGAGGGAAAAGACAACTTTTGGAACAGAAGAAAATCTTTGCCAACTATTCATTTGACAATGAATATCCAGAATATATTAAGGAACACAAAAAACTTAACAAAATAAACCATTTAAAAAATGGGCAAATGATCTGAATAGTTCTTCTTAAGAAATACAAATGGCCAACAAATAAATAAAAATGCTCAATATTATCAACTTTTAGGGAAATGCGTATCAGATAGAAATTGAGATATCATCTTATTCCAGTTAAAATAACTATTATAAAAAGTAACAAATGCTAGCTATGATGGGAAAAAAGGGACATTTATACACTATTGGTGGGAATGTAAATTAACACAGCCATTATGGAGAACAATATGGAGGTTCCTCAAAAAACTAAAAATTGACCTACTATACGATCCAATTATCATACTTTTATATATACATCCAGAGGAAATTACTATAGCAAAGAAATACCTGTACTCCAGTGTTTATTGAAGCAATATTTATAATAACTAAGACATGGAATTAGCCTAGGTGCACATCAGTGGATGAATGGATAAAGAAACTGTGGTTTATATACACACTGGAATATTATTCAGCCAGAAAAAGAATGAAATCCTGTCATTTGAAACAAACTGATTGAAAGTGAAGGATATTATGTCAAGTGAAATAAGCCAGACACACAAAGACAAGTACTGAGGTTCTATCTCTTATGTGAAAACTAAACAAGGCCACCCCGAATGTACAAGAGGCTGGACAGGGTGGGTGATGAGTGTGGATAAAAGGAGGTTAAATAAAGGTGCTAAGTCAGAGTTAGATAGAAGAAACAAGTTCTGATGTTTTACAGGAGAGTGAGATTACTATAGTTCACAATAGCTGAATGAAAAAATATATATATTTATACATATATAATGAAAAAAAAAAAAAAATATATATATATATATATATATATATATATATATATATATATATATATATATATATAAAGATCTAGAAGAGAGGAGCTCAATGGCTCCAAATGTAAAGAAATGATGAGAGGAAAATGCTAATAATACTGATTTGACTGGTGCACACTGTATGTGTTGAAATACACATTGTACACCATTAATTTACTCAAGAACATCTCTCTGGATGTGGGTGGAGGCAAGATTCATTGGAATTCTGACTCAAGTGCCAGGCTTCTTACTCTCACATTATTCTAGAGGCGATGACGACCCTTAGCTTTTGGAGAATAAGCTTGAGGGGGCTGAATGTTGGCTCCTTAAAGATGTCTGCCTCCTAATCCCTGAAACCTATGAAATGTTACCTCATGTCACAAAATGGACTTGGCAGTTGTGATTACTACAAGTCTGTGGAGATTGGAAGATTATCCTGCAGTATTCAGATGGGCCTAGTGTAGCCACAAGAGTCCATATGATCAGGAGGCATATCAGAGGACAGGTGGGCTGGGGCTGTGGCTCAGTGGTGGAGCACTTACTTAGCACGTGTGAGGCACTGGGTTAGATCCTCAGAACCACATAAAAAAATAAATAAAAATAAAAGTATTATGTCCAAATACAACTAAAAAAAAATATTGAAAAGAAAAGGCCCTGTGACAAGAGAAGCAGAGGAGACAGTGATGAACCAAGGAATTTGGGCATTCTCTAACAGGTAGAAAAAGAAAGGAAATTGATTCTTTCCAAAGCTCCCATAATAAATGCTGTCCTAAGGACCCAGTTTGAACTTATGACCTCCAGAACTATAACATAAAAATTGGGGGTTGTTTTAAGACAATGAAAAAGCAATTACAGATATTTATTTTTGATAACTTGTTGAAGCAGCTGTAGGGAACTAATACACAGCTGATGTGAGCTGACGATGGTCATACTCTGCCTTTGGTATGAGGCTGCTAGCACAAGACCCATGTCTTCTGCCGTAGCTGCTTCAGAACTTACTCTAGAGAGAACACCCTGCTGGTTTTGAGACTCCCCAGATTTGCCTGCTGCTTTATTTATCAGTACATAAATACATGCCATTTTAGAAAGCACTTGCCATTCCCCAGCATATTCACAGCAATCAAAATAGCAAACAGACTGAAAATTGCCATAATAGCACTTATTCTTGTCCTCACTTTGACTTATAAAATGACATGTTCACAGATTGATAAAAATCTCTGCTTCTCTTTTTTCCCCTCTCTTCTTTCTGGATTTTTCTTTTCTCTTTCCACTAAGAAATTAAGGTTTCCCTTCACTGATATATGGTGTGTCATTTTTCCCCTTTTAATTGAGCATATTTTTCCCTTTTAATTATTTTTATGACATGTGTTTGGTTAGAAACAGGGAACTTTGAAATGGCAAACACAAACATGAAGAATGAAGACTCTAACTTCTCCTCTAATCCAATAAGGAAAGTGGTTGGTCCCCATTTAAGTATATCAAAATTGCACAGCAGAGAAAGGAAGAGTGGTCTAAACTTTAAAAAGTAGAGAAAGAAATTACTGTCTTTTGGATACCCATTGTATGTCCAGTGCTTTATGCATGCTTTCATATTACTTTCTATAACCCGTAAATGATAGGTATTATTTACATTTGGGGCAATGAAGAAACTGAGACAGAGAATAAAGTTACTTGTACAAAGTCTCCCAGCTACAAAGGAGAAAAATCAGGTATTGCTGGAAGCCTAGACTACTGTCACCCCATGAAGAACTGGGTTCTGGTCCTGGCTGCTTCCAAGGCAGATTCTCTTCTCACCAGCCACCACCAGGTAACCTTCTGAGTATTTCCTGACACCTGGGATCAGTGGGAGCTCTAGAATCATGGGCACTACTTCTTCTGTTCATGCCCTTCCCATCCTGGTAGGAAGGTGTATGCCCTCCTTTAGCACCACCCTGCTACTTCAGAGTTTCCTTCTACCTTCCCAGTTGTGGAAGGGGGCCTGCTTATTCACTCAGTCCTTGCTTTCATTTTTTTCTCCATGTGGACATGTCATGTTCAGTAGAGATAGAATATTTGGTGGAGAAGGCCCTTGTGAAATCACCAAGGCAGACCTCACCCATAAATACCCTGCCAAACACCCAAACAGGGTGGTCCCTCATCCCCTAGTGAAGACAGGTTACGCCTCGTAGCATCTCTTGATACGTACTGCAATCACTGGTGTCCATTATATATACAACGTGTACAGATGAAACATTTGTAATGCTATCAGCTATTGAGATATATATATATATATATATATATATATATATATATATATATATACACACACACACACACACACACACACACACACATATGTGTATATATGTCTCTATGTACATATATCTCTATATATGTATTTTTATAAATATATAAATTTTGGATAAGCAAGTGTAAGAGAATTTCTCCCCTTATAATAATGAATAATGAAATGAGAAGTAGGCATTTTTAAAAAGGAGTCAAAGTAGGAAAAAGAAAACCTTCATGATTTCATGGTAAACAAATCTAGATAAGACTAAGCATACATGTGGCAAATACTTAGTCCTCTTGAAAATCATGGGGTCACATTTGCCACCAGAGTTTGCCCACATAGACCTCCATGTTGCTTACAACAAAATGGAATCCTGCTGAAGACAAGAGAAGGAAAATTTGGTGGACAGGTAGGCTGCCCTGACACAAGGACTCTTCCCCTTTGGTCACCCTACTCACTTTCTGCCTTTCTCTTAGCGCCACAAACCTGAACCTGCAGATCACTGCACCCAATTCCCTGGAACTCTTTGGGTTTAGCCCCTGAGAGGAAACAGCAGGGTGTCTCTTAGGGTGGGAGAACAGAGAGGCACAGCCTTTTTTTTTTTTTCCATTTCCCTCACTACTCCATGCTTTGATTCTGGTGATGTCTATGACCTTCAAGTACAAGAGACATTGGCTCCTCCTCCACAGGTTCATCTCTCACAGGACTTTGGAGCATTGTTGCTTTCCTGTGCCCTTGGAGTGTAGGAAGGGTAAGGACTTTCCACTACTGCGTAGCTTATCTCTGGGTGCCTCAACCTCCCTCCTCAGTCACTTTAACTTGCTCACTCTTTTTTTTTTTTAAAGAGAGAGTGAGAGAGATAGAGCAGTAGAGAGAGAGAGAATTTTTAATATTTATTTTTTAGTTTTTGGCAGACACAACATCTTTGTATGTGGTGCTGAGAATCGAACCCGGGCCGCATGCATGCCAGGCGAGCGCGCTACCGCTTGAGCCACCTCCCCAGTCCAACTTGCTCACTCTTAATGCAAAGAGTGCCCTCATTCAAACCTCTTCAGTTGACCCATCTGTATAATTCTGTTTCTTGCTGACAACTGATAAAGCTCAAATATTTCTTTTTCTCAAAAAACTGCCCATAATCTTCTGAAGAGAGTTTCTCACAAATAATTACTTTTTCAGTTTTGATGCATTATCAGAGCTGGTTATATTTTTAAATCTTAAGTTTGTTTGCTTTTTCTTCTTTGTCCCGCCCCCACCAACCTTCACACACACACCCCGCCCTCCCCTCTCCTTTGAAAAGTAGAAAATAGCATTGCCTGTTTCATGGGAAAAAAAGAATAAGGTAAAGTAGTACCTCTTTAAAATGGCATGGGTTTTGTTCCCCTGAAGGATCAAATCAATGCCTCCCTAGAAATAATCTCCTGAGGTGATCCACAGCTCTGCTGAATACAGCTCTTTACCTAAGGGCAAAATCTGTCAGTGATTTTCCTTGCCATATTACACCAGGGTCACAGTGGGGTTCCACTGTGCTTGTGCTAGGTCCTACAATATGACTTTTATGTCTTCACAATACCCATGTCCCTAAATGTCTTAGACATCTTTAAGAGAATTTTACATAGCTATCTGCAATAAAATGTTATAAAGAGTTGAAATCTCACCTCAACCAGGCAGAAACCTGATTAAAAACATCTTGTACTGGCCTTGAAGGTCAGTATTTATGGCACTATATTATTTATAAATAATGTGAAAATTATTATAGCAATAAAAGTTGACGTTCCAAAGAATGGGCACATTAGGGATGGCTAAATTATGGTGACATTGAGATCATAGGTCACATCTGAAGCATCTTTGCAAACCAGTGGAAAATTACCATCAACTTGACTGCAAAGTGATAGGAAAAATTTGAAAGACATTAAGAACAGGGAAATTCCTAAGCACCAAAGGAGGACTCTGTTGATCCAAGGGGCAGGGAGAATCTCATCTGCAGACTTAAGAGTCAGAGTCCTTTCTCAGTCCCAAGACTGGCAATATTTCTGCCTCACTTTTTCTTTTCCAAACCTGAGAAAAGTCCTGCTTCTGTCAGAATCCTAAAATCTCAAATAGGAATATACAATTGAAGAAACACTGCAAGAGAATAAGATTGGTCACTTGTGTTCTCTCCTGCCTTAAGAAAAAAAGGCTAGGTTAATGACCAAATTAGACTTTTGCCCTCAAACCCCTTCTCCTCCTTTGTTGACAACTAAAAGCTCCCATACCACTGCATGGCCAAAGCTCAGACAATTGAGAGGCATCAAGGACTGACACAGGAAAATTTCTCTCTTCTTGAAGGAATGTTGTAGGACCACAAAATCGTTGGAACACTCTCAGGCACTGTCCTGGGGAGGATAGAATTTACTTAATTGTAGAATAACACAGTTTAATAACAAGACCTAAGAAGTTTTTTAAAAAGTCATTCATTTTAAAAGCCTCTATTCTGTGTGATGTCCCTACTCACCCCTTCTCTGGCTTAAATGCCTCAAACCCAAGGACCAGTTTTCTTGCTAGGCAAGTGCTTTACCATTGAGGTATATCCCATCATGAAAAAGTTGAGTTAACTGATATGAGAAATGAGCTCTTTCTGTCTGATTCTAAAACTTCTGAGGGAGACCAGGAAATGATTTTCATAAGCAGTTCCAATCATCCTGGTTCTGGTTATGGGCAAGAAATTGATTTAGTGAAGAAATCTCATTCTTATAGCATCCTTAAACTGAGAACCATCAGAAGGATCTCATTCATTTGGAAGATCTCCTGCCCAAAGAGTATACAAAATGCAAGTGGACTTTTGAGCCACTGTGGGAAGTGAATTAATCCTCCAATCTTTGGATAGACTGTCTCTCTCTATTTTGTTTTCCTTATATTTGGGCACTATAAATGTTTATCTTCTTTTCTTGGTTCGTTTCATACAGTGTAAAATTTCTATAAATATTTTTTCTTTCTCTAAGGAAAAATCATGTCTTCTAATAGGTCTGTTAAAGTTCTTAAGCGATTTTTAAACCACTAATTATGTAGAGATTATACTGGCCAGGAGGTAGATTCAAGTCAAGGATGATTACCATGTAATCTAGAAAGCATAAATAATAATGTACTTAGTGCAGAATAGTTTGCAAAATATACAACCATTTCTTGGCTCTGCACGCTAGGGGAAAGAATGAGAAACCAAGGGTTTGTGATTTATGACTCCTTCTCTTTGGGGAATTGTCATATATATACTTCTAAACTTTTCATTATGGGAATAAAAATAATCTTTAGTATTATATATCTTCCTCCCTTGACTTTCTGCATTCTTAGGGTCAGAGTCAAACTGCTCCACATTTGAAATTTGCAGACTGGCGTTGTGGGATAGGAAAAGCAAAACCACTAGCACTGGTTGGCTGAAAGGACGTTGTACCCTGTGTTTCTATAATCTGTATTCCTATATTATTTATTTTTAAGTTGTCCCACACACTTTTGTACTTTGGAAATACAGAAAGCTCTGGTTTCTCAGATTCAGATTTAAGGTTTCATTGTTTGATTATTCACTGTGCACCCTCCTGTGGTTTCAAGTTCATCCACTCTTAAATTAATAGTGGATTGGAAGGTACTAAGGAAAGTATTTAAAAATTAGCATTTAATTGAGACTTTTCCCACAGTGGAATATTAAGAACTCCAAGGCCTTGCAAAGAGGTATGACTCTGAAATACATACCAAATCTTTATGGATTTACCAATCCAAAGAAATCTAGAGAGTCTATCCCATCTTGCTGAAATAGGGAATGCATTCCTTTCAGTAGGGTGACATTTAATTGAGCTTGAACGTATACATCATATCCCCAACCACTTTTTATGTTTATTAACTACATGGACTATATCTTTCACGACTTTGCATCCACCCCAATTCTGTGCACATAAACAAAACTAATATTAACCTCTGAAACCAAATTGTAGTTCATTGTATTAATTGAGGACACACATTGTCAATCAAGGGAATTGAGGGTATGTTGTAGTAATCAACCACCTCAAAATGTCAGCAGCTGCTGCAAAAGTATATTTCTTTTTCTTGCTGAACATCCACTGTGGGGGTCAATAGGAGCTCCCTTTCTCTTGCCCTTATCCTAGGATCAAACTAGTAGAGCACTCTGAATATGAAATATTGCTTATATTGTGGCAGAGGAAAATGAGATATTGAATCATGTTAGCTCTTAAAGTTTCTGCCTTTGAAGGGACACCCATCACTTCTGCTTTCATTTCATTGGTTAGAATAAGACATTGTCACTCCTGAGGTCATGGGATAAAGGTGTATACTTTGTGTTTACAAAGGGGCAATGAAATAAAATAAATGCAGGGAAGATTAAAATAAAATCTTCCCCAAGAGACATGAGGGTTGCAAGGGAGACATGCTGGAGAAGTGTTGAGTCCATATATATCCTTTCAGCCCTAGGCCAGGCACTTAGCAGCCATGATTCACCACTTTCCTGTCTCTGCTAACCTTGGATGTGATTAAATTAATTGGTTAAGGAAAGCTGGGATGTATTTCATGTGATTAATGCCTTGGAAAACAATTGCAGTAGATTGCATTGATTCATTTCATTTTACATACTTGAAATTAGAGGCTTATGAAGTCTACATGCAAATTTATGCAAAGCGGGATGCAAATTTATATTGTGAGCCATGAGTCCAGGCACCCCACCTCCCCCCAGAAAAAGAACTGCACCATTGAATATGCATGTGCTGCATATGGTACTGCTCTTTTCAAATAGCAACTCAGAGCTGGCAGCCAAATAAATCCCAATGACATCGGCTGAGCAACAAAAAAAGTTTAAAGTCATTTATGAACAAAAATTGAGCTCCAAAGTCTCAATATTTTGAAGGTCAACATCTTCAAGCAGGAGTTGGGTTAACAAATGCACTATTCTCTGAACTCTATGGTTTGTTATAGATGGGGCTGAGGTATGCTATTGAACAAAAGAAGTTCTGGCAGAACCACCCTGGAATTTCATTCTCTTAATTGCTTGCTTCTAGTGATCACTTGGCTGGCTGGATCAAATAAATCTTCATTGCCATGAGCCAGTGCCCATGTGTGCTGACATATTTCTCCCTCATTTGTACCCATCAGTGGGGGATTCTGGTTCCAAGATTCTGCTGGGGAGTAATTATTAAGATGGTCTTAAAGACAGGAACAAATTTTGCACCTGAGTGCTTGCAAGTCAGGCATAGGGGAAAAATTAACCACTTGTAGGAATACAAATTAGAAGCAATAATATCTTGATCGGCCTGCAGATACTCAGATGATTCACTGAGCACATTCTGTTCTTGGGGGACCCCAATTCTTCTTTGGTACTAAGTATATATATATAATGCTTTGGGTGAGTGTTTATAAATGAACAAATTTGGGGTGTAGCCTCAAGAGGGTTTATCTGAGTTGAGCTAATTTATTCAGCATTTCATCATTTAGTTATTCATTTATTTATCAAATGTGTTTGATTCCCCTCAAAGTTCCTGGCAGGCAGCTGAAGACACTAAGATGTATAAAATGCATCCCCTGTCCTTGAGGAGCACCAGCCTAACTGAGATAACCAAAGATTTTCACTATGTTAGTGGCACTGTCTCGGAATAACTTTTCTAAGTGCTTATGAATCACACTGAGAAATACACCAGGTGGGAGGAAGAGGCAATGAGATCCTTTAATGTGATGCTTATGGAGCCCTCCATTACAGCAACTGCTTTTATAGAAATATATTCAGGAATATATTTCTCAGCCATGGTTTAGGCTTCAAATAACATTTAGTACAACAAAATTTTAGTACAACAAATGTGTTTCAAATGTCCCCTGGAGTTTATCATAATGGAATCAGATCTATGAATTTTAAAAATATATCTAATGGTCTGTAGATATAAAACTTTCTTGGAACAAAGAGAAAAAGGAAATTCAAATATTGTGTTGGAGTCATGAAATGGCCTAAGGGTTAAGGGACCTTTTGTCTCCTTTTTTTCACATGCTTTGGCTGTGGACTTCAGATAATCAAAATTAGCATGCCATTGACAATGTACCAGGGTTCCCCACCGAGTCCATGCATGAGATGGAAGTCAAGTCTCCATGGTGGCTGGGAGGCGGTCTAATAAAATCTACAATCACCAAAGATGGCTATTACTAAACAAAGTAATAAAAATGATTATTAATAACTATATGACACCAGGTCATATTTATCAAGTGTTTACTATGTTGTGAGCACTGAAATAAGACCATTTACTGTTAGATCAATCCATCATTCTCTTGTTACAAAGAAAGAAACTGAGGCTCAGATAGATATATAAAAAAGCAAGACTAGTATCTGGCGTAGCTCCAGAGCCTCCTCTTTCCCTTGGTGTTAGTCCTCTGCATGAAAAGAGCAGTTGAGACATAGGATGGCTGTCAGGTCAGGAGCAGTCATCAGTCTGACCTCAGTGAGAAACAGTAGAAGGCTGCTCATGAGCAAAGCTGATTCAACCAAGGGATGGGGCTGCTTCCCTTCTGATTCCTTTAAGGAGAAACAATCATGCAAACAACAGAATGGGAAAGACCCGTTTCTGGATTCCCTATATCTTAGTTTTTTCCAAGTCTGTGGATACCACATAAAGTGGGTTGAATTGTTCAATTCCTAACGCTGCGGTCTATAATTGTGACCATATTAGGAAATAAAGTCTTTGTGACATAATTAGTTAAGGTGAGCTCATTGAGGTGTCTTTATAAGAGAAAGGGGAGGGAGATATTGATACAGAAGGACAGACACACATAGGAAAGACATCTGTGTGAAAATGTAGGTAGAAGATATAGTGATGAAAGCTAAAAGCTGAAGAATGCAAAGAACTGCTGACAACAGTTGCAAGCTGGGACAGAGGGAGATTCTTCTCCAGAGACTTCGGAGAGAATGGCCCTATAGACATCTCAATTGTCAACTTCTACTCTCAGAACTATAACAGATTTCTGTTTTAAGCCACCCAGTTTGTGGATAATTTGTTATGAGGGTCTGAGAGGTTGAGACACCATATTTCTTGTCTTTTCTCTTTTTATCCTGTTTTTTCCTTTCTCTCTCCCCTTACTTCCATTGTTTTCTTTCTTTCTTTTTTCCCCAATCATAACCACAGCACTACCCAGGACTTTGTCTCCATCAGTTGAACACTTCTGGCAGACTTTACCCTGGTCTTGTTGCCAAAGCATTTTTCCCTCTTATGGTACATTTGCGATAGTTGGTTTTAGATGACAACTTGATTGGATTAAGTGATACCCAGATAGCTGGTAAAGTATTATTTTGGGTTATGTCTGTAGGAGGGTGTTTGCAAGAGAGATTGAATCAGTGGACTCAGTAAAAAAGATCTGCCCTCCCCATTGTGGATGGAAACATTTCAGTCAACTGAGTGACTACATAGAGCAAAAAGACAGAAGAAAGGTGAATTAGTTCCTTTTTCTCTGTCATCTGGAGCCAGGACATCTAGCCTCTCCTGTCCTTATACATCAGAACCGTAGATTTTCCATAATTTTGACTCCAGGATTTGCATCAGTGTCCCCTACCTCCAGTTTCTCATGCCTTTGGCATTGAACTGAGCAGTCAGTCCTTAACTTCTCTGGTTCTCAGATTTGAACTGAACTATGCTACCAGCTTCCTTGATTTCTTGGCCTATTATGGGACTTCTCAGCCTCCATAATCACATGAGCCAATTTCCCCTAATAAATTCCCTCATATATCTGTACATATCTTATTGGTTGTGCTTCTCTGGAGAACTCTAATATAGCATCTTCCCATTGTAGCTGACAAAAGTTTGTGTCCAGTTATACCCCATTTTCACTGTTTAAAATTTTCAAGTGTCTCCCAACACCCACAGCCAGGGACTTTAGACCACTATTGGAAGGTGCTGACTTACTTCCCCACTATTGTTGCCCACCCCTACCCCCCACTTCTCTAGCAGCCTTGCCATGGAGAGCCCACAGTAAATCCTTGGTTGTCATTCCTCGTCGTCTGAATTCAGAACACAAGAGAGTTCAGTGTGCCCTGACTATGAACCTCATTGTTCTCCTTATTATTTTTACATATTCTGATCCTACTGAAGATTCTAGTCTCTTCACTTATCTTCCTTGTGAGGTCCATGACTCTTCTTTGCCACGCCTCACAAGTGCCATCTTTCTACAGTCTTTCCCAGTTGTACTAATTTGGCAATCTTTTCCACCCTCTACATTCTTATTGTTTTCCTAATTGTTTTTTTCCTGTTAATAATAAGTAACATTCATTGAATTCTTCCCATGTATCAGCCACTATGTAGAATCTAACTTACATATAAGATCTCCATTTCATTCTAACAATAATCCTACTTAGTAATTTTACAGGAAATAAATGAGTTTTAGGATATGTGCTTTGCTAAAAGTTCACAGCTAAGAAATGGTGGAGGTTGGCTTAAGTTCTAGGCTGTTGAAATCTCAGTTCCATGTTTCTCACTACTACACAATGCTATCTCTGGATTAGCTTCCTTGATTTTGACTTATAATGATATCTTGGCTCTTCCTATTATCTCATATGATCTACAAGATTTTGAGCTCTTTGAGGATGCATCTAACTTATCTTGGTTTCTTTCCAAGTTTTAGCACTACAGTAAGACTGGACAAGGAGAAGGGATACATGATTTTTTTTTTTTTTTTTTTTTGTGGGACTGTGCCATGAATCATGGAGTGGCTTTTGTCAATCACATAATCTCTGTAGATAGCTCTATAGTTCTGACTCTAAGGTTCAATGATTACTGTAATTTAGAGCTTGGATTGAGTTAGGAAAGCAACAGGCATTGGCACTTTGATTTGAATATTTGTCCTCTAGAATTCTTGTGTCAGAAACTTAATCCCTAAAGTCAAGTGTTAATGATACTTTGGGAGGTAACTTGGATTAGATAAGGTCATCAGGTGGGACCTCATGATACACCATTGGCTATATAAGTAGAGGGAGTGAGACTAAATCTACCTCTTGTTCTATTTTACCACGTGAGACTTTACACCATGTTCTGATAAAGCACAGAAGCCTTCACTAGATGCTGCTGCTATGCTATTGGATTTCCCAGCCTCCAGAATCATAAGCCAAAATAATGTTTCTTTCTTTATAAATTACTCAGATATAGGTATGCGATCATAACAACAGAAAACAGACAAGACAATAGGATTGACTAAAACTAAGGCAGTCAAGCAGTAGCTGAGACCTTGACACAAACTAGAAGAACAAAGCCCTTGGATGAAATGTTTATTGATAAATTCTTTGGTCAGGAGTCCTACATAAAACTTAACCTAAACACTATCATGAAAGAACCATTAACACAGAGACAGACTATTTGTTAAAGGCAAGTGTGGTTGATTTTTTTTTCTTTGTCATTTTAAACCAGATGGATTTTCTATTTTTAACATCTTCTATTATTAAAATAATCTCTAAACACATGATGTAAGGCACAAGATTTAGCAGTAGATCTTCAGGTCTTTTTTAAGGCAGCTAGAATAAAGTCAGGATGTTGGAGGATCATAATTAAAATGAGACATTAAAAACAAAATGATTTCACAGCTCTTCAACCATCAAAACATTTGGTGTCCCTTTCTTTCCTAGGCCCCAAACAGCCATGTAATCATCACTCTGTGTTTTACATGCAATTCTACAGCTAAATACATCGTTATTTAGACTCCACAGATTATATGGTAATCATGGATTTACTGTAAACCCAATTTAATTTCTATGGAATTACTGACTTTAAGGTTGCAAAACAATATTGTTTACAAGGCAGCAAAATAACACTTAGAATGAATGCTGATTAGAGCTAATAAGGAATGTAGAGCTTTCAGGGCTAAGCCTAAATAGCCATAGTGATCAATATGGTAATCAGTTTTCTTAAATACCTGTTGAATACCTATGATGCATTCTACCAACAATAAAACAAGGACCAAATATCATCTTTAAAGCAAAAATGCAAGAATAATCCCTGTAGTGAACCCCCACCCCCTCCTTCTCTCTCTTTTTGCCTGTTCTGACTAGCTCTGTTTGGTATTTCAATTTAATTAATAACCAAGGTGTTGATTTCTTGGCTAGTTCTTGAAGTAGTTTCTCAAAACCTAAATGTTGATCATTCAACCTACTGCACTTTAAACTTATTCTTCTATACATTTCCCTGTGGCCAATAGCATGTGATTGAGAGGTACATGTGGTAATGTAAATGAAGAAATGACTACTAAATTCAACAGACTTTTAGGTTTATTTGACAAAAAGAAAAATACATTTAAGTTAGTGGTGCTTCTTAGTCATAATTTCTGATAAATAAACATTAATTACTGCACAGCTATGCAAATTAGCCTAAGGCATATGTCACACTGGGTAGACCTTGGTGGATGATAGGGTAAGGAATGTGTAGGGAGGTCCCATGCAAACACTGCTGGTCAAATAAAACTTTAACAGACTTTTGAGAATTCCAGATTGTAACTGAAAGAAGAAAGGTACAGTCTTAAACAAACAAACAAAAAAAGTAGAGAATACATTTTTAAATTTATTTTTGTAATCTTTATGAGAAAAAATATGTTAAGAATGTAATGTTAACTACTAGAAAATATTGAGTTTAAAATTTAATAAAGTGGTATGTGCTAAAAATAAGTGGCAAAGTGATCAAGCGTGGCAAGAAGTGCATCTGTTTTGGTTACAACTGCTCTTTCAAAACCTTTCACTTATCATGCCAACATATGTGTGGGAATCAGTATCATAATATAATTACATTCTAGACAGTTAATCCAATTCTAAAACAAAAGTTCTTTAGGTATATAAAGAAAATTAAGCAAACTTAGTTTAAATAAATTGATTGTCTTTGTTTTGAAATTTTAGAAGCAGACAACACCCCATTCCATAAAGTAGAATAAGTGTTACAGTGAACCAAGCACAAGAGATTGGTTTTATGGACAGAAAGCAGAAGAAGAAAGCAGAAATGAAGAAAGAAAAAATTGGTCCTTTAAAGGTAAGTTCTTTGTGAAGTGAAATAGGGAGATGAAACAATTAAAAATTAGTTGTTTTGTTAACATCTAACTATTCCAGGTTAATTTTTTTTTTTTGGCAAAGAGGGAACCTCATTGTCATGCTGATTGAAATTGGCCTGTTTGGAAAATTTGGTAGTTGTCTCTCTCCTGATTTCTTGAAGGTTTTGGACACTGACTCTGAGCAACTCCATTTTTATTTTTAATTTGATCTATTGGGACCTAGTTCTGGAGCTTAACCCAAAACAGTGGCCTCAGAATTTTTATTTAATGGGTCCAGGCATTCTATTATATGTATTTCTTATTCAATAAATATTCAGTGAGATACTATTACATGGTAAGTGTTGAGCTAAATGCTCAGAATACAAAATGCAAAAGACAGATGTGATCCCTTGCCCCATCTTTACAGTTTTGAGCCTCACAAAGAAGATGAATATTCAAAAAGTTATTTCAAAGAATATGTAAATGTTTTTGTAATAATTCTTTTGTGAGTATAAGACAGACAGACACACACACACACACACACACACACACACACACACACACCTGATAGATAAATTAAAGAAGGAACGATTGGCTCACAGGTCAAAATGATCCAAGGTATTGGTCATGGCCTACTCTTCTCATCCTTCTTCTATAATCGTTCCATACTTGGGCACAATTTCTCCTTGTGGTGACAAAACGACCACTAACAGTTCCACTTTGAATTACATCTTCTCACTACCCTCAGAAAAAGAAAATTTAAACCCCCAGCAGTTCAAAAGACATTCTGGGCCCAATTTGTATCTTAAGAACTGGTCACCTCAGGCTACACAACCAGCCTACAGCTATGGGGTGATCAGGTGATCATTTGCAATGAAATTACAGAAAGTTGGAAAAGAAAATGGTTTTAGAAGAAAAATTTGGAAAAAATCATTAGATAGGGCTGGAAAAAAGGTAGGTAAAAGTTACACTTACCCCAAATTTTGTGATATAAAAATACAATGTTCTATTCTCACTTATTTTCCCTTGTATATCTTTTAAATATCAGTTAAACTAAAATCATTTTATAAGGTACTGTAGGGCATCTCTTTACAGAGTATTATTTTGACCTATCAAGAAAAAAGATCCAAGGAGTTGGAGTCTATTCTAAATACAATATATGATCAATTGAAATAATCTAAGAAGTTCTAATATACATTAAGTGATATAATTTAAATCCTTAAGTGCTAAGTAAGGTATAAAGACACTATAGTCTACTATACTAATTAAAACTTGCAACTACTATTTTCCCAGAATTTCCTATTTTAGAAGCATTTCATACGTATTACAAAAGTTGATTTTAAAGTGATTACTGTCGGGTTTCTGAGTAATATTCTTTTCATCCCTCTTCTATAATCATTCCATACTTCGGCACAGTTTTTCCTTGTGGTGACAAAATGACCACTAACAGTTCCATCTTGAATTATATCTTCTCACTACCTTCAGAAAAAGAAAATTTAAAACCCCAGCAGTTCTTTCAAGAAGACACGGTGAGCAGGTAGCGGTATGGAAATCCAAAATGGAGGCAAATGGAAGGGACTGGTTTGATGATCCTGATTGTTAGTATTCATCTGTCTGTCCTCAAATGCTTCCTACAGTAAAGGTTTGCAGGTAATCAGAAGGCACAGCTAAGTAGCCTGCCATAAGAGGGCTCTCCTTTATTCTTTTTTTTAATTGATTTTATTTTTTTAAATACACGACAGCAAATGCATTACGATTCTTATTACACTTATAGAGCACGTTTTTTCATATCTCTGTTTATATATAAAGTATGTTCACACCAATTTATGACTTCATACATGTACTTTAGATAACGATGTCCATCACATTTCATCTTTATTGCTAACCCTCTGCCTTCTCCCTTCTCCTCCCACCCCTCTGCCACTATTCATCTATTCCTCCCATACTCCCACTCCATACCCCACTATGAGACAGTCACCTTCTATCAGAGAAAATATTTAGCATTTGTTTTTTTGGGATTGGCTAACTTCACTTAGCATTATCTTCTCCAACTCCATCCATTTACCTGCAAATGCCATGATTTTATTCTCTTTTATTGCTGAGTAATATTCCATTGTGTATATATGCCACATTTTGTTTGTTTGTTTGTGTGTGTGTGTATTATATAGTATAATGCCAATCAATAAATGGGCCAAAGACATAAACAAACACTTCTCAGAATCAATCAACAAATATATGAAAAAATGTTCATCATCTCTAGCAATTAGAGAAATGTAAATCAAAACTACTCTAAGATATTATTTGACTCCAGTTCGAATGGAAGCTATTATGAAGACAACAGTAAGTATTGGCGAGGATGTGGGGAAAAAAGCACACTCATACGTTGCTGTTGGGACTGCAAATTGGTGCAGCCAATATGGAAAGCAGTATAGAGATTCCTTGGAAAATTGGGACTGGCACCACCATTTGACCCAGCTATTCCTCTCCTTGGTCTATACCCAAACGACTTAAAAACAGCATACTACAGGGACACAGCCACATCAATTTTTATAGCAGCACAATTAACAATAGATAAACTGTGGAACCAACCTAGATGCCCTTCAGTAAATGAATGGATTAAAAAAATGTGGCATATATGCACATTGGAATATTTCTCCTTTATTCTTTTGAAAGCCCATAGATTAGCTTGGAAGTACATGTGAAATTGCCTTCTATTTCATAATATATCTGTTATTTAAACAATAAAGACTTTTTGCACAAATATTTAACTAATTCTAACCCTGCCTTATCCTGTGACAATAAGCATTCCCATTGTTCTTTTGACCTTGGGCCTGTCACCCAAGGTCAAAGTACAGAACAAGGTACATGGAGAATGGTGATGTAATTTCTGCGGGAATAGGAGCTGTCATTTATACCCTTGAGGAGTATGTCCATGGAGGGATTATGTTAAGCTACAAAGTAGCACCCATTTTTTTGTGTATAATAGTGACAAGAGAATAACTGAAATCTCCCACAACCTCCAAAAGTTTCTTGAAAAAGAAGCACAAGTACAGGGGAGAAAATCTGTAACCGGCAAGTTTCTGCTGTAATAGATGGAAAATGTGTGTGCTTCTTGGTATAATTACCACAGTTACTCACTTTCAGAAGGAGTGTGCTTTACAGGTTTCAAGTTTGATAAAAGCAAACACAAGTCCACAGCTTTCCTAAATATTTTATTGTTTAGTATTTTCCAGGATTTTGATTTCAGTAGTACCTTACAGTTTATTCCTTAATCATCACAAAATCTTTGAAAACAGTTTGGCTTGATATTTTGCCAGTTCTGTTTTATGGATAGGGAAACTTAAAAGGAAGTGATTTCAAAGTTTTTCACTCAGGAACCTAAGTTGGAATCCAGTCATCTTAATGAGAAGCCTGTTCCATTATGTTTAGCTTCCTGTACGCACTTCACCTGGAGTTTTTCTGTAACTTTATAAGTCAAGTCTCTGTCTGATTTTGGCCCATCTTATTCTGCCTTTGTCATGGCTAACAAGTATTCTATAAGTTTTTCAGGCTTTCTAGACCTGGGATTTTGGTTAGCAATTGTATAAGACCTCCACTCCTCTTTGACAGTAATGTTTTACAAATTTTTCACATATGTGTTGTCCACAGAAAAGTGAGTTCGTATCCCTGTGTTTCCTGATACTTTTTACCTAAGTGGTTCCCTTTCAAGGAAACTAATTACTTAAAATTCCTAGTTCTTGTAAATCAAAGCTATTTTGACATATACATTTGTAAATGTAGTCTTGATTGTTTTTATATTTATTTATTTATTTTATTGCCTCTTTTTATTGATTTTTTAAAAATAAGTGACAGCGGAATGCATTATGATTCTTATTACACATATAGAGCAGATTTTTTCATATCTCTGGTTGTGTATATCCCAGCCCAATGTGTGTCTCATATCAATATTTGAATATCAAGAATGCTTCAAGGATATTGCCATATTTAGCTATGGCTTTATGTTCTCCCAAACTGGGAGGCCAGTTTGAGAAGCAATATAAAAAATCTACAAATGTTCATATGTATGGGGAAATTTGATAGATTATAATAACATTCCCACCTCTGCTTTTTTAAGCCTAACTGGACTTACAGTGCCCATGGACAGTACCAGGCTTCTATGGCCCCCCAAAGATAGGGATTTAAAGTTCTGGTTATTCTTTCTTTACCATCTGACATATTCAGTTTTTTACTTTGACTTTTTCTTTCTTATTACTGTCCTGAATATAAGAGGTGTCTAAGCTTTAAACAACTTAGATTTCACTAATCAAATCTTGGCTTTTTCTAAATACCAATTTTTTTGCCCACCCTACCCCATCATTAGTATCATCTGTCTTCACTCCTGGTATTCTAATTTCAAGACCATCATCTTTATTTGAGTTTTTATTGAGCACTTAAGATATAAACAAAAACTTCTAAAAGTCTTTTATAGTTCTATGTTTCTTATGGACATAAGAGCATAATTTTGGAATCAGAGAGATAGATTAAATTTTAGTTTTATTACTATCTTAGCCTGGGATGGTATAAAAATTAGCATATGCTGGATGCCTTAGAAAATAAATATTTATTTCTCATAGTTCTGGAGGTTGTAAGTCCCAGGTCAGGATCTCTGCATGGTTGGGTTCTGCTGTGGACCCTCTTTCTGGTGTGAAGAAGACCATCTTCTCATTATGTCCAAGTAGGGCAGAATGAGAGAAGAGCAATCTCTCTTGGCTCTCTTCTTACAAGGGCACTAATCCCATCATAAACCTAATTAGCTTTCAAGGCCCTATCTCCTAATACCATCATTTTGAGTGTTATATTCTCAATAGATGAATTTTCGAGGATTCAAACATTCCCTCCATACTGGTTATTCACTGGCTTTCTGATTTTAGAAAATTATTCTCTTGATTCAGTTTGTTTTGCAATAGCAAGATGCTGGAATTGATCTAAGAATTAAATAAAACAATGTAAATAAAAAAGGCTTAATGAATGCCTGTCTTATTCTAGAAAAATGGAAAAAGTTTAGATTAGAGGATTAGACTAAAATCTGAAATCAATTCCTTTAGTTCTCACTTATTAGTGTTGGAGTGTATGGCATGTCATTGAACTTGAACAGTCTGTTTTTTCACTTGTAAAACAGGGAAGTTAAGCCTATATTTCAGGTTTTCATTACCTATATAACAAATGCAATGAATGGCAATTTTTGCTATTAAGAATCTTTCTGATCTTCATTCAAGTATGTCTAATTAACATAATTCATTCAATTTTCTTTCTTTCTTTTTCTAGTTTTCTTATTGTACTCTCTCTTGAGGCAGATAATAAATTTCTCAAGGACACAGGCTTCCACTTATAAATTGTTTTATAACAGTGATTCTGAACTTGACAGAAACTTAGAATCAGTTGGGCATCCTTTAGAAATTATTCATCCCTTTCTTCTATTCCAGACCAATTAAATTAGAATAAATAAGAGGTGGATCTCAAATATCATATGTTTTTAAATCCCCCCAGATAATTCTACTGTGCAGCCAAGGTTGAAGATTTCAGCTTTATGGAGGTGGCTGCCATTCCTATCAACCACTTATAAAGCTGTAGTGTTCCCATAATTTAAGAAGCAAGTCTTTACCAGTTTGGGGCATAATTAAAGAATAAATAAATGTAAAAGTTTGAAACCTGAACTCCTTATATACAATAATGATAAATATGCCAGGATTAGCTAGAGAATCAGGAGGAATGGAAAACACTCTGAGGATTTGCTCAACCTGAAACTTTGCCACCTGGGTTTCTCTAGATCTCTAGATTTGTTTATTAGGAATGTTCCCTAAGATTTCACCATTAATGGGCTCATTTGAATTAACAGCAAAGTAAAACTATTAATAATTTTTTTTCTAAGTGGGTTAAGATAAACTTGTGAAAGGAACAAAAAGTACTCATGCATGGGGAAGGGCCACCTATGGCCTGGACACTTGAACCCTGCTGCTGCAGAGGCTGGACCATCACT
The DNA here is from genome assembly GCF_048772815.1 of Callospermophilus lateralis. NCBI lineage: Eukaryota > Metazoa > Chordata > Mammalia > Rodentia > Sciuridae > Callospermophilus > Callospermophilus lateralis. The sequence goes on along the minus strand of NC_135306.1, from coordinate 60,347,582 downwards.
ATCATCAATCATCCACAGAGGGTTGGACTGCTGCCCCAGTGGGTTTGGAAGGCAGAGGGGATTATTCCTAAGCCTCAAAAGCTCACGCATACTTGTCTTGCTGTTTTGAATGTCCTTGGAATTTGTCATTCCTTCCTTTTTTCCTTTGTCTTCCTTATGGGATGGGAATGTCTATCCTCTGCCTGTTCCATTGCTGTGTTTTGAAAATCTATAACTTGTTTGAATTCACAGACTCACCATTGGATAAACTTTTCCTCAGGATAAATTGTACCTTAAAAGTCAATCATATCTTATTTAGATGATATTTGGACACAATTGTGGACTTTAGACTTCAGTGGTGATTCTAGAACAGGTTAAAATTCCTGGTGTTGTTAGGATAGGATGAAATTATTTTGCACGCAAGGACATGAATTTTGGAAGGCCAGGGTTGTTTGTTTCCATCTGAAATTACTTGTTGAAATCCAAACCCTCAATTAGATGGTATTAGGATGTGGCCCTCATGAATGAGGTTGGTGCCCTTATAAAAAGAAATGCTAGAGCTTGTTCATTATTCTCTAACACGTGAAAAACAAAAACATAACAAAACAAAATACAAGAAAATGGACATCTGCAAACCAGGAAGAGTGCCCACTCAAGACACAAGATATACATGTCCTGCACATTTCTTTTGGCTTCCCAGCCTCTAAAACTGTGAAACAGATTTCTGTTGCTTAATCCAAACTGGAAACAAAATTAAAAAGTAATCATGAAATACTGGGCACTGCAGAGAAAGAAGCTCATGGTGGGGCTAAGAAAGCCTGCAAACAAAATTTTAGTTTTTCCTGCTACCCACTATTGCCTTCCTGTTTCAAGTCATGATTTAAATTTACAATTCAAATTTATTTTATATTTACTTGCTCCTTCTTTACTTATTTCTTCTATCAATATTGAAAGCTTAATATCTTGCATAGTTCTTGGCAAAAATTGGGCACTAAATATAGATTTATTGAATGAGTAAGTGAGGGAATGAATGAACAAATGAAGTTAATAAGCATGAAAGGGTCAATGAATCAGAATATCCATTTATCTTTTGTTAAGGTACCCCTTAAACATAAGAATACTGAGAAGTAAAACCCAGTCAATTGCTTCTTTAGAACTAGTAAGAAGATGAATCCTTTGAGTTCTCCATCCATCAGAACTGAGGCTAAGGAGCAGCTTTTTCCAAGTTTAGAAATAATCTTGTCATTGATTATTTGTAAGGCCTTTTTACTGGGCATTATTGAAGAATAAACCAACAGACAATTCAGAATATCTGCTCAGACAATTTAAAGTATATTTCAAGAGTCAAGAAAGAAATACAAATAATTTAAACCTAATGCCATATGAAAAGGTTGCATAGGATTTGTTTTGAGAACACAAAGCAGAATATTGGAAAATGCCTTCTAGAGATTGCTTTAGTTTTGTTGACTAAGCAGAACATCATTAATTATCATTTCTGATTAGGCACTACATTCATGGATCACAATGATACATCCAGTATCTGGTAAAAAGCCTTACTCTCACCTCTTTTCTCTGTCATCTCCAAACCACTAACCTAAACCAGGTAGTCTTTTATGTCCTTCCAGAGTTTCTTTCTGCAAATCTAAGCAAAACTGCAGACACGTATATTCTTATTTTTCTCCCTTATTATCCAAAATGGCATTTGTACACACTTCTGCACATTGCTGTTTGTACTTAACAGTATATTGTGGAGACCTTTGCATTTCAGTAGGGACAGAATTTTAGAGTTTGTTTTCAAGCCAGCTCTTGTAAGAAACAGATTCTTATTTTTTTATTAAAAAAAAAAAGCAGAAAAAGAACATTTTAGAATGACCTAAAAAGTTGAGACAAGCTAGTTGTTCTGTTGAGCTGGTGTGCAGAGGAGGAGAATGGATGTCACCTGAGATAAGACTGCTGGAGACACCTCATCGATGCTGCAAATCCTGAAAGGATATTGTAAAGTAAACAAAGAAGTGATGGATCATCAAAGTTGTCCTCTATCCTCATTGTCTATGACAGGGTCAACAATGGATTGCCAGATAGGATGGAAGATAGAGACAGGGGGCAGGGAGGTCAACTAGTAAGCTAACCAATCTAAATTCAAACCAGGCATGGTGGTAAAGAGAATGGAAAGGAAAGGAAATAAACAGGAGAGTGACTGTGGAGTTTCATTCTATGGAAGCAGTTCCTTACCCTTTTTGTCCAGCTGTCACACATGATTGATAAAGTTCATCTGCACTACTCAATCCTGTGGGTATATTTAGTGATATGTACAAATTCCAGCTTGCTAACCTCACTTTCATCCATTCCCTTAGCATTATAGAAAAATCAGAATTCATATCAGTGAGAATGATGAATTATAGAGTTGATTTTGACTTCCCACTATTTTATATACTTGTTAAAAGGTAAATCATTTATAACTTTGGCATTTTATTATTAACAGTAATGAATTATTTTGAAGGTGATTGACAGAAGAGTCTTACATGCCACCAGAACTTGATAACTAATCCTGAGAGTTTGAGAGAGGACAGAGGGAAAGAAAGGAGTTTCTACAAATCTAAGTGCCTGGATGTGTAGGATATGATTAATAGAGATGGGAAATGAAGCAGGAACATGATTTTGTAATAGTGATGGCAGAGAATAATAGAAAAATTCAGAAATATTCTTTTAACTTTATTTAGGAATTTAGACCCTAAAATGTTTAGAGTATATATTTGAACAAGCACATGGCATGTATCTCTATATTTATTTAGTATATTTAGCACAGCACAGTCATTAAAAGAATAACTCTGGAGTCAGATAGCCTCTACCTGAGAGCTATCTCTGCCACGTCCTAAATTCTTGGCACTGGAGGTTATGTTACTTAACATCTCTATGCCTCAATTTTCATATTTTTCAGGTAGAAAGTTATAATACTTGATCCAGTTACTGGAAAGAAAAAAAATAGCTAATTCTTGGGAAGTGCTTAGAACAGTTCTTGACATTTTTAATTGATGTTGTTATTTGTTTGTTGTTTGTCATGTGCTATGCATATACAAGTGCTGAGCCAAGCACATTTATTTGCACCCTCACAAAGTGCAAATAAAGGGAGAAACTATAAGCTTTAACATAAGAAATATTGAGAGTAGTCATGATTGATTCTGAGGAGAAAGAAATGGGGGAAATCTAGCAGTTGCACAGGGAGCTCTCTGAAGAGTTAATGTGTGTAAAGATGTATAGAGTTAATGTAATGCATGTGTGAAGAAAGTGATAAGTGCACATCATAGAGGCAGATATATTAAGAAAATGTTCAAGGAAGATGAAGTCCAGAAAGAGGGAGGAGTCACAAAACTTGTAAAGACAACTGAGGGGGTCTTTACTGACATTTTCAGAATGAAAAATTGACCAAGTAAACTACAGAACAGATACCCACACCAGCAAAGATGACAAAGAAAAGTAGAGAGTAAATATTCTTAATAAATATAGCTGAAAAAATTCCAATAAAATACTAGCAAATCAAATCCAACATTATATTGAAAGGATTTTACACACCATGACCAAGAGAAATTTATCCCAAGAATGCAAGGGTGGTCCAACATAAAATTGATGTAACACAAAATGAAAAGGAAAAAACCCACATAATTATTTTAATAGACATGGATAAAGAGTTGGACAAAATCCAACACTCTTTCAGCAAACTAAATATTAAAGAGAATTTCCTTAGCATTTATGAAAAACCCATAGGTAATATTATACTCAATGATGAAAGATTAAAATCTTTCCTCTATGATTAGTAATAAGAGAAGGATGTCCACTTTTAACCATTGCTAAATTGCACTAGAGGTTTTAACCAGAGTAATTAATCAGGAAAAGAAAGAAATCCAAATTGGAAAGTAAGCAGCATTACATGGGTAGTTTATAAAGGGTTACATGTAGGAACCAAAATGGATTCCCTAAATAGAGTTAACAAAACCAAATATATTGCATTTTGTATGTAATTTCCAGGCTAGGAAATGAGGGGAAACTATAGGGATGAGAAAGTTGAATTAATCGAGGTATCACAGACATTTTTTTTTTGGCTAACAAAATGAAAAAAAAGTGGACTGGGACAATAGTTTGGCTAACTAGTTTAATTGCTGGTTGAATAATTGCTGGTTTAACTACTTGTTGAATATACAAGTAGTGTTCATTAATGGGTTGAACACCAATCTGGAAGGAGACCTCAATAATCATATTTTAGGTCAATATTCTATTCTTTATTCCAATTTAACTTACTATTTAAGTCCCAAGTGCATAAAATGAGTCCAAGAGACCTTGTTATAAGAATAAAAACAATATTTTTGGTTTGTTTATCAAAAAACGACCAATGCAAATTGGAAATATTTAGCTTGATAGTTTTTATTGTGAAAAACTTGGTCAAGAAAATGAAACTAAGATGCTCTCATTTCTCACATGTTAATCAAATGGCCCCTATTTGCAAGACTATGCTAGCTGGTGAACACATAAAGATTTTGTGGTCCCTCCAGGTACCTGTAAGGGCATATATTTCAGGGAAGACTAGCTACTGCAAATCCTGTCACGCCCAAATTTTTAGAAGTTTGTTTCTTGTCCAACTCCCAGCATAATATGGAAAAGAGTGAGAGACAGTCTTTTAATTAAGATTTTAGGGACCCCAGACTCCCCCCGCCCCCGCTCCCTGCTCTGGCACTGGGGATGAAACCAGGGTCTCATGAATGCTAAGCAAGCACTCAACCACTGAATCCTAGCCCTAGGATTCTCCTCTTTAATGACTTCATCATCTTTAGAGCCTTGGGGTTCTCCCTCTCTCTACATCTGACCTGCAGGTAAATGTGGATATGGATGGTGCCACTGTTGGCTTGACCCATTTCCCCATATGGTCATATCTACTGCGAGGGAAACTGGGACATATAGTCTCCCTGTTATGTCCAGGAAGAAAAAGGAAACTTTGGGTAACAACTAATTGATCTCTATGCTGGGAGAAAGACAGACACTTGTAAAATAACATAGCAAGTAAAATTAGTATTAGAGAGATACAGGAGATGCTAAAGGAATACCATAAAGGATTACTGAAGCAGCCTGGCTAGAGAGGTCAAAGGAAATTTCCAAAGAATGCAATAACCAAGCTGAGTCTATGAAGATGATTTTAACCTGACAAAGTGAAGAGGATATTGAAAGAAACACACACCCACAAAATGAAAATCAATAAATAAATCAATAAAGTTGTAGGGACTCAGCCCAGAGAGGATTGACAGCCTGCATGGGGGTGGGATGAGACTCTCTAGGGGTTATGTTAACCTATGATACTTGAGACAAATGGTTGCTGGGGCAGGAAGGGAGCATCCTCTTCAGTTCTGCTGTCTAGTTTACAGAGCTCCTTTTAGGGACATCATCTGAAAATGGCCGCTTTTGTACTGTACTTTGTGAAGTATCACCCAATTGGTCCCAAAATAGATTTTTATATAGACCCCAGTAGCTGCTGTTCCAATGGCCAAAGCCATGAAAACAGATTTATGCACATTCACCATTATGATCTGTTTTGATTACAGTTTAATTCATAAAAAAATAAAATAGGAAAAATAAATCAGGGCCCCAAGAAGCTACGTCCAGCAATAGTGGTCCAAGCAGTTCTGTCCCAGGCATTGGTGTCCTGGAGGGAAGCACAAACTCAAAAGCAATTTAGTTATCCTCAAACTCTCACGCTAGAGGAGGACAAGGGTGTGGGTTCTGGCTGTCCCCACACTAGTGTGCCCTTTCTGGCAACCAATGCCACAGGAACTGTCAGATCAGGTGAGGTGGGCAGCGACCAAAGGAGGCAAATTTAAAAAGGCCGCCGAAGGAGGCAAAGGAGGCAAAGGCCGGCTTTATTGAGATATCACTCCTGGGCGGAACTCCATCAGACCCACAGAGGGGACAGGAGAAGGGTCTGAGGAGAAACCAAATGGAAGCTTGACTGGATTGGACTTTTATGGGGCTTACAGCAAGAAGGGAAGGGCTTGGGACAGGAAAAGGTGTTTTTAGGGTCCCTTATCCTGTTGGAGCTGGTCAGCGGAGTTGGCTGAACTCCAGGATTGGCCAGGGGGCCCTGCTGATTGACAGGCGTTAGTCAGGAGATCTCACTGATTGACAGGCGTTTCCTCTGGCGCCTGATTGATGTTCTTTTCCTGGCTGCTTTGTTCTAAGTAGCCACCAAGTCGCAGCCCGGACCTAACAGGAACCAGTCTTCCTGGTCCTTGTACCTTGGACTCTTCCTGGTTTTCTGCCCTTGGTCACTAGTCTGAATGCTCGGTATAAAAGTATTCTAAAGAATATATAGATGAATATATAGACGGAGCCAGGCATCTTCACGTGTATACACAGGCCTCAATTTCTATATCTTATTGGTTCTCAAATGGAAAAAAGATCCTATCTCCCAAAGAGTGCTAAACCTTTTGTGAATCAAAACTGTAATGCAGCTTCTAGGCTCTGTGTCAAGATAAAAAATAAATAGTATTTTAATGCATAATTTGGAATACAGAACTAGTTGTTAAAATGCAAATCAAATATCACACATACAAAAATTATTAAGATCTGTGAGTTAATCTCCAAAAACCAAAGGCCAAATGTTCTCCCTGATTTGTGTGATCCTAACACACAATAGATTGGGGAGAGAATAGAAGTTCTTTAGATTAGACAAAGGGGAATGAAGGTAAGGGAGGGGGGATGGGAATATTAAAGACAGTAGAATGAATTGGGCATAACTTTCCTATGTTAATATATGAATACATTATACTCTACATATGTATGGTATGTCAAAATACAATTTATTGTCATGTATATTTAAAAAGAACTATATATACATATAGTTCTTTTTAAATATACATGACAATATATATATCTTTTTAAATATACATGACTATATATGTGTGTGTGTGTGTGTGTGTGTGTGTGTGTATATATATATATATATATATATATATATATATATATATATAATTTGTATTGTTTTGCCATAACAAGGGGTCAAATGTAAAAAATGGAAAAAGTATACTTCTTGATGTCAAGATGATTTAGGTTCAAATGCATGTCTTTTGCATTGGGTAGATGATTGAATTTCTCCAAACTTTGATTTCTCCATCTATAAAATGACATTACTGTGAACATTAATTGAGAATACTGATGTAACATACCTGGTTAAGGAATAGCATAAATAAATCGGTAAGTAATATTCTGTTCTTTTGCTTTCCCCATAAATCATTGGCTTTTTCCACACATCTTTATCTGTCTTGTTGGCATTTAAGACTCAGTAGGTATAAGTCTTTTTCCTTCCTTACCAGCTATCCCTCTCAACTTCCACCCACAAGTAGCAGCAGTATTTTCTCAATTAATAAACTCACTTCCTAGACTCATCCCTCTCCTTGTCACCAGATCACTTCAGTCACAAAGCTCCATTGTTTCTTTCCTCTCTGGTGTCCAGACCAACTTCAATACACCTTGCAAATCCATACTTTTAAACTTATGGAAACACAATTAACCCAGGTGCCTTGGAGAGTTCAGAGTCAAAGTGTGACATGGTTAAATCAGTACTTAACAATTTCTTTTCAGCACACTACTACTAGAGGTAAGGCTTCAAACTGCTGTAGGGAAGAGGAAAGAAACAGAAGAGAGTGGATTCTAGAGAATCTTATAGAAACAAAGGCAGATAAATGGAGCATAGATAATAAAGAAATGTTATGACTTCCTGGAACCCCAGGGGTACAGTAGGCTTCAGACTTTGATTAATCCAATGGTTCTCAAATATACTTTAATAAAATTTCATGCACCCTTTGCTCTGAGCCTTTTGCCTACTGGGTTAAAGATCATTGATTTTTTCCCCCCATCTTCTATCCCATTTCATATTTGAGAATGCTAAAGCCAAAGAGACAAGATGACTTGTTCTAAGATACCTTAGTAGGTTGTCCAATAATACTTTATTTGGTCTCTTTCTTCTTCCCCCAGAACTTTGCTCTGTATTAGCCTATCTGAAATAAATTCAATGTTATAGACTTCTTTTTCTCAGTATAAATGCTGATATACCAACACTAATTCTCAGATTTGGATTACTTGTAGTATCCACCTGAATAATCACAGGACCTTAACTGGTAGTCGCCAAAAGACTCTACTGGTTATTTCTAAGATAATGAGAGAGGTTGAGGGGCAGGTTAGAGGAGATATTAAAATTGATTACTAATGTGTAGAGTCAAGTCCATTCTTGACTTTTAAACTTTGCAAACTGCCTGCCAAGCATTTCTGAGGATTTTGGCCCTCTGCTCTAGGTTCCATAGCCTCTTGCTGTTTCACTGGACTGAGCCCTTCTTGGTTGTCCTCCTGAGCCCTTTGGAATTTTGTAGCTCTGAGACATAAAATGGAATACAAGTATTGGTAATAAATTCTCTTTTTTTTCCCCAACTCAATTTCACACCAACTTACTGAGGATGAAACTGTCTGGAAGCAGTGTGGCTTGTGCCCAAGGAAATCTTTGGTTTTGGTCCCATTCCCTCTTCCCTTCATCTCAATTGAAACACAAAACAATCGATTGAACAAACAAATGCCAGTCCCCCAGGAAGGATGGATAACATAACTCACTTCCATTGGCATCATCTTTTCTCTGCTTTGAGTGCATTTCAGCTGTATTTCTCTATCTGCCCCAGCCTGTTTTCCTTATCCCTTTCACAGGTATTATTCCCAAGAACATTCCACAAACAACTTTCTGGAAACTCATCAGCACATTAGAATTTGTTGTCCAAGTATTATGCCTGGTATATGGAATATTCCATGCCAATATTATGGAATAAATAAAATGTTTGATGAATGGATGTATTGGTCAGCATTGCATGCTGTTACCAAAATACCCAATAAGAACAACTTAAGGCAAGAAAAGTGTATGTTGTCTTATGATTTCAAGGGTTCAGTCCATAGTCAGCCAATTCCATAGCTCTGAGTATGAAGTGAGGCAGAATCTCACGGCAGAAGGGCATTGTAGAGAAAAGATGTTCAGTTCATGACAGCCATGAAGCAGAGAGAAAGCTTGAGTAGAAGTCAGGGATAACATAATCCCCTAGAGTATGACTCCAGTCACTTACTTCCTCCAGTCACATTTTACCAGCTTATGGTTACCATCTATTAATCCATTCAAATATTTAATCCATTAAATGGGCTAATCCACTGATTAGGCTATAGCTTTCAGAATCTAATCATAAACATTTCTGCATTGTTGTATGCATAAGCTTTTGGGGAACACTTTGAAGTCAAACCATAACAACTGGTGAATGAATTAATTAATAAATTCATATGAAGTGTGCCAGGCTGCTGAAGGCAAAGAGAAAACTGTGAAGGCTCAAAATTACAACAGGTCTTAGTATATTGTTTTTTTAAGTCTTGAAAAGTGGCCTTTTGATAAGCATGAACAACAAAGGAACTTAATTATTCCTGGTACACCATGAAAATATTTATGAAATGTATTTCCTAGGAAGAGAAAATAAAATTTGGAGTTAATTTTTAAATTAATAACATGGTTAAAATAAGAACCCAATGTGGTTATTATCTATATATGAATGTATTCAAACAATATGCAGGTAGAATTAGTGGTGTGTTCATGATTTTTCAAATGCTTTCTACTGATACGTTCAGACAATATGAAAGAACATTTAATTGAATATACTTAAACTACTAAGATACTTATAATAATGATACTTTAAGAACAAAGTCACACAGGTATCTAAGGAGCTAATTCAAAGAACTTATAACTCAGTGATTATATTGGCAGAGCTAATGCTTCATGATTAAAGTAGAATATCTGCACTTCATAATACAAAGGCCCATATTATTTGTAGGAGACTCATAATTTCTCAGACTTCAGTGTCAGGTAAACACAAGTTTGAATTCTGATTCCATCACTCTCTGGCTGTGTGAATTTGGCCAAGACAGGCATATTGACTTCATTTCTTTTCCTTGAAATTTTCAAACACCCCTTGCTTCAAGGATTTTTGTCTCTGGCTGGCTCCTTCTGTAATGCCAGATTCATGGGACCCCCAATAGACCTCCAGGAGCCAAATCCGATGCAATCACACAAGAGTCTTTATTGCAAGCTCGAGGCTAGACTCACAACCATTTCCGACACAGCAGTCCTAGGGAGTGGTCCTGTTCCCTTGTCCAGTGAGATTTTATTGATTTTGGGAGGATACTCTGTGCATCACAACATCACACAGCAAATCATTCCACATCGTGAGAAAGTCAAACAACAACTATTAACATTCACTGGCGGGAACAAGTTGGGTAGGGGTGATTGGTTAGTATAGAGGGGGATTCATTTGAACTGATTGGTTTAAGCCACTAGGGGTGTACATGCTAAACTACATGGTTTCCCAACATGTCATCAACCACCATAAACTACTGGGGGGTCATCTTGCATCCCAGGTATTTTCCCTGTCTCATGCTGATTAGTGGTTGCTAGGGGGTTGCTATGGGTCCTCACCTAGCCTAACTGAGTCAGTGACACCTGGCATAGCAGATCTCTCCGGTTATTTACAAACAACTCAGCAGGGTGGCTAATAAAGCAATAGATTTTTATTCTGGAAAATGTGGATAATACAAAGGTTGTAAATAAAAAATTAAAATTCATGCATTAGCAAAACACAGAGACTGATGACCACTATTAGCATATTCAGGTGTGTTCATTCTTAGTTTTTCTCCATTCATATTTTCTACATAATTGAAATTATGGTCGTCTATAATTTTCTATTTAGCATTTTTTCCTTAGCATCCTATAAACTTCTGAGGTCATAAAAATCCTTTAGGAATCTTATTTTTAAAGGGCTATTCTCATAGTTGCAACATTATTGTTTAACCACACCACCATGATTGAATAATTGAACTGTTTTCAATTTTTGTGTGATGTGATTATAAACAATGCCAAGTAAACCTTTGTTTATAACAAGAGTTATTAATAATTATCTTTTTAAATGCTCAGATGATCTAATTTGCTAATCATATGCCTCATTTGTCAGTTAGATCAAATCACTCCCTTTCATTAAAGTCTTTTATCAGAAATAATAGAGTAGAACCAATCGCTTATCCAAAAGTAAGAAGTCCTGGGTTCACTCTTGTTGGGCAGTTTGTGATTATGTAGCCTTGAGAAAACAGTGCCTTTGTATCCTGGCCTCAGTTTCTTTGTTTTGAAAACAGAATGCCTGGGCTAGATAACATTTAAAATCCCTCTGGTGTCCTCTGCTATTATGACTGCTTCTGACTTTTTACCAAGAAAACAGCCTTCCTGGACTCAATTTTAGGCCTTCTTGACATTCTGAGTTACCTATAAATCTTCTCTGATTTCCTGTATTTCTGATTTAATTTCCTTCCTTTTATCCAACTTTGGCTATTCCTTAATCTTCTTATCTAGGTCTTACTTTTGTTCCCTCTTTCACTGCTATCCATTAAGCTTAGATGAACCCTCTCTTCTTGATCTTTTACCCACTCAGTACCTGATTCTCCTTTAAATCCTTTCTCAACACTTTTCTTTTCTGTAAAACCTTTTGATGTTCAGCACTCACAAAGATTGCTCAGCTCTCTACTTTCTCTTTTCCTGCAAAAATAGATGCAAATAAAATGTTGGGCAAAAGAATAAAAGAAAGTGAAATTTATCCAAGTAACACGATGTGGCATACATCTGGAGTTTTAATATATTTTGCTTGTGTATGTGGTAGACTGGGTGGTGGAGTGGGAAGGGGGGCATATGTACTGAAGATTGGCTGAAAGGACAAAGAATATTTGAGCCAGTCAACAAGGTTAATAAGGACCCATATGTCACATTCATTTTAATCTCATAGTGAAAAGTAAACAATAATTGGTAACATTTTAAATTGCTTTTAATGTGGTAGATGTAAAATGTCTCCTTAAATCCTCAGAAACTTCTGTGATGTAGGACTTACTAATACTCCCAATTTTTTAATGGAAAAAGTTTTGAAATAATTTTACTGTTTGATAACAAATTTACAATATATCTATATTAAATCACATTAGCTACTTGGTGTAATGACAGGTTTGGGTTATGCTATGTATCAATTAGGATGTTTAATGTTTTGCCTTAATTTGGGCTCACCCATAATTAGGGACTGGGGCAAGGGTTTAACAAGGTAATTTTATAAATTATGATAAAAGAGGGAAGGAAAGTAAGAGAAGGAAGGAGGAAGAGCTAAAATAAGAGTGTGTCATCAAGACCATCACTGCAGGCCCCTGGGGAGTAAAGTCTGAATTTTACAAGACAAAACCCCCTGCAATTGTGGAGGCTGACATTTTTTTGTTTTGATATATTTTCATTACTAAAGCTGGATTTTCAGAAAAAAAAAATATGTTAGGAAATGTTGATAGGCAAAGTGCCCTGATCTGCTTTCTGATGTCATAACTGAATATCACAGACTGAGTAATTTATAAGGAAATAAAATTTACTCAGCATATGGTTCTGGAGGCCCTGGGTTGAGGGATTGCATCTAGTGAGGGCCTTCTTGCTGACGAGGACTCTCTGCAGAGTCCTTAGGCAGTGCAGGGCATTACTTAGGCATGGTGAGACAAAGGAAGTTTGCTTGCCCATGGCTCTTTTCCTCTTCTCAAGAGTGTTGAACCTTCTAATTTCATCTAATCCTAATCAATTCCCAAAGATCCTACCTCCAGATACCATTAACATATGATTTGGGAGATTCAGTTTCCACCACAAGAATTCCAAGGCACACAACAAACCAAAGCCCAAGTTATATTAAGCAAAAGAGTGGCTGAATTGTTTGAGAAACACCACAAGGAAAGTAATAGAGATTCAAAATATATTACTCTCAGGTACTCAACAATTCAATAGAAATATGGTTAGCTTTGTTCGAGTCACTGTTTATTTAAATTTTATTTAAATGAACAGGCTAATATCAGAAAGGCCAGATTAGAACATACCCAAGAAGCCATTGATAGCCACTATTGAGAGAATAAAGAATTACTACACTAGTTAGAAGCCAGTCGAATTGGACAAAGGACAAGTAAATTTAACGTGGTGAGAAGGAAGGCAATGGTTGAGAAGAACCAAGCTGGCAGCCTTAAAACTAATACTGGGCTTATGAATGACCAGCCAGGGCAGAAAGGGAGCATGGGGAATAAGGACTGAAGTGTTTCCTCTGTAAGACACTATATCATTTATTGTTGCATCCCTAGGGCCTTCATTGCACCAGACAGAGTAAATGATGACAAGGAGTGGTTGAGGTGAGTTGTATACTATTCCTTGCCCAAGGAGCATTGTAGAGTTCAGTGGATCAAACAATTACCCCTGCTTCTGTCCAGAAAAGCTACTTTCAGGTTGTGATTGGAAATGTCTCCCATGTCACCTAGCCATGGCTTCAGCCAGGAAGAAGTACAGGAAACTCAGAACTTCAAGATTGAACAAGAGATAGTGGGGAGAGAGTTGAGACCCAGAATTATCTAAAAACTCTGAGAACTCTAGACCTGTAGAAGCTCAGCTCCCCAGCCTGGATGGGTTTCTTACCAAAGAAAAGAGAAATAAAGACAGAGGCAGGTGGTGAGCTGCCATGATCCACAGGTTGTACCCTGTTCTTCAAATAGTAATTGTAGTCTGGATGTGGCACTTGATTAAAAGAAAATACTCTTGATATTTATTTTACTCCCAGAGTCATCATAGAGATAATGAAGAGATGGAATCTTTAGAAGGGGTAGAGATGTAGCACAAGGAGATTGAACTGGAAGTGTGAAAGGTAAAAGTTTTACCCAACTTCCGAATGGAAGTTGACTTGGTCTATCCTCTGTGCCAGGTACTTCCCCTTCACTATTCTTTTTTTTTAATTTTTTTTTTTTGAGAGAGAGAGAGAGAGAGAGAATTTTTTAATATTTATTTTTCAGTTTTCGGTGGACACATCTTTATTTTATTTTTATATGGTGCTGAGGTTTGAACCCAGCGCCCCACTCATGCCAGGCAAGCGCATTACTGCTTCAGCCACATCCCCAGCCCCTATTATTTTTGACATTCACCACAATGATAAGAAGTACCTGCCATTTTCATTTTAGAGGTGAGGAAATCTGGGTTCTTAGAAATTAAACATAGTAATATTCCATATCTTAGTCCATTTACGGTTGCTAATAACAACAGCATAGAGGAGGCATATTATAAAGTTTATTATGGCCCATGGTTCTGATTCAGGGTCTAGGGGCCCCATCTATCTAGTACAAATCTTCTTGCTGGTGGAGACCTGAAGTGGCACAGGGCACCAAACGGCAAGAGATTGGTAACACCCCAGAGACCTAGCCAAACTGGCTTCAATAGTAGACCTGGTCATGAAATAACCCATTTATCCATTAATAGCATAAATTTCAGAATCCCTTTATAAGGGCAGAACCCTAGTCTCTTCTGAAAGGTCCCACCTGGTCCATACTCTTAATACTTCAAAATGGGGATTAAATGTCAACATGAGTTTCAAAGGGGATAAACCACATTCAAAACTTTGAAAGTGCATGAGTAGGTTGGAACCTAATACTGCCTGTCTTGAGCACCCATATTTTTTGAATACCCATTGTCTATAAGAGTAAATGCCTAACAAGACTTTCTCTTGAGGAAAGGCCACTTCTACCTCTCTCATGCTAGGAGACACATGGTGTCTGGTCAGACGTAAGAACCATGCCAGTTGTTAAAGGGTTCCCTTGCTGGGTGACTGTTTGGGAGCGACTGGAACAAAGAAGTGTTTGTAGTACATAAAATCTATAGGACAGTGTTTATATTTGTTCTGCAACTTGTCTCAAGTTAAAAAAAAAAATGTGTACCAATCCTCTGTCACTGTTGCCCTGTGCTGGTTGACTTCACCTATAGTTCTCTCTCTTCTCTTCTTCTTGGGCCAATCATCCATTATATATTGCTCCCTGACAAATCAACACTCTTGAAAACATCCAAAGTCCTGAATAAAAAAAGGATAAAACATGTCATTTTTCTTTCAAACTCACTTCCATATTAAAATCTACCTGATTTATTTCATTCCTGAATGAAGACAAGCATGGATGTTTTCCAGCTGCTACTCAGATGTTCTAGAAATACCACTTAGGGGCATAATTTCAGTTTCTCCTTGACAAAATTTGAACTGAGTTAAATAACCAGAAAATTAAAAATAAACACAAATTTTACTTTCTTCTCAGAGAGAATACATGTTCAAGGAAGATAGACAGGATTTTAAATTCCAGATCTGTTTTTGACCAGTTGTGTGACTTTGGGTGAGATAATTAAGTTCTCAGCTTTGTTAACACAAGATGGGGATAAAATGATAATGATTGTATTTACTTGACAGGCTTTTCTTATGAAGATGAAAGAAAGAATGTGTAGGTAAAGTATTTTTGTAAATTTCTTGTACCAACAGGTACCCAAATGTTGATTTCCCTTCTACTCCTTCCCATCCATACCCAGTATCCTGGAGGAGAGTCTAGGAAGTAGATAATAAATGTGGAGAGTTATGTGTTATTCAACAATAGCAATCGACAGCTCTAGATTTTTACTGTGCTAGAGTTTTGGCAACACAGTTAGCATATAACTCCTAGATTCATAATAAACAACTATAATGAAGTAAAAATCTAGCTCAGACACTCAGATCCTGTTTGTTTCTGGGAGAGAATTGTGTGTCTTATTAAATACCAACTACTGTGCTATTCTCTCCAGAAAATGATTGGTTGAATTAGGTGGCCAGGGAGTATGAATTGAATAGAGCCAGGAAAACAGCTGTGTCTGGATGGAGGCAGCACGCTTCCAGCTCTTGCTGATTCATTTCTCCAGCAGTTTTTACTTAAGAGAACCATCCATAATGCATGGCCGCAGGACTATATAGAAGGCAAATCACCCAAACTGTGAGCATTACAAGCATTGCACATTGCCTTTTCCAATTCTAGGAAACTGCATGATGAGCTACCTATAATTTTTCTTGCAGGGGCATGAAAACAAAAGATGTATAGCTATTTAAATGCAGAGAAGTCAGAATGACTGACATCTTCACCATCCTTCCAATAAAAATTAATCATCATTCATTTAGATGGCAAATATTTACTGAACATCTACTATGTTCTAGTCCTCAGGCTAAGTATTGGGTATTCAGAGGGCAGCTAAATTCCTGAAATTCCTGCTCTCAGGGCACTTGCAGCCTGGTGAATCCAATGAGCCTGTCACTAAAGAAAGAAATATGTGTTTTCAAATTAACAAAAATGCTGAGGATAAGGGACAGTGGCCACTTGTTTTTTGAGGTGCCAGCAAAGGTCCCTCAGTAGACTTCATTTTTAAACTGACACTACTAGATGAGTTGGGGTCAGCCAGGTAAAAAGCCAAGATCAGGACAGTCAGCAGCACATGTGAAGTCTCAAGAAGTGAAAAAGCTTAGCTTGATCTGGGACTCCAAAGCAGCCAATGTAGCTGAGTCAAGGTGAACAGGCAAAAGAGGCATGGATGGGAAGTAAGGAGGCAAGCAGGGGCCAGTGGGCCATGTACTGAAGATGGCTTTTATTCTAAGGTTGGTATAAAACCATTTACAGGTTTGACTCAAGGGAAAGGCATAACCCAACTTGTAATTTAGAAAGGTCACTCTGGTTGCTTGGCAGAGAAAGGTTTAGGTACAGAGAACAAAAGATGATCCACAGCTAATTAGAAGGCATTTTAATATTCCACTCACAGAATCATGGTTGTGGTGGAAAGGTAGGAAAGTGATGACAGCAGTATCAGTGCAGGTGAAGGGAACCAGAGCCACGAGGATGCACAGTGGAGAGAACTGACAAGGGCCATCGGGGTGGCTAAGGGGGGCAATCCAGGATAATGCTCAGGTTCAAATGGATGGATGTGTGGTGCCATTTACTGAGATGGAAAAGACTGGGGAAGCAGAAAGACAATCTACTTTCCCTGGGCACCTTGAGAAACTTGAACATATCCTTCTATGGAATGAACCACGCTATATTTTGCTTTTTTGTCTATCTGATTCCTTCCCTTCCAGCTTTTGAGTCTTTTTGGTCAAGCTAAATTCCAGTAATTCCTGCTCTCACTCCACTTGCAGGCTGGTGAATCCAATGAGCCTGTCACTAAAGAAAGAAATATGCAAAAAAAAAAAAAAAAAAAAAACCCACAAGAGTCAAGAGTAAGGGTTTGTAAGTTGGAAACGGATGAAATCTGTAGTCAGTCACTTATTAACTGTGTGACATTGAGTGGGTTACTTAGCCTCACAGAGTTTCTCCCTTTATAAATAGTGCCTAGCTCAAGAATTAAATGATTAAATGAGATAAATTATGTAACATGCCCAAGGCTTAGCATGCTATTAAGAGCATTAGCCATTGTTATCTTTAGAATTGTCCACACTCTGGATCATAATAGATACTTGATACTTATAGATTAAATATATGAATGGATTGGCAGTTATTTTGGTTCTCCCTGAATGAATTAATGGGTATATCAGACTTAGATTCTAATAATAAAACTACTATTAACCAACTGATTACTATTAGTTTTAACTTCCTTGGATTCAGTTCAATCTCAGTTTCCTCTTCTATAAAACAGGACAGAAGTATGTAAGAAAAGGATAACAGTGTGATAGGTTTTATGGTTTCTAAAGGAGCTTCTAGCTTTAAACCTCCAATAATAATCTTAGTTCTTTTTAATACACCTACTCAAACAACTAGTAAAGAGTATTTAATAATTCATTAGATACTTTTCTTTTTCTTGTTTGATGTTCACAATGACTCGGCACTGAAAGGCTAAGTAACATAAGTCTCAGTTTACAGGTGAGGAAGTCAAGGTTAAAGGACATGTCCATGGTCAATACTTACATTTAGCCTTCAAACACAGACTCTGATCCTTTTTCTACTACACTACATGGCTTCTTAGGCTGTGGTAGTCTTCAGATGCAAACAAAGAGAATGAATATTTAATAGTCATATAGAAGTCAACCACTTACGAATATTTGGTTATTCTAGGTTTAATTTCCATCCCAGAAAAGAAGACTTCTATTGTGCACTTTCTTAGATATTCTTGTCTTCTTTGTGCTTTTTAATGTAATATAGTGTGAACCCACATGTTATTTTAAATTTTCTAGTAGCCACATTAAAAATTAAAAAACAGGTGATATTAATTAGTTTAATTTAAGCCCATGTATCTACATGTATCTAAAATATTACCATTGCAATATATAACTACTTTAAACATTACTGAGATGTTTTCCAGTCTTTTTAATTCCGTCTTCAAAATCCTATGTGTAATTTTCACTTATAGCATATTTTGATTCAGCCTTGTCACCTGTGGCAATTGGATACTATACTGAATAGCTTAGCATAAACCAGTAGTAATTCATTGTTGTATTTCCCCGAGGATTACAGATTGAACAGTGTCATATGTAACTGGATAGATGAGTTGTATGGTGCATCAGTGAATATGGCTGCATCTTATAAAAAGACCAATCCATCAATAAACTTGATGTTTTACTTGAGATGGAATATATTATGAGAAAAAAAATATTTGGGAAATGTTTAAAACATACAAATTGAATAGTGTGCTTAGTAATTCTCCACATAAGTACCTCCCTGAAAGAAGATCCATAAACACTGGTGTGTATATGTTTGTAAATATACAGAGAACATCTGAAAAAATTTCTAAGAAACTGGTTTTAGCAACCAACTTTGGAAAAGGAGATAGATTTACAGGTTGGAAGAGAGCTATTTTTTATTTCATATGCTTTTATACTGCTTGAAATTTTTACCAGATTTTCATCAAAATGTAGTTGCAAAATTATAAAAGTTTCTTTTGAATAAAATAATTATTGTATAATAAAACTACAGATTTAGCAAAAGTAACGATCAAACTACTACAACAAAAATATGCACCAGAGGGGAAGATAATTCTTTTGCTTTTAATTTTTCTCAGTAGGGCCCATTCTTTAGCATGACAGTTAGAAATTACAGTGGCATGTTATTTGAGGTCATCATCAATGTATAAACCCAAGAGGTTCAACCATATCCCTGCTGCATAGGAGGCAGACACAGTCTGTCGAAAAGTTTCTATGGATTTGATGGGATTTGTAGCCCTACATCACCCATGGGCTCAGGCTGTCAAGCAACCAGAGAAAATCAATGAAGACTCCTTCCTTGTACTCAGAATTGCTGCACATGTTTGATGTGTTACCTGCCACCTGGCCTGAACCATATTCTGGCTGATTGTGATCATGTCATTGCACAGTTCTGGATCGATCAAATCCTTTCCTTTTTGGAAGCAACATAGTTTGGTGTACTGTTTATTTCCCAAAATGAATTTCATGGACCCTAATTCCAGGATGCACTCTTTTTAAAAATTAATAAAATTTTCTACTTATTCTGTTATCATCTTAGAAAATAACAATTGACATCATTAGATTAGTGACTTAGAAAAGTCCCACAGAGAAGAAACCTTGAAGTTGTCGAATCTAGCATTTATCAGGCTTATGTGATCATACAACTTTTAGATTTGAGGAAGAGGGATAAACTTAACCAGCCCACCTGATCATGCTTTGGAAAATGATGTGGTGATAAATGTACATGGTTCTGCCACCTACAACTTATGTGATCTTGGTCAGCTGCTTTAATTTTTTTAGGCTTATTCGTAAATGGGGATAATAATGCCTGCTTAGAAATGAGGACTTAAGAATTAGTTAATGAAATAATATTTAAAGAACTTCCATGGTGATCAGCAGAGACAAGAGGAGAAGCTCAACTGCTGTCAATTCCATTCT
Source organism: Callospermophilus lateralis (assembly GCF_048772815.1). Taxonomy (NCBI): domain Eukaryota; kingdom Metazoa; phylum Chordata; class Mammalia; order Rodentia; family Sciuridae; genus Callospermophilus; species Callospermophilus lateralis. The sequence continues at coordinate 60,327,798 of NC_135306.1, read as the reverse complement.
CTTATTCTCTGTTGTCCTTTGTTCCTCTTTGCTATTAGGCAATTCTCAAAGAAATGATGAGGTCAATAAAAAGGAATAATGCTACTTAGCCATATAACTATTAGAAAATGGGAAACCGTTTTCTTAAGGCAAACATTATGGAGAACAGATTGAAAAATGTGGATCACACTTGTTTGTGTTGCTTTAATCAAGTTTTTAGCCCAAATAAATATTTTGATCTACAAGTAGAAATTCTCCAACTTCCATGGTTTATAACTGAATAAAACCTTGCAATTAGAAATTCCTAGATGAACTATAAGAATATAACCCTTTAGTCTTCTAGATTCAGATTTATTCACTTGAATTTAAGAGTTTTATAGAAGATTTGCTTATTAGTATCACGAATAGCCCAATTTCAAACAATGTTTCCAATCTAAATCACCAAACATTTCTTATTGTTTTACATATCCCTTTTGTTAGTCAAAGTGATATTGGAATATTTGGACGTAAGTATAAGTTTAAAAGCCACATACAGATGTATTTATTCTAAACAAATAATACTTGATATTAGCTGGGGTCTCTATACCCTAGGATCTAAATAAGATTATTTCAAACCCATTTTGCAGCTTATGGAAGATCCAGTGGGCCAACAAAAGTTTTTGTGAATTTTCAGCAGACTTGGCCTTGCATGGCCACCTATAGCACTCAGTTGTGCTTCAGCTAACATAGTCAGTTATATGTTTTGTTGTTGTCTCAAATGTGCTGTCCTGGGACTGCCATATCAACAGAGATGTGAAATCCAGTCCCTTCATTCCTGTTAAAAAAATGTTAAATAAAAACAAAACAGAAAGCACAGATTATGTGGACTTTGTGAGTGTAGAAGAAAACCATGGGAAAGGAGAGACTTGCACTTTAGACATGTAAGCAATATAAAAATTTCAAAATGAACACTCCTATCTTAATGTTGCTTGGCCATTTCTGTAAATCAGGGCTTCAAGATTCCTTCATATGGCTAAACTCTGGCCTCCCGTGCTTTACTTTTTCATTCTTGATTGCATCTCTTTCAGAAACATGGGGGGAAATTCCAATACCCTTAAAATAACCTAGTCAATATTAGATGACATCCTTATGGTTCAGAATAGTTGATAAATCCCTGTTGCCATTTCCCCTAATGCACCCACTTTTTAAAAAGGCCCATGTGAGAAGAAGTTCCAAGTAGAAATCAACACTGTGATCACAGCATCTGCCTCTTAGATTTTTGTTTTTGTCATGGGTTCCCATTTGAACCCACTGTCCATAATACCTCAGTATAGAAGGTCTGTCTGTACCAAGAGATATCCTTAGTTTGGAGTCCAAAAGCTTATATCTGAACATCTTCCCTCATTTCCTCACACTAAATTTTATATGAGATGCACAGCCTATATTTTAGGATAGATAATTCCAAATTCATCCTTCCAATTTAATGAAAGTCTATCAATTATTTTTAGAGAATGTATATACAACTGGAAACTTTTTTGTATGTTTGCATATGTATACATATTTAGTAATCAATGGACATGTGATAAATACTATTATTTAAACAATGCATACTTGTATCATTTTCATATTCCCATTTTGTTTGTACTAACTTATTTATCTGGCATTATAAGGAAGTGAGGTACGTCATACATGTTATTGTCAAATAACTAATGCTCTCCTTTTCATAATAACTGACAAGTTTTATCACATGTCTGAATTAAGTAAACTTTTATTAAATGTTTTAATTAAGTGTTTATATGTGTGTCTTTAAATTAAATGTACAATGTGTTTAATTTTTTAAAAAATTCACTTTATTGAGGTATGATTGGCACACAAAGAGATCTACATATTTATTGTATACAACCTCATTAGTTTGGGAAATGCAAGTATAAATCAAAGTCAATAAAAATAACACCTCACACCTGTTATGATAGCTATTATTGAAAATACAAGAGATAATAAGTTTTGGTGAGAGTGTAGAGAAAAGGAAATGGGAGAAATGTAAATTGGTACATTCATTATGGAAAACTTTATGTAAATTTCTTAAAAAATTAAAAGTAGAACTACCATATGATCTAGCAATTCCACTTCTGGGCTCTATCTAAAGAAACTGAAACTGAAATCAGGATCTTGAAAAGATTTCTGCACACCCATGTTCATTTCATCATTATTTATGATAACCAAGAAATGGAAGGAAACTAAATATCCTGATAGGTGAAAAGATAAAGAAAATGTGGTATATACAATACAAAGAAATGTCATTCAACCTTACAAAAAAAGAAAAGCCTACCCTTGGGGGGCGGGGGACAAAGAACCTGGAGGACATCATGCTGACCAAGATAAGACAGATGCAGAAGGACAAATATTACCTGATACCACTTAGGAAAAGTTTATTTTGGCTTGTGGTTTCAGAGACCTAGACCATGGTTGGCTAACTCCATCACTTTGGGCCTGAGGTGAGGCAGATTATGGCTAAAGGGCAATGGCAGAGGAGTGCTGTTCACTTACTGGCAGCCGGAAGCAAAATGAGAAAGGGGAAGGGGCCACAGGGAGGATGCAGCCTTCCAGTATACACCCCCATGACTCAACTCCTCCAGCTGTGCCCCACCTGCCTACAGTTACCACCTAGTTAGTCCATTCAAACTAGGATGAATTGATTAGGTTATAGCCCTCACAACCCAATAATTTGACCTTTTAACATTCCTACATTAACACAGGAGCTACATTAACATTCCTACATTAACACATATCGAAACCATAACACCACTTACATGAGAAATCTAAAATAGTTAAAATCATAGATGTGGAGAGTGGAATATTGGTTACAGGGCATAGTGGAGGAGGAAACAGGGAAGTATTTGCCAAAGGGCACAAACATTTAGTTATACAAAGTCACTAAATCCTAGAGATCTACAGCATGGTGTATATAGTTAGCAATATTTAATTAACCATGTATGTAAAACATATTTATTACTCTGGATCATAGTCAAAAATGTTTGAAAGCCATTAACATAGAGGTCAAACTGTTCTGGGACAGCATATGAGTGGGATCCTCTTATTAGTGAATCTGATCCTTACTCTGGCAGGTAAGAAATGGAATTTTCTTTACATAGTGATCCCCAACTTGCATTCTGATTGTTTCCTGAATAAAAATCCAGAACAGGTTCAAGCTGAGAGCAGCATCAATCTAATCAATATGATATCTCTGGGAGGATCATAAGAGAGCTTTTGAATTGGACCACCTGGTTTAAATTCTTGCCCCACCATTAACTAATCATGTGACTTGAAAACAAAACACTTGACCTCTCCAGGTCTTGGATTCCTCACCTGAAAAGTAGAGATAACAATAATCCTACTTTCCAAGGGTCATTGTAAGAGAAATATAAAATCATTTATTAAATCTTTAATATATGGCCTGTACAAAGTAAGCCATATCACCATAATAACCTTCCACCATGATACCTATAAATAATATGAATGTTGGATGTTTACTATGTGTATGTGTTTAACTTATAAAAAAGTTATAAAAGTATATATTTATATATATAGACCTAAGAGGAGAGAGAGGGAGAAAGGGAGAGGGAGATTGTTTGTTGAAGGTCCTGTACATTCTGTAGTGATTATTTCTCTGGAATGAGCAGAGACTATGAGTAGAGGCTATAAGCTATAGGACAATGGGGGAAATAGGTGACTAATTTATACTAATTAAGCTCACAAGAGGCAAAATTATAGAATGATACTTTAAGTACTCACATCAGATATTACTTTTTAGTGATCAAAATCCTTGTATCCCCTAGATAGGACCTTCCTCTTCCATTATTAAGATGTCTAAATGAGATGTCTAAATCTTGTTGGAGATGTTGTTGTATTCATAATCAACAAATTGATTAAGTACTGCCATTTGAATACGTCTTCTCCAAAATTCATGTTGAAACTTAATCACTATTATGGTGGTATTATGAGGTGAGGCATTTTAGGTAGTGATTAAGTCATGAGGACTCCATCTTCGTGAGTGGATTAATGCCTTATAAAAGAATGGAGGGAACTACTTTAGGCTCTCCTTTTTTGCCCTTTGGTCCCTTTGACCATGTGATGACACAGTGTTCAAGACACCAAAGCTGCTGGTGCCTCAATAGTGGATTTAGCTTCTCAATTTCAAGAAATGAAAAAATATATAATTTTAAATTATATTTAAAATTACAAATTTCAAATTATCCAATCTGCAGTATTTTGCTATTGCAACACAAATGGACTAAGACAAGAAGCAAGAATATTTCTAGCTATATAACAGGTTGCCCATAGCCATTATAATTAATATATCCCTGACCAAATATATCTTTTGCTCTCCTTAAATCTGCTTTTCTCTCATTCCTGTTCCTCCTATCTCATTTAATATTTCTATCTACCCATGAAGTTTTTCCACACCCTTACTGCCTGTATTCTAATGGTTGCAAAAAGGACTTTGAATACTAACTCAGAAATACAAGAATGTCTCTCATTAGAAGTCTCAACTAAAATGTTAACAGTTATATTCTAGCTATTGGAGAGGAAAGTGTTTTTGTATACGAGATGCTCTTATCTGTGCAATTTTTTTTGCATTTTGAAATTTTTCATTACCTGTATTTGTTTATTAACTTCAAAATTATTAATAATATATTTATAATGCTAACAAATATTCAATTAGAACTTAGTACATAATAGGCACTATGTTAGGTTTTTTCATTATCATTAACTCAATTATTCTTCAAAACAACCAAATAAAATTAGGAGTATTTTTATCTCTGGGTTATTCATGCAGAAACTGAGTTTTGAAGAGGCAATCTAACTTACTAATGGTCACATAAAAAATGTTTTAAAGAGCTTGGAACATAGTTTATATTTCCTCTCTCTTTCTATCTGTAGCAGATGCCTTGAAGAATATTTAGGCAGCTTCTAGGACCTCTTTTTGTTGTTATTGTGCCCCATCATTCTCCTGTCTTCCTAAAGCTACAGGCTCATACTCAACCTTCTTTATCCATGCCACCTGCTATGGTTTGAATCGGGTTTGTCCCTCAAAGATTCATGTACTAGAAGCTTGGTCCTCAACTTAACAGTATTGAGGATGGGAGGACCTTTAAGAGGTGGTGTCTAGTAGAAGGTGATCAAGTCATGATCATGTTTGTGAAGGGATTAATGCTGGTCTCATTAGGTCTCACAGGATAGATTAGTTCCCATGAGAATACATTGTTATGAAAGAGCAAGTCTGGCCCTGCATCGTTCTCTTGCTTTCTTTCTCACCATGTAATTTCTCTCTCTCTTTCCCTCCATTCCCCCCCCCACACACACACACACTCCTCCATGTGATATTATTCACATCCTTTACGTTATTACCAGAAGTCAATGCTGGTACTATGCTCTTGAACTTCCAGAGTTAAGTAAATCTCTTTTCCCAGGTATTTTGTTTTTGTTACAAAAACAACTAATTAAGACACCACCTTTATCATGATAAGTGATAGGATAAGGGGCAAATCAGAGGCAAATAAACCAGATTCTTTTCCAGAAATTTTTAATTGGGTCCAGAAGACCACTCTCTGAAAAAAATAAATGAATAGAGGTACAAAGAAAACTAAAGAGACAGAGGGAAAACATGTCTTGGATTCATGACAGCTTCCAGGGCTTGGTAGTTTTTGAAAACCCAAGTAAACTTTGGGTTTCATTAGGCCCAATGAATTGTTATAAAGCTGTAATTGTTAAAATAACTTTTTAAATTTTTGCTTAAGATAACACAAATTGGACTCAGAATATGTCTATGATTCATACAGTACCAGTTATTTTCCTAAAATAAATGATTTTTGCCATTACTCTACAATAAAATACCACCTTCATGTTTCAGGTTATTTTTGTTTGCAAGATAAAGCCCTGACTGCTTAGTATGACATATCCGGCCCTCCACACTCTTTCCCCATGCTTCTTCTCTACCCTGACATCCTATCACAAACCCAGTCCTCTACCATAGCAACTCTAATTTATTATATTTTATATTTATTTTTATTTTTATATCTAATTTATTATATATTATATTTATAGCAACTCTAATTTATTTATAATTGTCCCTAATTTACCATATTTTTATACCTTCTACTGCTGTTGACTATCCCAGCCCTAGACAGCTTACTTCCTCCTGGCAGTTCCTAGCAAGATTCTAAATCACCTGGCTAATACCTATTCAGTGTGTGCTAGAACTGCTTATGCTATTTCAAGAGAGTTGATGTTTCTCCTGAATTTTCAGCCAGTTGATGCTGTATTGTTTTCTTGAAATCAGTCATGATGGGAGTATTTACACCCATGAAAACTGGCAGTTACCACAAATCGAAGCACCCCTCTCCTCAGAGAAGATTGTTAAACATTTGCCACCTTACCAATGCCCATTGCTTTTTTCAGCTTGTTTCATCATTATCTTTTGATCATCTTCCACCCTCAACCCAGTGAGTTTCAGTGTGGGAGCAGGCAACAGAAGATAATGGGAAAAGAGGCAATAGGGACTAAAGTAGGGATCTTAATGTCTTACATCAAATACTTCATCCATGAATTGTATAAAATCAAATGATCAATGAAAACCCACCTGCATATTTCTTCTTTATTTGGAATAGATGAAGAGATAATCACACATAGTTTGAAAACTGCCTTAAGAGAAGATTGTGCCTGTTCCCCCCAACCCATCGAACTTATGGCATCCAATGCAGTCCCCATTAAAACTAACCTCTAATGCTAACCAAATCAGGATTAAGAACCACTGATCATCATCTGAAAAAGAAAAGAAGAACTCTTCTAAAATAAGTGACATTAATTGCTTACCTTTAATAATTATTTTAATATTTTCTTCATTGAGCCTGTTTTCCATAGTTTTCATTAAATTGTGGCTCCCTCTCTCAAAGATCTCCACATTTAAAAAAAATAAAACAAAAAGTTACAGTAGAAAGTGACTTTAGGAATTTTATAATGAAATCATAATCTTCTGTAGAAGAAAAAGTAAGACTCAAAAAATTGGAAAATGTTGCCAAAACTATACTATTGGCAGAGCTTGTACCAAAATCTGTACTTCCTAAGTCCTTGATGCAATATTATTTCCCTATTCTCATCTGCTCTCATCTTAGAACTATGGTGGTGAGAAGCACTAAAGAAAATATTAAATCATTCTTTTCTGTGGAATATTTGCTTTCTGAAGGACTTACTCGCTGAGAGAAGCATTGGGTGTCTCATGTCTCTCCGGAGTTTGTATAGTTGAACAGAAACTTCTTTTTCCATTTGTCCTCTCTCCCTCTGGTTGTTTTAATTTCAGCTTCATGTTTTGTGTAGCTCACATAGTTCAGCTGTAGGCAATGGGGTTCTGCTTTCAACATTCTGGAAATAAACAAAATGAAGGAAAAATCTTAAGGCAGTTGTGCTAAGCAGCAGAAGGAAGTATGAGTTGTCACAACAGAATTAACAGCAGCTAGGTGAAAATACAGCTGGATGGAGAGTGTTGGGTTATAAACAGTACACAAGGACACACATGTACACAGGTACATATTCTTACTGCAGTGCAGGCAGTAGCTCTTGTGTGGCAGACCTTGGTGAGTATACAAAGGACAGCTAAGACATGTTGGTTGAATGTGGCTGCATTAAAGAAAGATGGGATCTATGAGGGTGGCATCTGGGTACCCAATTTGTTTATGCCACTTGTTAAGGCAAACATTTGGTAAGTGCAAAGATGGAGAGGGTAGCAAAGAACAAGGAGGTATACAGACCTACATACATATTTTCTCTCTTCATCACCTTTTAATTGTGTCATTCTTTCTACCTTCCTTTTAAAAATTTTCAATTATTTGTAAATTTATTTCATAGAATATTTATAATATGTGAACATTTTGCTTCTATGTCAAACCCTTATAAAAACTACAAAAGATATTGTAACCTCTATATAACATTACAGATCGAAGAGGCATTTGCTGTGGAGATATTTTGTTAGGTTACAAAATATGAAATTACCAATGTTCTATTTTTAACTATAAAAATGCCATTATCATTTTTTCTTTTATTTTCCCATTGTTCATGGGAGATAACTCATGAAGTAGTTGCTATGGGAAGGCAAAAAATCATTTAAAATGACTTATTTTCTCTTTCCTTGAATACATACTCTTTCAAAGTTTTATTTGTGTGTGCATGTGTGTGTGTGGTGTATGTTCTGGGATTTTGCAACCTAACAGGCTTTAGTATTAATTAATTTTTATTTATTTTATTTGTGATATAGAGCTAATTTTTCCAGCTTCCTGAAGACAATTTTTTTTCACTCATAAAATGGAGATAGCAATAGAACATATTGTATTAGTTCATTCTTACTGCATAACAAATTCCCCCAGAACATAGTGTTTTAGGATAAAAGAAAAGCACAGAAACATTTATCACCCAGTAGGTTAGAAATTTTTGAGCAGTTTAGCCTGATGGTTCTGGCTCAGGTTGTTGTATGAGAACTCAGGTTGTTCTGACTCTAAGGCTTGATGATCTGATAATTCACATGTATGATTAGTTGGTACTGGTATGCAGGATGTCTCAGGGCTTCACATTATAGAGTTTTTCCATAGAGATGATTAAGTATCCCTACCATATGGCAGCTAGCTTTCTCCAGAGAAAGGAATTCAAGAGAGAACAAGGTAGCATCTGCAATATATTTTATGATTAAGCCTCAGAAGTCACAAATCATCTTTTATAAAATATTCTGGTTGTCTAGGTTTTCCTATTTGGTGTGAGTGTGTATATCAGAAGTCAAGGATTCATGGAGGCCATCTTGGTGGCTGGTTACTACATCAACCCCATCAGATTGTGAAGAGGATTACTGAGTTAATGCACATAAGCACTTAGCCTAGCACACAAGAAGCACTTAAAGATCTAATTAAATGCTTAAATTAAAATTTAATCATTATAATTATTAATTCATTGAAAGTAATTTAAAAGTTAATGTACAATTTCTGTTTAAAATTTTGAAAATGTAAAAGAAAAAATAATTTAACAGAAACAGTCATTTTTCATTTGTTTCCATCTCTCTTACCTAGAATAGTATAAACATAGCACATGCAATGACATTTCTCAGAATAAAATATTAGAATTCTTATAGCTCTGATCTTTTTAAATGGCTTTTTTTCTTTCCCCTTTTCTTCTCTCTCTCTCTCTCTCTCTCTCTCTCTCTCTCTCTCTCTCCCCTTCTTTCTCCCCCCTTCCCTCTCCCTCTCTTTCTCTCTCTCCCTCTCCCTGTCCCCCTTCTTTCTTTCTTTCAGTACCAAGGAATAAAAGCAGGGATGCTTAACCACTCAGTAACATCCTCAGCTCTTTTTTATTTTTTACCTTTGAGAGCTGCTGGGATTATAGGTATGGGCTACTCTGCTGAGCTTACATAGCTATTTGAAAAAAAGTTTTACTAGTTAAAAATTCCAGTGACCCACAGTAGAATCTCATATCTAGTTTACATGGTTCTTCTGATATTATAAATAAGAAGTTAAAAACAAATTCTTTTTAATACTATCAATATTCTTCAGTGCTGTAGCAGTTCATTGATTCTTCATGTTCTTCTGAATACAGGTAGTATTTAGTTTAAAAGTCTTTTTAAATAAGTGACAGAAATAAACTATAAGAGAAAAGGGAATGTTTAAGCTTATATAGTAGGTAAGTCAGAGGAGGAACACTGTGTGACATAGCCAAATTTAGAGATTCAAATATCTTCACATCTCTCCCCATCTCACCTCTACTCATTTCTCCTTGACTTCAATCTACAGGAAGGCTTCTTTCCCACCAGGTAAGCAACATGGCCACTAGCATCCCCCATATCCCACATTTATAACAAAGCAGTAGAGTAGAAATGAGACTTTGCCTTCCTATAATCCATCAATCCCAAGACATATGTTATTCCTGAGCAAATCACTGTAGTTAGGGAAGTGAGTACATATTGTATTAGTTCTAATTGATCAGACTTGTTTATGCCCACCTGAGATGATGGTGGTGGTGAATCATGGTGGGTGAGACAGGAGTCAGGGTGTACTATGATTTTTATTTCCACCAGCTATGCCAAAGGAGCCAGTAGAAATCTAGTGGGGAAATGGGTGGGGACAATAAAAATTAAAGCTATCATTATCTACTATAAATAACCAGAAGATATGATAGAAGCAATCTCTAAGATATTAATGTTTCAGATAGCTACATTTCTCAATTCTATATACATGACATTTTTCAATTTTAGATTTTGTAAGAAAGAAAGTAAAGGGTATGTACATCTTATGGCTAGAAAATTAAAACATATGTCACTTGTGAAGACAGTCTTTCCTGCTTATTACTAAAAGTATTGACTACACAATGTTAGATTTTTTAATAACCTATAATGTATAAAAGCTGAAAGTAAAAAAAGTTGCAGAAGAACCTTGTGAAGAGTCTATGGATCAAGAATTTTAAATTATGTTCAAAGGAATTGTTTCAGGAGAATTTATTGTTGAAGGATGGTGGAGAAGCAAAGAGAAGCCATCACTAATACCCAGGCTGTTGATTTTGCTTTTATCTGTTTTATCTAGAGGAGTCCTTCCTGAGTTCTTCTTTGAAAGGAGAGTTCTGTTGGTAAAACATGACTTTGTAACTTGATGTCATGAAAAAAAAATGTTGTAGGGAATAAATCCATACACTCATTCAGTCATTAAACAAATATTTGTTTACTAACTATACAAAGATAGGGTAAATAAATAAATAAATAAACTTCTCTGACCTCTTGGAGCTAAGACTTTAGGATATACCTGTCACTTTCTCAAAGTTATTACAAGTTAAGACAAGAAACTGCCCCAAATTCAGTAAATTTGACAGATATTTAGCAAGATCCTATTAGATCCCTGGTAGATGGTAAAACAATGTCCCAGGAGGGCACTGCAAATGCAATGAATAACAATCTTTTCTCTCAGAAAATCACAAAGCAATACTTTGCTTCTTGGTCTCAAAGACGGTGGACTTTTGACTTCCTCCTATGCTCCCACTTGCAGTGAGGGAGGAAATACCAAGTGAGATCTGTCTGCCATATTTCTTGTTATTCCTCTTCCTCAACAACAACAACAACAACAAATCCCTTCACAAAGTTTAAGGAATGTCTACGATAAAAAATGACAGCAATGCAATAGCTCTTGGGTGGCTAAATCACAGTTCATGCACTGTTTGTAGATCCCAAGAGGACAATTCAGTATCAAGCTCATTCCTAACAGTGGAATGATATTTCAAATGCAAAGCTTTGTTGGAGGAGAAAGTTACACATTTTTATTTATAACATCTGTACTCTAATAGAGAATTCTTGGAGCAAAGTTTTTTAAAGGTGGTACACGAGTCACTTATATTAGAGTAACCTGTGGAATATGTTTAAAAATACAGATTTCTGGGTCCCACCCAGAAAGAATTCTTTTTTTTAATAGAAAGACTCTGTAGACTCAGAATTCAGAAAGTTTAACAAGAGCCCCAGGTGAGTCTTAGGCATACTAATGTTTCATTAAAAAATATTTCAAAGTCTTAAGTTGTTGCGCAATATATCAAATAGATAGTCGATCTTTCTCTGACATGCATTCATTCATGATGTAATGAATAGGCAACATTAATGAACATCATTTAAAAAATAAAACTGAAGAACTTAGTAATATTCAATTAAAAAGTCATTTTGGCATGCTAACTACTAAGTGGAGTTGCTTTCCACACACCAGAATTCTATTTAACCAAATCAGATGACTGTTCCCTTGATAACAAAATGTTATGGATTGGATATGAGGTATGCGCCCAAAGCTCCAGTTAATGCAGGAATATTCAGAAGTGAAATAATTAGATTATGAGAACTGCAAATGAATCAGCCTATCCTAGTTTGTATGAACTAACTGGATAGGGAAATCTGTAGGCACATGGGGTGCTACTGGAGGAGGTGGGTCACAGGAGGCATACCCTATAAGAGTGCATCTTCATTGTAGTGCCTTCCTTCCCTTCCTCTCTTTTTCTGCTTCCTATCCTTGCCATGAGGTGAACAGCTTTCCTCTGCTGGAAAGCTGCCTCCCCTTGGGCCCAGAGAAATAGAAGTAGTCGTCTATGGACTGAGACCTCTAAAATCTTGAGCCCCAGATACATTTTCCCTCCTCTAAGTTGTTGTTGTATACATTGTTCACAGTGATGAATAGCTAGCTCACTAAAGCAATAACAAAGCCTCTTATTATCCCTTGTCATAATAATCAGAATGATAAGGGACAGACAGTCATAGATGTTGGGAACATGAGGTTAATGGAATAATTCTATAAAATGGGCCCACTGTGCAGACCCCGACATGTTTCTTTTCTAAGAAGCCATTTACCTGCAGCCCTGCCTGGCTTAAGTTGGCAAGACATGTTACATTCCCGAAGAAACAACCTGTTATCTGAAGGAGGAATGCAGTTCCCAAAATGCTGATGAGAACACAAGTTACCTAATTGGGGTGGGTGAACTTTTGTGATCCTTACAATGACTAGATCCCAGAACTCAGAGAGGTAAGAATAATTTTTCTGAACTATAAAATCTATAAGAATATGTTCCAATTAGTACCAGTCCATATGAGCCAAAGTGACTTAAAGTTGTCATGGCAGTGGGAACTTGAAAATCTGATGTTGTTCTACTGTCTATCAAAGGTCAAGAGGTGAACCTGGGAAGGTCTTTCTGGAAACTTCCCTGGGACCCCCAATAAAGGTGGAGAGAGGAGAAGCACACTGTCCCTCTCCTCTATGAAAGGACCACCCTCTCCTATGAGAGTAGTTCCTTTTGCCCTTTTCTATTACTTCTAATAAACTTATGCCTGTGACTGAATGACATGTCTGAAATCTTTCTGACTTGATCACTGGAGTCAGGGTTTGAAGGAGAGCCTTTGTGTTGCTTCAGTTTCATGGAAGACACCAGCCCTGTGACAAGGATGGGATACAATTTAAAAAAGAACACCCTCTGACTGGACACCCAGCAATCCTTCCTCAAATTTCTCCAGAGGCATGCAGCTACCTCACATGTGACCCCATGTGCTCTTATGTGGCCTCATCTTCTTCAGGCTTGGAGCATTATTGTTCTGACACGATCTGTAACTTAGCTATCTGCTTTCTAACTGATAGAGGCAGCACTTCAGAATGCTGTAGTTTCCTGCTCGCCACTTCCCAAATCCAGGAGTTCAGTTTGGTCTCGCTTTCAGGGTTCAAGTTCCAACAGCCAACCCTACCACTCACAAATATTTTCTTCAGCTAGACACGTGTTATCTTCTGCATCTGAGGCTTTAAATAGATCTAGTTTTCATACCCTGTGACTTGACAGAGATTGAAGTACTGTGGTTTTCCTTTGATCTCTTCTTCCTGGCCAAAGAAATTGGTCATAAGTCATTCACGGTGGAGTTGAAGAGATTGGACAAGGCCCCAAAGAAACCCAATTTTATTTTATTTTTTACAAAGATTTTTTTCAACTTCACATGAAGTTTGTTGAACTCAACATTCTTCCCAATAGGCTAAGGTTGATTCCCCACATGAGGTTTTAATAGGACACTTTCATTAGGTCAACAATGTCCTCAGGGACACCGGGGCTTTCTGTCTTCATGCTCTGCCACCTAGTTTATTGTCTTATTCTCTCACTAGTTATCTCCATGATCACAGGATGACAATAACAGTGCCAAACATCTACTACAGACCCAACAATTTAAAAAGATGGGCTGTCACTTTCTGTGTATTTTTTTCACTACTGAGGAAAACTTTTATTAGTAGAGAAGAAAAGAGGTAGTTTGGGTACAGGCAACCAAGAATGGCTACTGTGAACTAATGGTCCTCCATGACGAAAAAATTCTAGAAAATGTGATTAATTATGTCCAAATCTCTGGCATGTTTACCATCTTTAGATTCCCACTGTGGAACTCCAGAAAAGCCAGAGCAAGTTCTCAGCTCTTGGCTTGCAATAATGAGGATTTGTTTAATTTTTCATTAGTTACAATCTACAGTGTCTCTTTTCTCAATCAATTTCTAACTGCCCCTGCTTTTTATGTAAAAAATAAATAAAACTAAGAACTTTCAACAGTTTTTCAGATGGATACATGTAATATGAAGGGCTAATAATAAAACTAAGATTTTTAACAAACCATTGATGTTTGATATTTTCTAGGGTTTGTGAGTCATTTCAGGTCTGCTGATCAGGACTCTCTTATCTTTCACAAATAATCCAGTACTTCAATGGAGCAAGTAACATGAGCCTCCAATATGGCCTCATTTCAAATGAAAGGAAGGGAAGGAAGCAAAAAGAACAACTGCAAACCACCATTAAAGTTAATTAGAACAAAGTGTCAGAAACAGAAATTTGAAAATTTCCTTGATGTTTACTCTAAAACCCACTTTCTCCAAAGCTTCTATGTGCTTCTTTATTTAGTTTTATTTCTAGGACTTGCATTCACAGCAGCAGATGTGGGAGCAAAAATGAAATCAGAAGGACTTTGGTATTCTGGAGTAAATTGCTCTCTACTGCATTAGTGAGAGAGAACAGATTGTAGCTAGGATAAGAGCAGTGTAAATAATTTTAAGTGTGCAATAGCACATAGCATCGATTTGAATGACCTGGTAACTTGGCACCATCCCAGGCAATTATTTCCTAAGCAGGATTTATGTCCTGTGTTGTCAAAAAGCAGTCCAAACCTTGGATACAGATATATGTTTAGATATATGTTTAGAAGTTGCTCTTCTCAATTGGAAAAGACCATTGAATTACTCTGTTATAAAAAGCAGAAAGGCCATTTTTCTCTCTTTTTTCCCCCTTTAAATTTTGTAACCCTCAATGGTAATAGGAAATAATTCACCTTTTTCCAGCCATTTAAATCTTTTGAAGAGCACATGTAGATCTATTTGGAAAGTGTCTGAAAACTATGACGCGTATTTATCATTACAAATATATAAATGAAACAAAAAACCCCTACATTTTATTTTTAAAGATATCCTGTATATATATACAATATTATTCTTCAGCTTTAAGTGAAACTTCAGAAGGAATTGAAATGTTTTAGGTATTTTCTCTTCCCATTTCTTTCTTGGGAAGTAGCAAGACTCGGATTCACATAAAGGACCACATGTTAATGTCATAGTCTCAGATTGTCTGGATAAATGCCAAAGAGCACATCAGAGTTAGTAATGAACCTCCCATTGACAACTCAGTCAGCCTTTTGACTTCACATTTTATGACTCCCCACTCAGCCTGACATTATATTTCAGGACTATAGTTGGAAAGCTGAGCACAATGGTTTGCACATTCTATTTAGGTGCTTAGATGTGTTGGTGGATTTTTCTTTTCAGCTTGTGACAATACACCTCATGAACTAAAGTGTAAACTTGGTTTTAATGTGGGCAACAGATAAGCTAGTCAAGGGCTAATCTTACCCTTTCATATCATGTATATCACTCTCACTTATAACCTGCCAAAGCAGGACCAGATATTTGGGACATCCCCAGATAGGCTTCTGAGCTAATTTATAAAAGTTTAAGCTATACTTATATTATAGATCATAGTATGAGAAAGAGAATGCTGGGTTCTAATATATTGTCCTTTTAATATGCCCTACAACATATTGATGTTTAATATTTTCTAGGGTTTGTGAATCATTTCAGGTCTGCTGATCAGGACTCTCTTATCTTTCACAAATAATCCAGTACTTCAATGGAGCAAGTAACCATTGCTTACAACTCTTGTCACTGTTGTTTACCACTCTTCCTTGAAAACTATTTCATGGGCAAAACCCTCTATAATTTCCTTAATTCTATTTTGTTAATTGTAATAAGATAATTTTATTTCTCTCTTGCATTTTCCTTTCTTCCTGAGTATTAGACACACTAAAACTCTTCTAGCAGAAGGCAAAATTTGGCCAGGCAGATCTAATAAGAAGCAGAAAATTGAGTTTTGCAAAGAAGAGATTATTTTGGCATCATAAAACTATTACATTGTCTTACCAATCCTCCATTTGCAGGGTCCTAAGTACTGCCCATTCCCTTACATTCTCTCTAATAGCTGTTAAATTGTTTCAGAGACCCGAGAAGATGAGGAAATTCCCAGGGAAAGCAATCCAGAGGGATGAGATAGACCATGGCCACATAGAAGGGTCTAAATTACTAGTGACTAATAAAGGTGTGAGCAATCCTGGGCAATAAGAAGTAACTTCAAAACTCTAGACCCTATACTCATTTACTGTTTAGAATTTGGGTTCCAAGTTAAAGAACAATTTGTACATTTTCTGTATTCTATGTGAATACTTGACTGAGAGTAAAGATACTTAAAAATGAAATGTATCACTCTTTTTGTCCATCATAAAGTGGAATTATTCTAAATAGATGCTACACTTCTTTTTGATGAAAAATAGCCAAAAAAGATGTCTACAATGAATAGCACATAAGAGGTCTCTTTCTTTCTCTTCCTTCCTAAATTAAATACATACTAACTTTTACATGAAGCTATTTTATTATCTCAATCCTTTCAATAGACAAAGCTCAAATAATTTATGATTTGTCTACATCCAAAGGATATGTTGGAACAGGGTATCAGAATTAGATTTCTCAATTTGATTACCATATACTGTCAGGGCAATACCTACAAAATAAGACTTTTAAACAGAATAATTTGGAGAATTATGTGGCTATACATATAAAGCTCTCTGGAAATGCAAAAAGTAATCCTGAGCCTCCATCTCTCGCCTGGATTTTTGGTTTGTTTAGAAACCCAAGTTCCCTATATCCATAGCATTAGCTATACTAATGATTTACTCTAGTTATATGAATTGTAGGGAATGAGAAGTTCAATCAGAAGAAAATTTGAGATCAAGTCCTTAAAAGTAATAGGTGCTATTTGGTTCAACTTTCTCATATGATACTATTTTATGCCACAATTGTTTTTCTGTGCCTAGTAAAGCAAGATCATGAACCAAAAAATAAACAAAAAGTCAAGAGCTTTTAAAACTAAGGGCAATTTTAGAGATTATCTGGTTGAAACCTATATGTTACAGGGAAAAAAACAGGCCAAAATCAATCATGATTTTGTTTACTGACAATTATTTATTACATTCCTATTGAATACATGACACTATTCAAGGTAGTAGGAATATAATTATGAACGAAATACACCATGTCAGGGCTGGGGTTGTGGCTCAGCAGTAGAGCATTTGCCTAGCATGTGCGGGGCCCTGGGTTCGATCCTCAGCACCACATAAAAATAAATAAAATAAAGGTATGTGTCCAACTACAACTAAATAAATAAATATTTTTTAAAATATTTAAAATAAAAGAAATACACCGTGTCAGTCCTCATGAGAGTTACATTTAATTGAGGAATGAAGAAATTGGATTTGCTTATTCTGGATATGATGGCAAACACTCCAGTGGAGTCTGAGAAGACATCTGATTTATGTGAGAGGTAAGTACCAGACAAAATCAGGAAAGGAGTTCCAGGGAGAAGTAACAATATGTATGGAGACTTTGAGTGAGAAGATGCCATGTGTTTCAGAGATGGCAAGACACATGGTTAGAACTGTGAGAATGGAGAAAGTGTGTGAAATGTGATCAGAGAAGTACTCAGGATTCAAACACTAGGCCTCCAAGGCTAAGAAGAGAAGACTGGAATATAAGTGTTTTAGGAAAAGATTGGCAATTGGCAGGTTTTAGAAAGGAAGGTGACAGACAGCATGCATCCTTTACTATGCAATTCACATTTGAATTGATCATTCTGGCTGCTATATGGACCAAAGCTAAAGGGGTACAAGAGAGAAAGCAGAAAGATTAGTCAGGAGAGAGTAATAATAGTCTAGGCAATGGCTAGCAAAGGCTTGAAGAAGGTAGTGATATGGGGTCAGAATTTAGGAAAATTCTGAAGATAGAGCTAACAGAGTATGCTGAAGAGTTGAGTGTGAAGTGTGAGAAAGAAAAGAATCAAAGATGATTCCAAGCTATGTGGCCTAAGCACCTGAAAGGATGGACATACCAGGTCTTAAGATGACTGCAACAACAACAGCAACAACAACAACAACAACAAAAAGCAAATTTGAGCAGTGAAAAAGAGAAATCAAAGTTCAGTTTAGACACATTAAACTCAAGACCTCTAAACCATGATGCTAAGAAACAGTTAAATATAAATCTGGAGTTCAGGAAGAGTTTGGATCTAGAGATGTGAATTGGAGAACTATCATCAGTGACTTATTCAAAGTCATTCCTGGTATACCTGAGGTTTAAAAACCTAAACTACCTCATCCTTTGTTCCCTATTTGAATGTATGTAAATGATTTATTAAAACAAAATAGTCTTGGCAGAAATTGACATTTTTTTGTGTGTCTGTGTACGTGTGTATGTGTGTTTGCATGACTGTGTGCATACATGCAAGACAGTAAGTGAAAGCTAAATTCAGTAGGGGAAAAATCTTAAATATAAGAGGAGACCTAAGGGTAATTACAAAATCAGCAGAATTCTGTCAACTACAAGGCAAAAATAAAAACTATCAACTAGGAATAATGTTCCAACTAAAGTTTAAATATAGAGAAAGAAAACATTAGTTGGATGTCTTGTTTGTTTGTTTTGTTTTGGGGGGGGATTGAACCCAGGGACACTTAACCACTGAGCCATATCCCCAACCCATTTGGTATTTTATTTATAGAAAGGGTCTCACTGAGTTGCTTAGGGCCTTGCTAAATTGCTGAGGCTGGTTTAAAATTGTAAGCCTCCTGCCTCAGCCTCCAGAGCTTCTGGGATTATAGGAGAGTGCCACCACGCCCAGCTTAGACGGAGTTCTTTAGAAAACCATGACCCTGAGAAAGTTGAGTTAGAGAAACAAATCAGTGCTAACTGTTGTCAGGATCATGGATGACTTTCAGAAAAAAGTAAATATATCATCAAAGTGTACCTGGAATATATTGCAGCCTACCATTCCTAGGTGGGATGCTTCATTTAACCCCAATTATAAGAAGAAGCTGCTGGCAATGCCACGGAATAGTTAGGGTTCTGGTGGAATCATCATGGAAAGAACTGCCATGTGTCAAGTCAAAGATCAGGAAAGGAAAGGAGCCATGGAACAAAAGGTGAAACACTGGGGAGAAGAAGATCTGATGGTTTGTGTCCAAATCAAAGGATTCGAAGCTGAAGTCTTTTTGAATGAGAGTGTTGACTGGCAAGTTTGTTCCAAGAGATTATGATATTTATTCAAGGATCAGTACCATGGTAGTGTTTTTAGAAAGTTAAACTGGTTGCAAAGGAGAAAGAATGTTTTCTAATGCAGAGAAAGTCCTGGCCTCAGATTGCCTAATGGCATCGCTAGGTGGATAACTTCATTTTATGTGTTACACTACTTATTTTTGAAAAAGTATAACTGGGTGAGAGAAGTAGGTGACACTGGTAGGATGTTCTGAACAGTTTCAGACTTATATATCCATGTATCTTATTCAGTCTACATAAAACAGCATGGGACAGGCAAGACAGGTAAGATCATTTATATTTTTCGGATGAGAAAGCAGATATTCAATAAATGGTGGTAATAGTATTCAATGCAGGGATTTTATTTAGAGCTCGTGCTGAGGAGAAGCATGTCAGTCCCACAGTCAACTTGGAGAAATAGCATCAAGCATTGCAGGAAGCCAAAGCTGCTGTCAATTGCCCTCCTCCCCCTCAGCCATGGATATATTTAAACCAAGTAATAATAAAACAAACTGTCAGCTGGCACTTTCATAGTGCCAATTCTGGAGCCCCCTCACAGGAAAACTTTTTCTAGATAGAGATTTTCATTTTTCTTTTTATTTTTCATTTGCTGTTTACTTTAAAGTCACATTTTCTAACTAAGTAAAACAGTTTAAAGTAAAAAAGTTGAAATGAATTGAACCAAATTGAAAACAAAAACACAACTTGAGCAATGTGCAGGTTGTAAACTTTCAAAAAACAATTTATGCCTTCCTGGAATCTGCCTGCATGATGAGACCCGAAACACTCAGTCTCACATACACCAGTACACCAGCCACTCTACTTGTCCAGACCTCAAGATCTCAGTCAGTTGTCAAGAGAAGTGACACATTATTTATACTTTAAAAACAATGATGATGGTCTCATTTCTGGACTGCCTAGCACATCATATTCACTAAATATGTATTAGTCTTCCACAAAATCTGGAGAATAAAACTATTCACATTTCACAAATTATAAAACTGAAACTTAGAAACTAAGGTAACCTGTTTAAGTACAAACAACTTGCAACTTGCTACTTCCAATAACACATCTTTTGCCTGCATTGCTCTAGTTGCTCCAAACCTCTAAAAATAGATGGTGTGCTTCCTTCTGGAGACAAATAAAATTTCTGTTGCTTTAGGTAAAGCACAATCTAAACTGCTTCCTACCCAGAAATGTAGCATAGAATGTACATTTCCTCTTTAATTCCTTGAGAGCAAGTGTGGGCAAGAGCATTTCACAATGGTGCCAACTGTCAGAGCTCATGTGATCAGATCTCCTGTTTCCTGGGTGACTGCACAGTCTCAGAACCATCTGAAACTACTTTCCTCTCTTCATCTGTAGAGTAAGAACTATGCAAAATGCCCTGCCCACTTTCTTGGGTTACTGTCAAGCGTATAAATGAATGAAAGAAAGTACCTTGTTGATTCCAAATCTCCCTACAAATGAAGTTGGTATAATTTTCTTCATCTAAAAGAGAATGTTGCCAAATTTTGGACATACTCATATCCAGCCATGATATAAACTACTCAGAGTTTACTCACCACTCCGTCTCACTTCTAATAGCTGTACAGCAGAAGCCACAAAGAAGAGATCATGCTTTTGCTAAATTATGAGGAGGGACTGAATCTACTGGTGCTGCCAACATGTGCCAAATATGTCTCTCAGCTTGCTTCATCAGTAACAGGTGTTCACAGGCTGGCAAGAAGGGAGAGTGAGCCTCCCCCCAATTTGCCTGTCTTTCACTTGTCAAGGGGTTTGACAGGCATTTTGCAGTTCTCTGTCACACAGTTCTAAGCGTGGCTGCACGGCATGCTTCTTAAAGCAACCCAAGTCAAGGGACTCTGAGAATGCTGTCTTAGGAATTTCTGTTTGATGACATGCCCAGAGTGTTGGTAGCCCTTCTCTCGACATATGTCTGCTTCATTCATCCTCCTGATGGGTAGGCATGTAGGTCAAAAGTTTACTTACTGGTGAGTGGACTTTGCTCTGGGTTAAACATCAGATTTGACTTTTGTCCCTGTTTAAGGGCTAAAATATCCTTTCTCTTTGCTTCTAGGTACTCTGTGTATAATTCTAATCTATATCAAAATTACAGTTTTTAGTATCCATCTCTCCAACTAGGTTCTCAGCTTCTTGAAGCAGGGGCTCTACAACACTCCAACACATTTAGCAGAGTGCCTAGTAATTTTAGACACAGCAAAATTTTCAATAGTTTGGGCAGTGTCAAACCACAAGTGACTTGGGTTCCACCAAAGAGCCAAGAGGAGCAAACTTTAGGTGTTCAAGGGAGCAAGTGGAAAGTGGAAAGTGAAAAGATTAAAGTGGAAAGTCCCTAGTTAGAGGTAATCGGCAGTTAAGTTCCATTTTCCTGGGATGTGACCATTCACACTGATTTGGGTTTCAGTGTGCTAATGTAGAAACTCAAGATGCTAAAGCTATTGTCAGCCAAACTGCCTTCTAATTATCTTAACACTGGCATATAACAAGGCTTAATAAATATAATTGAACTGAATATGAATACAGTGTATCTAGGTACCTGACAATTGTTGTTTTCTTGAAGTAAATGAGGCCAGCTTTCTCCATGTTATTGAAAACATTTTGGTGATAGCATGATCAGAATCTAGCATTGGGTTAGACTTGTAGAGCTTAATGGCTGTTTCTATAGTTGGCCATTATAGAGATACAGTCACTTTATTGTGTTCACTGAAGTGCACACCATTTTTAAAAGATAAACCTCTCGGCATAGAGCAGAAGGTAAACTTCTAACGGTCTGCTTTGCCCACAACTGGTAGTATCTTTTCCTTTGCTGGAGCTTATTGTCATTCTAGACACAGCCTGTATAACATAGTATTTAATTCACATGACTAAGCCAGTATTATGCAAGGTGAAACTGAAGGATTTTCCTACTTTGAGATAGATATACACCACCACCATCACCAATCACAACTGTTCCTTCAACTTCCAGTATTTTTGAATGCCTGCGCGGTTATGCACATTAGGAGAGAATAATCACATTTCATGCTTCAGGCCCCTGATTTGATCATGAAAGGGTCAGGAAAGGACTCTTCCCTTCCCTATGGAATTGTTTGGTTGGTCAGGTGCACTAATTGGGGTGAGAGGTTTCCAAATTCCTGTGAAGCATCAGAAACTTGCAGCTGCAAGAAGCTAGGGGGTGGACTTGTTGGAGCAATGGTCATAGCAGTTTCATAGTGCTATTGGAGACAGTGCTACTTTTGTTTTTTTACTTTCCCAATTCATCATTGCTGGCTCTGTCTTTTAGAATAAAATACAGAAATGAAGATTGTGGGGATAGAGAATCTTAATGCTCAAAAATAATTTAAAAATTACATAGTCAGATCATCTGACTTGACAGAGGGTGAAATTTATATTCTAAAATGGTAAGCAACTTGTCCAAAAGCATATTCAGGACTAGAAGTAGAAATGGGATTCAAACCTGGGTACCAAGTCTTCACTCAAATGTTCTTTCCATGGTCTTATAGTTGAGATTCACTACACAAAGTCATTTAGGTTCCCCTAAACTTAAGGTCACCTCTGAAGGGCTTGTTAAAATATAGACAGGTAGGCTCCATCCTCAGAACTTCTCAGTCAGTAGTAAATGTGGCAAGGGGGGAGATTTGTGGGTGATGTTGCCGATGATATTAGTAGGGATAAAACCTTGAGAAAGAGAGACACCCATAAAGTTTTTCAATCCTTTATTCATTCATCAAATATTTACTGAACACCAACGAAGTGCCTTGCATGTTTGGTGCTGGGAATGGGGAGGGCAGCATAAAGAAAGACAAAAGCAGTTCTCTTCTTCTGGAGTTTACAATCAGTAAGGAGGGACAAATGCATACAAAAGCAATTACCAGGAAATATTTTAAATCAGTGATAGAAGTCAGGACAGTGTTAATGGCTGCATGGCCCTGAAGGTAATGAAAGAGAGACTTTTCAGTGAAGGATTCACAGAAGAGGTGATATTTGGGCTGAATCTTGAAGGACAAATGGGAGACGCAGAAGCTCGTCCAAAATAAGGGGGGTAGGGAAAGAAAGGGAAAAGTTAGGGAGATTCTATTAAAATAGAAGAAAGATTCTATTAAAATAGAAGAAAGAAAGGGTATTGAGGGGGAAGGAGAAAGCAAAGGATAACGGAAGAACAGTGTAATGGATCTAACCAAACTTTCTTATGTACACATATAAATTATACTAAAGTGAATCTCAACAACATGTATATTCACATGACACTAACAACAACTACAAAACCCCTAAAAAATAAAAGTAAATAGCAGAAAGATTATTAAAGATAAGGAACAGGGGCAAGGGAAAAGAGAAATACTAGGGACTGAATTAGAGCAAATTTTATTTCATGTCTTTATAATTATGTAAAAATGAATCCCAATGTTATGTATTTCAATTAAAAAAAGAAAAAAAAACCCCTTAAATGAAAACTATCCAAGAAAACTACTGGTAAAAGCAAAGACAAATGCTATCAAACAGAACTTCACTACTTGCTACTCCCTGAAACCCAGAATAGAGTATTGGGAGTTTGGTCTGGTTTGCTTACTATGACTGTGATATCACAAACCACTACTGATTCTTTGTATTAGTTTTCCATTGCTATGCAACAAACTACCAAAAATTTAAAACAGCACAAACTTATTATCACCCCAGCATGACTACACACTCTGCTTAGGGTCTCAGCAGGCTGAAACTAAGGTGATGGCCAAGGCTGTGGTTCACGGTTCTCATAGGGCCCTCTTCCAAATTCACAGGTGGTTGGCAGAAGTCCAATTCCTCACAGTTGTTGTAGAATCCAGGTCCTAAGATCCTAAGATCCTGTTTACCACATTTCCTCTCTGTCAACTACCCTCCTCATTTTCAGTCTGACTGCAGTCTTGCTATGTGGCTCCCAAAGGCAGTTCTCAGCATGTATGTTTACTTTCTTCTAGGTTAGCAAAGAACTTCTGGAGCACTGACTCGATATCATGCTTCTCATTTCTGACTTAACTGATTTTGACCTTCTGACCAAGATTTGACAGGCTCATGATTAGCCCACTTGGATAATCTCATTTTAAGGTCAAAAGACTTTAAGGCCCACAACCTTAATTACATTTGCAAAATCCCTTCATAACAGCACAGAGAACAGTGTTCAACAGAATAACTGTCAGAAGGTGTGTTTATACTAGCAGGATGGGAATTTGGGGGATCCTAAGATTCTGTTTACTACATTCCTAAAGCATACGTTAGATTCAGTCACAGGACTGAACAGTGATTTTCAGTGGCATTGTTGCCTTTAATACTCATTCCTTTGATTATTTCTATATACTCTACATTTGACTGTTGTTAAGTATTTGAAAGGCCAAGAGACATGCATTCTATAAGTGATATATTTTTCCCCATGTTCTTAGAATACCTCTGAATGATAGGTAATTACTTTCACCTCTGACTCAGTGCCCCTAACACCTATATAATTATTGGATCAGACTAGTATTTATCTTAATTTTTTTCAAAAAGGCAGTTTTTCAACTCAAAATTGCTTACTATTTCTTTCATCAAGATCTGAGAAGTGTCAAGTTTAATCAAGGTAGCCCTAGTGATATATCAGTTGAGGCCAAGTCTAGTTTGAGGGGGTATTGCCTGCCCTGATATATATTTAAAAGCAATATATTTTGTTGTCAACTGGCTTTTTTCAGGATGCCCCTGCTTCAGACACGGTAAGGCAGAGGAACTGGTAATAAAAAGGAGCAAGGAACAAATGCTAAGCTGAGGATGGAAGTGAAGTACAAATCATGGTTGAAATGCTCAACATCGAGGGCTTCCAGAAACAGTTGTTTCTGCAACTAGTCTCAGCTAGGTAGAACTCCAGAATGTCTGAGATTGGCCTGCATTTGGTATACTCTAGGGTTGCAAGCAACATGTCTCATCCATTGGCCTAGGAAAAAAGATATTCCTCATCGGATATACCCACCTACCAAGATCCTTGAGAGTCTATCTAAATTTGGGACTTTTAATATATTCACACATATTGCTAGCTGTTCAGACTCCAGATCAGTCAACACCTAAAAAAATGGTGATGTTCTTGATTATCTCAAGCTGCCAAAGTTTATATCCATGATGTAAAGGTTGAGCTAATAGATATCTTGGACACTCATAAAAACCTCAGTGTTTACATTTTTGGTTTCTGGGTTCCAAATAAAAGTTTATGTGCATTTTTAATTACTAATTTTTCTCTTCTCTCCTTATTCAAGAATTATGAACCTTTATAGATTCTTGTTTCCATGCTGTATAGAGATTGTAAAGCCTGTAAATCATAGTTAATCAGCATTTTTATATTACTGAGTAATAATCCATTGATTCTTGAGCCTGTTTATTCTGCTTACCCCATCTAATTCTCAACACAAGGGAAGATAATGGGAGAACTAAGTGAATTTCCTACATTGAGAAACAGGGTGATGACATTTTTTCCCTGAAACCTCTGAGAAGAGACTCATATTTAAAATAAACTAGAACTTCTGGCTTAACACTGACAGAAATAAAATTTTGGTGTATATTTCAAAAGATGAAAAAACTACATTTTAAGTCCAAATTCTGACCTTTTCTTACACTACTTCCCACTTAACTGCCTATAGATGTTATAGGATGATAATTTGCTCATCCCCAATTAAATTGTTCCAAGTCACAAAGAACTAAATATATTTGGTGAGTAGGCAAATATACTTGGAAAAACGCTTTTGCTTTTGTAAAATTTTAATTAACAATACTGAAGTTAGGCTAATAAACCTAAAATGGGCTTTAAGTGTTAAAGAAAAATGAAAAACCACATATCTCTCACTTTATACCAAATTAAAAAGAAATGATTATGTTTGGGGAGCAATGAATGTCAAAAGACCAAATAAGCACAGAGCTAGGCCATCTTGCACCAAACTGTTAGCCAAGTTGTGAATGCAAAGGAAAATTCTCAAAGGACACTAAAAGTACTGTCGTGGTGAATGTAAAAGTAAAAAAAATTCAACAGCCTTGTTGCTATAAGGAGAAAAGTTTTAGTTTTCTGGACAGATTAAACCAGTTATGCTCCATAAAACAAAGCCTAATCTAAGCCAAGACCCTATTTCTCAATTCTATGAAAGTTGATGGGAAGCTACAGAAGAAAACTCTGAAACTAGCAGACTGACTCAGGTTTAAGAAAAGTCAGCACCTCATAACATCAAAATCCACAGTGAAAAACAATTGCTAATGCAGAAGCTACAGCAAGTTATCCAGAAGATCTAGCTAAGATTATTGATAGTGGCTACACTAAACAACAGATTTACAATGCAGACCAAGTAACCCTATATTAGAAAAAGATGCCATCAGGGACTTTCACAGCTTGGAAAAGTCAATGCCTGGCTTCAAAGTACAGATTGACTTTCTTGTAAAGGGTTAATACAGCTGGTAACTTTAAGTTGAAACTAACACTTGTTTACTATTCTGAACATACAAGGGGCCACTGAAATTATACTAAATCTGTTGTGCTCTGTAAATGGACTATTACTGGATACCAGCACATATGCTTACAACATAGTTTACTTAATCTTTTAAAGCCCACTGTCAAGATCTACAGCTCATGAAGATTTCTTTCAAACTATTACCACTCATTGACATTATAATTGGTAATCCAAGAGCTCCAATGGAGACATACAAATTTGTTTTCATATCTCTTAATACAACATCCTGTCTGCAGCCCACATGTTAAGGAATAATTTTGACTTTCAAATCTTACTTAAGACTTTCATATCATGAAGTTACATGTGTTGAAGGCAACAATTCCTTTGATGGATTTGAGCAATGAAAGTTGAAAATCTTCTGGAAAGGATTCACCATTCCTCAATGCCATTAAGAATATCTGTGACTTAGAGAAGGCTAAAATATCAAAATGAACTGGCATTTGGAAGAAGTCTATTCCAACCTTCATGGACAACTTTGAGGGGTTCAAGATTTCAGTGGAGAAAGTAACTGTGGCTGTATTGAAAACAGCAAGAACTAGTATTAGCAATGGAACCTGTAGATGTGATTGAATATCATAATAAAACTTTTAACAAGGAGTTCCTTCTCATGGCTGATCAAATAGAATGGTTCCTTGTGATGGAATCTACTGGTAAAGATGCTATGAATGAACATTGTTGAAATGTTAATAAGGGGGTTCAGAGTATCACATAAACTCAGTTGATAAAACAGCAGCAGGGTTTGACCTCAAACCTGAAGAAGTTCTACTCTAAGTAAAATGCTACTAAACAACATTGCACACTACAGAGAAGTCTTATTTTAAGAAAATTGCATTTAGCGATTACCACAATAACTCAGCAGCTATGAACACTAAAGCAAGACTCTACACAAGCAAAAAGATTAGAACTTGCTGAAGGCTCAGGTGATCATAAGCATCTTTTAGCAATAACCTATTAAATATAAGAGTTTTTCAGACATGCTATTGTGCATTTGTCACTGTACTTACTACAATGTAGTGTAAACACACTTTATATGTACTGGGAAACCAAAAATCTGACTCATTTTACTGTAGTGGTCTAGACCCAAACAGCAAGCTTCCAAGTTCTACCTATATATTAGTTTAAGATTTATGCTATTTCTACAATAGGTCAAGTCAAAATCAGTGAATTGGATTTATGTGTTTTTGGCTTAATTTAAGTATGGTTGTCCATCAGTAGAATGACTAGCCTTCTAAAGTAGGGGCAACTTGATTCATAGGTATTTTAGGGGATAAATGACCGTGTATCACCTGCTTTGTTGGTTTCTAAATCCTTTCCAACTTAAAACTTCTATATTCATTATCATCTTATAACAGAATTGTACATTGTACATAAAAAATAACTTGCTGTCTACTTTAGGTTGTTTGAAATGTCTTCCATCTTAATTGCTTAAGACATATATAGTACTACTCATATAGTGATCAGGATGTATACACTTTATAAGAGTCTTGATGTCACCACAAGACTTCACAGACTCAGGTACTTCTATATGAAGCTAAGTAAAAGCCTTAAAAGTACTACCTGCTTAACAGGTCTTTCAAAAACATATGCACTATGAGTAGCAGCTGAATTTGAGAATATCTTTCTGCTTTGAAAAAAGCTACATATAACTTTATGGAGAAGCCATGGTATCTAGAGGGGGTGGGAAACCAATAAAACAAAACAGAAAGAAAAAAACCAACGGGAGCAAGTGAAACGTTTTCTTAGAAATGAACTAATTTTGAGTTCTTATCTCAAAAACTTCTCAATTCCATTACAAATATTTCTTGTTCTTATGAAAAGAAATCAAAGGATGTTTTTTAACTAAACGTTTTGAATTTTTCTTAAATTTTATTATGGCATTCAAATCTTTCATTGTATATTGACATTTATGGTTGTTTCATCAAGGTGATTCTTGACTCCTTGTACCATTCTAGTTCTGAAAGACTAGAACAGGAAAAACAGACAAAATCAAGTACTAGATACAGCACTGATTTTCTGAATAACCCTGAGCAAATCACTTGGATTATTGTTTTAAGGTTTATCAATAAAAAAGTCAGATTAGCAATGAAGCTCTCATGAAATGATGAATTTAAAAACACCTTGGAAAGCATAAGGAGTATTCAGATCTAGTTTCATGTGTTTATCAAGGGTTAGGCTGACAACAGGTGTTAATCCAATTACAGGATAAAAAGAACTATAATTAGGAAATAAAATAGCTCATTTTCCTATTGGCTTATCATTTCCTTCATTTTAATATTAACAAATCATAATTTAACTAAATGCAATTATATTTAAGTAAAATTTAAATTATACCCTCCTTCCCCAGATAGGACACAGAATCATTTTCTTCTCTAGGGGATTTATTGATCCCTCTGAAACCTGACAAGAAAGCCACACTCACAGTCAAGGTATGACAACCAATGTTTTCATTGTTTTTCAGTCTTGTAGTATTCCCAATAGTGAAGACAAAGCTCCTCCACACGTCTGTCCAGAACAACCATTAAATCCCATGCTTCCTGTGTAATGGGTCCAGGGGTAGGAGGTGACAAGTTCATTGTTCATTCAAACAACACGGTAGGCCTTTCCTTTAGGGTCTGCCAGGATAACTATACCCCAACAAGCAATGCCTGGAGGGGGGGAAAAAAGTATATTACTTATATGTCACAATTTAGTTTACCAAGTGCTCCATATGCCATCTTATTTAACTGTTACAACATTACTAGAAGATATATTAACATTATATATTTTGAATAGGAGTGTGAAGCTCAGAAAAGGAACAAAAAAGTTTAGAAAGAAAGAAAATACCCTATTATCTTCCAAAGCAAGTAGTTTTAACAAAGGTAAATGATTTAGACAACCTGACTGACAAGAAATTTGAAAACCTAAAAAGCTATACACTTAGAAAACTGGTTTGTAAAGATAAAGGAACACATGACTGTAAGACATTTTGGCAAACAATATTGTGGATTCCCATCACCCAGGGGTGCATCAAGTAGATGGGCTTTGAACTTGAGCCTGCAACTAAAATCTGGCTTCCAAGCCCAATTTCTTAAGCCAATGGCAAGTGCCCTCACTCTAACATTCTCCAAGAGAAAGAAAAAGAGAAACTTTAGGGGCCAGATAAACCTGGGATGGAAAGCCAGCTCTGTCACTTTCTGTCCAATCCACTTAGCTTCAATTTACCCGAAAATAAAATGGGAACAGTGTTAATACCTCTAATCGGTATTGTAAGGATTTTAAAAACTGAAATTAATAAGAGCCCTCATAAAATATTGTTTTCCTTTTTCTTTTCTTTCCTCTAAGGGGTCGCAACTTCTCCCTGCCCAGGGCCTAGGTTGGGGCGCCCCGCCCCTCCAGCACACGTGGCTGTTGGGTTCACCTCCTCAACCCACCAACCCAGCCCAAGCAGCACTGCCCCGGCTCTCACTGATGCCGATGACCATCTGGGCAATAGGGCCTGGACCCGGAGCATATCCGAGCTTCATAGGCTTCCGCGCCACCAAGTACACGTAAAGGCCTGCCCCTATCAGTCCCGACCCGGAGAGCACCCGGCAACTCCAGCAGTTTTTAAACAAGGGCGCTTGCTCCGGGGAGGTCGGCGCTTCAGATGCATCTGGGGGAACAGGGGAAGAGGCCACCGGAGGCTCGTCGAACTTCTTAGGCTGCAGAGGCCGGAACAACGAAGAACCCATGTTCTGGGAGTTGGCCCAGTCGTGACAAAACTTCGGTTCGAACTGACGTAAAAGATGCGGCCGGAAAGCAGAGCGCAGTGCGCCGGAAAAAGATCCCGAGGGCGGCTGGGAAATGTAGTTTTCGCCTGAGTCGCTGCGTTGCAAGGCGCGAAAGAAGCGGAACTGCTAGGGTGGATTTCAGCGGCTGCAACCTTGGTGTGTTGGAGTTCCCCACCTCTTATTTAGTTTAGAGATTTCACTTAGCCGCCATTCTTTCCCTCCCCCCCCACCTTTATTGGTGCTGGGGATTGAACCCAGGGGTGCTTTAGCACTGAACTGCATCCCCTATGTTTTCAGTTATTAACTTTGAGACAGGGTCTTGAACTTGCAACTAAGCTGCTGAGGCTGGCCTTGAACTTGCAATCCTCCTGCCCCAGTATACCGAGTTGCAGGAATTACAACCAGTACTCTTCTTACTAGGTGTCTCAACTTTCGGCCTCTTTCGAGAAGTCTGGAGTAAATCTCTGGGTTTACTGTGTAACAAACTGTGAAGCCCTGGGTCTGCCACTTCTCCTGCTCAGACTTGTGTCTTGAAGGGTTAAGTTTTATATATAACTATATGCTAGATACTTTGCTAAGCAATTCTCTGCATTATGTGATTTCCCAATTCAGTATGACAGTTTTCTCAATAAATGACACAACTGATTAAGTAACAACCATAGTTGAAACCAATGTCTGCAGAGAAAGAGTCACATCTCTCAAAACTCCACCTGTATATGTTGTGACAGCAGTACGCAAACGTGATCAAGATATTGGAAGCAGATTTGAATTACCTGGATAAATACTTTCAATTTCTCTTTACCTTGTTTCCTAAAGACATGCTCTCAATTTGTCGTATTTGTGGTTTCTCTTTGAAAGCACTGGAGAAAATTCCATGCAAAATCAGGTTAATAGATTTGAGGTGTTAATATAAGATTTGTTTTTGCAGGTTTACATTCTTATCCTCTTCTTAAGAAGGACCTTTTAATTCTGATTGTATCTTTGTGAGTCAATTTCTTTATCATGCACTCCCAACTCATTTCACTTTTTATTTCCTTTGGGTATAGTTGAATATATATTTCTTGTGCTGGGTTGTTCCCAGACTATTACTGGTAAGAAAGAAAGGTATTTAGAGTTCAAAGGTTGTCTCTGTTGGAGGAGACTGGTTTAGAAAAAAAGACAAAAAAACAGGACTCTAGGTTTAAACTTTTCTTCTTTAGGTTAGCTTTAAAAAATTAACACGTTAAAAAATGTGTTACTGTACTTTTTAAAATGGAAGTGATTTGGGGAAGACTGAAAAAGGAAAAAATAAAGACATGGATAAATAGGCAAAATTATAATAGAATACTGAGTTGACCTGCTGCATAATTTCAAAGACACTCTCTGTGTGTGTATATATATATATATCTATATATATATAGATATAGATATATAGATATATAGATATTCATATCTCTATATATTTTTTCTATACATATCTATAGATAGATATGTGTTATCTATCTCCATTCCTTGTATATTAGAAAGACATTTGGGGAGCACACCTGGCTGTATTACTATGAGGCCACCATATAACATAAAGAATATTACTTGTCCTCCCTGGCTCTTATTCATCCACTGTCTAAAATGAGATTTGAACTAGGCAGTCTCTTTCTTTTGTGACTTGAAAGTCCTGTTATTAGGAATCTCCCTTCTAACAGCACTGTGGTGCCATACCAAATGAATTCAGTAGTATTTCACTTAGAAATTAATATTTTATGGCTGCTGCTTCTTACTATGTCTGATACAACGTTCTACAATGCATTCAATTTATTCTTATTTACATGGTACAAAAATATCATTTGACAGTCATTTGGCAAACATTTTTATTGCACATTCTTAGAGAAGAAAAAAGATTGAGCACACACTAACATTTATGCATAGTTGTTACTTATAAATTATCTATTTATATACTACCTTATATAAGGATAAGGTAAAATAATAGAAATAAAAATTTCAATATTTTCTCATCACAATGTATGGGCTCATGCACCTTCATGGATAGCATGTTATTTGACATATTTTTATTCATATTTTATCCAGAAACTTGCCATCTGTACTGTGCTTATTACAGTTGAGAATATCAGAAAGGCCATCTTTTTATTTTTTAAATTTTTTTAAAGTTTTGTATTAGTGAATTATAGCCATGCATAATAGTTGGATTCATCTTGAAAAAAATAATACATGCATGAAATTTCATTTACTCTATTTCAATCCCCAGTGCTCTCACCTTTCCTTCCTTCCTCCCTTCCCTGTTGCCCTACCTCTACTCTTCCTTTGCTCTTTCGCTCATTTGTCTATTTATTTATTTTTAATCAGTGCCTTATAGATACACATAAGGTAGAATTCACTGTGAGATAACACACACACACACACACACACACACACAATACACACATTCACGCACACATTTATACATGTAGCATAATTTTGTCAAATTAATTCTGCATTTTCTTCCCTTTCTCATCCTCCTTCCCTCCCTCTAATCTTCTACTCACTGATCTTCCCTACACCTATGATATCTGACAACTCTCCCCCACCCCTCACCTTTTTTCCCTCTTACTTTCCTTTAGTTTCCACAAGTGAGAGAAAACATTTGACCTTAGATTTTTGTGATTCTGGCTTATTTGACTTAGCATGATAATCTCCAGATCCATTCATTTACTATCAAATAGCATAATTTCATTCTTCTTTATGGATGAGTAAAGGTTTGTTGTGCAGATATACCACATTTTCTTAATCCATTAATCTATTGATGGGAATCTGGGATGATTCCATAATTTGACCATTGTGAATTGTGCTACTATTAATGTTGAAGTGGCTGTATTGCCATAATGTATAGCCATAGTATTTCAGCTAATTTTAATTCTTTTGGATAAATACCAAGGAGTGGGGTAACTGGGTCATATGATGGCTCCATTTCTAGTTTTCTGAGGAGTCTCCATACTACTTTCCAGAGTGGTTATACTAATTTTCAGTCCCATCAGCAATGTATCAATATATCTTTTCCCCACATCTTTGCCAGCATTTATTATTGTTTGTATTCTTGATAATTGTCATTCTTACTGGAGTGAGATGAAATCTTAGTGTAGTTTTGATTTGCATTTCCTTGATTGTAATAAATATTGAACATTTTTCATATATTTGCTGGCCATTTGTGTTTCATTTTTTTGAGAAGTATCTATTTAATTTTTTGCCAATTTATTGATTGCATTTTTTATGTTAATCTTTTTGTGTTCTTTATATATTTTGCATATTAATACTGCATTGGTGGAGTAGCTGGCAAAGATTTTTCTCCTGATATGTAGGCTCTCTCATCACACTCTTAATCATTTCCTTTCCAATCATTCCTTTGCTTTATTATTATTTGTATTCTTGATAATTGCCATTCTTACTGGAATGAGATGAAATCTTAGTGTAGTTTTGATTTGCATTCCCTGATTGTTATAGATATTGAACAGCATCTATTGAGGTGATCGTGACTTGATGATACCATAAAATTTGATTCCATCCCACTTATTGATTCTTAGTTTTATTTCTTGAGCTTTAGGGGTTTCATTCAGGAAATCAGTGCTTGCACCAGTATGTTAGACTGTTGATCCTATGTTTTCTTCTAGCAACTGCAAAGTTTCTTGTCTAATTCCTAAGTGTTTGGTTCACTTTGATTTGACTTTTGTTCTGGGTGAGAGATAGGGGTCTAGTTTCAGTCTTCTAACATGAATATCCAGTTTTTTCCAGCACCATTTGTTAAAAAGGTGGCCTCTTCTCCAACATATATTTTTGGGACCTTTGTCAAATATCAGTGACTGTAACTATATGGGTTTGTCTCTGTGTATTTTATTTCATCCCATTGGTCTTCATGTCTATTTTGATGTCAATACCATGATGATTTTGCTATTATAGCTCTGTAATATAATTTTACATGAGCTATTGTAATGCTTTCTGCATCACTCTTCTTGTACAGGATTGATTTCGATATTCTGCATCTTTTATACTTCCAAATGAGTTTTAGGACTGTGTTTTCCTAGTTCTGTAAAGAATGGCATTGGTATTTTCATGGTAATTGCATCTAATCTGCATAATGCTTTAGTAATATGGCTGTTTTGACAATATTAATTCTGCCTATTCAAGAACATGGGTTATGTCATTAAGCAGAGAGACTTTGACTTCTTTTCCTATTTGTATCCCTTTAATTTCCTTCTTTTGCCTAATTGCTCTGGCTACAATTTCAAGAACTATATTGAGTAGGAGCGGTGAGAGTGAACATCCTTGTCTTGTTCCTGAGTTTTAAAGGAAATGCTTTCAATTTTTCTTCATTCAGTATGATGTTGGCTTCCAGTTTGTCATATATAGCCTTTATAAATAATATTGAGGTAAGTTCCTTTTGTTCCTAGTTTTTTCAGCATTTTAAACATGAATGGGTGCTGAATTTTACTAAAGGCGTTTTCTGAGAGCATCTGTTGAGTTGATCATGATTGTTGTCTTTAATTCTATTTATGTGGTGACATAACATTGATTTGCATATGTTAAACAACCTTGCATCCTGGGATGAAACTCACTTGATCATGATGTATTATCTTCTTGATATGTTTTTGAATTTGGTTTGCTAATATTTTATTAGCAATCTTTGCATCTATGTTCATTAGGGATATTGTTCTGAAGTTTTCTTTCCTTCATATGTCTTTGCCTAGTTTTGGATCAGGGTTATACGGGCTTCATAGAATGAATTTTCAGTGTTTCCTCCCTTTCAATTTCATAGAATAATTTGAGAAAGATTGATATAAAAGTCTAGTAGAACTCAGCTGAGAATCCATCTGTTCCTGGACTTTTCTTTATTCCAAGGCTTTTAATTGCTGTGTTGATGTCATTACTTGATATTGTTCTGTTTAGGTTTTCTATATTTTCCTGGTTCAATTTGGCTAGGTCATATATGTTTAGAAATGTGTTAATGTCTTCTAGATTTTCTGGCTTATTGAAGTATAAATTTTCAAAAAGTTTCAAATGATCCTCTGGATTTCAGATGTGTTTGTGTTTATCTCCTTTTTCAACTCTAATTTTGTTTATTTGAATCTTCAGGAGAAGACATCTTTAATTCTACAAATAAATACCATTAAAACAACCCACAACACAATTCCCAAATAACAGGCAAGTTTTAATTTTAGTCTCTATTTCTTTAAAGTATGTTCCCGAAGATGATTGTTCACTTATAATTGCCTCAAATTATCTCATGCTTTTTATGTTATTTTATTGTGATATTCCTCCAGAATTCAACAATGACTTCTATATAACCCAGGTCTTACACTACACATAGCACAAATTGAACTTGAGGTGGACAAATACAATTTTGACTGGAAAATTATTAAACTTGTTGACCCTCTTGACAAAAATGAAACAGAACAGTCTAAGGATAAGAGTAGAGGTCCATGAAAGCAAGCAAAACTATAATCATAAGAGGACTGTGCATTTGAAAGGAGGGAAAAAGAAGGTTGAATGCTAAATTTACCTCATTTTATTCTCTATTGTATCCCTTTCTCTTACAACTTGTTATCACTGAAGTTTCTTTTGGCACTTAAGATGCACAAGACCCTATGACTTTTCCTGTGTATTAGTAAATGTAAAAAGTTAAAAGTTATAAAATGGTATGTACTAAAATGTGTCTTTCACAGTCCTGTCAACCAGCCACTCACTTCCCTAGCAACCACTGTTAATGTTTCTTGTTTGTCTTTTCAGAGATATTGATATATACCTGTATTCTCTCCTCCAATAATTTTAGAGTGCATTCCATTTTCTATCATTCAGTATGTAAAGAATTTCTTCATTCTTTTATATGGCTCATAGTATTCCATTATGTGGACATGCTCTGCTATATTTAACTGGCCTCATATTGGTGGATATTAGTGTACATTTAGGCTGTTTCTACTCTTGCTATTACAAATAGTGCCACAAGAAATAGCTCTGTACACATCATATCATAAAAATATGAATATATCTTAGAATATATTTCTACAAGAGTATCAATTGTAAAAACTTGGTAGACATTTACCAAATTGCCCTCTACAAAAGTTGTACCAATTTACATGCTCCCCAACAAGTATGCAAAGTCCTGTTTTCTCTACTCTGTTCTCCACGATGGTGAATTATTGAACTTTGATCTCTGCCAATCCAATTGTTGAAAATGATTTAACTTTCCTTTTCTTATCATGAGTAAACTTCTTAATGCATATGTAAGAGAAATTCATATTTCCCTTTTGTGAATCCTCTCTTTTTTCCTATTTTTCCATTTGAATGTCTTTTTATCATTCATGTCCAGGTCTGTATCACATTAGGGGGGTTAATCTTGTGACTGTAATATAAGTTCATATATATGTCTCCCAATTTGATATTTATTTTTTCATGTTGTTTGCTTTACTTTTTACCATTCACATTTTTAAAAACATGTAGTTGAATTTATCAGTCATTCCTCTTATAAATTCTAGGTTTCATGTCATAATTAGAAGAACCTTCCACCTTAGTTTCTCATCTTGATCTTTTTTTAACACTTAAAATTTTAATACATTTAGAACTTATTCTGGTGTTAGGTGTCAGGAATGAAATCAGATATTTGTTTCCCTTCTGAGGCTGCCCAGTTGTTTCAACAGTACTTATTACAAAGCCCCACTATGAGTTTTTCTAAAATACCATATACATATTTATTTTCATTCTTGGATGTTCTATTCTGTTTCATAATCTGTCTGTTGGTTCATGTGCTCACATCACACTATTTTAATTACTAAACATAATACTTGAAGACTGGTTCCTCTCTATTAACTTCTGTTCCAGTCCTTTTTTGGATGCTTCAGCTGTTTTTCCACATGAATTTTTACTTTGTTTGGTTATTTTAACAAAATGTCACTGACATAATTCTTAGACATGTATTGACATCATAGGTTAATTTAGGGAAAATTGACATCTTTATGACACCAAGTCATCTGAGGACATGGAGTGTTGTTTCTTTTGTTTATATCTTCTTTTGTATGCCTGTGTAGCATTTTATATTCTTTTTTGTAATGATTTCACACATATCCTTTCAGACATTTTATCCTTTGTCATTGCAAATAAGAGATTTTTCCTTCTATTGTATATTCTAATTCATTGTTTAAATGTAAGAAGTCTCTTTATCTCCACAAATCATAATATTGACTTATCAGTGCAGTCTGATGATCCTCTGAAATGTGGCTGGTAGTATTTTCCTTTTTGTGCTATCTTTGTTGATTTGGGGAATCACCAGTAAGCCTGCTTCAAGAAAGAATTTGGAAGCATTTCTTCTTTCTCTATACTCTGAAATGAATGTTTGATGGAATTTTCCTGCAAGATTTTCTAGTCCAGGCACTTTATCACTTGGAGGTTGGGAGGGGGAAGGACTGTTCTTTGTCACCTTTCTCTATTTGTGTTTTGGAAATCCATTTAAATTTTCTTTTGGGTGAACTACATGTTTCTGGAATATTATCTGTTTCATGATAGTTTTGAGGTTTGTTTTCAGTGAACTGAGAAAAATCTCTTATAATTCCTTTGTTTAATTTAATAATATTTGTTGAGCCCATCTGTGCTACTTCATATAGGAAAAGGGAGCTTTGCTAAGGAACTTGAGCTAGGTTGATTGTGATGGATTATCTGGTCAGACTCTATATGCATTAAGAGACATGCAAAAAGGGATTACATGCAGGAAAAGATGCAGCATGACCACAGAAACAGAGATTGGAGAGATGCAGCTACGAGTTAAAGACTACTGACACTCACCAGAAACTGTAAGAGGCAAGAAACAAACTCTCCAGTGGGAATTTGATTCTGCTGTCATCTTGGTTTTGGAATCTGGCATCCAGAATTATGAAAGAATAAATTTCTGTTGTTTAAACCATCAAATTTGTGAATTTTTTTATAATAACAGTCACAGTAAACTAATATATGTACTTGACTAAATTTGTTTCAAACTCTGTACCTAAGAACTGTGGGCTAAGGCAGCAAAGTATGATTCCTTGGGACAACTCTTTCTTTTTAAAAAAGCATTTGTGTTACTCCACTATTTTCTGACATTGAACATTGCTGTGGAGAATTCTGAGGCCGGGGAAATTCATTTTCAAATGTAAGTGACTAGATCTTTTTGTCTAAATGTCCAAATAATTTTCCTTCCTTCTTTCCTAGAATTATTAAAGTCCAATAACATATTTTTTGACTATTCTTATTCAATTTTCCCAGGCTTAAGCAATACTTTTCTATATAAATAGATTCTTTTATTTCAGAAATATTTATCAGAATTATATTCTTTGTAAAGCACAATTACTTTATTACTTTCTTATAAATGAATACAGCCAACTAGCATTGCTTCTACTCCCTCATTATTCAATTTAAAAGACAATTTGTTGACTATTTTAAAATAATGAAGTATACAATACATAAAAGATTAAGATTAATCATGTAGACTGGAAAGATAGAGCAGAGTAAATCATTTATTTTCTTTCTTATATATTAGAAATAAAGTTCTGTTGGTCTTAATATTATCTTTATGTTAAAGTAGTATAAATTTTGGTACATTATAGTTTCACCTACAAAGTATGTAATTTACATACCTTATAAGAATTAATAACAAAATGAATACAGAGAGACTTTTGGTTTCATGTTAAATTTGATAGTGAATTATCTTTTATGACATTCTAGAATAACTATGTAAAATACCTTTACACACTTATAACCCTAAGAAAAGAAAAATAATTGTTTCTTGTAAAAAGTATCCCAGTGACCATTTGTTTATACTATGATAACTGAACCTCAAGGAGTTTAGTATCTTTCAAATCTGTATTTTTTTAGCTTTAGTTGACAGAGCAGATATGCTTCATTTCTTGTCATGAATTTGCCTTTTATCCTGAAATATTGAAAAACTACATACTTCTGAGAGTACTCCTGGGGTCATAGTTTTCCTCATGTTGTTGTTTTTTATGAAGTATATTATTTCCTCCACCTTCATAAATGTCCTTCCATTTTACTTAATTATATATGAATCCTTTCAGAATATTCTCAAAAAGAATGTTTCCCCAAGAATTTTTCTAAAAGAAATTTTGGAGATGGAAAATTTAAAA
The DNA here is from genome assembly GCF_048772815.1 of Callospermophilus lateralis. Classification (NCBI taxonomy): domain Eukaryota; kingdom Metazoa; phylum Chordata; class Mammalia; order Rodentia; family Sciuridae; genus Callospermophilus; species Callospermophilus lateralis. The sequence goes on along the minus strand of NC_135306.1, from coordinate 60,288,208 downwards.
CAGGAACATTGAGTATTGAAATGCCCTTGACTTTTCTTAAAGTTGGTACAAACTTTACCAGATTGATGATGATGTTGAAGTTTTTAAATGTGGTAACAAACCCCAAACTCTTATTTTTTCCTCCAAAATCAGCATCTACCTATGGCTCAATTTTTTTTGGTATCTTTTTAAAGGACTGGTCTTTCAAATCTTTAGTTGTTTGGTTTTTTTTTCTCTTACTCTTCAATTCTTAGCTTCAAAGAACTCCATATGTCTCCTTAGATAAGCACTTTTTCAATCTTCCCCTTTGTGTTTGAACATCTTTTGGAATTTTGCTTTTAGTATATGGCTCTCCTGGTTTACTCTGTTGCTGAAGCAAAATATAGTTCCTTATAAAGGACTCCCCTTGAGTTTCTGCAGGTGTATCTCTGTGATGAGCCTCCATTTCTAAGAAAGAAAGACAAACTGCTACCTCCCACAGCAGAAGATTGGGAGATACTAGCATGATGAGGAGCTACATCTCTATCCATATTCTTTTGGACTTTCACATGGTTTTCTCCTTTTCACACTCCAGAATGCCCAGTAACTGCATAATGTGAGGATTCCTTTGTCATTATAGTGATAAATGGTTTGTTCAGACCATATCAGTTCATTAGTTCAGAAAGATAAATATCTACTCTTTTGTGACAACAAATTGCCTCTACGTATTTCCCTGAAGCAAATAGTCTGTTCTCCTACTTGTTAATGAGTTCTATTTGAGAGAAATTTTATTATTTCCATAGAAGTTGGGGTGATGGGTGATGTAGCATCAGCAACATGGAGGAATAATAACAAGGATGTGTGACATTCTTTGGCCCCTCTCCCGTGCTCTTGGATAATACCCGCAGTGGGATAATAGCTGTATCCCTTTTTACCCTGTATTATGGCCAATGAGGTCTACCTTTTAAACATTTTTGTTTTACCTTTTCTTCAAGAATTCAAAAAATATCCTTGTATCTTATTTCATTTTCTCACTAATCCTTTTCATCTTTCAAATTTTATCTTTGTTCCTTAACTTGTTTATGGAAGTGTCTGTTCTCTCTTGGATTCTTCTGTTTTTGTCTTTATAAATGTGATGGTTTCATTTTTCTCCCACTGCTTTTATTGAGCTCTGACAACTCATATTTTATCTTTTCCCGCTGTCTAATCATCTCATTCCTAAGTTCTTTTATTAGTCCTTTGGACTTCTGCTTCATAGACTTGATAGCTTCCTAATGTTTTTAAAATTCAGGGAGCAATATTTGGTCATGGTGTTTATATTCTCCCTGACAATATTTTTCTGAATGTTGTTATGAATCTACCATTTATTTTTCTTATTTCTTTTATTCTGCCCCATTTTTCTTACTGTATCTTTGACTGCTCTCTCTCTCTCTCTCTCTCTCTCTCTCTCTCTCTCTCTCTCTCTTTTTGGTGTCTTGTTTAATTAAGTATCTTCTAAAGGGTGAGTTTTCCTAGCTATCAGGAGGAGATTTATATTGGGACAGAACTGAGCTGAGTTCCAGGTCAGTTGCAATTATCCTCATAGTTCAGGGAGTGGTGTGAGTTCTTGTCACCTCCTCCTCATAGTTCAGGGAGTGGTGTGAGTTCTTGTCACCTCCTCATCTCCCTAACAAGTAGAATAGGCAGCTTTGAATAGATATCACAATTCAAAGTCTGTTTCTCCTGTACTGCTAAAGAGATCATGTGCTTCCTGTACTTGGCTTGACAAATACAGCCAAATTATCTATCTGAAATGAATGTCCATTATTAAACCCTCACCCCTACTGGATAGTTTTCACATCTTTTGTTGCTTTCTATTTTAAGTAATTCATATAGTTTTGATATTTTATATATGTATTTATTATTTCCTAAGTGTACTATCCACGAGTGGACTATTGGAGTTTATTCACTTTAAAACATTCTCATACTGTTTAGCATGATATCTTGTACCTAAATGGTACCCAGTAAATATCTGTTTTATTAGATTGATATATCATCTTGAGCTCAAGTTTGATAAATTACTTTCAGTATTAAGGGTACACATTAGTAAATTCAGGTTTCCCTTTTGTTTTAGGTAGTTTGAACTGACAAGAGACTTGAAAACTAAACAATTGAAAAAGACATTCCCTAAAGGTAACCATCAAGTGTAATAAGGCTCAAGTCAAATGGCCCAGCTGTCACAGTAAAATACAGCCTATTGACTTCCTTCTCACTAGGGAAAAGCACTGCATGCCACTTACCACAGACAGCATGGAGAGACAGTGTCACCCCAAGAACTGCAGGAGGGAACGCTCTGTGCGGCTGAGAGAAAGGCACAAAATAAATCTGGCTAGTAGTAGATAACCAGATGTGTTTATAAGGGGTGTGGCTGGAAGACATAATTATCTTCCTTTAAGGGTGAAAAAGGTACATAGCACCATAGTTAAAATCTAAATGAGGTGACCAACAGCATTTTCTTAATCACTCAAGAAATGATTAAATACTAACTGGGTACAAACTCCTGATGGACTAGAGGGTGGGGATGTCACTCTCACAGAAAATGAGCAGGTTTGAATTAATCTCAAGTTTTTTGAATCTAATCTATCCACTAAGCATATACATAGATAAATCTATATCTATAGACTTAGCAAATGTTTTCATGGAGGTAGTAAGATTAAGTAGTAAGTGACAATGCAGAAAAAAAGGGAATTATTTCTAATAGGATGAAAATTAGTAGAACTTAGAAGGAAGAATGCTTTAAGTTGAGCCTTAAAAGAAAACTGATGTGTGGATCACTGGACCATAGATAAATACCAGTAATTTACTTTGTCTTAAGGGAGGGTTAAGAAACATAATAACTAGGGCTGGGGATGTGGCTTAAGCGGTAGCGCGCTTGCCTGGCACGCGGGCGGCCCGGGTTCGATCCTCAGCACCACATAAACAAACAAAGATGTTGTCTCTGCCGAAAACTAAAAAATAAATATTAAAGTTCTCTCTCTCTCTCTCTCTCTCTCTTAAAAAAAAAAGAAAGCTAATATCTCTGTATTTCTGTTAAAAAAAAAGAAACATAATAACTAACCTTGATAAAATGTTTTGCACTTAAATGGTGGTGTTATATACATTATTCATATGGATATATTACTATGAATTGATGGCATATATAATTAGAACTTGAAAAATTAATGAATGTTAAAGCTTTAAAATTGGGGTAAACTAAACATTTTTTTGCAATAATTTCCCAATGATTCTCAACTTAGTATTTCAGATATTTTTGCTTAGGATGTTTATGTCTTGTGAAATGGTAGCCAGTATACATTCACATTGCCTCAATCCACTGCCATTGACTCCTTTATCTCATTTCAATTAGAACCAAAGATAAAAACATCATTCAAAATATTGTCTGAGCATATTCTGCCCTTACAAGACAAAACACTGTTATGGTTTAGTTCTAATGTTTATATCTATGAAATTCAAGAAGTTATATATGCACTACTAAGCTCTTTATTTCCTTTGGTGTTAGTACTTATATTGATTAAATGTGGACGGAATATGCAGACTTGTCTTCAAGAAATTGCACTTCATAATGTCTTAAATCTCCTTAGAAAAAAATCCCATATATATATATACAGTAAATGGGGAGGAAAAGCTATTTAAGTATATCACTGAGCCCAGGCCTAAAGAACTTTAAGTCAAATATAGTTTAATTATTTCAGTTCTTCCCATACCACTTACTTACTTCAACAGGATGTCTTTCTACTCCCTAGCTTCTTATTACTGTCATGAGGAAGGAACTCATATTGATCCCTCTTGTAATCCTTTTAGGTCTGGTGGGTATTGCATGGGTGAACATCTGGGAGTGCTGTTCTTTACTGTCCAGTGAATCAGTAGGAGAGATGGGCCCCATGTGTCTTGCAGCCCACTGCATCTTAAGAATTGCTGATACTAATCCACATAGCGCCATACTGTCAAGTTAGATGACTCTGGGGAAGCTGCTGATGTGAAACATAGACAACCCCAGGGAGAAAACTGCTCTTGTGATAAAATGCACAGTTTTCTTGGAATTTTAATTTATTCCAGAATTTCTTTCCAGAGTGTATCCTAGAAGTATAGTGATATTTATGTAAAGAATAAAGTGAAACTGAGAATTAGGTGCTAATATGAATCAAAATATCTATAGTGCTTTACAGTTTATATATACTCTAATTTAATAGTATGACAACATTATAAATGGTTATCTTCATTTTAAGGTAAAGTAAGTTGACATCTAGAAGGGTTCAGTAGATTTCTCAAAGAATTCAATAGGGGATGAAATTGCTGGGGCAAAAAATAACATGTAACATTGAGCCAGAAACTCTGCATATGCTCTATGTGTGTTAGTAAATTAATTTCTCATAACAATCTTATGAGGCAGGATTACACACTAGCTCTATTTTTAAATAAATTGATGGATAACAAGGTTTTAGGATCACTTAGTTTAAGGGTTAAATCCTAGATTTGAATCTAGGTCTTCAGAGTACCTTTTTACTATGATGCTGTTCAACTTTGTGTGGCATATCTTGACTGAAATATGTGATTTCCATTTATATACTGTGGTAAGAAAATGTCTATAAATTGTTGTGCATACTTCTTGGCACATAAAAAGCATTCCATAATATAGTGATATATGAAGAGTAATGCTATATTTGCCATTTTTACTATAAAGTTTTATGTATGTTTGACAGTCATGTAACTCTAGATTCTGTAATGCCATTCTCTGTGTAGGGCATATTTTTAGATTGTGTCTAGAAAGACTGAGGTTCAGTGACCAAGTGTGACTTTTCTAAATTGGTAAGTTGCCAGTGGCAGGTAAGGCTTGCAAGGCTTAGCATGAAGGTAAATTCTTCGTGGACTTGACTATGTATACACTTGTACTGACCATGAAGCTTGTGAGCTCACAATATCATTTTTAAAAAATTCTTTGAAGGTTTTAAACTTCTTTCAAACATATTCTTTCATTTAAAATTCACAACAAATAGGGATGTTATTGTCCATGTTTTACAGAAAAGAAAACTGAGAGTCAAAGTGATAGGTTATGGAATGATACAATTCACTCAGTCAGGAAATGGAGGAGCCAAAGTCAAGGGCAGAGTCCCTGGTTTGAAACCCAATGTTTCCTTCCCTACACATTGCTACCTTACCATTTTATTAAGATTTCCATTCTTTTATATTAGTTACAAAACACTAGAATCTGAAAATACAAATATGATAAAGTATCACAATGGGTAGTTTTATGATATGCATGAGCAAAAATAGAATTTGACAGGTCTAAATATTGAAATCTTTAAAAAACCTTTCAACATAATTTCCTATATACATATATGAGAACATCACAGTGAATCCCACCATCAGGTATATCCAAAAGAATGGGATCCTAACTAGAATAAGATATATTCCATGCTTACATAATATTATCAAAATGGATTGTTCTACTGTCATGTATAACTAAAAAGAACCAATAAATACGTTTTAAAAACCTTTCAACAAATATTTACCCAATACATATTTATTTGGCCTTACATTGTTTATGACATTGCATTAAATTATTTTAGGTTTATAATGAAGCAGGGTCCAGGAATCCTGGGAAAAACCTTCAGCTCAAGTTCACACATTTTTAGATGTAAAAAACATTTAGAAGAATTATGTCAAGATATTTTATTTTCTTTGAGGCTATTATAAATGGGATAATTTTCCTAATTTCTCTTTCAGTTGATTCATCACTGATATATAGGAACACAGTTGGTTTATGGGTATTAATTTTATATCCTGCTACTTTTCTGAATTCATTTATGAGTTCTAGAAGTTTTGGGGTAGAGGTTTTAGGGTCTCCTAAATATAGGAGAAAATAGGGATAGTTTTGAGTTCTTATTTTTCCTATATGTATTCGTTTACTTAATTTCTTATAATTGCTCTGGCTAGGAAAAAGGGCATACCTGTCTTATTCCAGTTCATAGAGGGAATGGTTTCAATATTTCTCCATTTGGAATGATGTTGGCCTTGGGTTTAGCATATACAGCTTTTACAATGTTGAGGTATGTTCATCCTATCCTTAGTTTTTGAGCATGAATGGATTCTATATTTTGTCAAATGGTTTTTCTGTATCTGTTGAGATAATCATGTATTTCTTCTCTTTATGTCCATTGATGTGATGAATTATTTTTATTGACTTTCATTTGCTGAAACAACCTTGCATCCCTTTAATGAACCCCACTTGTCATGGTGCATTATCTTTTTAATATGTTTTTGTATGCAATTTGCTGGGATTTTATTAAGAATTTTTGCATCTAAATTTTCTTTCCTTGATGTGTCTTTTTCTGGTTTTGGTATCAGAGTGATAATAGATTCACAGAATGAGTTTGGAAGGTTTCCCTGCTTTTCTACTTCATGGAATAATTTGAGGAGGATTGGTATTAGTTCTTTTAAGGTCTGGTAGAACTTAGCTGAGAATCTGTTTTGTCCTGGGCTTTTCTTTCTTGGTAGACCTTTGATGGTGTCTTCAATTTCATTGCTTGAAATTGATCTATTTAAATTTTGCATGTCCTCCTGATTCAATTTGGGTAGGTTAAATGTCTCTAGAAATTTGTCAATGTTTTCAAGATTTTCTATTTTAGTAGAGTATAAATTTTCAAAATAGTTTCTGATTATTCTTCTCTACTTCAATAGTATCTGTCACAATATTTCCTTTTACATTAGGAATTTTAGTAATTTGAGTTTTCTCTCTCTTTCTTTTCATTTGCATGGCTAAGGGTTTATCAATTTTACTATTTTTTTAAAAGAAACAACTTCTCATTTTGTTAACTTTTTGATTTTCCTTTTGTTTCAATTTCATTGATTTCAGCTCTGATTTTAATTATTTCCTGTGTTCTAATCCTTTTGGTGTTGATTGGTCTTCTTTTTATAGGGCTTTGAGATATAATGTTAGGTTTATTTGTTGACTTTCTATTCTTTTAATGAATTAGCTCAATGTAATGAACTTTCCTCTTAGCACTGCCTTCATAATGTCCCAGAGATTTTGATATGTTGTATTACTAATCTCATTTACCTCTATTTTTCAAAATTTCATCCATGATTTCTTCTGCTATCCATTCATCATTCAATAACATATTATTTAGTCTCCAGGTGATAGAATAGCTTCTATTTTTAAAAAATTTTATCATTGGGCTGGGGATGTGGCTCAAGTGGTAGCGCGCTCGCCTGGCGTGCGTGCGGCCCGGGTTCGATTCTCAGCACCACGTACAAAGATGTTGTGTCATACAAAGATGTTGTGTCCGCCGATAACTAAAAAATAAATATTAAAGTTCTCTCTCTCTCCTCTCTCACTAAAAAAAAAAATTTATCATTAATTCAAATTTCATTCCATTATGATCTGTTAGGTTGCAAACAAAGTATTATCTATTTTTTGTATTTTCTGAGCAATTACATAATGTTTTTTATCTATTGCACTAAAATTAAACTGGTTATGGCAGCTGTGTCTTATTTATCTTTATATTTTACATAATCTAGCTCAGTATTTTACCTTTTGAATAAGAGAATTGGGGTGTAGAACCAGGGGCCCATCTCTCTAGAAGCTTATGGACTAGCCTGGAAGATATGCAAATAAATGTAATAAAATACAAAATTCATGCATTATTATTTTAGTTGGAATGATCAAGGAAATCTTCCTGTAAGAGATACTTGTGAAATGAGAGGTAAGTAAAAAAAAATTCCTGTTCTTTTTTAGGACAATATGTATAAACTAGTCTAATGAAACTAAAAAGGTTATTTAAATCTTTCAGTACCTTGTAGTTGGGCATAGGAGTCATTTAACACACTGTTGAATGAACAAATAAGTGATTGAATCTTTCCAATAAAATATTTGATATATTAGCCTTTAAACTTGAAATGTTGAAATATTTTGGTATTGCTTGGAATCATATTAGAAATATCAAAACACTCTAATCAAGAATCTTGTGTCATATTCTGTTTGGCCCTTCTACAACAAAGAGATCACAGAGCTATCTTAGTGTTTTATTATCTTAAAGAGTTGTAGTATAATTCAGAGAAGCAATTTTGAATGTATAATCAGTGATGCAAACATCTTTGAGAAGTTGTGTCATTTCATTGAGAGGGAGAACATGAAGCCAGGTCTTTGGTTATACCTCAATCCTAGCTTATCCTTGGCAGTCTGGCCATTTAAAAGCTAGAATATGGGGATTTCAGCTCAATCCTAGGTAATACATCAGCCTCTGCATTAATCATTTGGTTTTATTTTTTTGTGCAAAAAACCACTCACAATGCCTCCTATGTTATTCTCAGAGTGATGGCTTTTATACCAATAATAAAAAGAGACATTATTTACCATGAGACATTTTTCTATTTGATAACCAATGACTCATGGTGCTTTTCTTTACTTAAGAGTAAAATAATAATGCTTCTGCCTGGCGTTTAAGTTTTTTTTTTTAATGTTTGTTAAATATTACCCTGGACTGTAATCATTAAAAAATAAATAAGAATCTAAAGCATTTGTATGAAAGTGGTACTTCAGTTTCCTTTTAATTATAGCTATAAATAAAAAACATACTCAACTGACTTTCTAAATATTGTATTTTTACAGGATTTCCTTTAGAAACATATTTTAAAAATAATATAAATAACACTGTCAACAATATTAGCATTACTAAAACAAATTATTTAATGTTTTTGATGATCACATTTGAAGCCCCATCTCTTATTTAAGAGGTCTCACATTTGTATTGGATAACTGCTTATATTCAGGGACATCCAAATTATTTGAAATTTTGATATATAAAATCTTGGTGGGCACCTACCAAAAATTACTTTATAAATTAATTACTTAGAACATGAGGTAAACCCTATCTCTTAGAAATGTACATGGTTCATTTTTTTCAGACTTCATTTATAGAGATGGTTGAAATTTTTAATTTTGTGTGATAAAAAATGAGTCTTTTATACAAGTTCTCAAAAATTTGAAAAGTTCACAGAGTCATATTATTCCCATCTGCTTTTTTTGTAATGACACATCATGGTTCTATATATTTATTATGATTATGGCTATATAACTATCCTTACTTGGAATTGTGCAACATAAAGGAAGAAAATGATAGGAATAATTGAGCATATCATAAACAATAAGGAAAGAGACTTTTAAAATATTTAAAGGAAAAAGATGGGCTTTTATGAATAGATGTACCAAGATGGAATGTGTTTCAAAAAATATATGAAGTTCCTCCTCAGAGGCAATAGTTCTCAAACCTTGGTGAATAGAGGAGTCATTTGGGGAGCCAATTATAAATAGCATTTCTGGGGCCCAACCCCAAAGATTCCCTAGAAAGTCTAGTATGCTTTTAGACAAACATGATGTTGATTTCCTGACCACATTTTAATAAGCATTTAATAAGGGATAAATGATAAATTACATTCTATTCAGTAACTATGCATGAAGTTTTGTCACTAAAAGAGAAAATGCTCCTACCAAGGACATGTTGGAAAATTGGGCAGCTAGGGTGCCTATGGTTTGGAAAAGGTGCATCACTGATTCTGATACATGTACTCCCCTCATTATTCTCCCTCTTTACTTATACCATAGATTGATATTCAGACTGTATATTTGTAATGAAATTTAAATGATCAATAAAATAATAAGTTCATGCAAGATGTCTCTGATATGTTCAAACATTTACAGGATGTGGACAAAATAGGAAGGTACACATAAGTGAAAATGATCTGTTATGATTTAGATATTAGGTGTCTCCCAAAAGCTCATGTGTGAGACAATGCTGGAGGGTTTAGAGGTGAAATGATTGAATTATAAAAGTCGAAATCTAATCAGTGCATTACTCTCTGATAGGGATTAACTAGGTGGTAACTGAAGGTGGATAGTATATAGCTATATGTGGGTCACTAGTGGAGAGCCTTTGGGGTATATATTTTTTCCATGGTAAGGGGAGTGTGTCTGTCTGCCTGCCTCTCTCTCCACTCTCTCTCGGTTCCATGTCCTGAGTTGCTTTCCACTGGCATGCACTTCTGCCATGATATTCTGCCATATGTTGGGCTCAAACCAATGGAGCCAGAAGTCAATGGTCTGAGACCTCTGACCATGAATCCCCAAATAAACGTTTCTTCTTCTAATTTGTTCTTGTCAGGTTCTGTGGTTGCATCAGTGAAAAAGCTGACTAAAACAATATAAATGAGTAAGAGGTTGAAAATGTATGATAGCATGTTCTGTAATTTGGATTTTTAATGTTCTTCAAAGGCTCATGTGTTAAAACCTTATTCCCAAGCTTGGCAGTATTGGGAGATGGTGGGAATGTTAAGAGGTGGAACTAGCAGGAGTTCTTCTGGAGGTTGGTAGGGTATACCATTGAAAGGGTTAGTGGGTCCCTAGCTCCTGCCTATCACCTCCACCCCCTCACTTATTTCCTGGCCTGGAGCTTAATGGTTTTGCTGTGTCCCACACTATCATCATGATTCCCACCTCTTAACCACCCCAGAAGACTAAATACAATTGATCTGCCTGTTCATGGATCAAAACCTGCACAAGTGTGAGCCAAAATAAACCTTTCCTCTTTATGAGTTGATTATCTCAGGCATTTGATATAGTAATGGAAAACTGTGAGTGAAGAAAGATGAGTTTTTCCTACTGAAAGAAATTTAAATTCTCTTTCTATACTAAAGAGATTCAGCCTTAAGCATCTATTTCTGACAGTAAATAGAGTAACAGGGATCCTATTTACTCTCCTACATGAAACAATTAAAAAACTGGACAAAATACACATTTCAGAACAGTGGATGTCAAGCAGTAATGAACAGTGATCCCTGAAAAATGAGAAACAAACAAAGTGTGTTCTTATTTTTCCAGCTTCCTGCCTGGATAGAGTTTCCAGAATGCAGTACAGGGAGGAAAGCTAGGCAGAGCCTGGAGGTCTTAATGAATTGAAGTATCACACATGGGAAATCATAGAGGCAAAGGCAGCTAGAGTTCACAAGGCAGAGTACTAGAGAGCAGATTGCTTCTGCACAGGTAGCATTGGTGCCTTCATCTGAATACAGATTAGAACATATATGTGAAGAAACCAAGAAAAGGAGCACCCAAAAAGATTGGAGGAAACCATCTTCAGAGTTTAGATAGGAGCTGCAATAGCTCCTGTTCCCATCAGCCAGAGAACATATAATTCATGAGACATATATAATGGAGTGTTCAGAGGGCTTTGCTAGTAAAAAGAAAATATTACCCCTGAACATATCTCACATAAAAAAGCTGAAAAGCAAGAAAAGAAAGGTTTAAATGTCATTCAAGTAGCTCTACCAAATTCAATAGTGAAGTTCAAGAATAACATATGGGAGTATAAGAATTTTCATCACCAAGAAGGTACTATTCCTAATGCTTGGCACCAATTGAAAGGCATAAAAATGAGGACAGATATGGGAATTAGGAAACAAGGAGATTAAAGCAATCATAACTAAATTATGTAAGTTGAAAAAACTGAACACGTTGAACAGAGACACAGAATATATCAAGAAGGCCCAAATTGAACAGACTTGCTAATTGACATGTATAGAACATTCCAGCCAACACTTGCAGAATGTACACTTTTTATGCACTCACAGAATATTTAGTAGTAGTGATCATATTCTGGTTTATAAAATAAACCTCAATAAACTTAGGAAGATTGAAGATGTACAGTATATGCTTTGAGCACAATTAAAATTAAATTATAAATTAATGTTACCAGGAAAATATACAAGTATTTGGGAACTAAATAACATCATTTTAAACAACACACAGTTTAAAGAGAAATAAAAAGGTAGATAGGAAACTAATTTGAACTGAAAGAAAATGGAAAATAACATATAAAGACGTGGGATATAGCCAAGGGGAAACTGAGGGGAAAATGTCTCTCCCTAAAATGCCTGTGCTGGAAAAGAAGGAAGGTCTCAGATTAATTATTTCAGCTTTTGCCCTAAGAAACTAGGAAAAGAAAACCAAGTGAATCACAAAGAAGAAAAGAATAAAGAAAACAAAAGAAATAATAAAGATCAGAGCAAAAATCAATGAAAACAATAAAACCAAAAACTGGTCCTTGGAGATCACCAAAATGGGTAAGTCTTATGGAATGAATTTTGTCCTCTCAAAATTCACATGTGGTGGGCTGGGGATGTGGCTCAAGCGGTAGCGTGCTCGCCTGGCATGCGTGTGGCCTGGGTTCGATCCTCAGCACCACATACAAACAAAGATGTTGTGTCCGCCGAAAACTAAAAAATAAATATTAAAAAATTCTCTCTCTCTCTCTCTCTGTGTGTCTCTCTCTCTTTAAAAAAAAAAAAAATCACATGTGGTGTTCCTAACTCACTGTAGTTCAGAATGGGACTGTATGTGGAGACAGGGCCTTGGGACAGCTAATTAAGTTAAAATGAAGCTGTTGAGGTGGACCCTAATCCAATATGACTGTGTCCTTATAAGAGGAAGAGATTGGGACACCTGGCATACACAGTGCACAGAGAAAGACCATAGGAGCACATGGTGTTGTGCCAGCCAGGGACAGAGGCTTCAGGATGAAATCAGCATGGCTTATGCTTTGATTTCAGACTTCTAATTTCCGTGAGAAATAAATTTCTGTTGTGTAAGCCACTAAGTCTATGGGTATGTTTTATGGCAGTCATAAAAACTAATCCAAATCTCAATCGAGATTGATTAGGAAAAAAGAAAAGGAAAAACATACTTTATACAAAAGAAAAGGAAAAACATTTTTTCTTTAGGGTTCTGTAATTTTCATTATATAGATCTTTCACCACTTTCGTTAAGATGATTCCCAAGTATTTTATTTTATTGAGGCTATTGTAAATGGCATAAGTTCCCTCATTTCTCTTGATGAGGATTTGTCACTGATATACAGAAATGCCTTTGATTTATGGATGTTGATTTTATATCCTGCTACTTTGCTGAATTCATTTCTAGAAGTCTTCTGGTGGAACATTTAGGGTCTTCTAGGTATAGAATCATATCATCAGTAAATAGTGTCAATTTGGGCTCTTCTTTTCCTATGTGTATCCCTTTAATTTCTTTCATCTAATTGCATTCACCAGTGTTTCAAGAACTATATTAAATAGAAGTGGTAAAAGAGGGCATCCCTGCCTTGTTCCAGTTTATAGAGGGAATGCCTTCAATTTTTCTCCATTTAGAATGATGTTGGCCTGGGACTTAGCATAGATAGCCTTTATGATGTTGAGATATGTTCCTGTTATCCCTAGTTTTTCTAGTGTTTTGAACATGAAGGGGTGCTGTATTTTGTCAAATGCTTTTTCTGCATCTATTGAGATGATTATACGATTCTTATCTTTAAATCTATTGATGTGATGAATTATATTTATTGATTTATGTATGTTGAACCAATCCCTGGGATGAATCCCACTTGATCATGGTGCATGATCTTTTTGATATATTTTTATATTTGATTTCACATAATTTTATTGAGAATTTTTGCATCTATATTCATTAGAGATATTGGTCTGAAGTTTTCTTTCTTTGCTGTGTCTTTGCCTGGTTTTGGAATCAGGGTGATATTGGCATCATAGAATGAGTTTGGAAGTGCTTCCTCTTTTTCTATTTTCTGAAATAAGTTGAACAGTATTGGAATTAGTTCTTCTTTAAAAGTCTTATAGAACTCGGCTGTATATCCATCCAGTCCGGGGATTTTCTTGGTTGGTAGACTTTTGATGGCATCTTCTATTTCATCGTTTGAAAATGATCTGTTTAAATTGTGTATATCATCCTGATTTAATTTGGGCAAATTATATGACTCTAGATATTTTTCAACACCTTTGATATTTTCTATTTTATTAGAGTACAAGTTTTCAAAATAATTCCTAATTATTTTCTGTATTTCTGTAGTGTCTGTTGTGATATTTCCCTTTTTATCACTTATGTTAGCAATTTGAGTTTACTCTCTTCTCTTCATTAGCATGGCTAAGGGTCTGTCAATTTTATTTATTTTTTCAAAGAACCAACTTTTTGTTCTGTCAATTTTTTCAATTGTTTCTTTTGTTTTAATTTCATTGATTTCAGTTCTGATTTTAATTATTTCCTGTTTTCTGCTGCTTTTGGTATTGATTTGTTCTTCTTTTTCTAGGGCTTTGGGATGTAGTGTTAAGTCATCATTGTTGATTTTCTTCTTTTAAGGAATGAACTCAATGCAATGAACTTTCCTCTTAGAACTGCTATAATAGTGTCCCAGAGATTTCAATATGTTGTATCTGTGTTCTCATTCACCTCTAACAATTTTTTAATCTCCTTCTTGATGTCTTCTGTAACCCATTGTTCATTTAGTAGCATATTATTTAGTCTCCAGGTGTTGGAGTGGATTTTATTTTTTATTTTATTATTGATTTCTAATTTCCATTATGATTGTTTTTCATTGTTTTTCATTTCCATTATGATCTGACAGAACACAGGGTAGTATCTCTACTTTTTTATATTTGCTAAGAGTTGCTTTGTGGCATAATATATGCTGTATTTTAGAGAAGGGTCCATGTGCTGCTAAGAAAAAAGTGTATCCGCTTGATGCAGGTTGAAATATTCTATATAAGTCAGTTAAGTTATTTGATTGTATTATTGAGTTCTATAGTTTCTTTGTACAGCTTTTGTTTGTAAGATCTATCTGGTTTTGAAAGATGTATGTTAAAGTCACCCAAAATTATTGTTGTGGTCTATTTGACTCTTGAACTTGAGAAGAGTTTGTTTGATGAATGCAGATGCTCCATTATTTGAGGCACATATATTTATAATTGTTAAGTCTTGTTAGTGTATGGATCCCTTGAGCAGTATGTAGTGTCCTTCTTTGTCCTTTTTGATTTAATTTAGCTGGAAATCTACTTTATTTGATATGAAGATGGCAACCCCTGCTGACTTCTGCAGTCCATGTGAGTGGTATTATTTTCCCAACCTTTAACCTTCAGTCTGTGGATATCTTTTTCTATGAGATGATTCTTTTGGAGGCACCATATTGATGGGTCTCTTTTGTTATCCAATCTGCTAGTCTATGTATTTTGATTGGTGAGTTTAGGCCATTAACATTCAGGGTTATTATTGAGACATGATTTGTATTCCCAGGCATTTTTGTTTATTTTTGGTATTTAATGTGACTTGGTTTCTCCTCTGATTGGATTTTCCTTTAGTGTAATCCCTCCCTCTGCTGATTATTATCATTGTTTTCATTTCCTTTTCTTGGAATATTCTGCTGAGGATGTTCTATAGTGCAGGCTTTCTAGTTGTGAATTCTTTTAACTTTTGTTTATCATGGAAGGTTTTTATTTCATCATCAAATAGTTAGTTTTGCTGGATATAAGATTCTTGATTGGCATCCATTTTCTTTCAGAGATTGGTATATGTTGTTCCACTATCTCCTGGCCTTGATAGTCTGGGTTGAAAAATCTACTGAGATACAAATTGGTCTCCCCCTATATGTGATCTGATTCCTCTCTCTTGTGGCTTTTAAGATTCTATCCTTATTCTGTATGCTAGGCATTTTCATTATAATGTGCCTTGGTGTAGATCTGTTGTAATTTTACACATTTGATGTCCTATAAGCCTCTTGAATTTGGTTTTCCAGTTCATTCTTCATGCTTGGGAAATTTTCTGATATTATCTCATTGAAGAGATTGTACATTCCTTTGGTTTGAAACTCTGTGTCTTCCTCTATTCCTCTATCCCAATAACTCTTATATTTGGTCTTTTTATGCTGTCCCATAATTCTTGGATATTCTGTTCATGGTTTCTAACTTTCATCACTATGTGATAACTTTATTTTCCATATTGTATACTTTGTCTTCATTATCTGATGTTCTTTCTTCCAAGTGATCTAGTAAGTTGGTTATGCTTTCTATTGAGTGTTTTATTTAATTTATTGTATCCTTCATTTCAAGGACTTTTGAATTTTTTTCAGAGTCCCTGTCTCTCGCTTGAAATAATCTTTTGCTACCTGTATTTGCTCTTATATCTCTTTGTTGGAGTGATCAATTTTTGCCTCTGTTTGCTCATTTAGGTCATTCTTTAATCCACAGCTCATTTTAACTATGAACCTTCTGAACTCCTTCTCTGACATTTTATCAACTTTGCTGTCCGTGGGTTCTGTTATTATAGTACCCATGCAGATTGTCTGTACCTCACCTTGATGTTGGGCTCCCAGACCTTGCTGGTGTCCATAAATGTATGCTAGTGCATCTAAAGGTGGTGGTGGCAATAGTCGAGATAACTTAATAGTTGAGGTATCCCAAGATGGAAGTAATGTCTTACAGAGATGGAGCTGAAAGGCTGGGTCTCACACTCCCTTTGGGATGCCTGCTCTGAGATGAACCTGCTTCTAAGCATTGTCTGCTGTCAAAAAGTTAGGGGCTACTGCATAGGGAAGGCTATGGCGATGACTGCAGTGTCCCAAGATGGAAGTGGGTTAGGCTTAGGCTCCCAGATGGGGAGGTTTGAACTCGAACCTACCCTGGACCTGGGTCCTGTGCAAGTTGTGTGGGTGGATCAGGGTCACAGGGCTTGATCTCTGCATTAATCTGCTGGTCAGAAGGGGTGGTCCTGTGCCAGAAGCGAAGCTCTGGCAGGTGGGTGTCTACCGCACAGGTGGAGGGGTGAACCCAGGCCTCCTGTGAGCCTGAGTCCCACAAGGACTGGTGAGGGCGTTCTGGGCTGGGCCTGGGCTCCCAGGGTAGTCTGCTTGTTGGGAGAGGTGGTCCTGTGCCGGAGCCTAGGCTCCCATGGGTGTCTGCCCCACTGGTTTTGGAGTGGACCTGGGCCTAATGTGAGCTGGGCTGGTGTGGGCCTGTTTGTTCACACTTGTAAAGGGCAATTTTTAGAGACATTTAGATCTACAGTAAAATTAAGTGAAGGCACAGAGATTTCTCATATTCCCTGTGGTTCCAAACATGCATAGTCTCCTCATTATCAACATCATCCCTTAGAGTGATATGTGGTTTTAAATGATGACCCTATATTGACATATTATTATCACCATAATTTACATTAGGGTTCATTCATACTGTTGTACACTTTATGGATTTGAATAAATGTATTAATGACATGTATCTCCATTATACTATCATACAGGGTGGTTTCACTGCCCTAAAAATCTATATTCTGCCTGTTTATCCTTTTCTCCCCACTACTCTCTAGCAATCACTTTATTATTTTTTCTGTCTCCATATTTTTTTCTCTAGAATGTCATAGAATTGAAATTAAACCATATGTAACTTTTTTCAAATCAACTTTTTTTTTTCACTTAGTAATACGCACTTAAGGTTCCTTCATATCCTTTTTATATTTTATTTTGGTAGTAGGGATTAAACCCAGGGGTGTTTCACTGCTGAGCTATATCCCTAGTCCTTTTTTAAAAAAAGTTTTATTTTGAGATAAGGTCCTCTAAATTCCTAAGTCTGACCTCTAACTTCCAGTCATCCTGCTTCAGCCTCCCAAATCACTGGGATTAAAGGTATGCAACACCACATTCAATTCCCCCATGTCTTTTTATGGCTCGTCAATTCATTTCCTTTCGGCATAAAATTCCAGTGTCTGGATATTTCATGGTTTGTTTATTCATTTGCCTATTGAAGGACATTCTGATTGTTTCCAATTTTGGGTAATTATGAATAAAACTTATGTGAAGGGTTTTTTTTTTTTTTTGTGGACATGTTTTCAAATCCTCTGAGTAAACAACAACAAGTGCAATTTCTGGAACTTATGATAAGAGTATGTTTAACTTTGTAAGAAACTGCTGTACTATTTTACAAAGTGGTTGTACCATTTTGCATTCACATGAGCAAAGAGGGGGAATTCCTCTTTTTCCATATCCTTACCAACATTTGGTGTTGGTATTCTGAATTTTGGGCATTCTCATAGGTATGTAATAATATTTCCTGATTGTTTTAATTTGCATTTCCCTGATTATATATGACATGAAACATTTTTATATGCTTATTTTCCATCTGTATATGTTTTTGGTGAGGTGTCTGTTAAGGTTCTGACTCATTTTTTTAATTGAGATGTTTGTTTTCTTATTGTTGAATTTTAAGAGCTCTTTGAATATTTTGCATAACAGTCCTTTATCAAATATTTCATTGTCCCTTGTTTTCTTCTAGTCTGTGTATTTTGAACAGCATAAATTTTTAAGTTTAAAGAACAGATTGTAAATTTCTTCATTCATGGATCACACCTTTTTGGTCTTATCTAAATCAACATTGCCAAACCCCATGTCATCCAGATTTTCTCAATTGTTACCTTCTAAGTGCTTTATAGTTTGCCTATTACACCAAGGTAGTTTGGGGAAGGGTGTGTGATTTATGTTTAGGATTTATGTTGTTGTTGTTGTGTTATTATATGGATGTCCAGGTATTCCAGCACCATTTGTTGAAAAGGCTCTTTCTCCAGTGTATTGCCTTTGTTCCCTGGTCAAAGGATATTTCTGCTTGTGTATTTCTGCTCATGTTAAGTTATGATTTCTGTATATGTCTGTTGAATTTTGGGGTTCAAAATTTGCCCTGTAACCTCACTTCTCTTGTGGATCTAAGAAGAGTTGTTGAATTTTTCCATTTGCTCATCTTTTTCTTTTTTGTTTTATCTTATTTGTTGTAATTAGTTATACATGACAGTAGAATGCATTTTGACACATTATACAGAAGTGGAGTATGATATCTCACTCTTCTGGTTGTACATAATGCAGAGTAACACCAGTCATGTAATCATATATGCACATGGGGTGATATTGTCCAATTCATTCTACTATTATTCCTACACCCATACCTCCTCCCCTTCCTTCACTCCCCTGTGTCTAATCCAAAGTATCCCTATTCTTTATTAGTGTTCCCCTGATTGTGAATTAGCATCCACATATCAGAGTAAACACTAGGCCTTTGTGTTTTGAGATTGGCTTATTTTCCTTGGCATGATATTCTCCAGCTCTATCCAATTACCTCCAAATGTCATGATTATTCTTCTTTAAAGCTGAGTAATATTCCATTAGGTATATATACTACAATTGCTTTATCCATTCATCTATTGAAGGTCACATAAGCTGGTTCCATAGTTTAGCTATTGTGAATTGGGATGCTATAAACATTAATGTGGCTGAGTCACCGAAGTATGCTGATTTTGAGTCCTCTAGGTATAAATCAAGGAGAGGGATATCTGGGTCGAATGGTGGTTCCATTCCAAGTTTTCTGAAGAATCTCCATACTGTTTTCCATAGTGGCTCCACTAACTTGCAGTCCCACCAGCAATGTATGAGTGTACCTTTTTCACCACATCCTTGTCAACACTTATTGTTGCTTGTATCCATGATAATTGCCATTCTAAATGGAGTGAGATGGAATCTCAGTGTAGTTTTTATTTGCATTTCTTAAATTGTTTGGGCTGATGAACATTTTTATATATTTATTGATCACACTTCTTCTGTGAAGTGTCAGTTCAGTTTCTTAGCCCATTTATTGATTGGGTTATTTGGTTTTTTTTAGTGTTGATATTTTTAGATTTTATATATTCTGGAGATTAATGCTCTATCTGAGGTGCATATGGTAAAGATTTTCTTCCATTCTATAGGCTCTCTCTTCATGTTATTGATTCTTTCCTTTGCTCTGAAGAACCTTTTAAGTTTGATTCCGTTCTATTTATTGATTCTCAATTTTACTTCTTGTGCTTTAGAAGTCTTGTTAAGGAAGTAAGATCCTAAGCTGACATGCTGGAGATTTGGGCCTACTTTTTCTTCTATTAGGTTCTTTCTTCACAGAAGAATAAATATAATTGATCCATAAATATATAAAAAATGTTCATAAGCTCAAGCAATTAAAGAAATTCAAATCAAAACTACACTGAGATTTCACCTCACTCCATTTAGAATGGCAATTATCAAGGAAACAAGCAACAATAGGTGTTTACAAGGATGTGGGTCTCTCTTCTATTGCATAAATGCTTGATACACTTTGAGTTGATTTTTGTTAAGGGTGAGAGATAGAGGTATAATTTCATTTTGCTTCATATGGATTTCCAATGTTCCCAGCACTGTTTGTTGATGAGGCTATCTTTTCTCCAGTATGTGTTTGGTGCTTTGTCTAGTATGCCATAATTGTATTCATGTGGGTTTGTTTATGTGTCTTCTATTCTGTACCATTGGTCTATGTATCTATTTTGGTGCCAATGCCAATACCATGCCATGTTTGTTATATGGCTCTATAATATAATTTAAGGTCTGTATTGTGATGCCTCCTGCTTCACATTTCTTGCTAAGGATTGCTTTGTCTATTCTGGGTCTTGTATTTTTCCAAATGAATTTCATTATTGCTGTTTTTTTTTTACTTCTATGAAGAATGTATTGGGATTTTAATCGGAATTTCATTAAAGCTGTATAACACTTTTGGTAGTATGGCCATTTTGACAATGTTAATTCTTCCTATCCAAGATCATGGGAAATCTTTCTATCTTCTAGGTCTTCTTCAATTTCTTTCTTTAGTGTTCTATAGTTTTCATTGTAGAGGTTTTCCATCTCTTTTGTTATGTTGATTCCTAAATGTTTTTGAGGCTATTGTGAATGGGGTAGTTTTCCTACTTTCTCTTTCAGTGGATTCATCACTGATGTATAGGATTGCATTTTTTATTTATGGGTGTTAATTTTATATCCTGCTACTTTCTGAATTAATTTGTTAGTTCTAGAATTTTTTGGAGTTTCTAAATATAGATTCATATCATTCGCAAATAATGATAGTTTGAGTTCTTTTTTTTTTCCCTATTTGTATCCCTTTAATTTCTTTCCTGTAATTTCTCTAGCTAGAGTTTCCAGGACAATGTTGAATAAAAGTGGTGAAAGATGGAATCCTTGTCTTGTTCCAGTTCTTAGAGGGGATGCTTTCAATTTTTCTTCATTTAGATTGATGTAGGCCTTGGATTTAGCATAGATAGCTTTTATAATGTTGAGGTATATTCCTCCTATCCCTAGTTTTTGTAGTGTTTTGAACATGAATGAAGTGGTGCTGTATTTTGTCAAATGCTTTTCCTACATCTATTGAGAGGATCATATGATTCTTGACCTTAAGTCTATTGATGTGATGCATTATTTTTATTGATTTATGTTATGTTAAACCAACCTTGCATCTCTGGGATGAACCCCAGTTGATCAGGGTGCAATATTTTTAATACGTTTGTGTAAGCAATTTGCCAGGATTTTATTGAGAATTTTTGCATCTATGTTTTTCAGGGATATTGCTGTAATGTTTTTTTTTTTTCCTTGATGTGTCCTTTTTTGGTTTTGGTGTCAGGGTGATATTAGCCTCATAGAATGAAGGGTTTTCTCCTTTTCTATTTCATGGAATAATTTGAGGAAGATTGTTCTTAATTCTTTTTTGAAGGTTTTGTAGAACTTGACTGAGAATTTCTCTGGTCTTGGACTGTATTGATCTGTATTCCCTGTTATTTGAGTTTATTTCTAGTTTTTTCTGTATTTCAGTAGTGTCTGTCACAGTATTTCCTTTTTCATTATGAGTTTTAGTAATTTGAGTTTTCTCTATCTTCATTAGTGTGGCTAAGGGTTTATCAATTTTATTTATTTTTTCAAAGAACCAGCTTCTTGTTTGTCAATTTTTTGGATTGTTTCTTTTGTTTTAGTTTCATTGATTTCAGCTCTGATTTTAATTATTTTCTGTCTTCTACTGCTTTTGGTGTTGATTTGTTCTTTTTCTAGGGCTTTGAGATGTAATGTTAGGTCATTTACTCATTGACTTAATTATTTTAATGAATGAGCTCAATGCAGTGAACTTTCCTCTTAGCACTGCTTTCAGAGTGTTCCAGAGATTTTGATATGTTTTTATCACTATTCTCATTTACCTTTAAGTATTTTTTTATTTCATCCCTGATTTGTTCTACTATACATTCATCATTTAATAGTATATTATTTAGTCTCCAGATGTTAGAGTAACTTCTATTTTTTGTTTTATAATTGATTTTTAATTTCATTCCTATATAATCTTATAGAATGTAAATTATTATCTCTATTTTTTGTATTTGCTAAGAGTTGCTTTGTGGCATAAGTTGTGGTCTATTTTAAAGAAGAATCTGTATGCTGCTGAGAAGAAAGTGTATTCACTCATTAATGAATGAAATAGTCTATCTATGCTTGCTAAATCTAAATTATTGATCGTATTATTTAATTCTATAGCTTCTTTGTTTAGTTTTTGTTTGGAGGATCTATCCAATAGTGAGAGAAGTGTGTTAAAGTCATCCAATATTATTGTGTTGTGGTCTGTTTGATTCTTGAAATTGAGTAGGATTTGTTTGATGTATGTAGATGCTCCATTGTTTGGGGCATAAATATTTATGAGTGTTATGTCTTGTTGATGTGTACTTTCCTTAAGCAGTATGAAATGTTTTTTGTCTCTTCTGATGAACTTTGGCTTGAAGTCCACTTTATCTGCTATTAGGATATAAACTCCTGCTTGTTTATATTATGAGTGATAGGTTTTCCTCCATCCTTTCACCTTCAGTCTATGGATGTCTTGCCTATGAGGTGAGTATCTTAGAGACAACATATTGTTGGGTCTTGTTTCTATTCCAATCTGCCAGTCCATGTCTTCTGATTGATGAGTTTAGGCCATTAACATTCAAGGGTATTCTTGAGATATAATCTGTATTCCCTGTTATTTGTGTTTATTTCTAGTTTTTATTTGAATTAGTTTCTCCTTTGATTGACTATGCCTTTAGTGTAGTTCCTCCCTTTGCTGGTTTTCACTATTTTTTTTTTCATTTCTTCTTCATGGAATATTTTGTTGAGAACATTCTGTAAGGCAAGCTTTCTAATTGTAAATTCTTTTAACTTTTGTTTATCATGGAAGGTTTTTATTTCATCTTTCAATCTGAAGCTTAATTTTGCTAGATATAGGATTCTTATTTGGCTTCCATTTTCTTTCAGAGCTTGGTATTTGTTAATCCGGGACTTCCTAGCTTTGGGGGTCTAGGTTGAGAAATCAGCTGAGTTGTGAATTGGTTTCCCCTACATGTAATCTGATCTCTTTCTCTCCTAGCCTTTAAACTTCTATCCTTATTCTGTATGGTAGGTATTTTCATTATGATGTGCCTTGGTATGGATCTGTTGCAATTTTGTACATTTGGGGTCCTCTAAGCCTCTTATATTTGATTTTTAATCTCATATTTTAGATTTGGGGAAGTTTCTGATATTATTTCATTGAAAAGCTTATGCCTTCCTTTTGTATCTCTGCACCTTCATCTATCCTGATAAATCTTAAATTTGATCTTTTCATTTTATCTCATAATTCTTGAAAGTTCTGTTTATGATTTCAATTTTTTGGGGTGCCAGAGATTGAACGCAGGGGCACTTGATGACTGAGCCACATGTCCAGCCCTGTTTTGTATTTTATTTAGAGACAGGGTCTCACTGAGTTGCTTAAGTGCCCTAGCTTTTGCTGTGCTGACTTTGAACTTGTGATCCTCCTGCTTCAGCCTCCAGAACCATTGGGATTACAGCCTTATGCACCACCATGCCCAGCTTGGTCATGATTTCTTAACATCTTCCCTCTGTGGTCAATCCTATTTTTACAATTTTATATTTTGACTTCCTTGCCTGAGGTTATGTCTTCAAAGTGGTCTAGTCTGCTGGTGATGCTTTCTATTGAATTTTTAATTTGGTATGGAAGATTTCTGGCTTTTTTTCTTTCTTTCAGAGTCTCGCCTCTTTATTGAAGTGATCTTTCACTTCCTGTATTTTCTCTCTGATTTTATTCCTTATACTATTCTTTACTTCAAAGATAATTTTAACTATGTACATTATAAACTCTTTCTCTGACATTTCTTCCACTGTGGTTGGTGTCAATGGATTCTGTTATTGGAGTATTGGAGTGATTTGTTCCCTTGACTTTTCATGTTGTTTTTGTGTTTTCTCATCTAATGCATGGATCTGGGGCAGTAGAGTTTCTACCCTGTGGACTTATAATGTCCCTGAAAGTTTCAAATACCTCATTGTTTATGGGGAGACAAATAATAACAACCAATACAAACTATATACAGCATTAAACCAAATAGTTCTTACTATGATGTCTACAATATTAATTATTATAATAAATAGAAATGATATGATCAATTATTCTGTACAATAAAAACAACAAGTTTGCAAAAAGGTTTACAATTTCAAATGGTGGACAGGGAGAGAAGAGAAGTGATATAGGATGTGAGAATTATGAGAGATGAGGAGAGAAGATAGAAGGGGAAAATTAAAGGAAGAGTGAAAGAGAACAATAAAGATGGACTGTTAGTGGAAGAAAAGAGAACAAAGGGAAAGAGATACTTGGGAGAAAAATACTTACATATAAAGTAAAAATTTTTTAAAAATTAAAATTAAAGTATACAAAAAACCCCCCAAATATACTAATCAAACATCCTAGTTCACAAAAAATTAATAATCCACGAAAAATAACTGACTTCAAAAAATTATAAATGAGTAAAATATCAACTTTGTAAATGTTTAAATGTCCATGTTCTATCCAGGTCACAATTAAAGAATAAAATAAGAAAAAGAAAAAAAGTCTTGATAAAAAAGAATTCTTTATGTTGAAGTTCAGAAGATTCTCAGTTTCTCTTCTTAGCAGTTGCAGGTGGGGTCACCTGGAGTGTGATGTTCCACCCTCCGGATTGCTGGCGTGAGAAAGGTAATCCAGTAGGTGGAATTCCTGGATGCAGAGTTTAGTCTTAGGTGGGCGCCAGGCTCTTTGCTAAATGCCAGTTGGTCTGGAGATTTTAAATCGGTGCACCTCCAGAGCTCAGCACTTGCTGGTCCACACTGGAGGACTGTACCCCAGGGATCTCTCCTTGGTTCCACTCATGTGGTGGAGGAGCCAATTTTTAGTCTCCTATATCACTTGTGAACCCCATGTTTCCGGTCTTGGGTTCAGTCTCCGAACACTCACTCCCACACGCCCCCTCCAAGTTCCTGGCCAGACGCATCTCTCCTAGCAGGTCCTACAAGCAGCCAGATTGGAAGGGGAGGGTAGAGCTGGGTGTGTTTCCACAACCAGTTGTTCCCTGTGTAAACCTCTTTCCATGTTTGATTTCCTCCTGGTTACTTAAGCACACTCTATGTTTTGCAGAGTGTGTTTACTGAGCCTGTAATTTTGGCCAAACTCAGGTTTGCCAAAAGTTGGCTCCCTCAGCTGCTGACCCCATTCCATGGCTGCAAAAGCATTCATTCATTTGTCCTTTTATGCCACCAGGAGAGATGGTGGCTACTTTCCCTGCACACAGATATCACGCTGTGCGTCATTCGGGTTTGTTGGGTTCCTTGATCTCTAAATGCTTTATACCCAGACAAGCCTCAGGCCTCCCCCAGATAAATGCAGTTTCTTTTAATTCCCCTATCCCACTACTATGCTCATGAAGGAACCGCTGTGGCTGGTGGCTGTAGCCTGGCTGGGGCAGCTTCTGTGTTGCTGGGAATTTTTTTCTTATTTTATTGTATCTAACCCCCTGTGCTCCTGGTCTGATTTGAATGTCCAGTTTTAAATTCCAGCAAAGTCTCCCCACCAGTTTTGTTCACCCACCTTGCTGAGAAGCTGCCTGTTTTCTTGGTTTCACACCATGGAGCAGCCAGAAACCCAACCTTCTCTCTTCTGCCATCATGAAAAACCCCCTCTGTTCAGCTTTTTCCCTGTTGTTAGGACACAGCAGCAACTTCCAAGATCCTTTCATTGTTGGCCAGGACATGGCTTGATTTTCATGATAGGAGTGTGAAATAATGGCAGGGATAACTGAACAATGCCGAGATCAACAATCCTAGAGAACTTCTTCCAAAAATTCTGAAATGCTTATGTAGATGAGCACATAGGATGAGAAAATGATTGATTCATAGGCTTTATAAGTATTCTTTGGGCTGCCTAACAATAACTTGGGAAGAAAAGTTTAGTACAGGAGAATTGACTTTAATAAAATAAAATGGTGACTTGGAGTCAGTTGAATATTAAAAGAAGAACTACTCAGTTGGATAACCACATATGGAACTCCCATAATTATACAAATAAAAGTATCTATGTAAATGGAAGTGGAAAGCACATTGACTGAGGACAAACATGGAGGAAGACTCCAAGAGTTACCTATTCTTGTTTCCTGATATGAATGGAAAAATGCAGTCAAATATCAACTGTGAGCTTTGCCTAAAGTACGTACACTGTGTGACAACTGAAGAAAGGAAACAAAACCCATTTTCTCTGTTCTCAAGTGTCCAATATTTCCACTGCTCTTTCTACCAACTGGTGATATTCTTCGTTTTGTTTTGTTATAACTCTATAGAATTTACTTCTGAATAGAGTAGAACAAACATGGCTAAGAGGGATTTGAAATTTAAGCAAGTTTAGTTGTGGAAGAACACCTGGGTGCTGTAAATGAGCATGCTGCTTTGGTCATAAAATTTATTTACTAAAGTCCTAAAAGAACTTGCAGATGTAAATGCAGGAGTACAGTCTTTGATGAGTCTTAATTAACAACATTTTTTAAAAATGGAAAACAAAAATGATAAGATTTTGGAAAGTTGGAAAAATCTGATAACACATGAGAACCAACATAGGATGCTTTGTGTCCCACTTATAAACGGACAGGTTCAATAAGATGGTCATTTTTAGTTCTTAAATAAATGTAAAACATTCCAGACTGAATGTTGTTGAATTGAAATAAGGGAGATTCTAGTAGACCTTTTAAGAACATGAGTGAGTGCAGGAGAGGTAAGCTACTCATAGCCTGGAGTAAAATCATTGACTTTGAGTAATTTAATAAGAGTTTTCATATGTAGAGAAAGACTATGGATGAGTTGTACTTATTCTTCCTAGAGCTGTACCTTAGGAAATAGATTAAAATTTGAATGAGGTTAGCAGAAGGATTAATATTAGCTACTATCAGAATATATAATACTAACTATATTAAAAGAGATATCTTTTAATTTATATCATATTCTATCACAAGTTCTATATCCTCCAGGAAGAGTTTCTTTTTATTTCCTTGACCAAATTTGTTTTATCTTTTTCTACACTTTATTCCTTTCAGAGTCAATGGGCAGGTTGCTCCATAATTAATTAATTCTGCTTAAATTAACAATGTGTAAATACCAAGTTAGGTATTATAGGAAGTGCATATATGAAAAGATAATTTGGTTATAATCTTCTTGATTTCATCTGAGAAAGGCTTATTTGTTCTGAAGGTTGAGTTAGACTTTAAGAAGAAAAAAGAAAATTTCAGCTACCACTTAGGAATTTTAAATAGAGGGCTATTTAGTAAGTCATGAGTAGACTATAATTCATGTTGGTGAGGGGCAGGAGTTGATGCTAGAACTATAGGGTCAGATTGTATGACAACCCATGGATGGGAGAAAGTATGATTTGAGAAAATCATGTATTTGATCAGGTTCTAATGTATAAAAAATTGGTACAACTCAGTTATAAGAAGATAAATAACTGGATTTTAAAAATAATCAAAGGATATGAATAGCTATTTATCCAAAAAAGATATAGAAATGGTCAATAAGTACATAAAATGATGCTCAGCATACTTAGTCATCAGGAAAGTGTAAACGAAAAATGATGTTAGATGCCATTTCAACCTACCAGCACATAATAAAAAAGTCAGAAAATAGCAAATGTTGTCAAGGACGTGGGGAATCAGAACTTCATATACAGCTGATAGCAATGTCAGTCATTGCAGTCACTTCAGAAAACTGTATAGCAGTGCTTCAAAAAGTTAAAACATGAGATAACATTTGACCCGCAATTTTATTCTTGGTTTTCACAAAAACACAAAAGAAATGAAAACATATGATCACATCAAAAGCTATCCAAACAAAAACTCATACTTACTTTATTCATAATAGTCAAATGGTAGAAAAATCCCAAAGGGTAAACAAAATGTGGTATATCCAAATGATTAAAATATTATTCAGTGATAAAAAGATCATTGTATTGTCATGAGCAACTAATAAAAAAATAGAGGACACAATGATACATCCTGCAACATGGATGAACCTAGCATCATGTTTATGATGCTAAGTGCAAGAAGACAGGCACAGAAAGTCATATTATATGATTCTATTTATATGAAATATCCAGCACGCACAAATCTCCAGAGGCAGAAAGCACAACTGTTACTTGTTGTGGGGGAGTGGGATTGTAGAGACTTGGGGGTGATAACTGAAGGGCACAGTATTATTTAGGTGGTAAGGAAAATGTTCTAAAATTAATTGTGGTGGTAGTTTCACAATTCTGAAAATATTCTAAAAACAATTGAGTCATACACTTAAAAGGATGAATATTAGTGACGTTGCAAATTATGTCTCAGTAATACTAGAATTAAAAAATGCAGCTCTATAGACTTAAATTCTAACTGGAATTATCAATACTAACCACTGATATATTTCCTGATTAAAATTTCCTTAGCTCTCTGTACTGAAAATACCTAAAATCAATCAATCAACATAGAGCCAAGTCTACCTTAGCTTTCAAATTATGGTTTCAACCACTTCCATTAAAAGGAAATTGAGTTTCTTGGGGAAATGGTAGATTCTAAGTATAAAGCAAAATGAAATGTACAAAATGAGCCTGGAATATCCCATTACATTGGAAAGCAAGGTGGCTATCAAGGATAATATTTGAGTCTTGGCAAAAAGAGTTCAGGAGGCATATTGACACTCCTATTGGCAAAGATTAAATACTTGGGGCATCAGTTAGACAAAAACTATAACATATCAAATCACGTCAAATATGGGTTTTAGATGGTACAAAAATAACTCATTAATAACTTTTACTGAGTTATTTGTTCATTTATTTTAAACTTCTAAAAAAGAAAAGAAGTAAACATTTTTTCTCCATTTTTAGATGACTTTAAAGTAACTAAATAATTAATAAGGGGAAATCTTCTTACATAAAACTGTTCCAGCTAATAAATTAAGAAAGAATGACAAATATCACTATTTTGAAACCCTCTAATGAAATAGTGTGCCTAAGTTATAGTTATCAATAGTGGGCAACATTGAAAAAGAGAAGCAGCCATATGGATCTTGATGAAAGTGTACAATATTACCTGTGCAGGAAATTTGCCCAGAAAAGAAAAAAAATAATGCAAATCTGATCATACATCTAGATTTAGATATTCATTTATAAGAAAGATAAGTGATAGAAGAACTCAAACAGTGTCATGGGAAAGTAATTAGCAAAATAAACTTGAGAAAATTCCACAAGATAAACAGAAACAGCAAAAAGAAGAGTCAAGGAACAAAAAGACAGAGAAGGCCTTAAGGGGCACATCCAATCTATCTCAATGTATAGACCTTATTTAGATCCTAACTTAAAAGAACAATCTGTTTAAAAAATTAATAAGGGTTGCCACGTGGTGAAAATGTTTCCTCCAGGTTTCACTGCTCTCATTATAGGCAAGATAAATGGAATAAACAAAAATGGGCTATTTGTATGTGCACAGATGCTGGGAGAGTGGAGCACTCAGCGTGGCCATGGATACTCTGTGTCAACCCACTCCCTCAAACTTTGTCTTGTGCCTTTCTTCCCCTTAACTGTTCCTGAGTTGTATCTTATTTAATAAAAAGTTGTAATACAACTAGGATTATATGAACTTTGTGTGAATACTAGATATTAAGAACTTTTTGTTATTTCATTAGTGTGATTTTATGTTGTATGTCTTTAAAAAATAATCTCATTTTTAGAAGCATATGTTTAAATATGTCTATGATACGAATTGATAGGATATCATTTGCTTTTAAATAATTAAGGGAGTAGAGAAGAAGAGTATAGGTGGAAAAAGCTTCACATTTATTACTAGTTGGGTGATAGAATAGATAGATTGATAATACTATTGCTACAACTGTTTGTTTGAAAACTCCAGAGACTAAAAATATAAAATATAACAACAATAGTAATAATAGTGAATATTCTTAGGGTGCATAACCAGTAACACATAATTCGAGGGAAAGGAATTAAAGGAACAACCCTTGGCAGCTCCTTTCCTGCCTTGTGGAACATCATCATATCAACTCTACACCGGGCAACAGGTGTAAGTCACTAAACTCAACTGGCCCTAACCAAAGATGTACTAGAGCCTCAGAATTAGTAATCCAAAGCCAGAAGGTGTCACAAGTTAAACTGTTTATGCTTATTTAAATATTCAATTCATTCCCTTCCCATGGGTAGCAAGGAGTTTGCCTACAGATAAAGTGGGCAGTGGGTGTTTCAGCATTAATGAAAATTAAATGGAAAGAAAGACTGACTTCTCTCAAAACCGAAGAGAGAAGAATGAGAGAACAGATTTAAAGGAATGTGGAAAATTACAAAAAATAAGATAAAAAAGGAAATGGTTTATTATCAATTATAAAAGATGTGGAGCTGCCTAAGAATAGTGCAGAGTATTCATGAATATCAAGAAAGTAAATCCATTCAGAAAAATTAATATTTATTTAATATTTGGATAACCCCTCTCCTAGAGTATCATTTGAAGAGATTGATGTTACTTATTTTCTAAAGACCAGGAGACATTTAGTGATTATTCTGTTAGTCTGCTGCTACAGGTATAGCTCAATAGTAGAGTGTGTAGGCAGCACACATGGGGCCCTGGGTTCAATTCTCAGCATCAACTCCCCACATAAAAATAGAAAATTAGTTTTTAGTATTCTGGTATTTCAATATATTGGATCATTTTTAAATAATCAAATCCTACTATTTATATTGATGTAATACCATTATTTGGTTTGTTGAAAAATGTGAAATCACAATATTTATGCCTTAAGATTATCATTTTCAAACCCACAAAATATACTCAAACTTTTTTGGATCCTATTCCTCCCTAGAATTGTGGTATTGTTATTGTTATTACTTCCATCTCCTAAGTTGCTAATGTGGGTGAGTGGTTTTGTAATGCTTGCTAGTCATGTGTTTTACATGGGTATATTTCATCAGAGTCACTTGAGCTTATCTGCTATGCTCCTGGGGCAGAATTCTAAGGCATTTCCTCAAGATTCCCACACCATGGAATTTGTTCTTTGTATAATTCCCTTTCCTTCAGAGTGGCTAGGAACTGTGAATATGATGGGCCACTGGATCCCTTGCTTAGATGAGATGATGAAGATGCTAGAATAGTGATCATCTCCTGTTACCCATATTGTTGTCCTAGTACACTGGAGATACTCCTGCTGGCTTTAAAGGAGCAAGCTTCCATGTTGTGAGAGGACCATATGGCTATAACCTGAGGGCAGCTACTAGGAACTAAGAGCAGACCCTGGCCAACAGCCAACCAGAGATGGGGATCCCAATCCTACACCCAGAAGGAACTGAATTCTGCCTACCACCAAACACGTTTGGAAGAAGACTTCAAGATCTACATGAGAAGACAGTCCCAACCGTAACGTTGATTTTAGCTTTGTGGCACCATGAGCTTGGAATACCCACACCATGCCCGGACTTTTAACCACTGTTTGTGCTGTTTTTATAGTAATCAAGACTGTTACAATTTTGTATCCTCTGATGGAAATGATATGAGTGGAAGAACACCCTAGAACGTGGAAGAATGGTGTGGTTAGAAATTTAAATGAGGCAGGAAGTTCTTGGGACCAGTTCTTAACAGTTCCTCTGGACCACCTTCACTCATAGATTCCCTCCACTTCAGTTCCCTGATTTTCCTTTAGGAAAGATCTGGCTAAGAATAACAATTGCTTACTTTAAATAATTAAACCAGTCCCTTTTGACTCCAATTATTTTCCCATGTGGTACTATATACTGGTTCTCACTCAGGTGGGAGTAACATCTCAGGGCTTGTCTTTTTAAAAAAAGGTAGTACTATTACGTGTCATGTATTTATTTACCTATTTGATTGAATAATTCTGTTGATTTTTTGTATTTATTTTCTTTTTTCCCCACATGTACACAAACATGTTTTAAATACCACATTACAGCAAATTTAAAAAAAGCTAAGTATTGTCTTTGACATTCAATATTGTAATCACTAGAGATAGTCTAATAATATACATTCTTACCACTAGAGAACAGGGGAATTCATTTATTACAATTATTTAGTACTTATTATTCTATGTTAGACACATAAGAGACATAAAAATGGATGAAACACAGTATGTGACAAGGACAGTAATTAGTAACTTGTAGGAGGGCCACTGCATTAAAACTCTCCTCGGGTTCACTAAGCATCAACTGGAGCACTGGCTCACCCCCTGACTTCTCTGGGCTTTAGTTTCTTTTAGACAATGATGGGGGTGGTAAATGAACTCAAAGTGTCTTTTGTAAGTGTAACAGTGATGGGTCAAGTTGTCAGTGACATGAGGCAGAGACATAGACTAAAATTAAGATAAGCTTCATGGAGAGGTAGAATTGAAACTATAACATTAAGTTTTATTAATGAAATGTAAATTAAAACAAGCATATGTCTATCAGATTGTCAAAAAGGAAAAAGTTGACAATATCCAATTTTGGATAATACATCAGAGAAGTTCTCTCAAATACAATGGACAAGAGGGCAATTTGATGTTCATCAGAATTTTAATGGTGTACACCCTTTGGCTCCGCAACTTCACTTTTAGGCTTTCCTTCTATGAAAACACTCTGCCAGGTTCTTATATACTTTTTTACAAAGATATTGGTTATCGTGATGGTTATAATTCCCCAACTGGAAACAACCAAAATGGCTATCAGTAGAAAATTGGTTCAATAGAGTAAACTAATATAGTTGAATTTCATACTATTATTAAAAAGAATTGTGTGTGTGTCTGCATGTGTGTGTGTGGAGAGAGAAAGAGATTGAAAGGTACCCATGATATAGTTTATTTTAAAAAGCAAGTTATAGAATATCTGATTCCATTCCACTAAAAATGGTATATATGTATGTTTAAAAATATATATACAATATATATGTATACATACATACTTGTATGCAGTTTGGTAGATTTTTATATATAAAAGAGTATAGAGGGTATCTATTTTATATATAGAAGAGTCTAGAGGGTATCACCTTCAAGGGGCAGAATAGGGCTAGGAGTCAGGCTTCCATTTTTGTATCTGAAAAAATGTCCACAAAGTATACACAATTTTTACCATAAACAAATTCTTTAGACAATTTCTTTTTGGTGGTGGGGGGCAGGTGGTACTGAGGATTGAACTCAGGGGCACTCGACCACTGAGCCACATCCCCAGCCCTATTTTGTATTTTATTTAGAGACAGGGTCGCACTGAGTTGCTTAGCACCTCACAGTAGCTGAGGCTGACTTTGAACTCATGATCCTCCTGCCTAAGCCTCCCCAGCTGCTGGGATTACAGGTATGCATGCACCACTGCTTCTGGCTAGACAATTTTTAATTGCATGTGAAAAGTATAAGAAGGGAATTATGACTTTGACATAGGAGAAATCAGGCTTGAGTTTAAACCCTTGACATAAACATCAATGAAAACACAGAATCCAGAGTAATGTACAGGGTGCCTTGGCAGCATCTGTCCTATTTATAAGACCTCCATCAGAAAATCTGCTGTAAGGGCTAGGGATATAGCCAGTTGCTAGAGTGCTTGCCTCACATGCACACGGCCCTGGTTCAATCCCCAGCACCACAAACAAAAAGAAAAACAAACCAAAAAAAAAAAAAAAAAAACTGCTGTATTTAAGAAGTATGAGAAATGCTCAGAGGAATGTGAGTGGATGAGGAAAAGATTCAACATGAGACTAGGAATGGGAGAAATAAGTCCACACTGGACTATCCCTAAGGCTCAGGCAGACAGTTGAGGATGGGGCTTTCCTTGGGTATTTTAATGATTCATTGAACCCTGGTCTAAGGGCAGATATTATCTCCTATTACTACAGTTGCCCTTGATCTCAACTTCTGCTCTAGGATGCAAAAATGGCTACAGAAAACAGCAAATCCATGAATCAAAAATTATTCCAAATAACATTAATACATGAACCATATAGAGATGGGATACTGTGTAGTATGCTTGTGGGAAAGTAAATGGCAGTGTGTGTGTGACCACAGTGTAGAGTGAAATATCTAGAACCAGTTTACATTGATTTCTAGTTGTTTATGTTTATTGAAAAGAGAACTAAACTCGAGTCAGAAAACTGGGCTGGGATTGTGCCTCAGTGGTAACGCTCTAGCAAGCATAGGCATTCGGTTCAATCCTCAGCACAACCTAAAAATATAATAAAGATATTGTGTCCACCTGTAACTAAAAAAATTAAAATAAAGAGTCATAAAGCCTTGCTGTCTGTGTATCTTTGTGTTGATACTTATAAGTTCTGTGGCCTCATGTAACTTAAATAGTTTCTTTGACCCTCGGTGTCCTCATTAATAAAATAAGATGTTTATTATTACCTATTTCAGAGGACTATTGTGAGAATTAAATTTTGCCTGGCATGTGGTAAGTGCTTACAAAACAGTGGCTAGCATTACTCTTTCAATGGCTACCTTGTGAGAGGTACTATGGAAACACTTCAGCATTATTTGACTTAACCCTCACAACAGCTTTAAAGTTGGAGTTTGGCTCTTTAAAGATGCTGAGGCTTATTAAACTTTTCCTGGAGTAGTAAATAGCCAAGTTGAGAGCTAGGCTCTAGCTTTTTATTAGTTTGTTCCTATATTTTTCATAGTAGAAAGCAGCAGTATTCCAAATAATTTCAATTAGAGTGTTAACAGTGAGAGGTAAGAGACAGAAACAGAAATAGAGGTGAATTACCCATTCTAAGGCGGTAATCTTGATGAAGCTCTTTAATAAAAATATAATCTTTGTCTAAAAGTGAGATAAAGACACCTTTTTCATGAGTACTTTTCAATATCTTTTACTGAATATGGGGAGTCTTTAATTCCATTCCAATAAAATCTGTTTATAAGTGTTTAAAAATCTATTGTATACAGTTGCCCAGTTTCTTTTAAGTAAGGGATATTGCAGAATTGGCAACATTTTATGCCCTCTACTTTTTTTCTGACTGTGAGGGGGAGAATTGGAGGAACTCTTCAAGTATATTTCTTCATTTTTGTGGAAAATGAGCTTTTAAAATGTGCCATGTACAATAGCTATGCCTAAACTATGCTTGTGAAGAGGGAATTTTATTTCCCTAAAAAAAATCTTTAGAGAGGAAAAGTTTCCTATTTCATCCTGACTATAAATCTTTTTCCACAAAGATTTGTTCTCACTTAGTGCATCCCCTCCCCAATTAGGAGATGATGCCACATTCTATTGTTGAGAACTACAGATGCTTCCAGGGGCTTTTGTCCTTCAAGTCTACCCATTGGCAGTGGGGAAAAGAGGGTGCTGAAGGGGATCAAGAGCTATGTAGAAACGAGAAAAGGTCTTCTTTCTTGGGAGAGTTGTAGGAAAACCACAATTATCTTGGAAACTACGGTATTCTTATCTTCTTTATGGTAGGGACATTTGAGTCTTCGAAAAGATACCATATTTTTGGCAAGAACAGTTTATTCCAAGTCTGTATTTTCTCTGGAATGTAGCTGTGGCAGGACTTTTGGCTGGGAATTTCCAACCATCAGGAGCACTGTAATAGCCTCTTTCTGCCTTTCCGTTGTAGGTCATTTGTTGAGAGCCACAGCCGAAGGGGCTCCA
The DNA here is from genome assembly GCF_048772815.1 of Callospermophilus lateralis. Classification (NCBI taxonomy): domain Eukaryota; kingdom Metazoa; phylum Chordata; class Mammalia; order Rodentia; family Sciuridae; genus Callospermophilus; species Callospermophilus lateralis. Next base: position 60,252,565 of record NC_135306.1, on the reverse strand, counting down.
GCAAACTTTCAGACTACCAGCTGATGATTGGCTCACAGCAGCCCCAGCAACATCTAGCAACATCTAGCTGATTGGCTCCTCTGCGGTGATGCTCATTGGGCTGTTTCCCTGCCCTTTCAGACCATGGAGCTGCTCATTGGGGGACTTTTTTGGCTCCGCCCATGCGACCCAGCCAATCGGCCTCAAGAGCAGGAGGATTGTGGGAGGAAGAGGTTGTTGGGGTGTGTGGCTTGTGGGAAGCCGGTGGTGGCAGTTGGGCTCTGAGGGTTTTTTCCTGAGGAGCTGTTTTGTTTATCTTGTGTGGTTCTAAAAATAAAGTTAGTTTCTTTTGACAAGTGGCTCCTGAATTGTGCCCAGCCAGACTGCGGCATTTCGCCTAGCCGTCTCCTTGCAAAATTCCTCATTGGCAACCTTCCATAACAGGTATTGTCCTCCATTTAGCACAGCTTTACACATATTAGCCCAATCTGCTGGCGTCATGTTCAAGTTGATAATGGATTCGACCAAGCTTACAGTGAAGGGTGCTTGAGGACCATAGGTTGTTACAGCCTCTTTTAGCTGCTTCACTGTTTTGAAATTTAAAGTATGGTAAATTCGCTGCCCTCCTACCTCAAATACAGGGCATGTTAATACTTGAGATCCTGTCTCAGGATCTGAACTATCCACTGCGGGGGTTGGGGGCCTCTCAGCATATGATGGTGGCCTTGTCAGTTGGACACTTACGTCCTCTGGTGATAGAAAGGTGTTAGTAGCAGTCTCCTGTAGAGGTGGTGCTGTTGGTTGGACACTTAAGCCCTCTGGTGATAGAAAGGTTTTAGTAGCAGTCTCCTTTTGTAACTTTCCCCCTGATGGCTTTTTCTGCTCTAAACTTTCTTTCTCTGTCTGATTAGCTCAAAAGACCTTCTCTTTCACTTGAATCTTTTCCTCTTTCTGACTAACTTGAGAGACCTCCTCATTTACTTGAATCAATATGTCTTCTCCTTCCTCTACCTTTGTCTGAATTGAAGGTTTTGGACTAAGAAAACCAGATACCAATGCCCACAATGCCAATGTGCCAGCTGGAAGAGTTCCTGGGCTGTTCTTTTCTATTCTTTTTAAATCTTCACCATGATGGTTCCATTGTGATATATTTAACAACTCCTCCTTAAAAAGCCATGGGCTACATTTTTGCATTGTATCAACATATGCCCTGACTGCTCTTGATTTTACTGGGATGCCTTCTTCCTCTAACAATTTACTTAACACTCTTTCAGCTTGTTTTTTACTAGTTTCTGATCCTGTATTTCTACTATAATACAACCCAACAAGATGACGCCAAACAAAACCGAGACAGAATGAAATAAAAATGGAACAACAAAAATTCATTATAGCCTTTCTATCCTCCTTATATGTGCATCCGTCCTTTCTCCCTATCTGTTCCTCAGACGTAAATAGTTTTTCCTCAGAAGTGAGCGGTTTTTCTTCCGTCTCACTCATCTCCAGGGACAGGCAACTTAAAACAAAAATGAAGCAAAACAAAAGAGGAATCTTAAAATGGCTCCCCATCCTCTCGCCTGCCCTCAGGGGCGAGCGGTTTACTTACCCTCAGTCGCTCCCCGTGCGAGCCACCAAATGCCGCAGTCTGGCTGGGCACAATTCAGGAGCCACTTGTCAAAAGAAACTAACTTTATTTTTAGAACCACACAAGATAAACAAAACAGCTCCTCAGGAAAAAACCCTCAGAGCCCAACTGCCACCACCGGCTTCCCACAAGCCACACACCCCAACAACCTCTTCCTCCCACAATCCTCCTGCTCTTGAGGCCGATTGGCTGGGTCGCATGGGCGGAGCCAAAAAAGTCCCCCAATGAGCAGCTCCATGGTCTGAAAGGGCAGGGAAACAGCCCAATGAGCATCACCGCAGAGGAGCCAATCAGCTAGATGTTGCTAGATGTTGCTGGGGCTGCTGTGAGCCAATCATCAGCTGGTAGTCTGAAAGTTTGCTGGAGCCCCTTCGGCTGTGGCTCTCAACAGTCATTCTTGGAGTGCTGCAGCCTCCAGGGGAAACATGGGCAGTTGAGTGGTTACGTTAAAGTTTGTCACGATGGCTGAATCTATGGTTGGACAAAAGTATCTTATGATGTCATCCACAAGTAAGGAATTGAGGGAGCATTTACCATTCCAAGAGATAACTAACATCCAAAGGGCTCAGCTTGACTGTTTCAAATACCCTAATTCTATTTATTTATTAAGCATATGTTTTATACTAATAGTCAAAGCATCAAAGATGAATAAGGCATGGACCTTTGCCTCAGAAGCATAAAGCCAAGTGAAAGAAACACATTTGCTTGGGTAATGATTTTCAGTAAGTGCTATAAGCTATAAGTGCAATACAAATCCCGTATAAAACATTAGAGGTAGATAAGTTAGGAGAAAATAAAATCTTCATGGAGAGGAGATGAAATTAAAGCAGTAAACAAAACTACAGAGGGGCAGTTGTGGAGACTGTGAAGGATTGCTAATTTGACCCTACTGGCAACCTAACAAGTTAACCCATTATGGTTTTATGGGCGCAAGCAAAAAACCCAACACTCCTGGATCAGAGACAAAAAGCTTTATTACTCATGGAACCACAAGCAAGATGAGCTCCATGTTACCCTTAGTTTTCTTTGTTTTCCCAAGTCCCACAGGGACATTGCGGGAGATCCAAAGGGATACTGTGTATACAGTGTGTTTCTGTCACAACTAACTCCAGGCTTAGGAAAACCAAATCTTTTATCTTGGCCTACAAACAGATCTGCCCAAGGGAGACATTATCTGTGTTATACAGGATGGTAAACAAACCTGACCTCTGCTTCAGAAGGATAAATTATCTCTATCTTCCAAAGCTATTTGCAATATAGATATTATTAAAAGGATCATCTGAAACAAAAGCTGCCAGTGCCTCTGCTTGGAAGATGTGCAGAAATGTGAGAGGTACATGGAAAATTGTCAACTCACAATATCTACCCCTTTTTTCTCCATACGTTTGTTGGTTCATTATAGCTGTGCATAGTAGTGGGTTTTGTTATTGCACATTCATACTTGTGCCCAATATAAAATAATTTGGAAAATGTCATTTTCCATTATTTCCTTTTTCCCTCTCATCCCACCTCCAACTTTCCTCTACTCATCTTCCTTTGATTTTCATGAGACTCACCCCCCCCCCCCCCGCCGCCCCTTGCCAACTGCCACTCCCTTTCTTTTCCTTCTTCCTCTCTAGTTTTCACATTTGAGAGAAAACATATGTCCCTTGATATGAGTTTGGCTTATTTTGCTTAACATAATGCTCTCAAGTTCTATCTGTTTTCTCATGAATGACATAATTTCATTTTTCTTTATGGCTGAATAATACTTCATTGTATATATATATATATGGATTTGCAATTTGGGTGAATAATACTTTAGTGTATATATATATATGGCTGAATAATACTTCAGTGTGTATATATATATATATATATATATATATATATATATATATCACATTTTCTTTATCCATTCATCTGTTAATGAACACCTGTACTGGTTCCATAGTTTGGCTGTTGTGGGTGTAAATGTATCACTGTGTTATGATGTTTTTTATTCTTTCAGGTAAATACCAAGATCCACTCCTACTTTCTACATCATCTTGGCCTGTAGCACATTTTCCAATAGGTACAACCACTCCAGAAAATTTTATCTACAGAAGATGACAAATATTTTTCTCCAACTATTAGACTCTAAGTAGATGGGCATAGCCTTCAATGTTGCCCTTACCCTGGCCTAGAGTGCTCTAGATCCAACCAGTTAAACAAATCCCCTAAATGATCAGAGTGTATCTTAGAAATTCAGAAGGCTTTCTCCACAAACTTCCTTACAGGTCTTTCTACTTGGTCAAGACATTAATCCAGGTACAACAGAATCCATCAGTGATTTCACAGACTCTTTCTTGTCCCCTGAATGAGGTCATCTAGGGCAATATAATATTTTTGGTTAGTAAATTGAGGCTGTCCTGAATGCTTTCCAAGTCTGAAGTGTGGCTTTAAACATCTGGAAGTCTGTTAGGACCACACCCAAATTGCAAATCCCTATATTTTTAGATGCAAATTAATGCCTTACTTCTGCCTAAGAAGTATAGTCCCAAGAGCGCATGTGCTTCTGGTAGAAAGAAAGTGTTTTTTAATTTGTGTTTCCTCCCCCCATACTTCAGACAGAGGCAGAAGTGTCTCTAATATGGTTTCTTGGCCAGCTGGTGGATGTTAGGAATCTCACCTCATTGTGATGCTGTCCAGTCCCTGTTTAGGAAGAACTGCCAGAGGGCAGTCATTCGGATCTGTGAAGCCCTATGCGTGTTGTCAGTGAAGGGGACATTCATCAACCCCATGGAATAACAGAGCAGCAGATGCAGAAATAGAGGGGCAGTAGACAATTGGAGGTGGTCACAGGCATTTTGTTAGGAGGTGCACAAGTTGAACCAACCCTACTTTTTCTGGTAAACATCTCATAAAGATTAAGGAGAATGGGAATCAAATATTGTCAAAACTCTTGGTGGTGGTGGGCACCTCCTGTAGTCATTTAAATGTAAGGCATGCAGTCATTTCAGGTAGAACTTCCCAGAAAGGAGAGTGGGGAGCTAGATAGGACACACAAAAATAAAGCTGCTGTTGCAGCTGGAATATGAGTGTTCACAATTTATGTCATAAGGAAAAGACTTCATTTCATGGGTGAAGAAATGTGGAGAGACAGAAATGTCTCTCTTCTATTCTGAGTGACTTCATTTTTTTTTGCACTGATGACATTTGACTCGTCTGAGAAAAGCCATTTACTAACTCATGTTTCTCCTGCCTCCTTAAGCAGAGCAATAGCCTCAGAGAGGCAGAGAAAGAGCAGGGCTGTGTACTTAGCTACCAGGAGATAGTGAAACGGTCATGTCATGAGGGAAGATCATAGGATAGTGTAGCAACTGGCCCATTGCTCTGGATGCAACTGAGGGTAATGGAGAAGGAATTTTGATGGTTTACTTAACCAGAATTGTACTATGGCTGCACATCTGCTGATCATTCTTTTGTTCATTGGAATTGTTCAAATGATAAGTGGGCAGATGTCAAACTTTCTGTCACTTATCTGCCAACACCATCCCTTCCTCCTCAGTGAGATGACAGGGCCACTGCTGATGCTGCTGCTGCTGTTTTGCTGATAGGTATTTTGGACAGGCTATATGACGGTGTTGTGAGCCCAAGCTAATTGCTCCTTCTAGTACTGAATACAAGCTGCCCAGCCGATGTCATTCCTAGGTAGAAAGCAATGAGCTGCCTCATAAAAAAATCATCAGGTTCTGAATTCACGCTCATCTTAAAGAACTGAAAGAAAAAAAAAGTGAACAAGAAATCTGAAAAATCCAAATGGTCCTTCAGTTCTTTAAGATTTACTCTGACATTTTTAAAAACATCATTATTTACCAGATCTTCCTACCTTTTTGCTCTAGCATATTGCCCTCTCCCAATCCTTCCTTTTCTTTCTCTCTTTGTATTCCCATCCTCCAGACTTCCATGAGTAACTCTCAGAAAGTGTGGCCAATACCCTTTTGGAACAAAGAGGTACTTTGTCTGCCTTAACATGCCAAGTGGCAGGCAGCCCAAGATTCCCTTTGCAGGCAGCACATATCTGTCTGCTTTGGTATACAGTGGCAGACATTTGAAATATGGTGAATAAAAAAGACTGCAGAAATCAAATTGCACTTGTGAAACAAAACGACAATAAAAACAACTCTCTAATCTTTCAAATGTCACGCAGCTCAGCTATAGTTTTCAACTGAGCGTTTATAGCCAACTCTGTCTTAAATGCAATTTCTCTGCGTACCAGCCAAATAACACCTTCTATTTAGAAACTACTTAATTGTAATAATGTTACTCCACGTCACCTCCAATGAAATATAAAAATGGATGAACAGTTTTGCAGGAGACAAACTATCATGAAATACATGGCTCCTTGTTCCACGCAGGATGCTCATGAACTATGTACTTTCTTGGCCTCTTGTCAAAACACAACTTTCATGAAGTTATATATACATCATTACTATTAACTACGCAAGGGCTTTGTAAAAAGAAGTTCTTTTTAGCCTTCTACTCAATAGTATAGCCATTCATATGTTTAGAATGACAAGAAAATAGTGACTCATGGTAGAACCCTGCCATAGGCTTGAAATCAGGTGGGTTGGGATTGGAATTTCAGCTCTGCTATTCAAGTGACTTAACACTTGAGCTTTAAGTAAAAGTTAAAGTTACTTAGTTTAAGTAACTTAAAAGTTTAAGTTACTTAGAATAGTAACTTAACCTCTCTAAGCCTCAGTTATATCAAACATAAAGTGAATACAAAAAATATCTATGGCATTGGGTATTTGGGAGGATTAAGTGATATCAATAATACAAAAAATAGTCTTAGAGAAGACATTGCTAATTGTCCACCAAAATCCATTCTTTACTTCCTCTTGGGCTTATTTCTTGACCTTATTTTCCATCTTTCCTGTTGCTTGGTGGGGCTGTGTGACTTAATTCTTTCCAATGAATGAAAACTGGAGTAACGTGTGGATTCTGAGCCTTGGCATTAAGGCAATGTGCCTGCTGCCTCTGTGGTCTCCATCGTCTCCTTCCATGTGAAGCCAGGCCCTAGGTATGAGTTTCCGCTTTCTTCATGAAAATGGCAGCGTATTCGACTCCAAAGGCCTGGAAAATGGCAGGTGTGGTCATTTAGATACGAGGTATTCCCCCAAAGCTCATGTGTGAGACAATGCAAGAAAGTTTAGAGGTAAAATGATTGGGTCATGATATCCTTAACCTAATCAGTGCATTAATCCATTTGAATGGAGTAAATGGGTAGTAACTGAGTGTGGTTGGAGGAGGTGTGTCATTAGGATATGCGTACACATTTTGTGACTTTGGGGTACACATTTTGTCCAAGGTGAGGTCAGCTTAGTCTCTCTCTGCTTCCTGTTTTGCCAAGTCCTGAGATGATTTCCTCCTCCACACCTTTGGGCCATGATGTTCTTCCTTACCTCAGGTAAAGCGGGATGGAGATAGCCATCTATTTCCTGAGACCTCTGAAACCATGAGCGCCAAATAAACTTTTCCGCCTCTAAAATTGTTCTTTTCAGGTTCTTTTGGTCACAGTGGTGAAAAAACTGACTAAAACAGCAGGTGTGTCTTTGAAGTCATGGGTCCCTCTAAGGCCCAGCTACCCTCTTTGAACATTTACATGACAAATAGACTTGTTTGAACTATTGCATCTTTTGAATATCATTGTTAAAGCACCATAGCCTTTACTCTAACTAGGTATCTAGTATGAGATCCAGTTAGCTACAGTTGTTTAAAACATATAATGCGTACATGTTGGCTTCCTTATCAGTCTGTATTTGTTTTTGGATTTTGGGTACCAGGGATTGAACTCATGGGCACTTGACCATTGAGCCACATGCCCAGCCCTATTTGTATTTTATTTAGAGACAAGGTCTCACTGAGTTGCTTAGTGCCTAGCTTTTGCTGAGACTGGCTTTGAACTCACGATCCTCCTGTCTCAGCCTCCCAAGCCACTGGGATTACAGTCGTGTGTCACTGTGCCTGGCCCCAGTCTATGTTTTATTTGAGGAAAGTATTTATGTTTTAATGTTCTTTCAATCCTCTAAAATGTTTAGTGCAGGGCTTTGTGCAGAGAAAACCTGGAATCATTTTTTATTGCATATATACAGTTCCTGAATTTAAATCATAGTTCATAATATTCAGAATTTGAAGCCATAGTTGTCATACATTCCTTTCTTTCTCTTTCATATTTGACCTGTGCAGTTTTTTCCCCCAACTACAGGCTGTTTGGAGGCTAGAATTAATAACTTTTCATTATCCTGTTTTTATAATCATAAGGTTGTGCTTGCAGCAAGGATGTGCCATGATCTGATATAATAATTTCTTCTTTAAAATCCAATAAACCTTTAAGGAAACTAGGAATTCCTTTCTGTAGAGGAACTGCTAATATTATGGGTAGCAGTGCCATGGTTTTCTAAAGAAATTAAGCAGATAGTAAAAAGTGCTCAGGAAAGTTGCCATGAATTGAAAAATAATCACTCATAATTTAGAGTGCATTATTCTTCAGCATTATTTCATGAGATAGGTTTAACTCATTATTAAGAATGTGCTTCTTCTTGCATTAAAACTAGATTAAAAAGGGACAGTAGTTTATAACCATTATGCACTTGATATTAAAATTTTGCACTGTAGCAGGAGCTCAAGGAGAAGAAATATCTGAGAGAAACATACCCTTTCTTTTTTTTTTTATTATTGGTTGTACAAAGCTCTTGACATATCGTATTTCATACATTTGGTTCAAGTGGGTTATGAACTCCTATTTTTACCCCAATTACAGATTGCAGAATCACATCAGTTATACATCCACGTTTTTACATACTGCCATACTAGTGACTGTTATATTCTGCTGCCTTTCCTATCCTCTACTATCCCCCCTTCCCTCCCCTCCCATCTTCTCTCTCTACCCCATCTACTGTAATTCATTTCTCTCCCTTGTTTTTTTTCCCTTTCCCCTCACATCCTCTTATATGTAATTTTGTATAACAATGAGGGTCTACTTCCATTTCCATACAATTTCCCTTCTCTCTCCCTTTCCCTCCCACCTCTCATCGCTGTTTAATGTTAATCTTTTTCTCATGCTCTTCCTCCCTGCTCTGTTCTTAGTTGCTCTCCTTATATCAAAGAAGACATTTGGCATTTTTATTTTAGAGATTGGCTAGCTTCACTTAGCATAATCTGCTCTAATGCCATCCATTTCCCTGCAAATTCCATGATTTTGTAATTTTTTAGTGCTGCGTAATACTTCATTGTGTATAAATGCCACATTTTTTAATCCATTCATCTATTGAAGGGCATCTAGGTTGGTTCCACAGTCTAGCTATTGTGAATTGTGTTGCTATGAACATTGATATGGCAGTATCCCTATAGTACGCTCTTTTAAGGTCTTCAGGGAATAGTCCGAGAAGGGCAATGGCTGGGTCAAATGGTGGTTCCATTCCCAGCTTTCCCAGGAATCTCCATACTGCTTTCCAAATTGGCCTCACCAATTTTCAGTCCCACCAGCAATGTACAAGTGTATCCTTTTCCCCACATCCTTGCCAGCACTTGTTGTTGTTTGACTTCATAATGGCTGCCAATCTTACTGGAGTGAGATGGTAATCTTAGGGTGGTTTTGATTTGCATTTCTCTGACTGCTAGAGATGGTGAGCATTTTTTCATGTACTTGTTGATTGATTGTATGTCCTCCTCTGAGAAGTGTCTGTTCAGGTCCTTGGCCCATTTGTTGATTGGGTTATTTGTTTTCTTATTGTTTAATTTTTTGAGTTCTTTGTATACTCTGGATATTAGGGCTCTATCTGAAGTGTGAGGAGTAAAGATTTGTTCCCAGGATAACATACCCTTTCTTGATGCTTCTCTGGTCTGGGTTATAACTTAGTCATGTTATGTGTCCACATGTGCTTGGAGATATATAATTAACATGGATAATCTTGGGGAAATGATATTTAATTGATTTTTAAACCTCAGATCACATAGGCCATGAAAAAAAAAACAATACTGGGGAACTAGTTGTTGTCTGTTTTACATAGGAAGATGTCATCTTCATGGATGTTTGCTTTGGAAAGTTTATTTTAGGAGCCATTTGAGTTTCAGTTCCAGCTTGACACTTTTTAATGAATTTCCTTGGTCAAGTCACTTAGTCTTTTTAAATTTTAGCTTTCTAAAGCTATAAAATAAAATAATAAATAATAGCATTAGTTAGAAGATTAAATAAGATAATGTATATAAACCTTATAACTGTGCCTGAAACTTCCTAATTAATTAAAGAGTAAGCACTTTTGATTTATTCAGAACCATTGTTGTCAAATATGAGAAATAGGAAGAATGGCATCATATCCCCTGGAAACTTGCTAGAATGCAAACTGTTGTGACTCAATTCAGACTTACTAAATCAGAAACTCTGTGGATGGAGACCAGCAGTCTGTATTTTAACCAGCCCTCTAAGTAGTTTTGATGCTGTCTAAAAGCTTAAGAACCACTGCCTGTCCAAAGATTAGAACATTTCTGTTTCCATATTCAATTAGCAACATATTTCTCTGATTAATATATGATGCTCAGAAACTGCTTCTCTTGAACAAAGCACCCTAGTTTCCCATTTTGAAAACTACCTCTTCTCTATTCTAAGTCCATGTGGTTGGATGAGACTGACCAACTTCCACCTTTGGAAGAGGCCACTGTCCTAGGGCTAAGCCAATTGGTGTGTCCCATGCACCACATCACAATTACCTCAAGTTGAACCTGTAGTCTGATTGAGGGTAATGAAAGTCATGTTTGCTGGCATTGAGGGGAAGATGAAAGCTTTCCACCACTGGAGTTGCCAGGAGGAAGATGTAGAGCTACAGTTAATACAACACAGGCCTTCAGAATGAGGCCCAAACAAGAACTGCAAAGTCAAAAGATGATACAAACCAAATCCTGATAATATTGATTGAATTCTTAGAGCCAGTCATGCCAGAAAAAAATTTCCCTGGACTTTACAGTCAAGAAAATAATTATAGCTCTTTCCACTTATGCCCACCATTGGAATATGTTTTCTTGTTTAAAAAAAATCAGTTTTGTATATGTAATATAATCCATGATTAATAAATTGTTTCATAAGATTTTTGCAAGCCATAATTCTGAAAGATGCAGTACCAAATATCATAATACCACATCTTGAAATCCCAAAAGATCAATATTCCTAAAAGATTAAAATACTGGAAATACAATTCTGGAAAAAATAAAATTTATTTAAAGAATTTTTTTTACATTTTTAAAGGAGGATTTATTTAAGAAACATAAAACATAGTAAACTTCATAAGCCACTTTACACAATAAAATATGCAATAATAACACACATTTTTGCAAGTATATATACTCAGGTATATTAATGTCAGTAGTAGTTATAAGCTGATAAACTATATTTATTAAAAATAGTCAAAAAGTGAGATGTATAAACACATACTAATATTATTGGTAATTTTGTGTGCCCATCTTTATAAATTGAGATCATCTGAAACACCAAGACAAATAATCTAAGTCTTTTGATGAGATTGATCAAAAATTATGATGGGTCATTTACCACATATGAGCAGCTAAGCTCTTGAGAAATTCTATCTTTCACAAACGTAGATGTAAACAAGGAATCTATTTATTGAAGAAGTTTTACATGTATACACACAATGCTTAAGCACAAAGTCAATATTATGATAATGCACTTTCCCAAGTTGAATTTGAAAAAGAATGCATTAAACAAATTATAACCCTCAAGATTCTTTATACAATTTTACTTGCCATACTGGAAATAATGTGAACATGAAACACATAGCATAGTGAATTGTGAAAAATAATGTTAACAATCTGAAATAGCAGGGGGAAAAAGCAAAAAGGAAAAAACTAAAAGAAAAATATGATATATGAAACAGTGAATTTCAGGAATATTTTATGGGCAAAAAAGGTGATCTATAAGAGAGAAATAACCTTCACTATCATTAACTATGTTTTGAGCTTGCATCATGATGAATAGTTATTTTTCTTTTCCTTTTGGGCATTGTTGTCCTTAGAGAATATGTTCACATTCATTCGTTATGTGGTGCTGCTCATTTTGAAATTATATGATTCAGTGTGCATATACATGAGTATCCCCAACTAGGTTTTCCCATCTTCTGTTTCATGCTTCTAGGTTATTTTGGGTACACTGAAATCCGTCTCACATGCATTCATAGAGACCACAGATTTGGTAGAAACAATAGCAGTGGTCAAACAGCCACACCTTTGCTTAAGCATCTTCTTACACTACTGTGTCTGCTTATCCTTTCTGAGCTAGTCCGTAACTTTGCTGGCTTATGCAGGCAAATGAAGCTTTCATTCAATAAAAGCTCCTGGGGATTTCTTCAGAGACAAAGAATGCCAGTGCAGACAAAGGACACATTTTAAAACTGAAAATGTCATTTTTGTCATATTGCGTGACCAAACCCTTCCACAGAATTCAAATTTATACCACTTTTATATATTTCCCCCTTGCTCTTTTGGGAATTGTGGTTTGGGGAAATTTCACTTTCCGAATTTTAACATTTAAAATTTTAATCTTTAAGAATGGTGATTTTGGGGATTTTGGAGTGTAAGAATTTTGATCTTTAAGGATTTCAACATTTGGGTTCGTGGTGTTTGGGAGTGTGTCCTTTGGGATTTTTAATGGGCACTGTTTGTGAGGAGTAAAATGAATCAATGTATATACAAATACTGTGCCATTCTGGGCCATCTGGAGAAGCAGACACTGAGATGGAATTAGATATTCAAGAGATTTATTAGAGGAAATGACTATTAGGGAAAATGGGTAAGGAGTCAAGGGAAACTGGGAGCGCTGTCAGACTTGCACTGAAGAGTTTGCGAAGAAGGGAGGGAGGCTATGAAGAGGAATCTTAAACTGGAGCACAGTTCTAAGAAAGTCCTTGTGTCAAAGTCACCATCCAGAGGAGTCTCCTGCCTGCCAAGAGCGGACACACCTTGGTATCCAGCCATGCTCAGTTATTGGTTAGAATCAGCTCAGGGGGAAGTCTGGCCTCCAGGGGACTGCAATAATGGACTTCAGAGCATGCAGTTGAGGCCTATAGAGCGCATGCTCCCCACCATCGGAGATCCGAGAGACACACTTTCATCACTATAACACATGCTTAGAGTAATGCCTAAAATTAATGGGGCTTCCATAGAGGCTAATACCACTTTCTCCTATTCTTCTGAAAGAAAAACAAGTGCCCCTGAAAACCTGCACATCCCTTCTATTCTTTGCTCTAATTATGAACACATTCTGGTCTCTTATAGCAGTCGTGTGTTCTAAATATTGCAGACTAATAAAGCAAAATAAACTCTATGGGCCCAGCAGGGAGCAAGCTATTCAGATAATCATTTGTTGAAAATGCCACTCAGGTGCTGCCTTTAATGCATAAATGCTAGGCATACTGATTTCAGTAGCATCACAGGTGGACTAAAATCAGCATAGATTAGCTGAGAGCACAGGCCACTGAGGCTCTCTTACTCTAATGCAGTATAATTTTCAGATACCCTAACCCCAATTTATCTTTCTATGACTCTAGAGTAAATAGTTGAGCATCAGGTTGAATGACTTTCAAAATAAATACAGTTCCAAATTCTTGGAATTCCATTCCAAGATCCAACCAGGGAATTTCCTATCATTCTTTCTATCTTCTGTTGGAAAAGTTGGTAGTAAGTAGTAGTCAGGTTTAGATTGTAAACATTTGAGTTAAAAAATTATTCAAATAAAATTTCAGTGAAAGTTCTGAGATTACCTTAGATGCTAAAGGAAGGGAAAAAATGTAAAAAATTATTAGGAAAGGCATAAAGTAGATAGCAGTTTCTTTTTAAAAAAATTTTATTTTTTTATTCTAATTTGTTATATTTGTTACATATGACAGCAGAATGCTATAGATAGCAGTTTCTAATGCATTGGCTATTGGGGAAAATGATACACAAATAAGACTTTGATATTATTCTGAACATATATCCATCAGGAATAGCAGTTCCTATTGTACAAAAATAAAGACTGATATTTTTAGAGTTTTGTTTCCAGTGGAGACCATTTAATTCCCTGGATAGTACAAAGTAAGTGCAATATTAATCATTCTAATATTGAGGGGAGGGCTGCTTCCCATGCCCCACCCTGCAATTTTAAGAGGCTTTCCCATCACATGTCCTTATTAATGGAGCAAATGCAGTTTTGAGATTTCTGGGCACATGCAGGTCTAACCAATCCTTGGTTTTGAAATCCCACTTTAAAAACTTTCTATGTTTATATCAGATTAACAGTGAGACCATTCAATTTCTTTACCTCCATTTTCTTTACAACCTCTTACTCATTTTTTTTTTTTTTAGAGTTTCTCAAAGACTCATTTGGACTCACTGTTATTACTCAGATGATCCAATTATGTTTTAAATGACCAGCTCTGTCTGAGGTGAATGTTGAGAGTTCCCACATGTGAGCTGGAGTAACCTACAATTTGGGGTAAAATAATGAGAATATTGGTGTATGCACTACAGGACAGGGGCCTAGGCATCCAAAGCCAGGGAGCTGGCTAGCATTAATAATTGTGTTCCAAAGGACAGAGGCAAAAGCAGGGTTCCAACATGAGCATACTTACCTGAAGACAGCTAGAGAGTCAAGCCAAATCTGAGTCCATTGGCTACAGGTAAGCCAACAAGCAGCACCAAGTTTGTGGGTCCCGGTAATATAGAGTAGGGTTTTCAGAGCTCAGAATTCATAAACAGCACAGAGAGAGGGCTTAAAAAGCAGCAGTCAAGGTGCAAGCAAGCAGGATCTGGGAGTAGGGGGTTGCCATGAGCAACTCAGGGTGTCTCTGTCTCATCACTATTCACTG